>NC_045544.1:248858-848858 GCF_009769535.1 Thamnophis elegans
TTTGAAGGAGGTGATAGTCCGTTCTCTACTTAAGAAGCCACCCTTGGACAACTTTCATCCAGTTTCTTACTTTGCCCTTTCAGGAATGGTTGTTGAGAAGGCGACAGGTGTACATCTTCTAATGGCTCTGGAAGAAGCAGATTTTCTGGACCATTTTCAGTTGAGATTCAGGCTGGGTTATAAAACTGAGGCGATCACCCTTGTGAAAGACCCCTTGATCTCCTAGGCTTCTCAGCAGTTTTCGATACCATTGGTCATGATATCCTGGACTGCCTCCAAGGATTGACAATGGGAGGCGCTGTTCTCTTCCTTCCTCCAAGGTCATTTCTAGACAATGTGGATCTAGCCCTAAGGCTGTCATATGTCGCTTAATTCTCTCCTTACTCGTACTTCGTATCTACATGGAACTGCTAAGTGGGGTCAACCGTCAGCATGGGATGAAATCCCATAAGTATGCTCATGATGCGTAGCTTTAGATATCCATCCCAGACTACACAAATGACATGGTTGAAGTTGTTATCCGGTATCTGGAAGCAATTACAGTCTACTTGGAGAAAAGGATAAGCTCGGTGCTGGCAAAATTGACTCCATGTCTTTAGAGCTCCTGGATCTGTTGGTTTCTCAAATTTAACTCTTGGTGGGTAGCAGATCCCGCCAACAGAGTCAATGTGCAATGCAGAGATCCTCATGGGCAGCTATTAGCCAGAGCCACTTTAGGTGGATTCCTGTTATGCTGCACTCATCATTCTTGGGACGGGGGGGGGGGGCATGATGTCAGTCAAATCCTAGTCACTTTCCAGTTAAATTACAGCAGCACGTTGAATGTGAGGCTGCCCTTGGAGAACAATTAAAAGCTTGAACTGGTAAAAACAGTTTGGGAGGCCATTCAAGGTTTGTTCGTGCAGCAGCACCACTGCTTGAGGTAGACTGGCTTGCAATGTGCTTCTGTGTCCTGTTGGAAGAAATGCCCTTCTGGGCTTAGTTCCAAGTGGGGAGAAAGACACTGGGAACATGGAGGCTGCTTGGAAAGGTGGTTTAACGGTGTCCACATGGCTTGATGTCCTGGGCAAAAGGGCACATGGAGAGGAGGAGGAAGAGGGAGATTTATACCCTCTGTTGGGGATTTGAATTTGAGCTTGGCATTGTGATTGATTGTCAGACTCCCATGGGGCCATGCAGCTCTGTAGGCTGTCCTGAGTCGCAGGCTTGGTTGAGCCTTGCTGGGTGACGAAAAGGCTTTGGGATTCTTATTATGGGCTCTGCCTGAAGGAGGTAAATCTTTGTTATGTAGAATAGACTGCCCTGGCCTTAATGGACAAAGGTGGGGGGTTGAGTTTCTGCTTCTCTTTTAGGGGAAATATTCTGCCCATTTAATATGTCCTAAATATCTCATTTTCCTAGGAGAGGGTGGGGGCTGACCTCCTTCAGTACAATTCAACTTTAGCATTACCTTTAAACACCAACACGGCACAGAGCCAGGTTACTTTGGGGACTGTCTGTCTCTGAGATTTCCACCAGAGCTGGCAGGATGGTGTGCGCCAAGATCTCTCTCTTAAAACAGTGTCATCTTGCGGGGGGGGGGGGAGAGGGGGGGTGTTTTCTCTCCCTGCGCTGCCTGTGGAGAACAACCTTCTCCCTGAGAGTTGGATGGCTCCACGCCTTCTGAGAGACGGTTAAAACCTGGCGTCCCCCCTGGGCGTTATAGGAGGGCTGGGGGAGCCCGATAAACTCTGCTTTTGCAGAATTGCTATGTACTGGCCCTGGTGTTCTTTCTCCTTTCTTCTTGCCTTGCGTTGTTTTAATTGCTCGTGGATTTTCTAAAAAAATCCTTTGTGTGGATTGTTTGCTACCCAAAGTTACATATTTAAGTTGGGTGGCAATACAGTTTTCCCCAACTAATATACATAAAATGAAATAAGCCACATCAGAAGCATTGATACTGGCAGGGGTTTGACTTAATTTTGCAAAAGAGCTATTATCTATTAACATGCTTCTCATAAACATATTTAGTGATGGAGTTGATGTTAATGTAAGAGATTAGAAATTAAGGATGATTAGTGATATTGTTTATGTATTAAGGAAGAAATAAGTTTAAGATAAAAAATATGGAAAGAGAATAATAGGAATTGAAATTGGAAACAGAGATATGATGTAGAATGGATTATGTATATGAGAGGATGTACAAGAAAAGGTCCAGACGACGCTTTGTTCATAAAATGTAAAAAAAATTGCATTAGAAAGAAAACTTTAAAAAAATAACATGCTTCTCACACCTTTCTTAGATTTTTATGGGAAAAGCCGATACTGAATGCTGAGTTGTCAGAAGAAACAAACAAAAAAAAAAAAAAAACCCCCAGGAAATTGATGTCTTATAAGAAACAACCACAAGCAAAAATGCATGAAGAAGCGGTTACTAATGGGACAGTTGGAAGAGGGTGATAAAGGGGACAAAGAACATCCTATATGTGGATGACAGTGTGGAATCAGGGCAGGGTTGAAATCCAGCAGGTTCTGACAGGTTCTGGAGAACTGGTAGCGGAAATTTTGAGTAGTTCGGAGAACCGGCAAATGCCACCTCCGACTGGCCCCAGAGTGGGGGGGAGGAGGGGAATGGGGGTTTTGCAGTATCCTTTCCCTGCCACGCCCACCAAGCCACGCCCACAGAACCGGTAGTAAAAAAAACGGGGTTTCACCACTGAATTAGGATATTTTATCTCAAAATCAAATTTTAACAGGAAACATGCCCTAAAATGGCCGTGGGATAAGGATGGACCAGCCACATTGATTCCTACTTTTCCATGAGGTTTCTTCTCTTCCTCTGGCTTCTAAGAGTCCAAGCAGAATGAAAAGTGAGGATTTGAAAGGAGAAGACAGAAAGAATTAGCCTTTCCACTTTAGGAGGGTCTTTGGTCATCCCTGACTATCGTCTCTCCACGCTCTTCTCTTCCCTTAGATCAGGTCACTGATTATTTACCAAACCTCATATGCTCAGTTTTGTCCTTTTGCTTCCAGTTACATAAAGAGAGCAATTAAGTGCCAAAACAGATCCGATTTTTCAACCTTGTGCATATAGTTTCCCTAGAGGAGTGTGGTTGAACATGCCGGGAGGAATAGAATAGAACGGAGGATTGCATAAGCTTTCTGCATGAAATCTGGAGCCAAGTTAGTGAAGTCTTGTGCTGTGCTTATCCTGGAGCTTGATTTGATTTGGAAACCCAAAGAAATGTTGGGCATTTTAGGATTGACCTTCCTGGAGGAGTTCTTGTAGCATTTGGGGGCTACATTTAAGTAACCTCACACATCCAAAACTGATGATCAAATTTCTCCTGCAGGGGAAACAACAAAAGTGAGTAAGATGAGAGGAGCCAAAAAGAGTTGAACTATGAAACTATAAAATGTGAGTCAGTTCAGTGTAGTGGTTAAAGGTACTGGCTAGAAACCAGGAGACTGTGAGTTTTAGTACTGCCTTCGGCTGATAGCCAGCTGGGTAATCTTGGACCCGTCACTCTGTCATTCCCAGCAAGACCGTGGAAAACCTCTTCTAAAAGAAATTGCCAAAAAACCTGCATGGTTTATTGAGGCACTCACTGGGCATCAAGACTGACTTAAAGGCATCAAAGCAACAAACAATTTGTTTGTCAACAATTATTACCTCCTTTTTAGCACTCGGGATATTGAGTAAGGTTCTCCTCGCACATATGTTCTAGTCTTTCCCGACTCTAGGGGGCAGCGGTGCTCTTCTCCGTTTCCAAGCCGAAGAGCCAGCGCTGTCCAAAGACGTCTCCATAGTCATGTGGCCAGTAAGACTAAATGCCGACGGCGCACGGAACGCTGTTCCCTTCCCACCAAAGCTGGTCCCTATTTTCTACTTGCATTTTTACATGCGTTGGAACTGCTAGGTTGGCAGAAGCTGGGACAAGTCACAGGAGCTCACTCCGTTACACAGTGCTAGGATTCGAACCGCCAAACTGCTGACTTTTCTGATCGACAAGCTCAGCATCTTAGTCACTGCATCCCTACATAGAGTAGAGGCTTGGTTACAAAATATCTGTAATGCTGGTAAAATATTTCCTATCTGGAATACATTTGTCAGCAGAAGATCCAGGAGCATAAAGGGATCCCCAGGGGATGCTCCTATTGCAGAGCAATGACTCAATGCACGCTCTGTCATCAATACAGCAGCAGGAGTTACATAGGATTACTATTCCATATTCCAGATGCCTCCTGAGACCCTGCCGGTGTTGTGACAAGCTGGCATCATCAGCTGACTCACTTCTGGACAGGATAAAGACTGAGGTGCTTCTGCGGCAATCCCCCCTCCCCCCCAAAATACCTCTTCAGACATTGTGACTCCTCCCCCCCATGAGTAACCATCATAATCCTGGCAAATGTTCCAAGGGAAATGATTAAATCTGCTTTGCCAAACTGAGCCAGACTGAGGTTGGCCAGAGGTTGGCTGTCAGGCAGAGCCGGGGGGGGGGGGGGGCGTCAGCACTGTCCCTATCAGTATGTCATGTGCTATTGAGATAGTAAAAGTGTCGCTACTTTTAGTCGGTCAGAAATTCTATTCAGGCATTCGAAAACTCTAGAGGACTGATAAGGCCCACACACGCACACACACACATCCCCCACTGGAATCTTTCAAAGGAAACCAGCTTCCTGCAAACATTTCCACATTTAACCCAGATGAGCATATATTCCTAGGAGAAAAAGCCTTCTTGTGAATGACGGTGTGATCAATGGCCTGCAAACGAATCAGCTAAATACACAACTTTATTCTTTGGAGCATATCATCATTTTCTTTCCTTTCTTTGCAATATTTGGAAAGAACGGAAATCCCGCCATTGCCACAACCCCTCTCCATGGGATCGACATGGCACCTACAGAGTTTGTTATAATTTTATATCAATTTCGCTAAACCCCATGATTACAAATAAATGTGACTCTCATTCTAATGATTTTTGGAAAGTCTATGGAAATCCAGCTAATCTCCCCAGGCCTTAGGGTAGGATGGGCTGCTGAGTCCTTGTAGGCTGTTTTTGTTGTTAGGAACAACAGAATAACAAGAGTTGGAGGGGACCTTGGAGGTCTTCTAGTCCAGCCCCCTGCTTAGGCAGGAAACCTTACACCAATTCAGACAAATGGTTATATAACATCTTCTTAAAAACTTCCAGTGTTGGAGCATTCACAACTTCTGGAGGCAAGTAGTTCCATTGATTAATTGTTCTCACTGTGAGGAAATTTCTCCTTAGTTCTAAGTTGCTTCTCTTCTTGATTAGTTTCCATCCATTGCTTCTTGTCCTGCCTTCAGGTGCTTTGGAGAACAGCTTGACTCCCTCTTCTTTGGGGCAGCCCCTGAGATATTGGAAGACTGCTATCCTGTCTCCCCTGGTCCTTCTTTTCATCAAACTAGACATCCCCAGTTCCTGCAACTGTTCCTCATAGGTTTTAGCCTCCAGTCCCCTAATCATCTTTGTTGCTCTTCTCTGCACTCTTTCTAGAGTCTCCACATCTTGATTTCTTAATTTTTATTATGCCTTGCTTTTCAAATGTAAGCTTCCCAGAATCACTTGCGGTGGGGAAGCCTCTGTAAAATATATAGTATAAAATGCCTACCAGATTTGAACAGTACATAACAAATAAGATTAGAAGAGGGGAATCAATCGTATAGAAACCAGAAGCCACCAACAGTTAGAAATCAGTAATGAAATGTCTCGCAGAATATCACCAGGTAATATGCAAGTTGTAAACCAGTCAGAAGCAGGATGTTCCCATGTATGGGGGCTTGGAAGGAGTACCTTCAGATCCATGCTCCCCTGCCTGACACAGGGATGGGATCCTAAGTCTTCTTCCTGGACAGGCATGCAAAGGCGAAACAGAGAAAACAGTCCTGAGATATCTTGGAGCCCAATAAGATTTTATTAGATCAAAGCAAACCTTTGAATTAGACTCGGAAACCTATTGGTATCCAGTGAAGTGGACAGAGATTAGAGCATTATTTTCCTACTGAACTACTGTTTTCCCTGGCTTTTAAATCGAGAGTGTATGGGAAAAGGGTCTTCTTCTGTGCAGGCTACAGAAAGCACTTGTTATGAACTGTCTCAGAAGTCGAAGAGGCGGCCCAGATGGACTGAACTCAGACGGAGGAGCCAACAGACAACTGACCCCGAGGGAGGGAGTGACCTTAGCAGGGGGATGCTGATTCAGATACTGAGACACAGGATTGTGGCAGGTGCGTAGGCGAGAATATGCAAGCAGCTGTGAAAGCAGTGTATAATATTCTTGACAAGAGAGGACAATATGGGCCCCGAAACAAGCAGCACCTGCAGCTGGGGTTATATCACAGCAGCTTCCAGAGCTGGCTCAGGAATTCTGGGAACTGAAGTCCATCGGTCATAAAGGGCCACAGTGGCTTCAGATCTTTGCTACTCCGCTGGAAGCGCGTCTCTGACTCGGAACCTGCCTTCAAATCCTGAGCTTTACAATTGGACCATCTTGTGAAAAGCTCTGGCACTTGAACCCTGGATCTTTATGGGTAATTGTTGCATTTCTGCCTCTGTCTTTCCCCTAATAGCAGATTACAGATGATTTAGGATTTATATACATAGCAATCGCACTTAGACTTATAAACTGCTTCATAATGCTCTATGGTTCTTTCCAAGCGGTTTACAGAGTCAGCAATATTGCCCTCAACAATCTGGGCACTCACTTTATCGACCTCAGAAGGATGGAAGGCTGAGTCAAGCTTGAGCTGGTGAGACTCGAACTGGTGGCAGTCGGTACAATTAGCTTGCAATACTGCATTCTAACCATTGCACCACCACGGCTCTGTACATAGATACGGAGCTGTTTGGAAAAAGTGATAGGAATTTAGGTATTCTCACGAGAATCCTAATCCTGTGCTGCTCACAAGAAGAGTTTCGATGGGGAATGAGACCTGAATTCTGCCAACTGTATTTATTTAGCTCTCTCACCAATAGACGTTTTCCATGCTTTTTGACAATAATGGCCTTTTTTGTGGGCATAGTTTTACAGTGTTTATTTCTTGGGAGGGGGCCATGGCATTTTGCTTATTCCATGATGTACTTCTGAGAGTTACTGGGCATAGTAATTGCCTTGCAGCATAAGCATAAGTGTTCGCTTTTTCCTGCTTTACTTCACATTCCTGCCTCCACTAAGTCACAGGAGCGTTGTGTGTTCTGTGCACCTGTCACTTGACTATTTTTTTTGGGTTTAGGGCTCTTTCAAAAGACTGCTGGACCAATATTCTGAAAAGCCCATCAGGTTGTAAGCAAATTTATAGACAGTCCTCGACTTACAACCATTCATTTAGTGACATCCAAAGTTACAACGGCACTGAAGAATGAGACTCATCACCATTTTCCCCATGGTCATGTGATTAAAATAGGGATGTTTGGCAACTGGCATGTATTAATGCCGGTTGCAATGTCCTGGGGTCATGCGATCATCTTTTGCAATCTTCTGACAACCAAAGTCAATGGGGAAGCCAGATTCACTTAACAAGTATGGCAAGAAAGGTCATAAAATGAGGCAAAATTCACTTAACTGTCTCGCTTAGAAATGGAAATTCTGGGCTCCATTTTGGACATAGGTCAAGGGCGACCTGTACTTCCACACCCTAACCCTAACCCAGGGATCAGCAACCCGAGGCTCTGGAGCCACATGTGGCTCTTTCATCCCTCTGCTGTGGCTCCACAAATATGTGTCACAATCGCCAATGTGTGACACCCGCTGGCACGCAATTTATTGAGGTTTTCGACCCCTGATAGGTTTTGTGCCTCCCAATGTCTTGTTCTCTGTGGGAAACGGATCCAAATGGCTCCTCCAGTATTTAAGGTTGCCGACCTCTGCCCTAACTCAATCCCTAATCCTGTTAATTACACAAATTGCCACTTGGCTATACTTACTGTTTAAGGCAACCGCCTCCTCTTGCTCAGCCACAGCCTACATCTTATTAAGGACAGTGATCGGTGGTTGGTTTTCCTCCTAGGAGGTGAGACTTGGGATAAGCCAGAAGAATCTACAATTGATTTCTTTAACTTGACCAATACTGAAAATCCAATGGCAGCATCCATTGCCATGCTTACTCTTAAGGCAAGCTAGGATCTGGTTCTTGTGATAGCTCAGTTCACATCGGTATATTTTTGTGCCCCCAAAGACGCAAAGGTAACATATTACTTTGACTATGGGAAAAGAACCAAAGTCTATTTGTTCACATTTCTCCTGGCTCCGTTAGTCAAGAATGTGCTAATATACATGCAAAGAATAAAATAGAACCATTGTATTTCAGTGCAACACTATAATTCACTCTATGGATTTTTTTCAGCTATTGCTAAAGAAATAATACTGGATGGGAAAAGTAATGTCAAAACAACCATTAGGTAGACATTTTTTTTAAAAAATGCAACATGCAATACATGATTTTCAAAAAGGCAGCATCAATTTGAGGAACGTTTTGCAAATTTGCCAAAATCTTGGCGATTTTCCATTTGATATTATTGAGGCATGAACTTTAAAGTGCTTTTTAATTTATTTATTTTTAAAAGGAAATGGCTCACTTGTTATTTTTGGCTTTAAGAAGATAAAAATGCACATTCAATGGAGAAGAGGGGAAAAAATCACTTCATTATGATATCCAATATCTATTTGTTCAAGAGTGAAAATTGTTACTTTGGGGCCAAGCACCTAAACTCCAAATGCTGTGCGAGATGCTAAGTGGAATCATAGGGTTATTAAATCAAAATATCTCAGTCCCCAAGCTGGAGTTCAGTAATCAGTTCTGTAAAATGCGTGAGAACATAAAAATTTTCATTGATAAAACTTGGTTCTCACAACTGAGTTTTCACAATCCAGATAAAAATTAATGAAAAATCTGCAATAAGTTATTTTTTTTTCATATGTCTATTAATTTGACTTAGCAACGAATGTAATTATGTGGGGCCTTTTTTCCATGTGAAAAGGGAGTACTGCATCTGTAAAATATTACATGACTTTGACAAGGAAATATTTTGGTTTTCTTTTTCAAATTACATTGGGAACCCCATTATCTGCTATGTCCTTCAATCACCAAACATGGGATTATTGTTGCTTTTAAACATTGGCGCTTTTTTGGGGGGTGGGTGGGAGTCTAGAAAAGTCTGGATTCAAGCGTGAAATCAGTTTTGCCTCATGCTTTTTCCTTGTGTTTGCATAAGGAGCCATTGCTGAAATCAGGAAATCATGCATGACAGTGGTGGGATTCAAAAATTTTCACTGCTGGTTCTGTGGGCGTGGCATGGTGGGCGAGGCAGGGGAAGGTTACTGCAAAATCCCCATTTCCTCCCGATCAGCTGGGACTCAGGAAGCAGAGAATAGATGGGGGGGGGCACTCAGAGGTGGTATTTACTGGTTCTCCGAACTACTCAAATTTTCTGCTACCGGTTCTCCAGAACTGGTCAGAACCTGCTGAATACTACCTTTGATGATGAGGAGATGCATACTATCTCGATGATACAGCAAATGCTTTGTGATCCAAAGTGTTTTTAGCCTGGAAAAAAATCTATATGCAACCTATCTCATTTAAGTCTCTGGGAGGAGCAGAAGAATTATCATCATCATCATTCAATCGTGGTTAGAACAAATGGTGGGAGACCAACTCTTGTTTAAACCAGAAATCTTTCTCCTAGGTATAATACCGGAGGGGTTTAAGAAAGATACACTTTATTTAATTATTCATGTACTAACTGCGGCGCGCATAACCTATGCACAATATTGGAAAAAAGAAAATACACCATCAGAGCTAGATATAATCAGAAAAGTGTTGGCCTGCGCGGAAGCAGATGGGATCACTCTTGAACTTAAAATAAAGGGGAATCAGAATATTTTGAAGTCTGGAAAAGATTTTATGACTGGTGTAAGACAAGGTGACAAGACTGGAACAAACTCTATATATTGTGATTGGATAGAAGGATTGATAATGCATTAAGTAGGCTAATAGTTAATGGTTGAGACTAATTGCGTATAATGTGAATGTATGGTCACTTCGACTGCAGTACTGCATTGTTTTAAATGTAAAAATAATAAAAATATATTGGAAAAAAAAGAATCATCATCATCTTGAAAAGCTACTGAAAATTATGGAAATCAATTTTCAACATGTCTGAAAGCTCTCAGTTTGGGAAACCGGGGAGCAAACCATGTTGCAGTTGATAGACCAACATTCTGACTGGGGTCACACATCGCACTAAGCTGTGGAAACTTAGTTTGCTGAATAAGCTACTGCTCTCAAGAGTGTGTGCGTGCTGAATCACAAACATCTAAATTTGGATGCTGAGTTCATATATTTTACTAAGCTTTACTCAAAACTTCGTGGCTTTAAGGCAATGTGTGAATCCAGCCAATAAAGCCATTTTCCCGCTGGAGGTTTTTAAGAAGAAGTTTTAAAACGAGTGTCTTTCTTCTTAAGAGCAATGTATGGTATGGGGAGGGGGTGTCATACTGGCAGCCCATGGACTGGATGCATCGTACGCAGCCTGCGCCCACCACAGCTCCGCAAATGGGAAGAACGGCACAAAACATCAGGTGATGGCGACGTGACACCACAGGTTTGACACCCATAGTTTAGGGTCTCCCGCTTGGAGACATCAATGGTGAGGTGCAAGGGTGAATTCACTGATGTGATTTGTGACAGACGAACACCAACCCATCTTAGATCTAAGATTTACAAGACAACCATCCTCCCTGTTGCACTGTATGGGGCTGAATGCTGGGCAGCAACAACAGGGACTGAGAGCTCCCTCCGTGTCATGGAAATGGAAATGCTCTGTTGGATATCGGGCATCTCCCTTATTTTATTTTTATGAATATTTTTTATTTCCATTTTCATAACACACACTCACATGTATACTATACATAACCCGTATCATATAGTTTTAAATAATAATTACATCAGTTCCTCTTGTCAACAATGCCCAGAAAAATAGAAACCCATTATAGCTCTTCTGGTCTCCATAGAGCACCTCTTTCTTCTACCACCCTCCAACTTTCTATCTTCCCTCCATCATCCTTTCCTACTCTACTTCCCCTCCCTTTCCACTGCTCCTCTCTCTACAATCCACTCCTCCTTATCCTTCTCATCTTCCCCCCTTACCCTCTCTCCTATCCTTCTCTTCCCATCTTTCTTCTCCCTTCTGTTTCCCACTCCTCCTCTCCTTGGTGTATTTCCACTACATGTCAATATGCTTAACATGTCCTAGTTTTAAAGAAGAAATAGTAATAATAATAATAATGAAAATATAAGAAAAAAACAGTATACATGTGGGGTCAAATTACATTAAAATCTAACACTTCTCGTCAAACCTGATATATATCCCTCCCCCCCACCCTCCCCACAACCCCCCACAACCTTCCCCCCCCCCCGACTTCCCAGAACCCGTACACGGTATAGATTTTTAACAAACACAGTCTAAAATATATTGGGGAAAAAAGAATAAGAAATTGATAACACCTTTATATTGAACTTAGCTCCTCCTTGCTAAACTAACTTTAAACAAATTAAATCATTCCTGATCTTAAGCATAAGCTATCTGGAATTTCTTAGTCCCGTATTTATTTTGTATAGGCAAAAGATTTGTATAGGCAAATCTTCCTTCTTCCAGTATTGCGCCACCAACAGTCTTGCTGCAGTTATTAAGTGCAAAATCAAGTTAATCTCTACCGCTGTACAGTCGGTAATTATACCTAACAAAAATAACTGAGGGGTAAACTTTATCCTTTTTTAAAGAACATTTTGCATAATCCACCATATTTTTATCCAAAATGCCTTAACCTTTTGGCAAGTCCACCATATATGGAAGTATGTAGCATCGAGAGAACCACATCTCCAGCATTTGGGTTGTAAATTCGGATACATCTCCCTTATTGACCACATCCCAAATGACACCATTCGACAGCATTTTGGTGTGGCAACAATTACAGAGAAGACGAGAGAAGTCCGGCTCCGTTGGTATGGACGTGTCCAGAGAGTAGCACCTTCAACTGTTGCCAAGACTGCCCACCAACTAGAAGTCAACGGCCAGCGACCTCGCAGGCATCTAAAACAGAGATGGCAAGACGCCATCAACAAAGATAGGCAAGCTGTGGGCCTGTGCCCTGGAGACGGAGCTGACTGTGCAAAGTGGCATTCAGTGATCCAAAAAGCAGGTCCTGAACCTGAAGGAATTCGCTAGGAAGAAGAAGAAGGAGGAGGAGGAGGAGGAGAAGCATAGAGCCTTCTGCTTGAGCAAGGGGTTGGACGAGACTCCAACCTCCCTTCCAACTCTGTGAAGTGTATCTTCTGTATTGCGAACAGAATCACAGCATCAATGATGCATGAGGAGGCCACACTGCATACACAGAATTGGAATAGTGAATGGAATCTAAGGAGGAAATGCAGCCATGAGCTATGATGAAGCTTAAAGGCTTTCCAAGCATGCCATTTGTTTTGTCTACAGGGGTTTCTATGCTACTCCAGCCTGAACATATCAAACAGATGAGGTTCACAGTAGACTAAATTAGCAAGCCATTATGCACATCACATTCTGAGAATACAATCCATTTATCATTCAAGGGACAAATTCTAAGAAAAAGCAATATGCAGCTAGGAATCGAATTGCAAATTCATAGATTCTATCAACCAATGAGCAAACCTCAAAAATGAAGAATGCGCTGTTGTTTACAGATTTTATTTTTGTATTTCTACAAATTCTGGTGATTATTGGAACCTGCTTGATGTTCTTTTGTGTAGGTCTTGATTGTTCAACTACATAGGGAGAACACCTGAAATCTACAGAAAGAGGGATGTGGATTCCAGTCCTGCTTCATAATTTGCATTTTAAGTTGCAAGATTTATAAAAATAGCATTATTAAATCACAATTTTCATGGTTTATAGGGCCAGGATTGTTATATCTGATTTAGTATCCTACTGAGAAAAATATTCCTCTGGTTTATACCATCATCTTTTGCACAAGTTCTTTCATACTGGGGGCTGAACACCTGCTTCAGCTTCATGTCTCTAAATAGAATTAGAGAAATAAAATCATTATGAAGAAACAGAGGCTGATGCAACTCCGGTTGTAAATAGCACGAATACACATTTATGCATGACTCAAAATAAGCCTGTTAACTCCACTCACTGCAATTTTCAAAAGTACTTAGGTTATGGGAGGTGTATAAATGCTATATTCAGAACTTGGGTATGGACATGAAAGATTCACAAGGACTGCAGGAGGCCTTCCTTTATTCCTAAACACAGGATTTAATTTTTTCCCCCAATGAACAAGGCATCCGCTTTTAAAATAAAACTAACCGCTCTCTTTTTCAGGGATACAGATCCGGAATACAAAAATCTGCCTGCTTACCCGATGGTAATGTAGTTACAGTGGCATATTTCTCTCTGATGCCACCTAGGAATCAATTGGAGTTTTGCAGGGAAGATGTTGTAGCCCTAATCTCCTGATGACAGTGTCAGTTTCTTTTGTTTGCACCTTGTTTAAGAACGCATGTTAATTTTCTAGATCAGTGGCCTTCAACCTTTTGGGCACCAGAGACTGGTTCCATAGAGAGAGTTTTTTGGCAGACTGGAAAGGGCCTGGTTTCGTGTGCTGCCTGCATCCCGCAGATGGGACTTTGCTTGTTTGCTGGGCCCAGTTTCTGGCAGGTGCCAGTCCACAGATGGGGGGAAAGGAGTTTGGGGATTCCTGTCCTAGAGGAATGGTGTTTGTGGTGTTTGCAGTTTACAATGCATCTAAGACAAAGATGGCATTCTATTTTCTTCACTAGTGGTTCAGTAGTGGGAGCGCACATACCTAGGCATGCACAGAAGATCCTTGATGATGTCAGGATGGGTGGGCGGAGCCTTGCGCCTTCGCCACTACCGGTTCACCCGAACCTGTGCAAACCAGCAGCATAAAAATATAAGAATATACCACTTCTGAACTAAAACTTCATCACACTTTCCAAATATGCATCAGGAGCCTGGATGGAAAAAAAATACAATGGGTCTAGTTTACACAATATAAATCAGTCTGTTTTTAACTTAATGTGAAGAATGATATACAAACTCACCTGTGGTTTGTATGTTGTATGTAGAGCCAGTTTGGTCTAGTGGTTAAGGCACCAGGTTAAAAACTGGGAGACAGTGAGTTCTGGTCCTGTCTTAGGCATGAAAGTCAGCTTTGGGCCAGTCCCTCTCTCTCATCCCAAATCCCCTCACAGGGTTGTTGTTTTGGAGAAAATAGGAATGTATGTATTCACTGCCTTGAGTTATTTATAAAAAATAAAAAAGAGATGTTTTTATTTTTTATTATAAAGGGATAAAAACAAACACATATTGTGATTTGTGACTCAGTGATTTGTGAATTCAGCCTATTGTGATCTCTTCAGTAAACCATAATGAGTGAAGCCATGGCTTTACTTGGTAAATCCGCAATTAAGTTAAGCCGCATGTTACATCAGATTCTTTGAAAGCAGCTGACCTCTAGCTGTTACTTGGAAAACTTCATTTGAGACTAAGGGACTAAGCTTCCAAGGCCATCTTGCCTGCGTTTTAGGTCTCTGAAATAGTTCTTCTGGACAAAGCCAAAGGACTTTTTTTTAAAAATCCCCAGAGCACAGGACAGCCCATTTCACACTCTTGGTAGCAGGTTCACACATTGGCCTCAGCCATAGGAGGGTTTATATGGTTGGTTAAGCAAACCACAGTGGCCTAGTTCAAGCATAAAGCTTGCCATAAACCGCATATTACATACCACAGTGACTGGATTTAAAAAAGAACAACATGCTAAACCTAAACTAAACAAAGGCATTTTGCCTTAGTGGACTTCTTGGTTGAATCCAGCCTCCCTGACTATTGCTAGGTAAAGGTAGAAGTGCCCTTTGCGCATATATGCTAGTCGTTCTCGATTCTAGGGTCGGTGTTCATCTCTGTTTCAGAGCCGAAGAGCCAGCGCTGTCTGAAGACATCTTCGTGGTCATGGGGCTGGCAGGACTAAACACCGAAGGTGCCCGGAAGACTGTTCCCTTCCCACCAACGATGGTTCCTATTTTTTCTACATGCATTTTTACATGCTTTCGAACTACTAGGTTGGCATAAGCTGGGACAAGTAATGGGAGCTCTCTTTGTTATGCGGCACTAGGGATTTGAACCGCTGAACTGCCGACCTTTCTGATTGACAAGCTCAGCATCTTATTCTCTGAGCCACCGCGTCCCATTTTTCTTTTTTGCTAGGAGGGCAGCACACTTATTTATTTATTTATTTGGAAATTTATATTGCCGCCTATTTGCACACGGCAACCCCATGCGGCTTACATACATACATACATACATACATACATACATACATACATACATATATATATATATATATATATATGCATATGTGTGTGTGTGTGCGTGTGTGTATGTATGTATACACAATATAAAAACAATACAATTAATAAAAAGAGAATCAATAATAAATCAATAAAATAACATAATAATCTAAATGGATTCAGATCCCATTCTAGTTGCGATGTCATAGAGATAAAAATATAAGAATACACCTCTCATTTTAAAGAATACGTTCTCGAGGGTTACCCATGTTAATCAGTTGGAGCAAAAACAACACTGGTGAATCTTTCAATAGACTAATCAATGGATCGTCCTATAAACTTTAATGGAATACCGCCTGTTTCCACAGGTGTCCAAAGATCTTTATACAAAGACTCCTTGGTTTATGAACACAATTAAGTCATTGCAGTCATACGGAGAGGCACTCATGATAGAACTTTTTTCATGGCTGTCGTTAAGAAAACCACACAGTCATTAAGTAAACACTGCAGTGGTTAAGCAAATCTTTTCTCCCGAACAGGTGTGTGTGTGTGGGGGGGGGGGGTTTGCGATAAAACAGAATAAGCTGCTGAAAACTGCCCCCCTCCCAAAAAAGAAGAAGCCAGAAACTAGTCACGTGACCGTGGGCTTCTGCTGCTGATTCAACTATAATTGTGAGCTGGTTGCCCAGCACTCAAAGTGTGTTCACATGACCAGGGATGTGTGCAACACTTTGCAATGGCAGGGAGTGCTTTACGACCCATAAAGCATCCATTCCAAGGCCATCGTAACTCAGATCACAAAACAGTTGGTCATAAATTGAGAACTCTGTAATATAGAAGTATCATCAATATTACTGCTAATAGTCGTGTGGTTTTGAATCATTGGGCAATAACCTAGGTAATATCTATCCTTTAATTAAATATCGCTGACATCAACTTTAATAATATTTGCAAAGGATGTGCTATATTTTATATAGTTTTTATGCCATCTGCTGGTTAGAATATAAAAAAAGAAACCTCCTGAATAATTACATTTCAATTCCTCTGACCAGCGATGTTATCGATCCAATGTTATAAAAATAAGATTTATTGTTCAGGTTTTATTTTTTTTTCTTAAGAAATAGATTTAGCTGTGTTACATTTGAAATTCATTTTATTCTGATAATAGATGCGGTTCAGCAAATTTCTTCATTTTCTGAAGCATAACTAAGGGTTAGGGTTAGGGTTAGGGTATCTCTCGTGCGTAGACCAAATATGTCAACCAAATACAAAATGACACACAAAATCAAATACAAAAAGAACAGCTAAACCTAGCTGTTTCCTCATCAATCTAATAATTGTTATGGCCTAACTATTAAAAACAAACTTTAAAACTGTTTTTTTTTTAAACTCCAGAACTGCAGTTTTGGCTCAAAGAACCTCAACTATACCATTTTATATTTTAAAATTACTCTGCTCATTAAGATGGTATGTTTATTTTCATCTTACTGACTACAAGTAAGTCTTAAGAAACTCACCTCAAGCTTCCTAAGATTATTCTCCATTACAAATAGATAACAGAAACAATATCCCTTGATTAACGGGTTGTTTATGAGATTGTTTCTAATACACAGTTGTTGAAACCTGTCTTCAAATGAACATTAAGTTATTATTTGTTATCCTGCAACTTGTGGATTTTCACACATCGACATTAGTGTCTTCAGAAAGATCCATGCTTTGTATTACTTCCAATTTACTTTCAATTTAACAATCCTTTGGTGCAAAGTAATCTCTTCCACTTTATACGAGGTAGGGTTTTTTTAAAAAAAAACCTACAGAAGCATTGTGGTTTGAAATGTCTATTTCTCTAACACAAGATGATTTCATAATATCAGGTTATTTTATGAATATGTCAAATGATGTTTGTCACCAAAGCCTTTCCACCTTTTCAGCCATCCAGAGCTGGAGGTTATATGAGTCAATCAGATGAATCACAACTCATTATTTGGATACCATCCCAAAATATTTTTTAAAAATGCTTTTCATCTATATACCCTGAAAAAGTCCGTTGTGCAGACTGACTTCGTATAGAACATAGCCTTCTCTAGCTTTCTGTACTTGCTGAGGAATGTCATTGTATCATGGTAGACCAGTTAAACAAGGTCATAGTTCTTCAGACTGATATGCATACATGCATGCTCAATTCATGCATTATGCTAAGCTATGATTTGTGTAACCATATTGAATAAACCATACATGGCTAAGTTTGCATAATGCACTGAGCTGTGCATTATTTCTCTATAATGTGCCAAAGAAAAACAAGCCACAGTAAAGCTTTCTCTGAAGTGTCCATATTATAGACTGTTCCTGTTAACCTGTTTTCTAGGAAAGCAATTCCTACTTTACTCCTGGTTTACATCCAAATGAGCCACAACTCAGTCGTGCGTGTGCGTGTGCGTGTTTTTAAACTTAAAGAAAAAAGTAGGGAAAGTATTACAGTACTTCCAAGTTGGGCAGATTTAGAATTTAGAAATTACAGACCAAATAAACCTGGGGGGTGGGGAGAAGAAATGCAGCATTTATAGTTAGTCTAATAACTGTTAAAGATCCAGGGGGCCTTAATTTAAATATAGTATAAGCTGATATGTGGTGAGGAGAGTGAAGTTGTGTCTCCCTTCCCACATATTCAACAAATATTACCCAATTCAGCCAAGGATAGTCACTCTTTAAAGCTAAGCATGTTAGTCTACAAATACATATCCCAAAGCTTCTGTGCACCATCACCGACCCTGCATAATTTGAGCACTGTTATCTTATGCATGGCAATTGCCATTCGCAATGGCCCTTTGAGAATTTCAACCGCATCATGAATAAACAGGCGTAGGGGGAAAAATAGGATCAAAACTGAATACTTTGCCTTCTGAAGCACCCAGTTGAGATGCCTTCATTAAACTGCTGGGCCAAGCCACATGCCACAGGACATGGTCAAGGGAGAAAGAGTCAAAGGGATTTCAGTAAGGAGGTTTAATGAATAAATGGGGTGTAATAGACAAATTCTTGGAAATCGCAATAAGAATCAGTATCCTTTTTCATCCAGGGGGTTCTCTAAGGTGAAGTCTCAGTCAACAATTTGAATCTTTTCCCCCAGCCTGGAATGAATTGTCGTTTAGGAAATAAGCTGCTAGTAAATTCCTCTCCCATCTGTGGATTGCTTATCTTTAGAGTTCTTCTTGCGTCTTTCTCATCCGAGTACAATGGCATAAATTTAGTATAATCAAAGACCCTAAAAAATTATTGAAGATTGCCTCGTGCACCAAACTTCACACTTGAATGTGCTCTGTACTTCCCAATTCGATGCATGGACTTAGAACAAGTTTGCTATTGTGAAGCTACTGCCCTCTCACTCAAAAACATTTATTCACCAAGATGGAAAGTCTGAAAAGGACAACTTCAAATTAAATTTAAAACTCTCCTGAGTCTAAAAGTAATTTGCTATGAATCATGAGAAATTACTCTTTGTAAAAGAACATTTCTTTAAGGCATGTACAAATAGAATCTGTCTAGAAGACCAAGCAATCAGACTGAGTATCTCACTCACAAAACTTCATCGTTTTGCCTTCATTCTTTGGATAGGAGGATTTTGAGCAATTGTTCCTTTCTACATTCAGCTTTGCCTTGGCCATCTTCAGGTTTTGGGTATGCTGAGTAGGCCTGTCTGTCTGTCCGTCCGTCTGTCTGTCTGTCTGTCTATTGGGTTTTTACCCCGCCTTTATTACCTTAGAAGTAACTCAAGGCAGTGAGCATTACCTAATATTTCTTCCTTCCTTCTTCTATTTTCCCCACAACAACAACAACAACCACCCTGTGAGGTGGGTTGGGTTGAGAGAGAGAGAGAGTGACTGGCAGGACTAGAACTCAGGGTCTCCTGGTGATTGGCCCCAGGTTATATTGCTTTTATGCCTAAAGTGGGACTAGATCTCAAGTTTCCCGGTTTCTAGGTTGTTTGTACTGAAGCAACACCAGAGAGACGTGGGAGGTGTCCTAGTTCTTTCCATGTGGGAACTACTTCTGCCGCCATGTGATGGTTCCAGAACAGCTGTTGATGGGGCAAAACTCCCTCTTATCCCTATGTATACATGAACACTGCACATGGTTCAGATCATCACCTCCACCTTTCATTCACGGAAGGGGCTCCCTGCTGAAGAAGCTCTGGATCCGTGTATTCTTCACAGGGAACTTATTAAGGCAGCCAAAGCGTAGATATTTTTAAAACACAGACTGCTAAATTAGAGGCATACAGCTGCAGTACCTATTTTTGCATAATGGAAACCTTTGAGATAGCAATCAAAGAAAAATTGGCAAAGGTTATTTATATAAAAAAGCAGCTTGTCTCTCCTGCAAGCGCAGTATTTTGTTTCCCAAAGATTATATGAAAGCTTATGCAGTTTATACAGTCGCTCTCTCTCTCGGCCCAACCCTCCGCACAGGATTGTTATTGTGGGGAAAATAGGAGGAAGAAAGAGTATTCAGTCTGCTCATTGCCTTAACTTATTTATAAAAATTAATAAAAATAGGATCAAAAGGGGGGGGGGAGAAAAGAGAGAGAGAAAGAGAGTGGGATGAGAGAGGGAGAGAGAGGGAGAAAGTGTGTGTATGTGAGAAGAGAGAACGGGAGAGATGGGGGGGCTAAGAGAGACAGAGGGAGAAAGAGAGAGACAGAGAGATGAGAGAGAGAGAAAGAGAGAGAGACAGAGAGAGAGATACCTGTTTCCCCACAGAAAAGAAAGCACCGGGAGCCACACCACCTGGGTAAGCGTGGCTGGGGAGAGGGGTTCATGTGACTGGGTGGGAGTGAGTGACGTGGAGTTGGCCATGCCCACCCAGGTTTTGTGGCTCCCAGTGTTTTATTTTCTGTGTGAAATGGTCAAAATGGCTTTTTGAGTGTTTAAGGTTGCAGACTGCACTGCTATGGTGCAAATCCAGCTAGTATGCCTATGTGTTACATGATTTGAGACTATAATGCTTTATTTCCTAAACTTTGATTAAGCAAAGTACAGCTTGGCACAATATGTAAAGCCAACCAACATCAGCAATTGGGCCACCTCACAGAAACATCTGAATTATCTGAAATTCAGGAAATTAGATTTTCAACAGTATTTATGCTGCTTGGAAGCTGGGAGGATTTGTTGATTGGAGTTTTGTGTATTGAAAATGGAACACTGTTTTTCTCTATGGATTGTTTTGACTTGGCAATACGAGGTTTTACGCTGCCTCCATCTCGGTCTCCTCCGGCCCTCCTGTGGCACCTCTGCCGCAGAGCCTGGTGCTGCTCTCGTGGGGAGGAGGCGGCGTCGGGGCTTCAGCAGCCGCCCACTTGAAGAAGAAGAGCGGCTTCCAGATCACCAGCATGACCCCGGCGCAGATCACGGCCACCCTCAGCTCCAACAACAGCATCGCCGAAGACACGGAGAGCTACGATGACCTGGATGAGTTGCACACCGAGGACCTCTCCTCCTCCGAGATCCTGGATGTCTCGCTCTCCCGGGCCACCGAGTTGCGGGAGCCCGAGCGCAGCTCCTCCAAGAGACGCTCAACAACTTCCATGAGGTCGACAGCCCCGGCATCATCTCCCCCAACCAGCCTCGCCCGGCCCAGCAGCCCTGAGGCCTGACCAACAGCAGTGCCCACCCGCCATCCCACTACACTCACAGGGGATACCCTCAGCCTCCCTCCCATGCTGGGGTCCCCCCACCTATGTTCGGAGGGGCACCATCCAGCCCGTCATTCTGGAGGCTGCCCGTTGTGGAGAGCTCGTAGGGCACCAGGCCGGGGCCTGTGGGAGCGTCCTCCATGGCTGCTCTTGCAGGGGCCACCGTGGCTCACTTCCATGTGGGGGCCGCCTCTGCCAGGGGAGCCGTGGCCGGAGCAGTGAGTGGCAGGGCCCGCCAGATGGCCAAGACCCTCACGAACCTTGCCGCTGCTGGCAACGGCATGACCTTGCCTGGAGGGAACCACCCTGGGAATGTTTCTTTCTTCACCTGCTGTTGGTAAATGTGCCCGGTCCAACGTCTTTCCAGCAATTGAAAATTGTTTCTCACATGGACAATTATATGTTGCGTGTTCTAGAGTCGGCAAACTAGACAATCTCTATAGCTACACAGACAATGGAACAACAAAAAATATTGTATACCCACAAGCATTGTGAAATTAAACTTATTAGAAACTTTCTCTTTTCTTTCTTTTCCATTTAACCAGACTGGGCCACAGCAACGCATGGCCGGGTACAGCTAGTAAATAAATAAAATTAAAGCAGTAGGTTTCCTTCTGAGCCTCAATAAAATCACTTACCTGCCTTAAACAGCCAGTTGGTGGTTTCTAGAAGCCATTGCAAAACACAGCCATATGGCAGATTTGTTGCTGCAGCGTGTATATTGTTCTTAAATTATTTATCTTATTTTTATTTAAGTATTAATCCATAGACCACATCAGTCCTCTCCCTCTAAGGTGTATATTAAAGCATAAGTTAATGCAAGAATAAAATGGCTGCATAAACTGTGCTGGAACAATAAGATATGCTGTAATCCCAAATACTTATTTGGGAAAGAAAAAAGCATTTCTACACAACAATACTGTATTGGAATATATCGGCATGGTTTGGTTTGCTGCCCTTACATGAGGTCACCGCTATAAGCATCACAAACCAAAGAAAGAAAGATGAGGCAATGCATCATATACAATAAAGATCACAAGTTTATTGATTCTAATATATCTAAGGTTCCACTCTTGCTATTTTATACAGGGACATGTTGACATCACTGGAAACATGCCCAGACTCTCTCTTATTACAGAAACAACTCATAGATTTCAACTCACTGGTGTTTTAGTCAGAGAGAAAGTTTAAAAGATATCTCACCCTTTAGGATCATAATATTAGACTCTTAATTAAAATGAGAAGTCAAGATAATATAAGTCTTACACTGCTCTAGCTTTTCTAGTATAGTGACCAACAAATTGACTATGGAGACGTAAACCTTTGGCTAAGGCAGTTTTTTCAGTTCTATCTACTCTCATCTTTATTTATTTTTTTAATGTTGTGTATTGTATTTCTGATAACTGACCAACCAACCACTGAATTCCCTAGAGCATAGCTATATCCCAAACTATGCTTTCAGAGTGACTATTCTGTAGCACTATCACACTTGCTTGTAGTGGTTAAGGTGCTGTTCTAGAAACCAGGAGGCTGTGAGTTCTAGTGCCCACTTAAGCATTAAGACTAGCTGGGTGACTTTGGGCCACTCACTCTCTCTCTCTCTTGGCCCAACACTCCTCACTTGATTGTGATTGTGGGGGAAATAGGAGGAAGGGGGAGTATTCAGTCTGTTCATTGCCTTGACTTATTTATAAAAAGTAATAAAGATAGGATGAAAAGAAAGAAAAGGAAAGAAAAGGGAGAGAGGAAAGAGAGAGAGAGAGAAAGAAAGATTCTAGAAGAGGGACTACTAACTGAGGGGGGGGGGCAAGTAACCTAGTTCCGCCATTCAAAAGATGGGGATAGACAGTATGGCTGAGGGAGTCCCATTGTTTCTCACTCCACCAGAGCCACCAGAGCAATTGCCTCACTGGGTAACAGGCAGGGGTGGGCCACTGTGGTTCTCAATGGCCCTGTAATCCATCAATCCTTTCTTATAGCCCCAGCTGACTTTAGCCCCCAGGCCCCCCCACCCCCCCCATCCTATTGGAAAGCCTGGCTCTGCCAACTGGCCTGGGGCCCCAATGGGGGTCCCTTATTCTGGAGGTGATTAATGGACTCTAATAAGACAACGGCTTCTCCCAATATGTATGTTCTTCCCTTCCTCTGCACCCTGGTTAATTTTAATTCAAATTTAATGTTACTTTGTTGTTTTAATGTTTTACATTGGTCTTTTTATTGATTGATATATTTTATTCATTGGTATTTTATTCATCGTAAGCTGCCTGGAGTCACCTTGGCAAAATGGGTGGCATTTAAGTTTAATAAATAAGTAAATAAATTGGTTTTGTTTTGAAACAGAGCATGCAAGAGTGCTGACAATGGATTGTTATAACTGTTAATATATTATATATATAATTATATTATAATTACAACCCCACTTCTTACATTAAAACTTCTCAGTCTAATTATTTACTATAATTTCTTTCACTTCTTAAAAAAATTAATATATTTGAATGGCGGCTTTAAAAAAATAAAAGTTGTATTGATTTCCCTTCCAATAATCTCTACAAAATTTGTTTGGTTGCATGAGATGGGGCAGTCATATAAATGGAATTAATAAATAAAAGAGGTTTTTTTCCCCCAGTTTTAATTCCATGGGTGAAGAAAGCTAAAGGTTTGTTGATGTGACAGTATCCATAAGTATAACGTTTATAACATGTGTCCTACGTTGCCCTCTCGATCCTGGGGGTCTCTTTGTTTGCTTGTTTCTTTTGACAGGGCTGATTGCAAAGTGCCTTTCAGCCCCCAAAGACGACAACGGCTCCTAATCTGACAGTGTCAGTTATTTATGCCTCCTGTATCCTCCCTAGGAGCACAGATTACAGTTTTATATTTGATCCCTCCAAATGGGAGTCATTGCCTTCTTGGGCTGCTACTGGCGGAAAGATCCAGAGGTTCTTACTCGGTGCCATCGATCAATGCCAGGAAACTAATGGCATTACTGCACTGACTTCAGCTCAGCAAATTTGTCTTGCAATTCTACAAGTCTCACAAGATGACTAAGAAAAACTTTCTGCACCTTTGTTCAAGAGAGTAAGGTGCAAATAAACTAAATAAACCTCACAGGAAATTCAGCAGCTCTAAACTTCTCTGGCTGTCCACCAAATGTTTAAATTAAGGTTGCCTCTATGGCCCTCGTATAATCTGCCCCACCTGGAGCTGCCAAATAGGCACCAATATGGAGGATCATCAGTATATTTTTGCAGCCAATTTTACTAAATCCACTTAGATTCCCCCCCCCCAAAAAAAACCTGGGGATTTTAGGGACAGACTAAATGGCTTTGAGTACTGTTTTCATTTGATATTATCATAAATATTTGATCAAACTCATGGTTGAATTTCTTTTGGTGCAATAAGAACATCAGTGATTTTAAACTTTGCTATGGTCCCCTGAAGCAAGACTGGCCCAAGACCAGCAAAAGCAGAATACAAATATTTTAGCCACATGGAGATTAAAGCCAGCAGGGTTAAAAGAGTTAAAATTAATTTCTCAATTTAATGAAACTTGCTTAGATCCCATCAGCACCATGGAATCCTCCAAGTTTGTGATTATCTAATATGCAATTATGAAAATTACCTTTGAACATCTAAATAATAAATATTTAACAAATGCATTTAAATACATTTAAACAGTAAATGTATAAAGCTTCTCTTTCTGCACACTTAGGTGGGGGGGGGGGATAAAGCAAAAAGGAGTGAGACTGATAATGTTAGGCCCAGAAGCTCAAAGACAGTGAAATCTAATCAACTCCAAGCTTTTATCTGCTTCTTTAAAGGGTTTAGAGAATATTGTCATGTATATTGATAGATGAATCAAAACTTTATTAGGTTAGGGGGATACAATTATTATAAAAATGAATATGGTTCATATGATTTGGTTTTGTGAATCACTGACATTCTTTTGGAATAGTATTTAAAAAAATCTATTTAAATTATAAATAGACATGGGGATTTTTATAGCATTAAAAATGTCAGTGTCGTGTTAAATTATGTCCCAGAATTTTGGAATTTAACCCTTTTTGAAAAGTTATACTTGGGGTGTTCCTATGTGAATTATTTTGGGAAATTAGAAAAAAATAGTAATGCCATTATTACTTTCAATTTACAGCTCTGAAAATTCTGAAAAGCCCCATCGGGTTGTAAGCAAATTTATAGATAGTCCTCAACTTGCAACCATTCATTAAGTGACTGTTCAAAGTTACGACAGCACTGAAAAAAGTGACATATGACTGTTTTTCATCCTCACCGCTGTTGCAGCATCCCCAGGATCACGTGATGAAAACCCAGACCCCTGGGAATCGGCTGGTATTCATGATGATCACCTTGTCCTGGGATCACGTGATGATCACCTTTTCTCGCCTCCTGAGCAGAAAAGTCAACGGGAAAGCCGGATTCATTTAACTTAATGATGGAAGTGATTCATTTAACAACTATGACATGAAAGGTCATAAAATGAGACAAAACTCACTTAACAAATGTCTCACTTAACAACAAAAATTTTGGGCTCACTTATGAATGTATGTTGAGGACTACCTGTATTCTTGGACAGATTCAAGGTATGTGTGACGTATCTGTTTTTGAGAAGGCAATTTAATGTACTAATCAAAAATAAGTCAATTTTTTTTACTGTGGTGTAATTTTTATGATATTTTGTAATATTAGATAAGCAGTATTTTATTTTTTCTAAGGAAGATTTAGGAATCAGTTTGACATTTGATTAGTATTTGAACGCAATAGTTTCTTTTTTGTTTACTCACTTTGTGTTGTCTTTGTAGTTTTTCGTGTATTTCTTTCCTCTTTTTTTGTATTTTTATATTTTTTTATTCCATTCTATAAAACATGCTAAAAAAAATAAGCAGGTGAATGAATAATACGCATCACCTTATATAGCAACAGCAACAACAAAAAACAACAACCAACAAACAGGGTGAATCTCTGAAAATCCATGATTAGGGATGAAGGCTCCGACAGACAAAGAAGCATGGCGCCCTCCAATGGCGGGGAGGAGAAAGCACGTACGCGTTGCTTTCTCATGGGCTTTGCACCTCAACAACTGAAAATCAAAGTTGAGAAGTAATTCTAATGTTCTAACAGGGCTGGCAAACAACAGAACACTTACCTAGCATTCCCCAATCTGGAGCTTTCATTGGATTTAGCAGAGCCATTGTTTAAAATTCTGAAAAATGAATTTTTACCTAGGATGATGAGGGTGGGAAGTGTGGCATTTTTATCTAATCCTGTTCTCTTGTTCAAAACTTCCATCAGTTTGCCCAGTTTTCAACCCCACCGCCATGTCCTATTGCCTCCCAATCACCGAGGTATTGACATGGTTAAGCAGGGTCAAAAGAATGGGCTAAACTTGATGCATTGTAATTGGGATGGGGGAAAACCCCACATTGATGCCAATTAAAGCTTTTTTTAAATTGGCGTGCATCGGCAAAGTGTGAAAGAGAAATCTGAGAGCTTCAATTAAATATACTGATAATTAAAAAAATCATCAAAAAATTCAAAGTATTCCAAATAGGATGCAAGGATTTTGTTTCTTTGGGTTACTTTAAAGATAATTAATACATTTTATACATAGTTCTTTAAAACAGAAGTAGAGATTAACATTGACATTCTGAGCTGAGTACATCTTCACTTGATCAGCTGCTAAATACTATGCCGGTCTTGTATTCAGGTCTTTTCCCGTGTAAGATTGAGATTGTCTTGGCAACGTTTCGGTGAGGTCTCACTCACCATCTTCAGACTGGTGTTTTTGGCTTCGTGTTTGTGTGAGTAAAGCGTGGTCGGAGTTCCCGTGTTTCTATAAATCTTGGTGTGTGTGTGTGTGTGTGTGTGGAGTGTTGGCTTTGTTTCAGTAAGTGGATTGATTGGCTGTGTAGTTGTATCATGATTGGTAGATTGGTGCTGATTGGTGCTGGCTGTGTGTCCATTGTTGTTTTGTGTTGTAACGGTCTGGGTGGTGGGTGGGGCTCGTTTGTTGACTAGGGCTGGTTTCCAGATGTCTGGTAGGTGGGAGGTATCATCACGTTTATTCATGTTGTGGGGGTGTTTCTCTATTTTGATAGCTTAATAATTATGGAAGCTAGGCCTTTACAACACAAAACAACAGCGGACACACAGCCAGTACCAATCAGCACCAATCTACCAATCATGATACAACCACACAGCCTATCAATCCACTTACTGAAACAAAGCCAGCACTCCACACACCCTCACCAAGATTTATAGAAAGACGGCAGCTCCGAACACGCTTTAAGCCGAAAACATCAGCCTGAAGATGGCGAGTGAGACCTCACTGAAACGTTGCCAAGACAATCTCATTCTTACACGGGAAAATACCTGAATACAACTATATAACAATTACCAACCTAATCCAAAGGGAGACTCCCTCCCAAGAACCGAGACACAGAACAGGACAACAGCATCGCCCTCCTCCTTTACATCAAAGGCACCACAGATAAAATCAGTGAAATTCTCCACAAGCACAATATCAAGACAGCCTTCAGCACTGATCAAGAGATAGCCAACATCTTAAGAAACCCCAAAGACAAGATCCAGCTAGAAAACCATGGAGTCTACGAAATACCATGCAAAATCTACCCTGCCACATACATAGGACAAATTAATAGGAGAATAAATGCACCCATCGCAGAACACAAGAACGCAATCAGAAAAAAAGATAAAACTTCCTCCCTTTTCCAGCACCTTAAAGCAACAGGACATGAAATTGATTTTGAAGGAACCAAATTAATCTCCAAAACAGAACACTTCCACAAGAGAATAATTATGGAAGCCATCGAAATAGAGAAACACCCCCAACACATGAATAAACCTGACAATGCCTCCTGCCTACCAGACATCTGGAACCAGCCGTAGTCAACAAACGCCCAACGCCCAGGTCGTTACAACACAAAGGAAAAGACCAGCCTGAAGATGGCGAGTGAGACCTCTCCGAAACTGCTCAGGCAAGAAACCCTACACCATTTCAGACAAATGGTTGCCCAATCTCTTTTTAAAAACTTCCAGTGTTGGAGCATTCACAACTTCTGGAGGCAACTTCTGTCCCACTGATTAATTGTTCTAACATTCAGGAAGTTCTAGGTTGCTTCTCTCCTTGATTAGTTTCCATCCATTGATACATACAATGACAGATGCCATTTCATCCAGCTATGATGTTTCTTTCATTCTGAAACAAAATACCCAGGAAAACAAAAGTTTATAAGTGATGTCCCGAGAAATAAAGTGGAAAAGAAAAAAATTACGTTCCTAGAACAAATTAATAGTTGTGTGATAATAATGCCAATCAGTTAAAATCTGCTGAGTTCAGAAACTCAGCTGACCAATTTTCTTAAGATGGCAATCCCATATCAAAAGTCCTTTCCACGTAATCTTTAAAAAAAGATAAACATCAAAGTTCAGATTTTCTCCTTTTTATGAATAAACAAATATCAAAGAACCTGCTTAATTTTGCAACTTTTAATTCATAAGCTTCCACCAAATATTTTGATCAGGAAAGTAGTTAAAATGCATATGCTAGGATGAGCTTCTTCAGCGTCTTTCTCTAATATTTAACTTGTATTATAGTTTTTCTCCCCTAAAATGACTTTATAGGAAAGGGCATTTAGAAACTTTTGCTTAGAGATAATGCATTTCTTTCCCTAAAGCCAATTGGAAGCGGCCAGATCCCCAAATGGAGATGCCAGGAATCCCACTCATAAAGGATGGAGGTGGAAACAGAAAAAACATCATATTTTAGCTCAAGGTGGATGAGATAGTTTGTAATGGGTTGAAACTGCATTCCAAACCATAATTCACCTTTGCATTACTCAGAAAATATTTAATGATGCCCTGGAGATCTGTGCATTTTGAAGAGCAACTAGAAGGAAAATATTAGGACTTTACATTCTTGTAACTTTGAAGTCTGCTGTGAAACTCAACGTGGCCATGTCCAGGAACGGTACATCAGTTCCTTTTCATAGTAGATTGAGATATCACACCCAGAGTTTATGATTAAAACATTTGTGGCCTAGGATCAATGGGGCAACTTCTCCCTCAAATTCAGAAGGTAGGAAAAAAGTCTGTGGGCCTGAGGGGCAATAGATAAAGGAGAATAGCTGTAGCTCAGTGTTGAAATGAGGGGTCCTTGATGCTCTCTGAGCTTGGTCGTGGCCTTGCAGATGTTTCATTTACCCAAACTAGGTGACATCAAAAGCTAGTAAGGAGTGGAATTTGCCCCTTCCTTACTAGAGCCATTCCTTACGAGCACCGGTGATGCTACCTTGTTTGAGTAATGAAAGGTCTGGAAGAAAACAGCCTAGCTCAGAGACCACGGAAGAGCAATCCAAAAGAGCCCCTTTATTCAAGTATCTCATTCCATTGGTTCCTAGAGGAGATTGCCAGTTGTGAAAGCTGAGGTTCGTTGGGTGCTGTGGAGGGTACCAAGACAAAGAATTGCCTGCTCCGGCCCTTCCATGGAACAGCATGGAAATGAGGCGTACTTGTTATGTCTTTTGCATCTCGAATGATCTCCCTATATACCTGTGATGGTCAAGCTATGGCACGCGTGCCACAGGTGGCATACATTGCCCTCTCTGTGGGCATGTGAGCCATTGCCCCAGTTCTGCTCCACTGCACATGCGCACGCACCTCCTGCCAGCCAGCTGGTCATAGGGTTTCTGCTGCGCATGCACAGGGGTGGGGCCCATGGGGGGAGCGTGTGCCTCTGTGAGGGGGCGCATGCAGGGGTGCACGTGCATGTGGGGCGTGCATGCAGGGGATGGCGTGTGCATGCGTGGGGTGGGCGCTTGTGTAGGGGGCAGGGCACACGCATGGGAGCTGCACACACATTGCATTTTGGGGGTTCGGGCATGCTCGCGCGCATCACTGCTATATACTATATTCCACAAAAGATATGAGAATTTTATCCCTCAATCAGAACATGGTAGATATGGCACACATGTTACAGAATGCTACATCCTCTTTATATCAGAACTGAGAGGCTCTAACAGTTCTTTCATATAATGTTGTGTAAACTCAGCCATTGGTGTTTTACTCAAATGACATGAGTAAATCAACCATATTTTAACGTGATGTGAGATCTACCTGACCTAGGCAGGGGGGATCCAGACTATCCCTACATTGCTTCTTTTTTGTAGCCCAGATCTGGTGGTCTTAGTGATGTACAAACCAGGCCGTAAGGAAGCCAAAAGCTATTCAGGTTGACAGCAAGTAATTCAAAGATCTTCATTAAGTAGATCTAGACTTCATACTATAAACTCTGAACCTAGAAGTGTGTATGACAGAACAGGCTTGATTCTTCCCTGCCTACCTTAAGCTGGCCATCATCTAGCTCAGGGGTGTCAAACTCACAGCGTTGTGTTGTCGCCACGTGACGTATTGAGACTTCCCCCCCCCCTTTGCTAAAATGAGTGGGCATGGCCAGCGCATTACACATCTGGCCCATGGGCCGTGACATCCCTGCCAGAATGGCCATTGCTTAGATTCCTGGGACATGAAGATCCCAGATGTGAAAGGTGAACAGGTTGGGAAAAGCTGTTTAAGTTCATGTAAAATCCCCAATAAAGGCCCCCAATTTTCCAGCAATCATGAGTTGGCACCAGCCTCTTACATACCTTGGGTGCCATTTTACACTGCTTATTGAATGGGCTGGTCTGAAAAAAGCTATCTCAGGAAACCAAAATTCCAAAAGTTGGTAAAAGATAAGTAAATTTAATTTTCTTTTTTATTATTATTAAACAGAAACATAGGACCTTCAGGGTTTAAAAACAGGAGGAGGAGGAGGAGGAGGAGGAGGAGGAGGAGGAGGAGGAGATATGTCATTTTAAGCATTAGCTAAACTGGAGGAGGAAAGAAAAGGTTAATACAATCAGCCTCCACTGATTCTAAATCCCAAGGCCAAGCAATTGCTTTAAAGTTTCAATTACCACATACACAGGAGTTTCAGTTTGGACTGCAGCCACTTTTCTCAATTTAACTTCATTGTAAATACTTTTACAAGAAGATGAGCAGAATTTGGTCATAAGAAAACATCCTTAAGGGCATTTATTTCATTGCTGATTTGGGTTTTAAAATGCATTGCATATAATATTCTTTTTTTAAAAACCTAAAAACTGAATAAAAGATGTTATCCAAAACTACACACTTTTTTTTTGTTCTGTATTGTATAGTTATTTATTATGGAGTTTGTTGGCAGTCCATGTTCTCCTACCAGATAGCTATTTTACATTAAAAAATGCTGGAAAATATTGCTTGGATCCTGAAAAGAGCTGGTACCAGGTGAAGGGATAGATTGAAGATGACAATTATTCTACTTCTTCCCTGCAGCAGGCCCTTCCCTTCCCAACTGAGCATCTCCAGAGGGTCAAGACCAAATGATGTGGAGGTGGAAGGGACCTATGAAAAGTGAGCAGAGGCCCTTCCGATGGCTGGTATGTTGCTCTGCTTGTCATGATGCATTATTTTCCTTTCAGCCCACACTGCACCAGAGCCCGTTTCCTCCCAGAGCAATTCCCGTCCCAAACGTTGAAGGAAGGGAAATAGGATGGTAAATCACTTCTCTCAACTCCTTTCTGCTGGTGCTTCTTAGGATTTCAGAGTCCCTGTAGGATTTCTGAAGGCCGCATTCTTGAAAATCCTTATTCCAGGGTTGAGCAAGGATAAAACCAGGTTTCAGTCTAGCCACAGTCATGGAAACTCACAAATGACTTCATCAGTCTCTCAATTGTTCTTATTTATTTATTTATTTATGAGCTTTATTGCTTTTATAAATAAATCAAAGCAGCAAATACACCTAATACTCCTTCCTATTTTCCTCAGGACAACTCTGTGAGGTGGATTGGGCCAAGAGAATGACACGAGGTAAAAGCTTTGTACTGCACTTAGACAAAAAAAAAACCCCACCAAATAAAAGTGTGACTCAGAGGTGGAATCCAACCTTTTCTTTAGAAGGATCCAAGAGGCAGTTGACTAAATGCACCTTGGGCATTCAATGATGAGAAACACCATTAAACTACAAAACCAGTTTAATAAAGACAGCTCCGTGAAATATTAAACCGTAAAATCAGTGAAACAGCCTTGAGCGATATAAATGGAATTACCCAGACTGTTAAAGAGTTTTCATAATCTCAGATATAATATTTATTTGTTCAGGTACCAGTGCTCATGCCAATACAATTAAAATAACCCATCTTCTGCTGGCAGTATTGTTGCACATTTTAACACTGGAAGGCTAAAAGAAACAGCTAACATCACATTGACATCTCAGAGAAGAGTTTAGCCAGTACAATATAAATAGATTGTGAAATCCATTAATCTAGAACTGCAGCAAGGATTTTGGGGATCCCAATTAATAAACTGGTAGATCTACTTATATGTGTGCTCCACTGTAGTAATGTTCAGCTGTAGCACACCAATCTGTCTGTCTGTCTGTCTGTCACACAACATTAAAAATGTCTTAATATATATGCATTTATATCATGACAGCCAGTTTAGTTTAGTGATTAAGAAAGCAGGCTAGAAACCAGGAGACTGGGAGTTCTAGCCCCACCTTAGGCATTTGTAAAAATAATGAAGGAAGGATATAACTAAAATAAAATATTGGGACTTTAATAATTGAACGAAACCATTTTCATTTAATGGTAGTTAACATGTTACAATAATTATTCCAGTTCAGAGTTTGGACTGTTATCCCAATTTGTCGAAAATCTGATTCAGAAGTGATGGAGAAGAATGAAGCCAGAAGATGCAGCTGACAGGCAATCTATGAAACCTGGTTGATGAAGGCATTATAAACATGGTTTAGGGATGACTCAAAGATTATAATATTGATATCACTTTTATCATATCACAAAATCAATGCAAGGATGTGATTCTTTTTCCCTTTCCCAGAATTTCCCCATATAAACCAAATTTTCCTTCCACAATCCAACTGCTGGGTTATTCCCAGTATCTTTCTGAAGAAATCGTGTCAGGCCTGGAAGCCATTTTTTGCATTGGGCCTTCAGGCCTGCCACGTTTAATGCTGTTGGAAAATGGGGCAGGGGATTGTATGGAGTATGGGGGATATATATATATAGTCATAATAACATTCCTTTTTCAGAGAGTCAAGGACACCTTGCCCTGCACCTCGAGGGGTGTGACTGAGAGGCATCTCCAGTTGGTGTCTGATTGGGCCAAGTGATGGACATGTGGGTGCTGGGCCGGGAGCTTGGACTTTCATTTGGATGGGGAAAACCTGGAAACTTTCAGATTCTGGTCTTCCCAGATGTGCCAATATGACATCTCTAATAAAATGGGACTTTCAGGAACTTTTGTTGGGGGTGTTACTTGAAACCCTGTGGTTAAAAGCTGAACTAAAAGCATTTCAGTAATGGTTGTATTAAAAGTATGGCTCTCAAAATGTATGTTGCCCCTAAAAGGCAAAGAAAGATATTATGGGTGAATAGAAATCAACTTGAATGAATTTAGACGGAATGTGTAAATGGCCTCATGTGGAAAATGAACTTATTACAACCATTATTTTAAAAAAATACTTAAAAGCTTCGGTTGAGAGGATTTGTGAGCTATAGGGAAAACATGATTTATGCTGCAGCCTTGAAGGGAAGTGCCGGCTGAAATGTCCAGAATCGCCCCTTGGACTGAAGGGAGAAACGTTGGACACTGATACCTTCTTAGATTGAATTACATGGATCATTTGGGAAGAAAATGTGGTTGCTGTTTTTGAGCTGAAGCCTATTTTGCTTCATGGAACTTTTCCAAATGGCTTTTTATTTCTGTTTTCATCACTCCTCTCCCACCCTTATGAACCGTTGCAGCTTTGATGCTTACCTATCCATAGCAAACGTTCATTTGTTGGCTCTTCAAGGACTTCCCCAAGTGACACACAACTTTATTCCCTCGCTCAAATAATGATCCATCCGGTTGTTTAGCCAAAGTGACACTGAAGGCTTGTCACCAGTTCAGAACTATCAGTGAGAAGCCATCAACAAGGGTCAAAGAAACCCACATACAATAACCTCCGCAGGGTTGCCACGTTGCCCATCACAGTGTGGTTGAAACTGTCAAGATCAATCCCTGGGCATTGCTGATGCTGCAGACCATGCACGTAACAAACAAATCAAATTATGCCAGTCTTGACGATGCTACCATAAGACCCATGGTGGCATAGTGGTTAGAATGTAGTACTGCAGGCCAACCGTGCTGACTGCCAGCTGTTTGATTCTGATTGGCTCCAGGTTGATCCAGACCTTCCATCCTTCCAAGGTCAGTAAAATGAGGGCTCAGATTGTTGAGAGAAATATGCTGACTGTAAGCTGTTTAGAGAGGGCTGTAAAGCACCGTGAAGCAGTAGGTAAGTCTAAGTGCTATTGCTATAATATGTTTCAGAAGTTTGCAATCATATTTCTGCCCTGACATCTGAATGTGGGCCTCCACTCTTGCCTGTCTTCCATTGTTCTAATATTAATACACACACACACACACACACACACAAAAGTAGATATGACTGATCACAAGAAGACTTAATCAGGATTGCCTCCAATGAGCTGGGAAGAGCAAATGGTTAGCAGTGCTACTTTCCTTTAACAAAAAAAATAGCAGAGGAGGTTTCGTAAACCCTGCATTCTCCGGCATTTGGCCCATCGCAATCATTGGATAAACTAAGTCAAACAAAGCTCCAACACATGATTATGATTTATTTAGTATAATATAACAAGGGAAAGCATCACAAAAAACAGAATTATGACCAATGTTCTGATTTGCCATCCAACTGGCATGCCAGTTTACTGCTGGAAAAGAATCTACACATTTGTCTCATTGATTCTTAACAGAACAATTAGGCTGGCAAAGGTCTTTAGGCAGATTAAACTATGAAAAGCTAACATCAAAGGGAAGAGAATAAAACTTCCATAATGAAGTTCATTCAAATTAGAAAAGCTAGAATGAGACAAATACAAGGTGCCATTCCAATAATGACAATAAATTAACCTTTTAAAATTAATCATAACATGGAATGTAGATAATGTTCCCATGGGTATTAATTAATATGTAAAGATAAGAAAACTCTTTCAGTGGAAAAAAGTTTAATAAATATACTAGCCAGTGCAATCAACAAGCCATGTATTGTTTCCATCGTAGCATCAAGATACTGCTCTTTTTCTGTCACTTGAATAAAACTAAAGTAAAACTTCCATTCATTTATCAGGCTATAAGATATGCCAAGTGTGTTCCAGTGGTTTGGGGGCGGGGGTTGTCACATATTTGTGAGAAGAAAAACAAAATGCACAGGTATAGTATAGGTGGTACCTTGCTCAACAGTAGTAACTGGGAGGGGGATCTTGGAGTCCTAGTAGACAACCATTTAAATAGGAGCCAGCCATGTGCAGCAGCTGCCAAAAAAGCCAACACAGTTCTAGGCTACATAAACAGAGGGATAGAATCAGGATCACATGAAGTGTTAATGCCTCTTTATAAGGCCTTGGTGAGGCCACACTTAGAATACTGCATTCAGTTTTGGTCGCCACGATGTAAAAAAGATGTTGAAACTCTAGAAAGAGGGCAGAGAAGAACAACAAAGATGATTAGGGGACTGGAGGCTAAAACATAGGAAGAACAGTCTATTTTAATGAAAAGAAGGACTAGGGGAGACATAATAGCAGTCTTCCAATATCTCATGGGTTGCCACAAAGAAGAGGGAGTCAAGCTATTCTCCAAAGCACCTGAGGGCAGAACAAGAAGCAATGGGTGGAAACTAATCAAGAAGAGAAGCAACTTAGAACTAAGGAGAAATTTCTTGACAGAACAATTAATCAGTGGAACTACTTGCTCCCAGAAGTTGTGAATGCTCCAACACTAGAAGTTTTTAAGAAGATGTTGTATAATCATTTGTCTGAAGTAGTGTAGGATTTCCTGCCTAAGCAGGGGATTGGACTAGAAGACCTTCAAGGTCCCTTCCAACTCTGTTATTCTTGTGAAATATTTGAGCATATGAATCAAGAATAAATGGACGTTCAAATCTGTGACACTAAACTTCCAGAAAATAGTGACAACCAAGCTTTTGTAGTGGACTTCAGGAGTGATTAATTTCTATTGTATCAACAGTTAAACTTTATTATTCAACTTAGTTTGCATATTATTGTTGTTATAGGGGCCTGGTGAGTTGCTTTTCGTCTTACCACAGATATTTACATTTTTATTGTAAGTTTTTTGTAAGCAGTAGGCATCTTGAAGTGTCCAGTGGTATATAAATTAAATTAATTAAAAAATAAAAATAAATCAAGTGTATTCGACTTGAGAGACTCATATATTGAGATTTTAAAAAAACACGATTCTCATATCAATTATGCCAAGTTTTGGAACAAAAATAATTCGAATTTTTCCTCCTGTTAATCTAAGTTCAAACAAAGTAGCTTCTCATATTTCTTCATGTTCCAAGCCCTTCAACCCTCTACCAAATCATTTGGCAGATATTTCTGTACTAGTAAATGGGAGGAAGGATAGAAAAGATGGAGAATGATTGCCCTACTACCTATTTAGATACATCAGAATAAGGAATGAAGATGAAAGGATGAACATTTAGGGTTGTTCAGGTCACACCAGATCCCCACTTGGTGCATTACAAGTCTGGATAAACTGGAGTTTTGTAGTTGTTATTGAAATGAATTATTAATTCAATTTAAGTAAAAAAAAAAACCTCTGGCTTAATCCAAACCAATCTAATATGAAACTAGATGAAGTCACAAATAACTAATAAGCAAAACTATTTCTTTTCACTTCTCTCCTTTCTTTATGCATTTTCATTAATGTCTTGACTGATGTGAATATTTGTATTACCTCTTGCTTACTCTTAGCTGTTACACAAGGGTTAAGATCTATTTCTATAAACCTAGTTAAACAAGGAACTAGAATAAATAAATACTTGGAGACTTTCCTTAAGAAGGAACATTCCACTGGCAGAACTCTAGGAAGGAATAAATATTTCCCGTGTTAAAAGCTAAGGTAAAGAGAAATCCCTTTATTAGTTGCATGGAAATAATTTATATGGTAACGATGGTTGATACACAACTAATATTTTTTTCATTATTTAATATAGTAAAAATTCTAAAGCAATATTTTGTGACCAACTTTCTCTCTATCTACGAATGCATAATATTCGAATGATTTAGAATTAGAAAGGGGGGGGGGGAATATACCAGAATAAGAACTTATCCTTATAACATTTACTTGGAAGTCACAAGTGTGACCTTGAAGTGAATTCTCTCCCTCCCTCCCTCCCTCCCTCCCTCCTTCCCTCTCTCCCTCTCTCTCTCCTTCCCTCCCTCCTTCCCTCTCTCCCTCCCTCTCTCCCTCCCTCTCTCCCTCCCTCCTTCCCTCTCTCCCTCCCTCTCTCCTTCTCTCCCTCCCACCCTCCATTTTATTCTCTTTGCATCTAGTATTTTTTGTTGTTGTTTGATATGCTTTCTAGATTAATCAGTCTACAACTGCAACCCACTAAATTCTAATATTCCATAGAATCGTAAGATGACAATATGAGAGGAGGGATGGATACTGTTCACCTGCCAATGAAATTATGCTTAGGATCATCCAGTGCAGATTAGAGCCCTTCATGAAAATAAATGATGCTAGATATTGAAACTTGCTTTAGTAAAGGCCAGGGAACATGAGGCATTACTGTACATGCATGCTGAATAATTGAGAAATGTAAAGAATAGCCCAAAGAAGTGAATATATGCTTCATTGATTATAAAAAGGCCTTCAATGGTGTTGATCACATCAAGCTGTGGAAAACGCTCAGAAGAATGGAAATCCCAGAATATTTCATGCTCCTCATGAAAAACATGTGCTTACAGGAAGCACATGTGCTTACAGGCAGAACATGTCCCTCTAAGATGATGTGATTTTAAAACTGGAGGAAGAAATAACAGTAGCTACTTGAAAGTAGATGACGTTGCCTTGAATGATCTTCATGTTCCAATAACAAATGTCAAGGAGCATAGTGAGAAAATTATAATAAAATGAAATATAACAAGGGCCAAACTGACAACAGTTGGAACAACCATTCTTAGAATCGACAATGAAACTACCAAAATCTAGCTACTGCCTTTTAGATCAACCATCAACAGTGAAGGAACAAGCACTCAAGAAATAGGTTGCAGACCAGCACTTGGTAGACCAGCCATGAAAACCTTAGAAAAGGTATGCCATGATTATGTACATACCCACAAAGATCAAATGTGTGCCAGCCAGGATATTTCCCGTGGCACTGTATGAAAGGGAAAATTGGACTTTGAAGACATGGGATAGAAAAAATATTGATGCCTTGTAACTTTGGTGTTGGAGAACATTCCTGAGAATACCATGGATAGCTAAAACGATAAATAAATGGAAATTGAACAAATCAACTCAGCATTTTCACTCAAGGCCCAAATGATCAGGCTCAAATTATCCTACTTGGGACACATTTTGCAAAGATTCAGTTCTCTGGAGAAGGCTCTGATGCTAGAAAAGGAGGAAAGAAAGAGGGGAAAGGAGGATGACCAGCAGCAAGATAGACAGTTAGAGTGGTGATGTGTGCACCATTGGAAGACCTGAAAGACCAGGTCCTACAGTACATCATCTCTGGAAAAAATGGATTTGCACATTTACACTCGTTACTTATTGGCCAAAATAACTTTCACTGATGTAATTGTGAGTAGCATGCAAAGTCAAAATAAGAATGTTAGGAACACGGCAGAAATGACCTGAGCGCCCAACAGATACGGCTGCATAGAGTCAACGGGGGTGGGGAGGGGGGGAGGGGGAGGGGGAGCTACTTGACTAATTGTTTCACGCGAAGCCAGCTCTGCCACATGTCCCAACTGCTATCTTGAACTAAGCTTGCAGTTGTAGTGAACCTACTGGATTTGTAACATTCATTTGGTACAACAGTCCGTTTTTAGTGTAGTTTTCTGTTTCCTGTTACTTGGTGGTCCTTTCATTTTCCTATTGCGGAGCAGAGAGACTGTTTTAAGAGAGCTCTTCCGCAACCTGGGCTTCCTTGGGAAGAGGGAAGAGGGTTGCCTGTTGGAGCAACATTGTGATCCATCTTTCCTATTATTTAACCTGCCAGCATCACTTGAGAGCGTTGAAGCTTTTCCTTTAAAGGCAGAGCTCCTATAAGCATGTTTAGCCCTGGGAGTAGAAGAAATGCTTGATGGATGAAGAAGTAAAATTGTGTCCTTTGATTGCCAACTTCTCACAGAAACAGACATAGGCATGTTGTGTTCTTGTTCTTTATAAGTCTGAAAATAGAAGTAACTAAAAAAGAAGGCCGTGCTTATTTAATAAGTTCCAGGGAAATAATTACACCGACCTTTTTTGTTTTCTTTTGCACATTCATATTCCATACCTAATTTTAAATATGTGATCTTGACAGTTAACCCTTTGCTTCTTCTAGGGCGGTGACTCTGGAGGAAAAACTAGGTGTACTTCACCTCTTGCTGGTTAAGTAGCTTTCGTCATAGCCCAGTTAGATCTTTTCATTGAAGTATTTCAGTCACAACTGCAATTTGCACTTAGACTTATATACCGCTTCACAGTGCTTTACAGCCCTCTCCAAGCGGTTTACAGAGTCAGCATATTGCCCCCAACAATCTGGGTCCTACTTGAGAGACCGCCTACTGCCGATTACCTCCTCTAGACCGATTAGATCCCACAGATTAGGCCTCCTCCGAATTCCATCAGCTAGCCAGTGTAGACTGGCGACTACCCGGAGGAGGGCCTTCTCGGTGGCTGCTCCGGCCCTCTGGAACGATCTCCCTGTGGAGATCCGGACCCTCACCACCCTCCAGACCTTCCGCGCCGCACTTAAAATCTGGCTATCCCGGCTGGCCTGGGGTTAAAGACTCTAACCCCTACTCGAATTATATGACTGTTGAGTTCTTAAATGATGTAGTGTCTTTATGTTGTAAATTGTTTCTCCTTCCCCCCTCCCCTTTTTGAACTGTGAGCCGCCCTGAGTCCCCCCAGGGAAAAGGGCGGCATACAAATAAAGTGAAACTGAAACTGATAAACTGATTTTACCCACCTGGGAAGAATGGAAGGCTGAGTCAACCTTCAGCCGGTCAGGATCGAACTGCTGGCATTTGGCAGAATTAGTCTGCAATACTGCATTCTAACCACTGTGCCACCATAGCTCTATTCACAATGCCTCATTCCTAGCTTTTCCTGTTGGTCTAACGTTATATGAGTTCATGTAGACTTAGTAATAGCTTTACTATTCAAGTGAATAAGGTCTGCTAGTAATTTCCATATGCAAGATATTCGTTGATTGTGCCCATTGCTCTTGGAATAGTAGAATCTGGAGATTTATCTTTACACAGTAGAAGTTCAAGAATTGTAAGTTGATAGTAGTACCTACTACTAATTCCAGCTTTTTAAAACTTTGTTGATGTTATAGGCATAGCATTCCCAATCTGCTCCTACTAGACATCATCCATAAGTGCTATTTCAGTCTCATACCCAGCTCTGAAATGTGACTGAGAAAATGCCCGGATAATTTGCTTCCTCTGGGGTCCTCTGAAGTTGCAACACGATCACCTCTCAACAATCTCCCCGCCCTCCCCCCAAAAGAAAGCTGGAGATACAACAGAAGTTGTCCAACATGGTTGGACCCAACAATGACTTCTTGAAGTGGGGGGAAATTATTACATTCTTCAAGGTAATAATTCTATTATTATGCCTTTTCTTGCCAGAAGTCACCTGCACACCATCTCCTAGGAAAATGAAGCTAACCAGGAATGATATAGGCCCATTATACATTGCTGAGGTTACAGTTCAAACAAGCAGTTGTCCAAAATCTTCTTAACAGCCTCGTGATGGAGCACTCACAACTTCTGAAAGCAAGTTCTCACTGTCATGATTTTTTTTTACTTAGTTCTAGGTTGGCTCTCTCCTTGATTAGTTTCCATTGCTTCTTCAGGTCCTTTAGATAATAAGTTGACCTCCTCTTCTTTGTGACAACCTCTTAGATAATGGGGCATGGCTATCATGTCACCTCTAGTCCTTATTTTCATTAAACTAGACATACCCAATTCCTACAGTTATTCTTCATATGTTTTAGCCTCCAGCTCTCTAAGCATCTTTGTTGCTCTTCTCTGCACTCTTTCCAGAGCCTCTAAATATATTATACAGTGGAACTAATGCTTCTCATCATCTGCATTCTGTTCCTCTGTCAATGCAGCCTAGGACTGGGTTGGCTTTTGTGGCAGCTGCAGCACACTGCGGGCTCATATTTATGTCCATTAGGACTCCAAGATCCCTCTCCCAGTTACATGTTACATTTGTGAATCTTTGTTTGTCAGGTAGCAAAAACTAGTGATGAGTTCGGCTTCTGAGGAAAGCGGGCCTGTTCAAAAGTTTTTCCTAAAAGGCCAGCCTGTTATACTGAAGGTACAAACATTCTAAATGTCCATATTAAATTATCCATTCAAGAAGTGTCCTTGTTTGATATCTCACAAAACTGTCTGTCACCCATGTGCTCATCCTTTGCAAGAGAGCAAAAATGTGTCTTTTGATTGCCAGATTCCTGACAAATTGGTATGATTGGAGAGAAGATGAATCATTTAGAAAGCTTTCCCAACTTTGTGTAATGTACACATTGGATGAGTCATTTGGATTGTACCGAAGGCTCAAAACAGTCCTAGACTGAAATAAACCACCTAATTTAGCGTAGCTCATTCTGGAGTGAATCTCCAAAGTCTTGTACAAAGAGGCCCTTCATAGCCTCCCTGTGCCTGGTTCTATGAGAGAAGATTGCAAACACCACTCCAAAGGAGACTGATGGATGGGGAGAGAAGAAACATACATTTCCATTCTTTTTAAATGACCAAGTTTTCTTCTCCCGGTGTGTATAAGGGCAAAAGATGAAAAGAGGTTATGGGACCCTTCCTTGCAAAGGGCTGTGCCTCTATTGTGAACAAATCTGAGCTGAATTAAGCCAACAATGCATTTCTTTTAAAAATGCATCAGAAAGGCTTAGTGTTCTTAGAAGGTAGGAATGATTGCCATCCTTCCACCTCATGCCATCTGACTGAAATTAAGCCAAATAATATTTCTGGAATCTGGATAGATTCTCATTAAAATGGGAAGGAGGGGAGGAGATAGCGTTTTTAAAATCCAAGAGCAAAAATTAATATTTGGGAGAGTTAGAGGCTATAAAAAATGAAGGTGGATTTGGAGGGATGTGTGTGCAAGATCTAGACGGTTTATTTGCTGTTTTTAAGCATGGTGTCTATTTTAAGGCCTATGTGTCAACTTCCATGTGTTCCTCAATTCATAATGGTGGGAAACATCTCTGTCATTTTTCAGTAACTATTTCCTCCAGTCCCCTAGATCACAAAAAAGAGATTTAAAGATAATAGAATAGAATAACAGAGTTGGAAGAGACCTTTGAGGTCTTCTAGTCCAACCTCCTGCTTAGGCAGAGAACCCTACACCACTTCAGACAAATGGCTATCCAACATCTTCTTAAAAACGTCCAGTGTTGGAGCATTCACAACTTCTGGAGGCAAGTAGTTCCACTGATTAATTGTTCTAACTGTCAGGAAATTTCTCCTTAGTTCTAAGTTGCTTCTCTCCTTGATTAGTTTCCACCCATTGCTTCTTGTCCTGCCTTCAGGTGCCTTGGAGAATAGTTTGACTCCCTCTTCTTTGGGGCAACCCCTGAGATATTGGAAGACTGCTATCATGTCTCCCCTGGTCCTTCTTTTTATCAAACTAGACATACCCAGTTCCTGCAACGGTTCTTCCTATGTTTTAGCCTCCAGTCCCTAATCATCTTTGTTGCTCTTCTCTGCCCTCTTTCTAGAGTCTCAATGTCTTCTTTACATCGTGGAGATCAAAACTGAATGCAGTATTCCAAGTGTGGCCTTACCAAGGGATTATAAAGTGGTATTAACACTTCACATGATCTTCAAGCTGCTGGTTTTTCATCAGTTATAGCTGCCTAATCTTTTCCTAAGCATGAGCAGAAAAAACCTAGAAGAAGCAGTGGAAAACCAATGATTTCATCAGGTGCTGTCATAGATTTCCTTGAATGAGAGACTCTACCATAACAAAAATCACCCAGAACTATCTATGAAGGGTATCTGTTAAGTAGAGAGGACACTATTTAGAAGTCCTATTTCTAACTAGTTCTTCTTCACAAATACTATCCAGATTTTTTTTTTAAAAAAAAATCACATTCTCACCTATATTTATGGTATAATACTTACGATCCCCTGCGTGCCTATGTGCCAATCCCTATAATGCCATCTGCCTTACTTCCATAATTTCTTCTGATTGCAGATCACACTGTGATGTACTATTTATCCTGTTTCCCTGACAATCAGGCCTCCCCGGATAATAAGCCCAAGAGAGCTTTTCAGGGCATGCACTAAAATAAGCCCTCCCCCGAAGATAAGCCCTGGCTGAAACTATTGCAACCCAGCCGCAGCAGACATGAGGTGACCACGCTCGCCACCTCCTGTACCACAGAAATAATAAGACCTCCCTGAAAATAAGGCCAAGCGCTTATTTCGGGGGTCAAAAGAAAATGAGACCCAGTCTTATTTTTGGGAAAACATGGTACATTAATCTGGTCCTCTCCAAATGTGTGGATTTCACATCCTGTATCTGCAAAGCTTGGAAAAGACTGATTTAAAAGCATGCCTTTCCTAAAGTAGCAGATCATACTATTGAGAAGATCTGGTTTAAATAATAGTTGGCACTCCTACCTAAGGAATCCAGTTAAATGAAACCTAATTTCTTCACCCTCGGTTACCCTTGGGTAAAAGTCAACAATGGAAAAATTCCAGTAACAGAAATAAATTGCTAGCAAGGAATGGGGGGGAAAAAACAATAAAAAGAAATAACCCCACGTAATAAATATACTCATATTCACCTTTATATATACTAACTATATATCTGCTCTACAAATTGTTATGCAATGTGACTTCCAAGGAATTGGAACACACAAACACACACACACACACACACACACACACACACATGGTGTCATAATGTCAGTGCAACCTGCTTGCATAATAAAAAACAGAGTTTCAGGGGTTCTTTAATGGTAAAAATGCTAGACTTTTCAACATATGTCAACAAATTAAATTCTGACAATCATCACACTGGAAATGTTTACATTAATTATTATATTAAATGGTTACATTAAAAGACAGTGAATACATATATATATATGTATGTGTATGTATGTATGTATGTATATATATATATACATATATATATATATATATATATATATATATATATATATATATATATATACATACATACATACATACATACATACATACATACACACACACACACATACACACACACAAACACACACACATACATATATCTCCAGAAAACTTTAGGAATATATAACGTAACCAGTGGAAGTTTTCGTATTAAACATCTAAATAGCTTGTCCTGCCCCAACACATTTGGTAACTCACATATTGTGTTCTTTTTCACCATATATTAAGGGCTCAAAGAAGGTTATTAATGAGGGTCAAATATATTAATTTAAACAAGGTTGAAACATCCCAGCCTTATTTCTTCACTTCCCCTCCAAGGTCTACTTAAGAATGCTAGAAAGGAATGCTGCAAAATACCAGATGGCCATTAGATGCCAGCAATACACACACACACAGAGAGAAACATTCACATCTTCACAGAGAAGAGAATGTGTTTTCTTATTTCCAGGAATTATATATCTAAAAACTATCTATGCTAGTAAGTACTTCATAGCTTGGAAGACCTGCTATAAAATTCTTCTGTGCTGGTGCTAATTAGCATCAAGCTTTATATATATATATATATATATATATATATGTATGTATGTATGTATGTATGTATGTATGTATGTATGTATGTAGTTTCTTTAAAACAAACACAACATCCTTCTTTACATGCTGTAGAAAGTGTATCAGTTGGTTACAAAAAGACTTTCGTACATCTCTTCCACAGTCAACAAACATACTTCATATTAACTCAAGAATTTTAACTCAAATATTTAAACATGTCACCATCATCATATCTCCATTTTCATTTGACTATAATTGTTTAAGCGTCCTTCATCATAAAATATACCAAAGTCTTCCACTCTTTCCATTTTCAGGGACAAACCAATCACCATAAATATCAATAAATTTAATCTCTTTATATTCATTTTCCACTTCAATTTTTTGGGTTTTAACCACCACGTTTTTCCATTTGATAAGCATCCTCAACTTCTTCATCATATTTTGCTGTTATATGCTCTAAGTCTTCCAGTTTCTTCTTCTCTATCCTCTCATATGTATTTGATAATTTCTGTATTTCAGAAAATATCTTTTTCAAGCTTACGATTTCTGTTTGCTTTTGAAATTGTGCCATTCTCTCCAGCTAACAAACACAGCTGCTCTAGCTTGGAAGGTTAATAAAATTAAGCATAAATTCACAAAGACCTTTTGTTTCATTTTCTCTGGTTAAAGATATACTTCAAAGGGACATCTGTATGCTTCCCTTCTTATCAGTCTCTATAACCAAGCAGTGAGACCTTGTAGTGCCAAGCCAAAACAATCTGTGAAGGAAAAAAAGTTTTCCATTTCCAATACACAAACCTTCCAGCCTCTGAGTAGCAGTGTTATTGTTGCAAATTTCCTTATTTATTTTTGTATCTTTTTTGTATTTCAAGTCAGAAAAAAAGAGTCCAATTTTTAAATGGGTTGGAAGAACACCCATGAAAGAGGGAAAATTTAGACCATAGGTTACAGAGAAAATAAAAGAAAAAATAGAAGAAGAAGACTTAATCCATTCGTTTTAAAAGAGTTGCATAAATTCCATCCATGAAAATAGCATTTAAAAAGTAAGATAACCACTGTCCAAAACCATTCCAAATTTAATTCTGCCTCTTGATTCTTCTGTTCTCCAATTAACATTAAATTTAAGTTTTTTATAGGCAGTCTCTTTTTAAAACAGTAAAAGTCCCTCACCAGCTGGAAACACTTTCTCTTTCCGTATTCTTCTGTTTTGGAGCCGTCCCGACTTTGATAGCCTTGGCTGGATTTTTTGTTGTGAGATGATTTAGTCTATGAGGTTGGAAAAAGATTAATTTGTTTTTATTTTTTGTAATTTAAACCTGTTTTTAAATTTATAATTGTTGAATGTTTGTGTGCTATGTCTTGCTGTAAGAGGTTTAAAATCGCCTTGAAAATGTACATTATGCCTTCAAACCTGTTATCTATAGGAAACACACAAGATGTATTTGTCTCAAAAGAGTAATTTTAATGTAATTTACTTGATCTCAGTGCCAACTACAGTATTACTTTGGAAGGCTGCCAGTACAAAAGATAAAATGTACCATGAATTAGAAAAAATATAAAAATGGTGAATCTGCTCAACAGTATACAAAATATATATACAAGCATACCTAACAAGTGTGCAGTATTGCAGGCTACTTCTGCTGACTGCCGGCTGCCTGCGATTCGGCAGTTCGAATCTCACCAGGCTCAAGGTTGACTCAGCCTCCCATCCCTCCAAGGTGGGTAAAATGAGGACCCAGATTGTTGGGGGCAAGAGAGGCTGACTCTGGAAACCGCTTAGAGGGGGCTGTAAAGCACTGGGAAGCAGGATATATTGTATTTTTCACATTATAAGACATACCTAAATCTAGAAGAGGAGAACAAAAAAAAAAAAAGGTTTTTGGCCTCCGCACGCTGCATTTTCAGCCCTTCTTTGGGACCTTTTTTTTGGCCCTTTTCCAGCCTTTTTTCTACCCATTTTTGAGGCTTTTTTCAGTCCTTTTTTGAGGAATTTTGGCCCATTGGGGGGGGCTGAAAAAAGCCTTAAAAACAGGCTGAAAAAAGCCCTGAAAACGGGCCAGAAAAGGCCAAAAAAAAAAAGAGTCAAAAACAGTTCAGAGGCCAAAAAATGTGTGTGTGTGGGGGGGGGGGGCTTCAGTAATATTCGGTCTATAAGACACCCAGACATTTTCACCCACTTTTGGGAGACAAAAGAGTTTGTCTTATAGTCCGAAAAATACAGTAAGTCAGTTCTGTTGCTATTGCTATCTCCAGCCCCCCCCCGCCCCCCCCCCCCCCCCCCCCACCTCAAGGCCTGGGAGAACTGCCAGATCTTCTTTAAGGCAGCCTGGAAGGCCATGAAGCTGGCAGCCAACTCAATTTTAGGAGAAATTTCACTCCAGTGGGAAGGCACCATAGCCCAACTTGGGTAGGCTGACTGAGCACTGTAAAGCAGGAGTGTCCAATCTTGACTTGACTTCATTTCCCAGACTTCCCCAGCCAGCCACTTTGACTGGGGAATTCTGGGAGTTGAAGTCCACAAGTCTTAAAGTTGCTAAGATTTGATGTCCCTGCTGCAAAGTAATCCAAGATTTTGACTTCCGCATTTTAGCAGAACTGAGCTTACTGCTTTTTCAAAACTAGCTGGATGTGGAATTTAAAAAGTGGCCCCGCGTAGTAATTAAAGTCATGCTCAGAAATGCATCCAGAAACGCTTGTTCCCATGGCAAAGCTCATTTTGTAATACACGCTCACCAGTACATTTCATTTAGCAAATGAAATCTTTCCAAAGTTAATTAAGAGTATTGGCTTTCCCGTTTGCAGATCTGGACCATCTTATGTATGTTATTATTGATGATTGATTATATTGATCTGGACCACAGATGCGAGATTAGAAATTAATAACCTCTTAATTGCCCAGGGATTACTTCCTTCATCTATTCAGGTGGGAGTGGCTTAATTATTGGTTTCCTTGCATTATATTTTTGCTGAAGTTTTCCATAATGAAAATATGACCTTTTTTTACTGTTTAAGAAACACCAAAGAGAGAAACACAGACAATTATGGTGCTAAAGAGCTAAGGGAGAGTTCAGAATTACTCCAACTTTAATCAGAATGAAGATATACTGTATGTGTGTACAAGCAACACTAGAGAAATAACAGCAATTAGTCATCCCTCATGGGAATCTAGACTATCGTGAGGAAGCCTGGAGGGTATATTCAAGCAGTTAAAGTGAAATTCAACAGTAGCCCTTCAACTTTAATCAAAATATATAAGTGTGTGTGTGTGTGTTCCAGCATAACTCTAGAACGCCTTGAACAATTTCAACCAAACTTGGTACACAGATTACTTACTGCCTGCAAAAAATACTGGTCGGATAAGACAGTGCTAACACCCCTTGGGGTGTGTGTTCTGTTAAGATACAGCCTGTTGTGCCTTAAAATGGCTTCTACTGTACTGCCCTAAAATAGTTTCTACTGTACAACACAGTGGAGTTGCCATGGTAATGGCTTCACAGCACTCCACAAGGGGGCTCCCTCAGGTGAGGGGGAAAATCCAACATTAGAAATTACCTTTGGTCTGGACAGTTTCAACAAGGCTTTGATTATTCTTGACGACAAATGTATGGCCATGGTCAATAAAACATTACAGCAACTCAGTCTTTCTGCATGCCGGACATGTAAATTAATCGTATGGGATGAATGCACCATGGCTCACAAGAAAGCTGTCGAAGCCCTTGACATCACTATGACAACTTTATGTTGCTTGCTCAAGGGTGGGTTCACCCATGGATTTATTTATTCTTGCTCTTGGAGGTGAAACTAAAAATGTTGTTTATAATCAAGTTTTGTGTTAAATTAATATTAACTAATATTATAGTAAATTTGTGTAACATTTTACTTTATAATTTGTATACTTATACTTTTAAATAAAATTACTTTGATTTGACACTATACATATAATTCATTCCTTTTCCTGTCAAATACAGGATTAGGATAAATAAATACCCGGGCAACGCCAGGTTATCAGCTAGTCAAAAATAAAATAAGCAGGTCATCTACACTAGGTAACAATCCTGAAAATCCTCAGCCTCGGTACTTCAGCTTCTGTTGCAATTGCAAAAAAAGAGAGAAGAAAATCACCCACAAACCAGAATGGGGATGGCAGTATCAGAAATGTTGGATGCTGCTAGAGGTCCAGAGGTCCCCAGCCCCTGGTCCGCAGGTTGTTCAGGACCAGGCTGCAGAAGTGGTGGGCAAGTGTGCACAAAACTCTCCCCTCTCCCCCCACTGCCTCCACTGGTCCATCAAGCCATTTCTTGAAGTATCAATCAAAAGGCATGGTAAAGCTTGCTGGCTTTTCTCTCCCTTAATCGTTTTAGATTTTTTTAAAAAAAGATAAAAATAAAATAAATAAATAATATATTCAAACAATGGCAAGGAAAGATAGGAGAATTTCAAATGGAAAACATCAATGTCTAGACCACTTATCAATTTCTGATTGATGGCATAATAAAACTCCATGTGCAACATTCAACAGCGTCGTCTGGCTTCTTTGTTAAAAAATGAAGTTAAATAAATTGGCAATTTTATGGAAATCAATTAGTCTGGACTCAGTCTACAATAGCATGTTTGTTCTAATTCCTTTGTTTAAGGACTTTTCATCCATTTCGACTCTAATGTGGGATTTTGATCCAAATCTGAATGGGGTCTGCTCCTATCCTGGCTTTGATGGTAGAACCAAGTCTGAACCAGCTAAACCTTTTCTGAGAGCTGAAACCCCCCCCAAAAAAAACCTCCAAAAGGGGGTTCCTGCAGTCCCTTCCCTTCTTGCTCTATCAAAACCATCCCTTCTTTTCTCCTTTAATGGAGAAAGAAGACTTGTGGCCCTCCAAGATTAAAAAAGAAAAAAAGTGATCTTTTTATTTCTCTCCCTTACCATGCTCTACAACACTTTTCCCTGTTTCCCCATCACAGGTTCTCTCCGTCGTGTGTTCTGAAGGATAGGAGGGACATGAAGAAGAGAGTCGTTAGTGCTTGGACTAAGCAGGGGCATCTCCTACGCATCTCAAAGTGTTTAGTTGAATTGGGAGAATATTTCATATTTTGCATATTTGAAGGGAGAGGAGCGAAAGCAAGGATTACCTGAGAAAATCTGCACATTTTATGTCTGCTTCTACATAATAGAAAAACAGCATCTTTCTCTCTTCGGTATCCTAGAGACGTCAAGCTTCAAATGAATCATCTTCTAATATCATTTTTTTATTTATTTTGCAGACCCTGTTATGACTCAGACGAATATCAAGTGTTATTAATTGAAGAACAATTAATGATTATCTTGGCTGAAGATGGTTGGATTCTCCCAAAATTGACAGACCAGAAAAGACTGCTGTATGTGTTTAAAGACGGAGCTTTCTCTAATTCAGGGCTGTCAAACTCGATTTCATTCAGGGCTGCATCAGGATTGTGTTTGACCTCATTAGGGGGGGGGGTGTTGTGCAGGAGGCCCTCATGTCCCAAAATGGAGCTCACAGAGCTGCAAGCTCTGTTTTCTGTGGCAGAGACACCACGAACTGGTTCTTCGCTATTTCTAGTGTGGTTCCGCAGACCAGATCTAAGCAGCCCTCCTCTAATTGAAAATGTTCTGCAGATTAGCCTTCAGGTTACCAATAGATCCATGAGATCCCATTTCTAGGAAGGCAGCCAGCAAAGACAATATAAAGGAGGAAGTTTATCCATCTATAGAATAATTCTAATGGTCTTAAGTGACAGAGAATCCTTACCTCACATCAAAGTCAGTGTTAAGTCTGAAATTGGCATTTCGAAGAATAATTTCCCACAGAGAGGTTGGATAGCAAATCTCAAGATTTGCATTATTGTCTTAAACTCTTAAGAATCATTGTCAAGTTTCAGCAGGTTCAAGGTAGGGTTCCTGATGCCAAGAGCCCCAATCCAATAATAATAGAAATAGCATTTAGACTCATGTACCTCTTCACAGGGCTTTACAGTCCTCTCTGAGAGGTTTACAGAGTCAGCAGCCACAGCCAGTTGCCCCCAACAATCTGCGTCCTCATTTTACTGACCTCCGTCAACTTTGAGCTGGTCAGAATTGAACTCCTGGCAATGCGGTGAATTAGCCTGAAATACTGCATTCTAACCACTGTGCCACCACAGGTAGTTGAGCATCATGAAAGAAAGATACTTTAAGCCGAAGGATGGGAAGGCAAATTATGAACACGGCATTGCGCTGTCATGACCTCAATTCCATTCCTTTTCTATGTGTGGTATGATGTTGCATGCACACACAAAAGGGGAAGATTTTGCACCACAATGGCATAACAAGAGCCGAGGTGGCGCAGTGGTTAGAGTGCAGCACTGCAGGCTACTTCAGCTGACTGCAGTTCTGTAGTTCGGCTGTTCAAATCTCACCGGCTCAGGGTTGAGTCAGCCTTCCATCCTTCCGAAGTGGGTGAACTGAGGACCCAGACTGTTGTTGGGGGCGATATGCTGACTCTGTAAACCGCTTAGAGGGGGCTGAAAGCCCTATGAAGCGGTATATAAGTCTAACTGCTATTGCTATTGCTAAATAAATAACAGTGCTGCTTTTATCAGTGCTTTAGTTGCATCTGTGCGTTAGACAGTCATCTTGCCAAACTGTAGCGTAAAATACAAGAAACAGTTGTGTTTATGTGCTACATGAGGCCGAGAGTAACCACCCTGTCATGTGAGGTCAGTGACTAAGGAGAATGAAATAAAGAAACACATGGTGTGTTCTGAATGGTATCTTACATAAACAACTGAAGTGGAAAAATGCTCCCCTCAACAGGCAGGCTGAGAAAAGTCCAATTTTAATTGATTTTGCAGATGTAGAGAAATTCTTTCCCAAATTCAGTCCTTCAGCAGTTCACCCCCTTGGTGGTATGAATTAGAGACACAGCTGTCGTTCTATCTGCTTTTTTCCAGGAAATATGGAGGATACAAACGGCACCTCTCCTATCCAGGAAGGGAAACCATCAGTGGTGAAATGTAAATTTTTTTGCCCCCGTTTCTCTGGGCGTGGCTTGGTGGGTGTGGCTTGGTGGTGGGGGGTCATGTGACTGGGTGGGTGTACTGAACTTTTTAAAAGTTTTAAAGCATTTTTTACTACCTATTCACACGAACTAGTAGTAAAAATGCTTTTAAGATGTGGAAAAAAGTGGTTCAACTGTGCCGTGCGATCGTGGGAACCTTTTTTTTTCACTTTTTAAAGCATTTTTTTTACTACCTGTTCGCCCGAACCAGTAGGAAAAAAATGCTTTAAAAAGTGTGTGTGTGGGGGGGGAGCTTCCGATGATCGCGCGTCTCATAGCTGATCCATGCAATGGTCGGAAGCTTTTTTTTCTGCTTAAAGAATTTTTTTCCCTGTCAGTTCGGGCAAATAGGCAGGAAAAAATGCTTTAAAAAGCGAGGGGGGGGGGAAGCTTCCGACCATCACGTGACTCAGAGCTGAGCCGTGCGTTCCTCAAAAGTTTTTTTTTACTACCGGTTCATGGAACCAATGACAATTGTCCCTACCAATTAGCGTGAACCGATGCGAACGGGTAGCATTTCACCTCTGGAAACGATAGCAAATGCCTCATTTTACTTGTTCATCAGGAGGAACTTGTGAAGTTGAAGGCAGAAGGATGGGTCCGAGCAACTACAGCAGGCAAAATGTTTATATAGTAAGCAAAACAACTGAGGTCATTCTCGTGGTAAGGTGGCCCAATCAATCAATCAGAATATAGCTGGAAGGGACCTTGGAGATTTTCTAGTCCAATCACCATTCAGAGCCATGAGATTTGGATTTATTCTGAGATAAATTCTGAACACAAAATTAAAATGGGAAGTTGTTGCCCCCCACCCCAAAAAAGAGGGCCCTACGTGAAGGCAAATGTGATAAAGCAGTATAAGACAGCGAATCTTCCTTCTGTGTGGAATTGTGGTGTGATCGGGTGTAAGAACCCTCCACAATCAATAGCAGTACTACTTAGAGATATATACTGCTCGGTAGCGCTTTACAGCACTCTCCGGGGGTTTTGCCCCCAACAATCTGGGTGTTCATTTTACCAACCTTTGCGGATGGAAGGCTGAATCATCCTCAAGTCCTGTCAAGGTCAAACTCCAGGCTTTTGACCGAGTTTGCTTGGAATGCTGCACTTTAACCACTGCGCCACCAAATAGTGCTTTACGTTCCAGTAATAAATAATGAATTTCCTGGACAGAGTATTCTTACTATGAATTAATGAAATGCTGAAAACCTTCTTCCATCTTTCTATCATTTCTTGATTGTAACACCAAAGGTCTAGCATTAAACCTATTCCCCTCAGAGCCTTATGCCAGAATTTGGATTACTAACTTCCTGGCTAATGGATCTTTCAACACAAATTAGACTTATATGGCTCTGTTTTTCGCTGTGGGAATTATTGCTGGGTTGCGATCAGCCCACTTGTTTCCTTTATCTATTATTTATATTTCAAAAACATTATCTTTCCGATTTTCTGCTTTAGAACTGTACTGTTCTATTCCTGGCATCATCAGAACGTTTTATTTGATATCAGAAATAATCAATTACCGTATGTTGTTGAAGCCAGTGGGTTGCAAAAACACGGGTTGGACCTGTAGTGCGTTGTCATTTAGGATTAATTTATTTTGGCACATACATGACAGTTCTACAAATGACTGCATCTGTTCGCAGTGGCTAAGACACACAGGGAAGTCCAGGAGAAATGAAAAATGTCCTTCGGATATCGAGGTTAATGGTGAAGGCACAGTAACCACAACAAAGATCACATGCTAAGCATATGTGACACGGTGGCTCTTGGAAGGAAGGTACCCATGCAGATTCTTTAGTGGGGGCCATCGTCCATTTAGGACTCCATTACCAATAGGAGTGTATATATTTAAGTGCACAAAGTCCCAGTTCCAGCCCCCTAGCTTTTCAAGGCAGAAGGGAAAAAAGACTCCTTTCTGAAACTTTTTGAAGCTATAAGCAGTAGGTACAGGGGTGAAATGCTGCCAGTTCGGTCCGGTTGACCTGAACCAGTAGTAAAAAATGCTACCAGTTAGGGCAAACCGGTATTTCCGACGATCAGCTGGGTGACTATCAGCTGAGACGCAGGATTTATATTAGCTAGAATTGTCAGACTTCCTGCTTTCTAGCTAATCTAACTCATGCGGCACAGCAGATTTCCCCCCTCCCTCGCTGTTCTACTTATCTTTGCAGAGATGGAAGCCGTCAAAATGTTCCTTTTTTAGCGCTGCACGGGGGCGCCTCAAGCAAGTAGCACACTCCCTGAACCGGTAGCAGACTTCCAAGGATTACATCACTGAGTAGGTACCAATAAAGTTAAATTACAGGTGGTCCTTGACTTACATTTAGTAACCATTCTAGTTACAATGGGACTGAAAATTAGTAACTTATGACCATTTTTCAGACTTACGGCCATTGCAGCATCTCCATGGCCTTGTGATAAAATTCAGATGCTAGACAACTGACTCATATTTATGATGGTTGCAGAGACCTGCAACCTGCAAAAGTGACCCCCCTTTTGCTACCTTCTGACAAGCAAAGTCAATTGGAAAGCCAATTATAAGTGTGTTACAAACTTAACAATGGCAGTGATTCACTTAACAACTGGGCCAAGAAAGGTGGTAAAATGGGGCAAAACTCATTTAACAAATGTTTCACTTAGCAACAGAAATTTTGGCCTCAGTTGTAGTTATAAGTTGAGGACTACCTATACTTCATGGCATGACCACCTCTGCAATTTTGAACCCACATTCCCTTCTGCTGAAACACAAATATGTGAGATTCTAATATGTTTTTATCAGCAGTGGTGACACAGTGGTCAGAATGCAGTATTGCAGGCTAACTCTACTCACTACCAGGAGTTCAATTCTGACTGGTTCAAGATTGACTCAGCCTTCCATCCTTTAGAAGTCGGTAAAATGAGGGCCCAGATTGTTGTGGGCAATAGGTCGATTCTGTAAACCACTATTGGTATTGCTATTATGTAATCACATATACCCAATATCACTGGGTTCAATTACCACACTAAGCTATGATGGTTATGGTTTTGTCAGGCACAACAAATCAAGACCAGGAGGAGGAGCCAACGTCGCGACGATACATCATGCAGACTTGACAGTCCGAGTCCACCGATGACACTTTTGCCCCTGGACGATCCGGTAGGACCTAAACCATCCTGAAGAGACAGTGACTACAAAGACAAAACCTTGCTGGTCTCAGGGATACCGCAAAGTCCCTGATCGACCCAAGGGAAGCGCTTCCAACAGGCAGCAAACAGGCGGCCCCCAGGCTGACAAAGTCGGAGACGGATCCGGAAGGAAAAGAAGAAGTGAAAGTGTTCCATCTGTTGAGGTTTTGGGTTTTTTTTTACTTTCAGAAGATTGCCCTAAGAAACCTTTTTAAAAAAAAGATATTAGTCCTCTAAGTAAGAATAAAGCAGCGAATTTAATCCTTATTGGACTGCCTTAGAAAGTTCTTTCCTCTTGCTTGTAACGATATTTTGTGGATTGAAGTGACTGCAACATTTCCTCTTTCTCTGCTTGAAGTGAATGGACTGATTCCCCACCCCCACCCTATTTTTTACTACCTTAATTCTAAAACTTTTTTTTATTTTAACAAATTCCTCCTTCTATTAGTTATAAAATCATATTAAAGATTCTTAAAGAAAAAGTATTTTAAAAAGTTGAATCTGCCAGTCGGAAGCCTGAGTCTGAAGTTTTTTTTTTCTTGAAGCAATGTATTCTTTGTTCATTCCTATTTGACTTCACTGACTTTGCAATGGAAGGGTTTGGAACTTGTTTATAAAACCTGATAAAGACTCAAGGCACGAACAGTGTTTTGCAGGTGCTCTTGGAAAATATTTTGGCAAGAGAAGCAAAAGGAAAGAAAAAGGCAAGAACCCTTCTACTTTGAAAACCACAAAAGAACTTGTCCTTAAGATTTAAAATAAATATAGATATATTCTTCAAGAATTTTTTTTTGACAGGCTAGAATGTCAGTGATTATCAGATTCCTCTTTCTCATTTTCTTTATAATCTATTTTCTTTTGGAAAAAAATGGATCAATATTCAGATGAGGACATTCTGGCTGGACTTCAAAATATTTTAGAAGGATTTGAGAGATTTAATAAGAAATTGGAGAAACTATTGGGTATCACAGCAAAAGATGATGGGGTTGGAGCCCCAAAAATTAAAGAAGAGAATGAAAATACAGAAAACAAAGATAAGATAATAGATGAACTCATTAATGGAGTAAATGTGAGTGAAAGTGGAAAGAAGGGAAGCTGGAAAAGTGACTTTGACAATTTGGAGCTTTATCCCAAATCCCAAGAAGTAGGAGGGAAAAAAAGAGCGAAAAGGATGGAGTTAAGAAGACAAATCTATCCAGAAGTAAGTTTGATAACCAAAGTTAAGTTTATTTTAATAACAATTCTAGGGCAACGAAACTACGCGAGAGATCTTCTAAGCTACAAAGTGCGGAGAGAAGTTCAAAACTCTGGAAAGGAGCTGAAAAGAGAATTGACACAACAGCTGGTGAGAGAGATAAGACCATTTTGCTACTGGAAAGATGCTGGTTGATAATGCTAGTTGATGATTTGATGATTAATAAGTAGGGATTTTAGTATTTTGTAGACTGTTTTAGATTATCATTGAATGTTTATTCGTTAATATATAATTTACTGTGATATTAATAATGAAATGATAACCTTAATTAGGATAAATAATTGGGCCATAAATTCTAAATTGGAATCTGGCAAAAGGACTTATAAATCTCATTAACAAACTTTTGTTTAGATCTTGTTATGAAGGTATAATTACTTTGGGTCAGAAGAGAGGAGACGTGCTACAAATAGCAAACAATTCACTTTTTTAAACTATAATAATAATAAGGAAATGTTAATGGATACTTTTGGTGATTATTAAGTATAAATGTCAACATCTCTTAGAGTGTCTTAGATTTTAAATGTTTATTTTGTTAACACGTAATTAATCATGATAATAATGAAATGATAACATTAATTAGTAAAATAAACTGGATATAAATTGTAATCTGGGACTTAGGGAAAAGACCTATAAATCTTATTAATAAATTTCTGTTTAGAGCTGGTTATAATGGTAAAATCTCTTTTGGGCCTGAGCAGAGGAGAGGTGAGATAAATAGTAAATAATTTTTAGTTAACTACAATAATAACAAGGAAATGTTGACGGATAGTATTTAATGATATATACAGGTGTGTTGTACTAGTAAAAGCAAATTGGACAGAAGCGTTAATTTGTGAGTTGTGGGGGGGGAAAGGGGAGGGAATGTTAGATATTCTACTAACTGACTTTCTTTTAGAATATTTTATAAAGATGTAAAGTTAGGGTAGACTCATTGAGATTGTGAAAGTATGCCAGTAGGTGGTTGTGTCTTCAAATATAAATGATTTTAGATAAAAACACGTTTAAGTAACTGTAATCAAATGAAAATTGTGGTACAGTGATAGTAAAATACATAAATTCTAAAATGTACAACTTAATTTGAATGAAGTATATGCAATGATTGTGGAAGAAGTGCACGAAATGTATTTGTAACCAATGGACACACTTTCTACAAGATGTAACGAAAGATGATTCTTTTGTGTGTGTGAGTGTGTGTTTTTGTTTAATACAAATAATAAAAAAATCAAAAACAAAATCAAGACCACATGTGAAGGTCCAATTAAATGGTTTTATTGCTTAAAAGCCAATGCATGGGAATTTTCTAAACTAACTGTTGGTACCTGCTTGAAGTTAGAGAAGGGCCTACACAGTTTTGCATTTTTTGCTAGTATCTTTAATATTATCTTGGCTCAAATTTTACAGAACATGGAGTATAGGACAAACCTTAAATAAATTAATATGCTATTTATTCCTAATCATTTTATACTTCACACTGGAGAATCACTCATCAAAGCAACAAAACCTAAAAGGTTTCTCCCACATATACAGAACCTTGTTCAACATCAGGCAGAAGCAAAAGTAAAAAAGAAAATCCTCTTACACAATTTGCATGTTCTAGTAGACGTTTGTGGAATACATAGGAAGCAACATCCCTTAATTAGTCTTTCTAGCTAATATGTCTTATCTAACATTTTCAATATTCATGTTGGGGGTTAATGATAATAAATAGTCACAACCACTATTCATTATGGAGTCTCCTTTCATCTTACCATTGCGTCATAGGATCCAACATGAAAGATGCCAGTGCCGCTGTGTTATCAAACTCCTGCTTTCCCATAAGGAAATATAAATTCCTGTCCTAAGCTGAGTGATGTCATTAAACATTTATACAGCCAATGGTGTTTAACACAGTTGATACCACCACTGTGTGTTTAGAATTCATTCCCAAAGTGGAAACTGCACAGCTGCTTTCCTTCCAACAGCACTCCAGTTATTTATGTCTATTAAATAGTTCACACTTCTCCTGGGCTTTACTGCCGACATCTTAAACATATTGATCATCTTTTACGTACACTACATTTTCTCTATTATCCTGTGGCAATAGACAACTGGCGATGGCTTCCTCTTCTTTACTACTCACTGAAGCTTTAACCTTGCAGCACATTTGAACCCCTGTTTATTCAGAAACAAGTTCCATATCATAGATTCAGGAGATTATATATATATATATATATATATGTGTGTGTGTGTGTGTGTGTGTGTGTGTGTATCTGTATCTATATCTACATATACATACATACATACATACATACATACATATATTGAATATATATATTCAAAAATACATTCTATTTAATTCAGTGAGATTGTCTTTTATCTAACTGGATATAAAATTATAGCCTTAGGTTCATTTCTGAAGATGGACCATCATCTGGTACTTCATATGAATACCAAACCTATCCTGTTTTACCCAACATATACCCCACTCAAACACCTAGGTGCCTCTTAAGGTTAACTTTGAAAACTGCAAACCTTCCAGTGTCATTTCCAAGATATTTCCAACCATTATAAGATGCTTTCTGCTCTTATGAAGTAGTGGGAGATACATAGGAAGCTGAAACTGAGCTGTTGGAGGGCAGAGTGGCTAAGGGCTGTTGCCATGGCCTTACAAAGGAAATCAAGGAAGGAGTCCAGGTAGGCTCTGCAATTTAAAAGTGCTGTTTTTAATGCCAAGTCAATTGCTATTATTCCAAGTTTCAATCTTCATCTGGCATATTTTATGGAGCTCTGGAACAGAAAGGAGATGTAATTAATCTCTTCCAGTTCTGAGTTGCTCTGTGATGTAGCAGAGTAGGATGGCAGAGTAGGATGGCAAAAGGGGAGGTATATATATTTATACATACATACATACATACATACATACATACATACATACATACATACATACACACACACACACACACACAGTATATATATATTCATATTAGCAGCATCCCGGAGGTGGAATTAAAAAGTCAAGTTTAAGAATTAAATTAAGAATTAAAGATAAAGAATTAATCAAGAATTAAAAAGGCAACACAGCAGCGTAATCAAAGCTCCATGAAGAGAGTTGGGAAAATGACCTTGTCAGAAGGATGCAGAAGGTTGTTACCTGGTGCACCAGTTGCGTCCCTACCTGAACCGGGAGGCTCTCACAACAGTCACTTGCGCCCTTGTGACCTCTAGACTGGAGTACTGCAACGTGCTCTACATGGGGCTGCCCTTGAAGAGTATTTGGCGACTTCAGCTTGTCCAGAATGCAGCCACGCGAGCGATCGTGGGTGCGCCTCGGTTCACCCACGTAACACCTATCCTCCGCGAGCTGCACTGGCTGCCTGTTGATCTCCGGGTACGCTTCAAGGTGCTACTTGTCACCTACAAAGCCCTTCATGGTATTGGATCTGGGTACTTGAGAGACCGCCTACTGCCAATTACCTCCACTAGGCCAATAAGATCCCACAGATTAGGCCTCCTCTGAATTCCATCCGCCGGCCAGTGTCGACTGGCGACTACCCGGAGGAGAGCCTTCTCTGTGGCTGCTCCGACCCTCTGGAACGAGCTCCCCGTGGAGATTCGTACCCTCACCACCCTCCAGGCCTTCCGCAAAGCCCTCAAAACCTGGCTGTTCTGACAGGCCTGGGGCTAAAGACTCGCTGCCCCACTTCGAATGGTATTATTGTTGTGCTTTTAACTATGTATGGTTTTTATGTTTTTGTAACTCTGTTTGTTTTTCCCCTCCCTTTTTGAGTTGTGAGCCGCCCTGAGTCCCTTTCAGGGAAAAGGCCGGCATACAAATAAATGAAAATGAAAAAAATGAAAATGAAATGAAATAGAGTGGGAAGGCTTAAATATTTTTGGGAAGCAAGATAGCATAGGAGGCAGTTCAGAGTACTTATTTAAATACAAATGGTATTTGTATTTTAAGAAATTATTATGAGTTATCTTGACCATCTAAATAAGCAGAACCTTTATAGAATTCTGATGCAGAGAAAAATCATCATTATCATCATCGACTAAAACTGTATTGGAAGTTATCCTTATTGGTCTGTCGCAGCCTTTTCTCAGCAGAGCATTACATGTACTTGCTGATGCATACAATATTTAAAAGGAGCAGCAGTGGTAAAAAGAGTAACATTTTGGATGGGAATCAACAGTGGATTCTTCTAAGAAATATTTTGTTTAATTCAGTTTTTTTTTAAAAAACAGAAAGGGTGAATGCAGTTTAGAATGAATAAATCGCCTGAAGGTTTATTTGTGGTAATGTGTCCATGTATTTGTTCATTTAGCTGAGTTTGGATCCGCCTGTATATATTGAATATGAGTGGGAACCACGCATCCACCACACTTAATGACGTCTATATAATTGAGGTTTGCATAGATCTTTAAAATGATTGAGAATTAAGCCATTCAACAGCTTGCATGCAAACTGAAATAATTTCAGGCTCAGTCCTCTATCCTGCAGCTAATGGGTTTTTTTTTTAAAAAATGGGAGAAAAGACTCATTCAAGTACATGTTTTCAACAAATTCCAAATGATTGGAAAGAATAGCTAGTGAGATCAGCAAAGATTAAAATTGAATTTTATGGTCTCCAGAGCCCAAACACCTGCACTTAAAGTCAGGTAGAGACGAAGAAGAACAGTTTCCTTTAGTGTGTAACTGCAGGAAGCATCAAGGTGTCCCATCAGAATTGCATCCCTTCATATCAAATGATTTAGTCAATCAGTCAATCAACCAGTCAATTAGAATATTGCTGGAAGGGACCTTGGAGGTCATCTAGTCCAATTTCCTGCTTTAGCAGGAGACCCTACCATTTCAGACACTGGTTAATTGTTCTCACTGTTAGGAAGTTTCTCCCGAATTCCAGATTGCTTCTCTCCTTCATTAGTTTCCATCAATTGTTTCTTGTTTTGCCTTCCAGTTCTTTGGAAAATAAGTTGACCCCCCCTCTTCTTTGTGGCAGCCCCTCAAATACTTCTATGATGTCACCCCTAGTTCTTATTTTCTCAATCTATCCATTCCCGATTCCTGCAACCGTTCTTTGTATGTTTTCGGCTCCAGGCCTTTAATCATCTTAGTGGCTCTTCTCTGCACTTTTTCCAAAGTCTCAACATCTTATGATTCTCTGCGTAAAGGCAGAGTGGATGTCCTTATAGCAGACGTCTCTTTTTGAAATCATTCTGACAGATACTTGAATACTGAATTACTATAGTTTCTCGTGTATCTAAAAGGCTATACCTCTTGATGCAGATGTGGAGACAGAGATATATAATATACAGGTAGGAAGGTTCCAGATGAATAAAAGGAAGGATGTCAGCTCATAATACATCAGTCCCATCAAATGTGATGATTATCAATGTAGATGATTTTTAAAAAGGACTAAAAGAGGAGAAGACTAATAATGATGACTCTTAAATCTCTTGAATCAGAGTTATATAGTTTAAACAATAATTCCTAAGGATTGTGTTAGAAAGCTCTCGTTTTTTTACTTGTGTGTGAGCTTCCTATATGAGTACTTTTGGCCAGAGAACTGGATTAGGCTATTTGGCCTAATATACACTATATTGCCAAAAGTATTCACTCACAACTGATTCTGATTATTTGGAAGGGTGAACGAATACTTTTGGCAATATAGTGTAGGCTGGGCTCTGAAATATAGCATTAGCTTTCTGTGGGAATATAGAAGCATTCCTTTGGAAACAAGATGCAGAATAAGATATTACTTTAATGTAGCCAAGGGATAGCGCAGGGAACAATAATCAGAGGAGTATGTAATCTACGTGTAAATGTAGATTATGGTAGCCTCTTCCATCCTTTGAGACATTCCATACTCTGCTTCCCATCCCTTGGGGTCCTCACAGAGCTTTGGTCAGATCCCCTTAGGCCCTCTCCCCTTTACCAGGTCCTGCAGTTCTTGGACATTCTTCCCACCCTGCCAGGGTCCAGAATCTCTATGTGACTAGTTCTAAATTGAGGACAACCTGTACTATGGTTCAAATTTCTTAGGAATGACATCAAACATCCATCATACCTGATCATTTTTAATCTTACTCAAATTTAATGTGTCAGTTTACTGTTACATTAGCAACGTTCTTCAATCCATAATTTACAGGTTGAACTTATATAATTTGCTGGCAGAAGATGGTTGATGTCCACTAGCGTAGGTAGCTTTTAAAGGTGAAAACATAGCTTTAAGTGGGGAGGGGGGGAAATCAATGGCTATTAGTCATGAGGGCTGCATGACCTCCAGATTTTGAAACAGAATGCTTCTGCTTATTGATTTCTGGAGAAAAACAATGGCAAAGCCGTATCCAACTTACATCTTATTTGTGAGCTTTCCATGGATCTCATTGGCTTCTGTGATGAAAAGGACATGAATTAAAAGGTCTACAGTCCAACCAGGGCAGAGCAGCCGGAATTGCAGTCCATAAAATGAGGTAATTGTTTGAAATATATACTTTAAATAAGCCAAAATGTTCTCTAGTCTAATTAAAATTGTCAGAGATTGCTCCCCCAGCCGACAGCAGCAGCTCATGTCTTAAGGGTGTCAAAGCAGCAGCCATAAATCTATCAAGGAAGATGCAAATCCTTTGGTTTTGCCCGGATCCACACTAAGCTTCCCAGCTTATTTGGTCTGTCATTCGGCGTTCTGGGGGGAATTTTTTTCCCCAAACGGGAAAGATAACCGATAATATATTTATGGAAGAATTGCATCCATTTATGTATCTCAATTTTAGTTGCCATAGTTTTCTTTATTTCATGGAATTTGCTCTTTATTCCCTTCCACGGACAGCATTAGATCGATGTCATTGTTCTACAACTGATACGAAAGCAAAGAAAGTTGTCCACTTTTTCTCAGCAGAGCCCGTCACATAATTCATTTATCTCCAGTTGTAACAGATCCATGTTTGGTTCTTTTCCCCTTCCTTACCTGAAACCTCTGCTCAGAAAGCCCTATTGAACTTTGATGACTGGTCGCTGAATGGTGATCATAACTCGAGGACCACCTATACTATAAATCAATATCATTGGATGAGCTTTATGTCATTTCAATAAATTGCCATTGGTAATGTCATCAATTTCTGTCTTAATAGGAAGACTTTGGAGGTTTTTTGGGAAAAAGTTTAGTAATGTGACAATCTTTTAAGTCAATTTAAATAACACGGTTGTGATAATGAGTTTGTATACCTTTACCCAAAGAAAAACCACTTTTACTCAATTCTGGGTAACTCACATAGGTTTGGGAAGCACTGGTGCTAATAAAGTCCTATTTGAAAGGACTTTGACCATACTTCCCCAAACTTCCATTCATCACCCATTACTTGTATTGGACTGATGTCATTGTCCCCCCAAAATGAGAAGTCTGTCATGTCAAGGACAGCTACACTCAATCATACAACCGATAACACAACGGTATCTGCTTCAGAGGTTCTGGTATTCAGCAGGTTCTAACCAGTTCTGGAGAACCAGAAATTTTGCATAGTTCACCTCTGGTTGGCCCCACCCCCATCTATTTTCTGCCTCCCTAGTCCCAGCTGAAATGGGGATTTTGCAGTAACCTCCTCCTGGAGTGGGGAGGGAACGGAGATTTTGCAGTATCCTTCCCCTGCCACACCCACCAAGCCACGCCCACCAAGCCACGCCCACCAAGCCACGCTCACAGAACCAGTAGTAAAATTTTTGAATCCCACCACTGATCTGCCTGTTTTGGAGAACTTGGACTCCAACATTAACACTTGACAGTTGCATTCTTGAATGTGCTTACTATCAAATTTTATAGATATGTGCTAGTCATTCCCAACTCTAGGGGGCGGTGCGCATCTCCGTTTCAAAGCTGAAGAGCCAACGCAGTCCGAAGACGTCTCTGTGATCACGTGGCCGGCATGACTAAATGCCAACGGCACACTGAACGCTGTTACCTTCCCACCAAAGGTAGCTCCTATTTTCCTACTTGCATTTTTACGTGTTTTTGAACTGATAGGTTGGCTGGGACGAGTAACGGGAGCTCACTCCGTTACGCGGCACTAAGAATTCGAACCTTTCTGATCTAAGAAATCTAAAACATCTAAATCTAAATCTAGTTTAAAGTAAAAACTGGACAAAGATGCAATGCTCAGTTGCATCATAACAAAACTCAAATTTCATTTGTAGATCGTGACAGTGGAGCCCAGAAGGGCTAAGGCTCTTTTTCCTTGTTTTCATCCTACTTTCCCACTGCCTAAACCCAGAGCTTTCTACTCGCCTTTATAGACAGCCTTATAATCAAATTTCATCTCAATTCTTCTCATTGTTTTCTAGTTTCCTGTAAAAAATGAGTTTGCCTTCTAAGTAATACATGTATTGAGTTCTGTTTCCCCTCTTCCCACCTCCCAGCCTTGAGGAGGCTATTACATTTCCCCAACCACCACCACGCGTCCCCTCATCATTGCAATCTGCAGGGATGATTTCAGCTCTTGGGATAGTGCCAGGCCGCAAAACTACAATGTTATTATGTTCTCACTTCAGTTTTCAGGAAGAATGATGTCCAGGCAGCTTTCTTCTCATACTTACATTTTTAGCAGAACCGCCAAACAAAAGCAGATAATGACGAGGATAAGGGGAAGCAGAGGGCAAGCGTCATATTTTGTCCTTCTAGAGTGGAAAGATAGACCAGGAGGAGGAGGAGTCACTACCCAGAAGCTCCTGTACCTCAGGGGCAAAGCAGTGACTAAAAGATCACTTTATTTCCTCTCCTCTTGGTTGGCTGATGAGAATGCTTTTGACTCCAGGGTATTCTCCGCATATTTTTAGTCTTCCTGTATTTTCATGGTTAGCTTCAAAATGATTTTGGTGGGATTAAGGAGTGGAAATAATTCCCATCGATGTGTGCCTGGTTCCACACCCAAATAGAGCCAGACATCTAAAACATCCATCCAATTTCACCTGCTGTCAATGCTGCTTAAGGTAAAACGCATGACAATGCAGCCACAATCCTTCATGCGGAATAAGTAACTTTCCCAAGGAGCTCGATTTTGAAGGTTTTTTTTTGCATTTCCCGCCTTTCTCTGTTGATTATTCCAATGATTGGGGGTAGAGTTGACGGAGGTGAGAGCAATTCAAGATTAAAGTCTTCTGCGGAAGGGATTATTTATTTAATTAGCTCTTTTATATTCAAGGCTACGCTCGTAGTCCAAAATGACCAATCCTAAGAGGCTTCTGCATTATGCTTTGGTAAATGGAATAAGGAGACTCGGATTCAGTTTCCCATTCTACTACTGAACTTACTGATCCTGAGTAAATTACTCTCAGACAAAGTCATTACACAGAGTTGCAGATAAAGCCTGGGGAGATTATCATGTACATTGCTTAAACTTTCTAGTGTAGCAAATGTACTTATCCATCCTAATGATCCTAGTAATTTTTAAATCAATGAATATGGAATCCATTCATATTCTTATGATTTACTTACCAATAAAACAGACCTTGAATTGAATGCTATTTACTTGAGGGTAAGTAAACTGAATGAATATTATATTGAGAGAGACAGAGAGACAGAGAGGGAGAAAGAGAGAGAGAGAGAGAATGAGAAAGAGATGGGGAGGAGAGAGAGAGAGAGAGAGAGAGAGAGAGAGAGAGAGACAGAGTCAGAGAGGGAGAAAGAGAGAGAGAGAGAGAATGAGAAAGAGATGGGGAGGAGAGAGAGAGAGAGAGAGAGAGAGAGAGAGGCAGAGAGAGGGGGGGAGGAGAGAGAGACAGAGGCAATATATTCTGTTCCCACATTATATTAATTAGGCAAACCCATTTGTCCTGACTGCGTAAAATATGGCAAAACCCCTCCTCAATATTTTTGTCAATAGCTGTATTTTTTCTAGATGACTTTTGACAAAACTTGTAAATTCTAAGCTGATTCTAGTTCAAGATAAAAGGAATTCTCCCATCACTTTCCCAGTTGCCTTTTGGAAATTTAATAAAAGTCATATCGTTAGTTAAATAGAAAGGAGAAAGGAGTACAGTAATAAGAGGGAGATGTCATGTAACTGCAAACTGCCACTTCATTTATCATAATTATATTTGTATCATTTTATACAAGAACAGGGAAAAGAACTGGTAGGATTTGAGCCAGCTCTGGGTATTTTACATTTTAAATGAAAGTCGGCAGGGCATTTTTAGATTTGTCTTAGTCAAAAACATTTCTTGGGTTATTACTGATTAAAAATTACCCATAAAATATTAACTATTGACTGTCTTGTTAAATGCAGTTAATGTTTATTTAAAATAGACAATTAAAGACCAGCTCCAATAGGAGGAAAAGGATTAAATAGCTACATGAATATGTTGCCAGATTGACTTCGAGGTGCTCAAGATGGTATATATGATTATTACATTATATTCAGATGTAAATCATTTTATGCTTATTAACAGCAAAATTTCAAATCATGCTTAATACTGTTCTTTTTTTCTTTTTTCTTAATATTCTCAGATATATAACATTAGAGTATTTATAATCAATAGTTAACCCTGTACAAATACCATTGTATCCAAATAATATAATGTATTACATATGTCCTATAATAATATACCATATTCTTTGTTAAGTTACAATATGGCTTGGCACAGAGTCAGCTAGGTTTTCAGACTGGGCTTAGCCCTTATATCCACCTATCAAGTCCTTCGTAAGGACCTGAGACAGGCAGAAGTGGGTGTCTGATGGTGTCGTAAGTATTATTGCAGGATGTAAGCTCCAAGTAAAGCTGCCTTTTGGCAATTGACTGGTGGTGATTTAGTCAATGCCAATGGTATTCAAGAGCTGTTCCAATTGTTTTGGGATTGCATCCAAGGTGCCTATTACCATTGGTATATAACACTGTTATGATTAATTATAATAAAACCAACTTTTTTTGATAAGTTACCACATATGGTTGTTGTCCTCACACTGACTAAGTCTCTTCATTTGAGAGCCAAAATGGCATAGTAATTACGACCTTAGACTGGTCCTGGGCAGCTCCAGACTCGAGACATTTGTTGGCTGACTCAGGCCCCTCATATTACCTCAGCCCAACTTTCTTCATAAGATTGTTGCTGTGAGGAAGAAGGAGCAGAGATGGTGCTGTGTGCTTTGAGCTTCTGAAGGAAAGTCTGCGCTAATATAGACTCTCCTGACACCTGTGACGTGCGGTGAGGTTTATGGCTGGTGAGGCAAGCAGGCAAAAGCCGCCCCGCTGCCCCAGCGCTATGTCCAACATAGAGGCGAGGCGCCTCTATGTCGAACATAGCAGCAGGGCTTTTGGATGCCCCGGCACTGTGTCCGCCATAAAGGCGGGACGCCTCTATGTTGGACCCAGCGGCAGGGCGGCTTTTGCCTCTAGCGCCGGGGCGGCAGGGTGGCTTTTGCCCGCTTTGAAGAAAGCTTTCTTGAAAGTGGGCAAAAGCCGCCCTGCCGCCCCCGGCGCTAGAGGCAAAAGCCGCCCTGCCGCTGGGTCCGACATAAAAAAAGTGCCAGCCCAAGCGCCAGCAGAGGCAGGTAAAACACACATACACACACACAAATTACTTACAATAATACAATTACTTACAAATTACATCAATTTTGAATTCCTCCCCCCTCCCTCCAAACCTCATACCTTTTCCAGCTGTTTCACAGAGGATTTCAACTCTGCTCTTGTCCGCCACGATGAAAATATGTCAAAATGTAAAAGGAAAAAGGCAAGAGCTGCTGAGGTCAGGCTGGGTTAGCTGCTGCCGGAGTCCCCAATGGATGACTCTGCTTAACTGTTTAAAAAAGCCTCTTTAAAAAACGCCCTCTACAGGAGGAGGCGAGAGAACCACGTGCCTCCTTTGCATAAGGAATTTTCCGGCTTTTAACCCTTGCTTAACTCTGCTCGAGTGATCATAAAGACAGACTAAATGAGGCACGTGGTTCTCCCGCCTCCTCCTGTAGAGGGCGCTCTTTTTAGAGGCTTTTTTAACCAGTTAAGCACTAAGCAGAGTCATCCACGGTGACTCTGGCAGCAACTACCTCCGCCTCTTTCCTTCTACATTTTCTTTTCATGATGACAGTGGTGAGGCCCTGCCTCCCCTGACTGCACGTCACTGCCTGACACGTTGAGCTGACAATTAATTTGGAATTTAGGCAGCCTACTGCAGACACACTCACAAAAGGGCTGTGATGGTGAGTGTGGCTAATCACAAAACATATTGAGCAGAAAGCACGGCGGTTGCTTCCATCATCCCCATTAGCCTTCCAGGATGTTCTCAGCTTGTTCAACTTACCTTTCTTTTTTTTTTCTGGATATGGTTCAGAAAAATTATTAACAATTAACCCTTGGGAATGCCTTTGGCATCTTTTTAAGACTCAGAGAGATATTTGGAAAGACAGCCAGTTTGGTTTGTAGGGGTGGAAGTGCTGGCCTAGGAACCAGGAGACTGGGAGTTGTAGTCCCACCTTAGGCATTAAAGATAGCTGGGTGATTTTAGGCTAATCATTCTTTCTCAGCCCAGTCCAACTCACAAGACTGTTATTGTTATTGTGGCAAAATAGGAGGAAGAAGGAGCATTTGATGTGTTCACTGCCTTGACTTATTTATAAAAATTAAGTATATATTATATTATATTATTAATTATATATATTAAGTGTTATGTCAAAGCACCTAGTTATGCCCAAATATGGGAGGGAGCATACTGCTTCCCTTTTGCCTTTCAGCTCCACCCTAGGAGCCTTCCAGGTAGAAAGCCATTTTTGTGCTGATAAATAAATAAAGGGAGACTAGTATAGATCTATTTCAAGCTATTTATCTCTCATCAGATAGCCATACCCTTACTGGGATTCAAACCTGGACTGTTTTACATGTTAGGCTTTACATGTTTTACATATTAGCTTTTAAGCCACAAGCTCTCCTCCCTCATCGGCTGAGCCAAGGAAATAACACTTATTTATCAGGACATTTTTCTGCAATAAATGGAAATGCAGTGTTTCCTAAAACTGAATAAAAACATTCTTCATACCTATTTTTTCTTATAAAATGTATATGGATGCTCAATTTACAGTTGGAGCAGCTAAAAACAATCAACCAAAAATTATACTATAAAGCCTCTATAAATCAAACAAAAATGAAATTAAAATATAATATATCATAATACAATAATCAAGGCAGCACATAACAGCTTCACCCCACAAACCATACCTCCATTAAGACCATCTAATATCTCAATATGGCACCCAGAGGAAAAGCTAGGTTTTCACCGGCTTCCGTGAACAATGTGGAATAAACATTTCAGCATCAACAATTTCCTTTTCACCTTAGACCAGCAGCTTCACCCTTTTCCAGGAACTGAATCTGTGCGGTCACAACATGGCGATCAGTCCAATGGCACCAGGCCAAGCGTGCATCTTCTAGAAACACAAACAGTCACGATGGGAACATTTAAGGGCATGAAGCCAAAACTCCAGACTCTCCAATCTCTGGTTTTATAGGCAGCCCTTTTCTTTATTTCTGTGTACATTAAGAGGAGAGTTTTCTGTTTACATAGGAAATGTGGATTCCCTTATATCTAATACCATCCTTCTACATATTTCTGCTTTACACTGGGGAGTATCTTTTGATCTCTGGGGCATCCCATGACTTCTTTGTAACTAGATCAATTTAGTGCAATAGTCCATTTCTCAATTAGGGTATTTTTATTGGCAAATGATACCATCCTTTATAACTTGCACTCATTAGCTGATTAGTTTGGCTCTCTTGGGATATGTTCAAATCCAAAATTTACTTGATATAGAATGTTGTTGTCTGGAATGACGGAAGAACCCATGAAGTGCAGTCTCTTGTTCAAACTGTTATCAAAGTATAAAACATAACAAATACTCAAAGCAAGAATGCAGCTTTTGCTTTCAAATATGCAACAAAAAAGCTGCTTTGTGGAATATAATTACAATAGCATCAGCCACTGAGAGCAAAGATAAAAGATATTTAAAATTATGATAATTCTAATTGGGGCTGCTCTTTTGCAATATTAATGCTTACAATTGAGGTTAATCTCCTTGAAATTGGGGCACTACTTTTGAGTAGGGACTTGTATAATGGTAGGACTACACTACCTTTGGCCAAAGAAATAGTCCGTCAATCAGAAAGTTTTGAAGAACTGAGAGAAGGAGCCAACGTCGCGACAATACGGACGTGCGGTCTCGATGCTCCGCTACCACAGCTGATACTTTTGCCGCTGGGTGGTCCAATCGGACCTAAACCATCCCGAAGAGACGGTGAAAGGAAGAATACGTCTCGCTGACTTCAGGGACATCGCAAAGGATGACTTATACAAAAAGCTACATAAAACTTTATTGGATACGTGTTTTCTGAAGTAATTTTGTTGTAGCCTAAGGACAAATACTTTATTTCTAATAACTTGTTTATTATCACAATGTTGTGACCTGAGCTAAACTGATGGGGAGACTAGTTTGGAAGGAAGATTAGTAGACAATTGTATTGCTGTCGATTCTCTTCTCATTAACAGTAATCTGTGGGTCTAATCTGGTTAGTAATCTAATCCCAGTGATTTTATCATGGATTTACCTAATTTAATATTTTATCTTTTACTTTGTTCTCCTTTTCTCTGTCTCTCTCCTTGTGTGTGTGAATGTGTCTTTCTCTTTGCCACTCTCTCTCTCTCTCTATCCATATGATCTACTTAAACTTATATTTGTGTTCGCATGTAGAATGTGTTTCACTAGTGTTGAATATCATTGACTTCATGACCTTGATAGATGCCAAATGCTAAATAAATAAATAACCAGGGAATAAATGACAATTCTAAAATTATTTCAGAAATGTGGATAAAATTCCTTCTCTGGCTACTCATCAATAATTAGCATTGAAGTGTGACAACATCAAAATAATAAATATATCATTAGTTATGTGATTAGTAGGTGAGACATAGCAAAGCAAGAGCAGACTGGACCTCACTGTTGAGGTCCAGCCCCGATTAGAATGAATGTATGCGGTGTTGTGATTTTAAACTGTTTTTCCCCCCCTCTTTTTGTAAGCCGCCCAGAGTCCTTCGGGATTGGGCGGCATATAAATTTTATAAATAAATAAAATAAACAGACTGGGATAGGTAGCATTTCTCGTCATTGTTTATCATTTCAATTAGCAGGAAGATAAGCAGAAAGCCACACTGGGTAGGAGGCAGAGGAACTTTTAGCATGCACCTTTAAGGAGTTACAGCCTCTTACTTTCTTCCTCTACGTTCAGGAATCAAAATTTCAGCTCTAGCTTAATGGTGAAGTATTTTAGTATTGAAACAACCAGTGTTGAGTAGATCTATATTGGGCTCTATGTAGCCCATTAAAGAACAGGATCCTGCTGAAATGATAAAGTCAAGGAACCATCACAAGAACTGATCTGCTTTTGATACAGCCACTCAATCAATATAGCCAATCTGGAGTTATGCTGAAGGAAATGATTATAGCAAATAATCAAATTTGTAAGAGAAAAAGTTAATCTTAGTATATAAATACCTATACTGTTTTTAAAAGCAAGTGGCAGACATGGCCAGGAAGGGTTTCATCTGGTATTGTGCCAGTTCTGCTTTTTCCTAAACTGAGAAGCCCTTCAGAGAGTTGCTTCTATTCTAGTCATCTCGGGGCCCAATTATGGCAGAGTCCTTTACTTGGGGCTGATCTTGAAGACCACTTGAAAGCTTCAGAATGTGGTGGTTTGGCAGTGATACCAATTGATATACCATGTGACATCACCACTTTATGAGTTGTACTGATTGCATTTGGTTCAAGGTGCTAGTTCTCATCTAGAAAACCCTACATGAGATAGAGCCTGGTATTAGAGGGACTGCTTATGTAGTGAAGTCTTGGCCTGGCCCATCTGGCTGTAACAGGGTTGCCGTGCTCCAAGTTCCTTCAGTCAACCGATGGCATCCATCAGAGTCCCAAAAGTCTTTCCATATGAGATCTCGTTGGTTGCCATCCTGATGGTATTGTGCCACACAAATTCTGGACACATGTCTCTCAGAGACAGAACGTGTGTGTGTGAGAGAGAGAGGGGGGGGACACATGTGTATGTGTACTTATGGTGAGACACATACCTCACATATGTATGTACATGTGTGTGTGTATGTGTATGTATGTATATATATATATATATATATATATATATGTATGTATGTATACACACGCATGTACATATACATAAACATGTACATATATATGTGTGTGCATGTGTGCACATGTGTGTGTACATATATATGTACATGTTGTAGAAAGTGACAGGACATAACCCAGCACTTTAGAAAAGGAAAAGTTTATTTGCGCAAGTTCAAAGCAAAGAGTAAATGGCCTGAACCCCGAGTGGGATTCGGGGACTTCCCTATATAGTGAGGATGGCGCGTTCACCATATCTAGCCATAAGCCATCTGTTAGTTTTGGGAACGCCTCCCCTGATTTGCCCTTGAGTTACAGAATTATTAGGTCTACAGGATGTCATGGTACATGGGTCAGCCAACGGACATGCACATCTGGTATTTTGGGGAGCTAACAATATATGTCTAATAGACAAGTTAACAGATAAGCAGGCGGATGGGCTAAAATAGATTCCTTGCTTCAGCATATTTTGGATTTGGACAGCCTAACTGCTGATACTGTAACTCATGTCTAACCACACTACATCCTAAGAGCAAGCTGTGCAGTTTATATCTTGAGAAATTCAAGCTTAATGTCATAGAGCCTTAGTTTGGTTCAGGCTTCAGGTCTACTTTGGATCAGCCTGCCACCTTAACGTGTGTGCATATGTATATATATACGTGTGTGTGTATATATATATATGTATACACACACATGTACTTATACATAAACATGTACATATATATGTGTGTGCATGTGTATACATGGGCACAAAGAAAATATTTGTTGCAAACTCCACATAGGCGTTAGGAAGGGCATCCAGTCAATAAATGCTCAGCTCCATTCAGTCACCCAGACTCCATCCCAATAAAAGGGATTATAGGGCCATAAAATGTCTGTGTGTGTGTGTGTGTGTGTGTGTGTGTGTGTGTGTGTGTGTGTAGGTAGGTAGGTAGGTAGATGAGAGTAAAATATACTATGCACATGCAAAAACACTTTTATTATAACTTGACTCCTGCCAAATATAGTTTACAAGGCATATAGCCAGCTCCTCTGCCACTTAATCCATCCTAACGATCCTAATAATTTTTAAATAAAAGCATTAATCATAGATGAATGAATGGGCTGCTTTTAAAGAAACACATTGCTATCTATCTCTTAAGATTGCTACTATATATTTACATGCAATATACCCTACCTAAAAAGTTTGAATAAGTATACATTTGCCAACACTGGAAATTATTGTCCAAAGTACCGTAATAACTTTCTGTTATTCCTGTTCATTAGAATAATGGATTTCATGTTCCAGAGAGAGTCCTGTGCCCAACTGACATCATTTCTTCTCTGTCTAACAGTAAGTCACTAATTGTGGCATAATTATGTTTTTTCCGTATAAAAGAACGATAGGGTAGAAAAATGAGAGTTAAAGAGAGAAGTCATGTGAATAAGAGTCTGTTCAATTAAAAAAACCACTTACAAAAATTTATGCTAAATTATTGGTTTATCCTCATCAAAAGGTCTGGAAGCTACCAGGAAGCACAGGCATTTTTGAAGATTTCCCTTTTCTAAACCAGTCCTCAGTTTGGAAGATTACAGAACCTATGTCTAATGTAATGGATATTCCACAGAGCTGTTTCTCTAGTTATAACTCCTTTATTACTACGCTAAGGTGAAATCTTAGGCAGAGGTAGGTGTCACATACTATAACAACTGGTTCGCCTAGGACCAGAAATGTGGGTGTGCATGCGTCATTGTCATAACACATGGCAATTTGCTGGTGTGCATCTTCTGCGCATACGTGCGATGTCAAAAACACAGTGATATAGGACGGGATTGCACCTGGGCACCTGGGCGGAGGTCTCAACTATTCGGTTCACCCAAACCGGTCCGAAGTGGCAGTAGCCCACTACTGATCTTAGGTACTCAATGAAGATTCTGGGAGTAAGTATGACAACAATTGTACAGTAGATTTTTGTAGAGATCCTAGCTCAGTCTTCTCCAGTCTGATAGATCAAGGTATATTAGACTTCTCTCAACAACAGGTTTTTTCAAACTGTGAGATGGACTTTCTTGGGAGGATGAAGATAAAATCCAGGAGAGATGGACTTTACAATCTTCTACTTAGAGTAGATAAAGATGGACAATAAATCCATCTTTCTCAAAGTTTCATTGTGTTGCTTTCATTGCCCATATGTGTTTAATTTGGTATTCAGTTTTTAAATGAGGTGCATTCCGTAAGATTACATTAAAGGGAAGTATGATGGCAAAATGTTTAGGAATGCTTGTTTTAGAGATAATAGAGTGTCCAACACATCTTCTGGAGAATGCTAGATTGGGAAATATTATTCTACACGGGACAGATTAGGTTTGAAAATACTATATTGTTGAAATATTTTCAGTACTGTTGGTAATCTTTAAGATTCTTTCCAATACTTTCTTCCAGAAACTCTGAATAAGTGAATAAAGTAGAGTAGAATAGAATAGAATTTTCTCAACTATCCTGTGTACAAGTTCTTTAGGTTTTATAAATCATAAGTTAATTTCAAAACCTGTTAGATGGAAGATGGAAATTACTATAGATGTACTACACAATAATGTAGTTTTAGCATTTCATCTGAAAATAAATACAAAGCACCTTTATGCTGAGTGCACTAAAACCAAGGCACACACTTCGCAAGGGAACGCCACGGGCACAACAGTGTCGATTGCTACACCAGTCAAAGGTAATAAAAGGTCAGCACCCTTCTCTATAGCAACTTGGACTTCTAAGGACAATCGATGTTTCTATTGCCATCTCAAGCTGCGTGTTTTTTCCTTCAAAGGAAGATCACCAAACACAACCAGAATTATTTCTTTTCAGGTGGGTAATACGCTTCACCTTTTTATTTGTACAAATGAGCGTATTGTGAATATATGAAATCTTATGAAATAGCATGACAGGCAGAGGTGGGTTCTGGCCAGCTTTACTGCTGGTTCGCCCATGCGTGCGCTTCGTGTGCGCATGCGCAGTTCAATTAAAATTGTTCTGCACATGCACAGAACTCAAAAACAAGATGGTGGTGGCGGCAACCAGGGAACCGGTTCAGGGGTGTGGCAGGCCTGGGTCTCTGCTGGTTCCAGTGACCCAGGTTGCCATACCACCACCAGTTCGACCGAACTGGGGTGAACCGGTAGGAACCCACCTCTGAGGACAGGTGGTGTATCCATAGGCATATTAAGCTGGAGGGTACTATGATAGGGCTACTGAGATCCGAACTATCAGCCAGAGATGAGACAATTTGCAAGCCTCTTTCTCTCACTCTTCTTGGATTAGGCACCTTTCCACCAATACCATTTCATCATTCCCAAACGGTCAGTGACATGGAGACCTACAACAAAAATTGCACACAGTATTTGCACACAAAATACCCCAGGTCTCTATGTGTTCATGAACATCAAAAGTGTAATCAGAGCACTCACCAGTCAAAGGATATAACTATTGAAGTGGCAATCATGTATGACTTTCACAAGGAGGACCCCTATTCTACCTGATCCTGGTAGTCTTGTCACAAGGACTGTCCCAATTACAAGACAGAGAGATGGAGATAGAGAGGGAGATAGAGAGAGGGAGAGAGAGAGAGGGAGGGAGGGAGGGAGGGAGAGATGACAAAATAGAGATGATAGCGATGGAGATAGTAGAGATAGTAGAGATGGTAGAGGGAGATAGAGGGAGATAGAGATAGATAGAGAGATGAGAGAGGGAGAGATGGCATAATAGAGATGATAGCGATGGAGATAGTAGAGATGGTAGAGGGAGATAGAGGGAGATAGAGGGAGATAGAGATAGATAGAGAGATGAGAGAGGGAGAGATGGCATAATAGATATTATAGAGATAGTAGAGATCTAGAGATGTGGAGGGAAAGATAGAGGAAGGGGGAGATGACAGAGATAGGGAGAGTGAGGAGGAGAGAGACAGTGATGTTTTCCTCTTTTCTTTTCCTTTGTTTTTATTGTTTTGCCTTTCACATTTATACTTCCTGAGGTTAAAAACTCTCTTGAGAGAATGTGGAAGGGGAAAAAATCCTCTTTCTGCTACCAATAAGGAGGAAAATAGTTCCTAACAATATTTTACAGCAAATGAAAAATAGCAGCTGAAATGTCTTTCCTTTATTACAGCAGTATATAACTTTCCACTAAGCTTTTAATTTCAAGGAAATGACTCCACTCCCTGTACAATATTCTCCCTTTTGCTTTCTTTCAAATAAGAATATGGATTTTTTTTTTCTTTTTAGTTTGTGGCTTACCATTAAAATAAGCCACTCTCTGTCTAAACCAAACACATTTATTATCACTATAGGTTGGGTGCAGAATATCCTTTCCACAAATAAAAGTTGTCTTTAGTTTCAAGAAAGAAATTGGAATTCGTTTGTAGGTGGTGGTATTCAATCTCCCTTCTCTGTTCAACACACACACACACACACAGACAGACACAGACACAGACACCCCATCTCCCACAGGGTTCCATGTCCTCTTGGAGCACTTTTCCATGGGGCAGAAGACCATGCTGAGGCCTGGGAAGTTCTTAATGTCATCCCACCGTTTTCTCTTTAAAAGGAAGGAAGAGGGTTTCAAGGACACCAAGGCTTCTCATGCATAGTAGGTAGGTTCCTTAATGCATTGCAGCAGGCCTGGCTTTCCGTATTATGAACCATGTGCAGATTCAAAGAGAAGGTGCCACTATATGCCCCTTAGGCAAAGTCTAAAAACTCACCAGTAAGCCAGGCTTTGAGAAAAGTTAAAACCGCTAAAAACCTTTTGGAAGGGATGAGCTTCAAAAGTTTCAGCCATGGGTAACTCTCCCCAGTTGCTGGGTGGGCGTGACCATGGTGGGCGTGGCCTGGTTGGCCTCCTGCACCTCAGCCGGGGGGGGGACCATTTTGGAGGCCTCCGGGAGATCGAGAGCTGCCTCCCCTGGGGGCTCCGGAGGCCTTCTGGGCCCCATTTCTGGCCTCCTGGGACTTTCAGTTGGAGGCCCGTTTTCACCCCTGCCCAGGCCCCCCCATGGGCCCGGCTGCACCTGCCTTGCCTCCAAAACAGGCCGCGTGGAGCTTCCTGGGAGGGGGGTGGGAGGGTGGGGGGGAGGAGGGGGCAGGTGGGATTTGGTGGTTCTCTGAACTAGCCATAACTTCAGCTACAGGTTCTTCCAACCCTGGGTGAACCCATAGCAACCCACCCCCTGCCTTTGGGCCTTCCAGAAGGGCAGTGAAACCCGGCTTTGCCAGCTGGCCTGAGGCCCTGAGCGGATAGGGTAAAAAGTCTCATCCCTTCTCTTATTTCGGTTTTAGTATAGTTCTTAATAATATTTTAATTCTGTGCTGTTTTAACATTTTAACTTTTTTTAAACTTGTTTTATAACCTGTAAGCTGCCCAGAGTCACCCTGTAGGGCATAAAAATGTAATAAATAAACAGAAATATCTCCAGGAGGCAAATTATCTCATAATAGCTCTACATGCTGCAAAGATAATCCATTTCGCAGTTGCTCTCCAAAATGCAAGAGACATTTTCATTTATACCAATATATCATTAACAGATTGTCTTTCAAAGAATATCTAAAGAAAAAAAATCTCAAACCATTTTTTTAAAAAAATCAAAGGTTTAGCACATGAAAATAACACATTTGCGTGGATTATGGAAATATCTCTCCTATGGATCTTTTTTATTTTATTTTGAAGGCTCCAACAATTCTGGAAAATGCAGTGGGCAGCCTAAGATCCTCAAACAGCTATTAAACCACCCTCAGTTCTTATAAGCTGCTGGCAACAGTGAATTGTGACTGAGGCTGAAGAGAAAGTGAAGTATATGGAGGACCAAGGTTGCCACATTATCAGGGTGTGGCAAGATCAGACTGTCATCCATGAAGACGCAGAGAGATCACTTCACATATCTTGCCTGTCCCTGCTTTCCGTCACTGTATAAAGTGTTAGATTTCTATGAAAACAGAGGGGGAGATCTATGACCGGAAATGCCAGAGTTCCTTCTTGAGGCAGAAATAAATAGAAGGGCTAAAGAGAAACTCAAAAAGCAAACTCCTGCATTTCTTATATCTTTAAAAGTTACATGGCTGCTCCAAACAGCTAGCAGAGGTGGGTTTCTGCCCTGGATCAGGCGAACCGGTAGTGGCATCGGCGGGAGGCTCCATCCACCCGCCTGGACGCTTCTGCGCATGCACAGAAGTGTCGCATGAGTGAACCGATAGTAAAGTAAATTGAAACCCACCCCTGACAGCAAGGCCTGACAAGTATCATGTAGTCAGATTGAAATGGACAAGTATTGTTCGTGCAGAAGGGGTGTGACAGAGTTATAGTCATTTCTAGTGTACTGATAAATGAAGTTTTGTGGAAACAAAATAGCAGTGAAAATACAATGAAGTTTTAAAATTGTGTTAAAAAAAACAAGAGCTATAGAGCCTTCCCCAAAGGACTGGCAAAAAATGTGCCCAAGAATAATTAGCTTCACTGAGGGCTTGTAACAGTATGGAAAAATCAGGATTTTTCAACAGCTGGAAACAAATGATTGGAACATTACTTGTGAAACAACATCAAGAAATTTGAGAATCATAATTAGTACAGTATAAAATTCGCTGGCGGCATATTGAGGCATTAAGATTTTATGTGAAGCCTAGTCATCTTCTTCAATAGGAGTAGAAATCAAAAGATATAGGAACTGACTGAAACTGGATTTTTGTAGTGTCTGGCTGAGAGATGGGTGGCACTGGGCAGGCCGTTCAAAGGGAGATTGGCAAAATAACCTCATCCTATGGTTCTGGACACAATTTCTGCAGATATCTTGATCTCGGCTTGCTGAACACCAAGCCTATGTTCAATAAGACTGTCATCTTCCAGGAATTAGCTATGGAAAGCCAAACAGACTTAACATGTCTCACAGTAGCCTGGTTTGGGGCAAAGTTGAGATCATTACCCTTTCTGAGATCGGTCCTCCAAATTTTCAGGTATCTCAGTAGTCATGCTATCAAGGAAGCATTATAATTATGATCCTTCTTCATGAGAATGTGGCTGTTCCCAGAAGGCCTCCTCTAGAGATGACTGGATATGAGTATCCATATCTAAGTTAGGTCTGAGGATCAAGCTAGGGATTCTACTGTATGTTTAGTTGACTAGACATTCTTTGGTCTCATTTTGGGAGAGAGTAAGAGATACTTTATGTGCAGAGGACTTCAGTCTCCATAACTTTGGAGAGGGTTCAGAAATTCATAGCCTTCATGACAATCACAGGCTTGTCCTAGCTGACATGGGTTCCTAAGAATATGAATAGACCTATTTGATTGAAGTGTGTTTGAATATTAGTAGCACAAGTTGGTAGTTGGGCTGTTGGTTTGAGCTCTGAGCTTGGCAATTTGGTGACAAATGTTTCATCACCATTCGAGGAGACATCATCAGTGCACTTTGAATTGTGCTCATCTGTCAGAACACTGGCCTTTAAATACCTTTTTATGTGATGCAAATTAGGATGGATGTTGTTTGTTCGGCTACTTCTGGGTCATTTCGGAGCTTGGAGTTCAAAGCAACAGCCCAGACCTTTAAATCTTTAGATAAGAATTGCATAGATAAAAATTGGTTGTTAAATTATCCATTGAATCTTTCATGCAAAAATAAAGTAACCAAAATGAAAATTATATAATAAATGCAATATTTTCAGAAAAATTTCAATTCTCACTAAAAGAAAAAAAAAGCACAAACAGGTAAGTTATTGAAAAAAAACTTAAGACAAGTTTTATCACTTTATCAACTTTATCACTGGGCATTTATTTCAACATTTATATTCCTATGGGAATATAATGAATATTGCTTAATTAGTGATTAAGCATGTGATCCCTTTGAATTCTTAGCAAATTTTAGAGTCAAGATGTATAAAAGGACTTTGTTCTCCACCGTGGAAAGATAGGTGGGCTACAGAAAGAAAATCATGACGTAACTTTAGAGAAAGAGGTTAAAATATAATTGTATTTAAAACTACTACGAAGAATATCAAAAGCTACTTCTTTGTAACTTTTTTCTTTTTCTTGCACTTTTAGCTTCTCTTTGATTTCTTTTTTTCTTTTTCCCCCTTACTTTATTCTAGTTTGTATTAGCTTTTTAATTTTCCTTTTTAGAAGTTTTAACAAAAATTTATGTAACAGCCTAGAAAATTGTCACACATAGGAGTTTATGCTTTGACCTTCAGTCCCATGAAAAAGCTGTGATACTATAGAAAAATCTAAATTAGAAGATTGTTGGGAAGATATTTTACTTAGTGCTGTGGCCAAAGAAGGCATAAATACCTTAAATCAACTGATTTATAATGGGATTTGAGAAATTATACTGTGACTATGACTTACCCTCAACATCTGCTTGATAATATATCGTATGCAGTTGAAAATACTGTCAAAACAATATTAAATGTAATACTTTAATATTTTAATTTCAAAATCATGCTCAACTCCATAATAACCTTAACAGTTCCTAGGTCCTTGGTTAGGACTCGAGCCGTTGAGCTACCAACCAGCCCTAAAGGCTGTGAATCTCACCAAAGATTAACATAATAATAATAATAATAATAATAATAATAATAATAATAATAATAAAAAACTCTATGGAAAGTCAGAAATAGAAATCCAATCATTGACAAACACAGTCCGAGTATTCAGCACCGATATTTCAATGCAGTTTGGCATGGAAAAATGCGCCACTGTATCCATAAAAAGAGGCAAGGTCACTGCATGTGAGGGAATTGGGATCCCCAATGGCCAATTAATTAAATGCAATGAAAATGAAGCCTACAAATACTTAGGCATTCTGCAGTTGGATAACATCAAGCATGGAGAAGTAAAAACTATTGTCAGGCGAGAGTACACCAACAGAGTTAGGAAAATTTTGAAATCTAAATTGAATGGTGGAAATACAATGAAGGCCATAAATACCTGGGCAATACCAGTTATAAGATACACAGCTGGTATAGTTAACTGGACACAAGCTGATTTGGACCTTTTGGACCGAAAAACCAGGAAACTAATGACAATGCACTACAGTTTACATCCACGTGGTGATACTGATAGACTATATCTGCCCCGAAAATCAGGTGGCAGAGGATTATTACAAGTGAAGCAAACAGTTGAAGAAGAAAAACATGGACTGGCTGATTATTTAAAAGAAAGTCAAGAACATCTATTAATCGAAGTAAAGAACAAAAATCTACTGAAGGCCCAACAGACGAAACAAGAATACAGAAAAGATGTGATAAAATCAAGAATGGAGAGTTGGCAGAACAAAGCACTGCATGGCCAATTTCTGGAAAAAATAAAAGATAAAGTGGACAGTGAACAAACTTGGTTATGGTTAACAACAGGTACATTAAAGAAAGAAACAGAGTCACTAATCCTGGCTGCGCAAGAACAAGCTATCCGCACAAATGCCATTAAGGCCAAAATCGAAAAATCCTCTGATGATGCCAAATGCAGACTTTGCAAAGAAGCTGATGAAACTGTTGATCACATACTCAGCTGCTGTAAAAAAATCGGGCAGACTGATTATAAATTGCGGCACAATTCAGTAGCACAAATGATCCATTGGAATTTGTGCAAAAATTATAATATTAAAACAGCAACAAACTGGTGGGAACATCAGCCTGAAAAAGTCACCGAAAATCAGATGGTCAAGATCTTGTGGGATTTCCGTATACAAACCGACAAAATACTGGCGCATAACACACCAGACATCACACTGGTTGAGAAAAATATGCATACATATACACACATATACATACATATTTGTTGTCATTGCTTGTTTCGTTTTACCTACATACATACACACATACATGTGTGTGTATGTATGTGTTTGTGTGTATTCAAAATATACAGTACCTTGTTTACTAATTCCAGAAATTCTGATAAAATTAGATGTCCTGAGATACCTGCAGACTGAACTTATTATGGTAGTATTTCAAATAATCAGGATAGGTTAAAAGAATAAGGAACTTCCTCCTTCTGTGCTACAGTTGTGAAGATGTCAACAGCCAGATTGATGAATGTCAGAGAGGAAATGGTAAAAACTGAAAACAAAAATAACAAATTGTTGAAACTGATATTCTACGCAAAGTGAATTTTCATAGCATTATTAATTATATGCACATAGGAGATTTTCCTTTTAGCCTTAAAATAATAAAGAATTCCATGTCCCAAAGGTGCTTTTTTCAAGAGGCAACTGGACTTTCTGGTTTTGCTTGTCATTCAAGAAGCTTCTTCGGCCCCAAAGAAGCTTCTTGGATGAGAAGCAAAACGTCTTCAAAGAAAAACCAGAAAGTCCAGATGCCTCTTGAAAAAGCAGCCATGGGGCAGCCATGACCTCCTGGAGGACTGAGAATCTCTAGAGACAAGAGAATTCCATGCATTTCTGAAGCTTCATCAGAGGCAGAAACTCCACACAAGGGGTTTCTAGATCACAGCAAACCAAAACCTAATTTGCTAGACTATGTAGCAAGGAATTATGAAATGTAAATAAGGACAGCTTTAATTGATACAATTTCTGGAACGCAGTTCTCCGCCAGATCCAGATGGAACCCCTCTGCTCTTGTTAAGACGAGTCATGAAGACCTTGCTCATCATCCAGGCTACGGTAAACCTCTTGCTTCATCACACTTGTCATCTTTTTTGTTTATTTTTAGGTTTCATCGATTTTATTGCAATTTCTTTATTTGGTTGTTATTCAGAGTTGTTGAGAGTCAAGAGGCATGCAAGTTTCCACCTGTTTTAGATTGGGATCCTAGTTGTAGATTACCTGTACATAATCCTGTGTTCTTATTTAAAAAGTGCAATTTAAAAGGATTTGGCCTACATGTATCATCCACATACGATCAGATAAGAATATCCAGGGTTAATTGCTGCAGTTCCATTTCCCACCAGATTTCTTGCCCAAGGCTGATGAATAATTCTAATTTGTATCAAGCACTGTTGCACTATCTCCATGTCATATGATGCGCACTGAAATTCAGAAATATATTAAAAGCATTTTTAATGACTATTAGTCATGCAGTCAACTTACATAAGCCCCTTAAAGCAGGTTCTGTATTAGCCAGAATAAAGCTCCCATTATATCCCAGTCCCAGGCATAAGACTACTGGTTATATTTACATCATAGTAAGACTTTCATCTAAAATGCTGAGGTAGCTGTTTTTGTTTAACCTAGTCATGCAGTAGCAAAGCAACATCACATTCTAGTGTGTTACCAAAAAAAAACCCCAATTTCCCTTGAGCATTTGAACATTTTAAAATACAGCTAGGCCTTAAAATGTCAATCTCTGCCTCTAGGATTAATCAGAGTGTCTATTTATTTACCAAAACGGGGAGAGGAGGAATCACACAAATATCAGTGGATTTCTCTTGCATACATAACCAGCCACTGCTGAATTTTAAAAATAAACGTGTAATAGGATAAAAATAAGAGTAAGGGAACTGTTCTTAGTTCAGGCCTGGGGACAGCAAGCAAAGTGATTAGACATGTCTTTTGTCCTCTCCCCCCACCCCCTTCTATTACATCCCAGCAAGCATTTGTGGAAGATGTAAAACTCACATTCCTTTCCCATTTTTCACTTCATTCCTTATACAATGCCAGTGAATCGAACCCTATGGGTTGTATTTATATGTGAAGACTCATAAATCTCTTTTAAAAAGGACCTGGTTCTATGGGAAGAAAAGAGAAGTCATCTTTTCTGTTCTCTGATCATCTGTAAACCTGAATTATTTGCAGAAGTTTTGAGTAATTCTTAGATCGAATGCACACACGAAATCTGTGCTTAGAAGGGTGTATTTATGCGAACTGCAAACACTGCTTGACCTGAGTGAATTTGTATAATACAATGTGCTGTCTGTCTGTCTGTCTCTCTCTCTCTCTCTCTTTCTCTCCTACCCAATCCATCTGTCTGTCTCTCTTATCTGTCTGTCTGTCTGTCTGTCTAATTGGGCTTAATTTTAGACTGGGTGGAAATGGTGTGTATGATAACATGTGTGTAGAGAAGGAGAATACAGAGATTGCTTTTAAAGGGTAATTTGTTAATTTAATTTAATAATTTTCTTTGTAGTATTCTTTTGTGGAATATATCTCCCACTATTACTCTGAAAAGCCTCTTGTTCCTGCTTTGGTAAAGCTTGTTAAGCCTTGTCTATCTATCCCATTCCACCCCATCTCTACCAGTTTTATGTGGCAAGAGAAATATTGAAAGAAGAGGTAAAAAAATAATAATTGAAGATTAACTATGGAATTAACTGGTGGTCTTCACACTCTACGTTTAACACAATGCCTGCATCACTGCCAGCCTTGCAAAGTAGTCCAGGCAAAAGCATGCCCGAAGTACAGTGCTAGCTCTAAATTTATTGTAAGTTTACATTAACAGAATCTCACAAGTCTAAAAGTACATCTTTCCCCCCTAATCAAGATATTAAAAGAGTCACTTCTGAAAGATTTACCACATCCCAATTCATCCTGTGGATTCAGATGCTGCTTCTTGTCCGCGGGTCTCTAAACTTGGTAACTTGAAGACTTGTGGACTTCAACATCTCCTGCTTGCTGGAGAATTCGGGGAGCTGAAATCCACCAGTCTTAAAATTGCCAAGTTTGGAGACCTTTGGTCTAGTCTGCGACTTTTCCTCCTGCCTCCCAAGGTCATTCCCACATACCATTACAATCACTCAACACACAAAGTATTCTTTGAATGAATGTATCCTTATTTCCTCGTGGCTCAAAGTATTATGCGAACTTAGCCCATTAGGCTAGTTTATGGTTCAGTGTATCATATGAGCCCACAGGATGAATTAAATCACCATCCAGTGTCCATAAAATCACTCAGCCATGATGTTAGCAGAAGCCAGGGGCCTCTAGGGAAGATGTCTTCTGGTTTCCATCTCTTTGGATGCCACTGGAATTAAGCAACAGGTATTAAATGACTATTCGCCTATTTTTTAAGGCAGTTATATCTCTATACCCATTTGCATATGATTTTCTCTGCTCTACTACCTCCCAGGGGTGACTCCATCTGTTCTTCTCCACTCTCTTAAATTCTCTTGCTTGGTTTGATTCACTTCCATTCATTGATTCACTTTCATTCATTTTCTCAAACTATAATACCTTTTAAGGTGCACAGAGTGAAGCTCCAGCCACGCCTGGCTGAATGTATGAATTTCCCCCCGAAACCATTCGGACTCATGGGAGATCATGGATTTCCAAACTTGACAAACTTCCAGAGCTGGCTGGGAAATTCTGGAAGTTGAAATCCACTTAAAGTTGACAGATTTAGAGACCCCTATGGTGGATGATGTCAACATGAAAATAAACCATCCCTTGAGCTGACATTAACTCCTGGCGAAACTCCTGGTTCCACTTCCATAGAAGCTTCTGGTATGTTATTGGCAACAATAGGGTAATGATTTGCACTGCTTTGGTCTGAGCATTTTTCCCCAGCTTCTTATATTCTTGTTATTTTGTAATGATCTTTTATTATCCATGAAACAAACCTCTTGATTCTTGCTTACTTTTTTTTTTTTTTGATTAGCCAAGATTGGCTAAATGCTGCCCCTTGAGTGAAGCAACCCATAGTAAATAAGGGTTCGATCCATTAGATAAAATAAGTACATGCTGTATTGTAGCTACACTCAGAGTTTCAGAGTTTATGTATTTATTTATTTAGCATCCTGAAAATGTACCAGGCTTTACAAAGTTTACAAATGTACAAACTTCCATCCTAAAGGGTTCCCATCTTAAAATAAGATACCCTAAAAAGTGATATAGAGGACTAAAACAGAATGAGGCGAAAAGCAGTGACATTTCAGAAATGCCTCCCACAGCCATTTTCTGGGGGCAATTATACACTCTCTTATGTATGTTGTTGGTGGCTCCCATAGGGATTTTTAAATTATTATTTTCAATGCAAGATAATATTTGTAGCTCAAGGTTGAACTGTGGGGTCCTTGGTGCTCTCTTTCCCTCAAGAAAACTACCAAGCTCAGAGAGCACCAAGGACCCTGCGATAATTTCATTTTGGCACTCTGGGAAGGCTGGGAACCAGCATAAACAGGCAGAATAGGGTTAAATCTTCTCCCCTCTCCAGCTTCAAAATGAACAACAGCGAAGTTTAAAGAATGGAAATAGAGGAGGGGGAATTTTCAACCTGAGATGGGTGGCTAGAGAGGAGAGTTTTAAGTATACAATGTACAAATACTTGACTGATCTTGATTAGATCTGTATGTTTCTGAAAAAGCAAAGAAAACTAGGAAAATCTGGGTCTCTCTCTCTCCCTCCCTCCCTCCTTCTCTCCTTCCCCCCCTCACACACACACGGTTTGAGATTCTTTCAACTGCCCCTCCCTCCCAAAATTGTTTTAAAGAACTGTATCTTTAACGAACTGGGCTTGCAATTCTTCGCTTTTTCCTATTCTATTCTGTCCCTCCTCTTTCTTTGAATGTTGTGTATTTTACTCTGTGTAAACCTGCGAGTACAGAATAGCCCTGGGAAAAGAAACAGGTAAAAAAATGAATAATTAAATAAATGCAGACCTTTAGCTCATAACACAGCCCACCAGATATGTTTGGATTTAAATAAAGGAAGGATAATGCACTAGCAATTGTGTGAAACAGTTTACTTACAAACTGTAAAGTGTGATTTTGTTGCATGTTTGAAGGGTTGGCCCCATCTGACTGTCAAACGATCCTGGGCAGCTTACAACACCATAAAAGAATCTAAATCTAAAACAATGATGGCCACTTTTCTTTTGAAAGTATTCAGATGACCATGGGAGGATGGGGAGAGGGCCTCTTAGAGCAAAGTCTTATCAACTGAGAATTGCCATTAACATTTCCCATAAAGGATTAGACGTAGAATAGGACAGAATGTTAAAATGGCTACCTCGTGGATTCAGGCATTTGTCCCCCTCTTTATCAAGTGTGGGCTGCTACGGGTTTCTCCCGAACCCGGGCGAACCTGTAGCTAACGCTCTGGCTGGTTCAGAGAACCTCCGAATCCCACCCCTGGCTGGCCCCACCCACCCTGCCCCGCCCCTTCCAGGAGTCTCGTTTTGGATATGAGGTAAGGGCAGGGCCCAAGCAGAGGCTCAGGGAAAGGGGAAATGGGCCTCCCGGAAGTTCCGGAAGGCCGGAAACTCCCCTGTTTCTGGCCTCTGGAGCCCAGGGAGGCAGTCTTTGCCCTCCCAGAGGGTCGAGGAAAGCCTCCGGAGCCTGGGGAAGGCGAAAACATTCAACTAGGCCACGCCCACCATGGACATGCCCGTCCAGCAACCTGGCAGAGAACTTTTTGAGATTTGTGAAGCTCCCCCCTGAAGAGAGTCTTCATTCTCTCTTATCAACACCCAAAGCCAGAATCTGAATGAGGTTTTGGCAAATCTGGAAGCCCAGGAAGAGTCCCCGGAAGGAACTGGTTAAGAGGGAGGGTGAAGTCGGAGATGTGGAAGGTAAGGGCAACACGTGGTTGTATCCCTGTCCTCCTTTTAAGCCTCATGGGTGGATTTTGAAGTGCACACAGGGGTGATATGGAGTCTCTGTGGTCGTGAATAATGTGCCAGGGAGCATAGGTTGCAGGGAAGAAATAGCGGGGAAGATAGTTGCTTGGGTTGGAAATTACAGTGGGCGATTTTCAGTTTCGTTGGCATCCAGCACCCTCTCAGTCAATCCCCACCTCCAGATCAGATCAAGGGTCTACGCAGCACTCAGTATAACTAACATAAATGGTTCTGTAGGGAGAACGAGGCAGACAGGAACCGAGGGAAGGCAGGTTGAAGCTAACACAACCTTCATTTACAGTGACATACAGCTCAATGTAACGCAAACCTTGAACCGACAAACAGCAAAGCAAAGGACAGCTGACAGCCCTTTTATACTAGAGCTGTCAGACGCTTAACCAATAGGATAGCTGGATTCTCCCGCTAGCTGGCTGCTCGCGTCTCAGCCAATCAGAAGCCAGCAATGTAAGTCAATGGCGTGGTAGACTCCAGGACTTAACACCCCTCTCCTCCCAGTTGGCACATGCGTAGTCGGCCAAGTACGCCGGTTGGCATCCGCTCCGCCCAGATCGTCTTAGTTCAGGGACGGTGGCCAAAGGAGGAGCCGCTGCTGGAGAGTCCTGTGGAACTTCAGGAGACTGTGCGGCCGAGTCGGCAGGAAGCATGACTGACCGGACTACCAGGTAGGGCAGGCGACGAGAATGTGACAGAGAAGGGTGCTGGAGCGGCTTCTGATGGTGTTAGTTCCCCAGGGCAGGATTGGGCCTGTCCTGGTTGTTGGTCTGCTGTACTACTGGCGGCTGGTCGATGGAGCTGATTGATGTGCTGGAGCCACTCTCGCCCATTGTCGAGCTGGACCCTATAAGAGTAGGGTCCAGTTATTTCCGTTATTTGTCTGGAAAGCCACCTTGGTTTAGCCCCATAGTTTTGGGCGTAGGCGAGGTCTCCCACATTAAAGGCTTATGTTGTGTCGCTTTTTGTGTTGGGGATTTTCTCTGCTGCATAGCCGGGGTGCAGCCAGTCCAGAGTTGTCCGGAGCCGGCGGCCCATAAGTCGTTCTGCGAAACTTTGGTTGGTAACCGGGCATGGGGTTGTATGCTGCGCCAGGAGCTGTTGGGACAGTTTGTTGTGCCAATTTACTGGCCCCAGGCGGTCCAATGCCTTCTTAGCCAACTGGACGGTTCGTTCTGCCAGGCCGTTTCCAGCCAGGTGGAATGAAGCTGTGGGTGTGTGTCATATGCCATGTTGGCCTAACAACATCTGGAAGGGTGCCAATGTGAACTGGGGCCCGTTGTCCATCACCACCACATCAGGCAGAACATGGGTTGAGAAAAATCTCGCCAATACTCTAATGATGGCCTCCGAAGTGGTGGAAGGCATGAGTGCCAGTTCCACACACTTCGAGTAGGTATCAACTATAACTAAGAGGTTCTGCCCTAAGAATGGGCCAGCGAAGTCCAAATGGACTCGCACCCATGGGGCCCAGGGCATGTCCCACTCCCTGACGGGCACTGACAGGGGAGCCAGTCTTGACTGCTAGCACCATTGACGGGCGGCTATCCAGTGTTCTATTTCTTGGTCAATTTTGGGCCACCACATGTAGCTCCAGCCCAACGCCTTCATGCACATGATGCCCGGGTGAGCAGTGTGCAGGCAATTCAAAATTGGCACCCTAAGCTTGGTGGGGAGGTACTACCCGGTTGCCCCACAGCAGGCACCCATTGAGAACAGACAGCTCATGCTGCCGTATGTAGAAAGGTTGAAACTCCAGACCTGCTGGTCCTTGCGGCCACCCCCTCCGCACCCAGTCCAGCACTTTGGTCAGGACAGGGTCTGTTGCAGATAGTCTGGCAATATCCCAGGCAGATACTGGCATGGCTCACTCCTCAATCGAGAGAACCGAGGCTGCGGGGGCAGGTCCAAGACAGGCGCTGGCAGAGGGCAGTGACTGAGGACATCCGCACGCCCCAAGTTTTTTCCTGGCCTATACAGCAGCTTGTAATTATATGCCGCCAGAAAAACGGTCCATCTGGACATCCTAGGGGACAAAATTTGAGGGGTCTGGTGGTCTCCCGCCAGAAGACCCAAGAGTGGCTTGTGGTTGGTAACTGGTTGAAAAAAACGACCATAAACGTAGTTGTGAAAACGCTTTAGCCCTGCCACAGCAGCTAGGGCCTCCTTATCTAGCTGACTGTGGTTTCTCTCAGCTGCCAAAGCCAAGGGGAGGTGATCGCTGCATTGAACCAGAAATGACTGGGATGTGAGGACATCCTTAACCACCCAAAAAGCATGGGCTTCCTTAGGACCCCAACGCCAGGGCGTCTTTGAGTCCAGGAGCCTATGCAGAGGCTCGGCCAAAGACGCCTTATAGGGCAAAAAAAATGCGTAAATTAAGCAGTACAGTGAAGACAGGAAAAGAAAATGTTGTGAAGTTGGTTGACTAATGACTTCAGAACACATTTCTTTGTATGAAAACCTGTCACCATTTCGTTTATAAAGAAGGCTAAATTGCCCCAAACACTGATTTTCTTTTACTAATTTAAGAAAGGAGTAAAAAAATCCCCAAAGCTGTCAGTGATTCTTTTAGATTTCATTACTGCCCAGAACGATGTTTTCTTGAGAGATTCTGAGAGGATGCCATATGTTTAAAAATAAGTAAGCAGATAAGGCAAAAATAACACTCTGAATGCAGAATGCAGTGTGACCCCTTGTATTGTGCACCAAGGACATAATACCGTAGCATTCCTGTCTCAGGAATAAAGAGCATTATTTTCCTCAGACGACTATGAGTCCGGATGGTTTCCCTAGGGGACTTTGCAAGCTGTTGGGTACCTTATTCCCACCCAACAAAACAGATAATAGATCCGTTGATCATGGTGCAAACAGATAATAGATCACCTGATGTTCTACTTTCCATCTCTATTCTGCTGCCATTATCTACTTTCAAAGGGTAAGGCTGGAATGATCAAAATCCTCTCTTTTGGGGCATTGTCAATTATGACACGGCCAATGTCATTTTGATTGCTCCACTCTAATAGGAAATGGAGAAGGCAGAAAACAAAGGATCTCATTGTTCCCAGAAACGAAAAGGAGAACACTGCTGTACTGCTTATGTTAACATACCTTGAGAATTGTTCATATTAACCACATGGAGGGTATTAGGTTAGTTTGGACAAAATACAAATTAAGCAAAAATCGGGACCAAAACAAAAGGCAGGTTAAGGACACTACTTAGATGAGAAAATTAGTATAAAAAAAAAAAAACAACGTTGACCCCAGTATTCAGATGGGGCTGCGATTTTTGCAATGGGAAGCTTTCATTAGCACCACAATAAGTATTGACAAAATAATAATGCATTCATATCATGCAAAGAGAAAGTGTTTCCAGCTGGTGAGGAACTTTTACTATTTAAAAAAGAGACTGCCTATAAAAAAACTTAAAATTAATTCAAATTGGAGAACAGAAGAACTGAGTGGAGGAATTAAATTTGGACAGTGGTTATCTTACTTTTTAAATGTTATCTTCATGGATGGAATTTATGCAAGCTTTTTGAAAGGGATGGACTAAGCTTTCTTCTTCTATTTTTTCTTTTATTGTTCTTTGTGATCTATGGACTAAAGTTTTCCTCTTCCTCTGTTGGTGTTTTTCTAACTAATTTAAAGATTGGATTCTTTTTTTAACTTGAAATACAAAAAAGATACAAAAGAAATAATATTTACAAGCTATCCTAAATATTAAAGTAGCTGAGATTTCCTGTTGACCAGCTGATTGCAACTCCTACAGGCTGCCCATATAACTGGTCAGTTTCAAAAGTAGGCTTAGATAAGGCTTAGATTAGAGGGAGGTATATTTGTTAAAATATTTAGTCTGGTAATAAAAGGTCATTCATTCTGATGAAGTGACATCAGCATTAAGCAGATGGTGAGAGAATTTTGGGCACATTGTTATTTAATAAAAAGGTTAAAATAAGTGCAGTGAACATATCAGGGGCCTTAAACATCTAGTTTATTTCTTATTGTGCCCAAAATGAGGAAAGTCCTGACTTTTCAAAGGCATGAGCTACGACAACGTTTTTCAACTTCAGCAACCTTAAGAGGTGCAGACTTCAACTTACATAATTCCAGGGGTGGGCTTCAAAAATTTTAACAAGGGGTTCTCTGTCCAGTTGCTGGGTGGGTGTGGCTTAGTCGGCCTCCTGCACCATGGGGGGCATTTTTGGCCTCCCCGGGCTCCAGAGGCTTTCCTCGAGGCTCCGGGAGGGTGAAAATCACCTCCTCAGTCTCTAGAGGCCAGAACCAGGCCCGTTTCCAGCGTTCCTGAACTTCCGGTAGGCCCGTTTTTTGCCCGCCCCAAGCCTCTGGGCGCGTCCTGCATTTACCTGCATCCAAAATGTTCCATGTGGGGACTCCTGGGAGGGGTGGGGTGAAGTGGGCAGGGCCAGCCAGGAGTGGGATCTGAGGGTTCTCCAAACTGCACAGAATCTTAGCTAGAGGTTCTCCCGAACCCCTGCGAACCCCCAGTAGCCCAACTCTGCATAATTCCCCAGACTCAGGTTAGTTGGGACTTGAAATCCTTAATGACTTAAAGATGCCAACATTGAGAAACCCTCACCTGGGTACTCTAGGACTACGGAAAGAAAGGTGAAGAGGATCGAGAGCATCAGAGTCTCTGGGGTGAGTCGTCTAGACGAGGGCAGGTATGGTGACAGAGGTGTCATGTCTCCTGGTCTAGCAAAAGAGAAAGCATCCAAAACAGGCTTAGGCTGCTGGATCTGGTAGTAAGAGCAAAACTTTAGGAGCAGACCCACAAGTGTTCTGAGGACCTGCTGTCGTATGCAAGGTTACATTTTCATATTTGCACTTTAAAGAAAAGGACGTCATGAAGTGGGCAAAACGGGTGCTTTGAGTAAGTTTAAAGCTACATGGGGCTTACATATTAGTAGATCCTATTTATTCCTGTCAGTTTGTTCCCAGTGTATCCCAGTGTATTTCTGATTCTCACTTTACCTGGAAGGCCTGATCAACCCTCCCGGCCCCACCGCCAGAAACGTTTCCTTCAAGATTGGGGGCTGCCCTGAGGCAGTTCAGGAGCTGCAGCAGGAATAAAAAAAGAAATATTCATAACCACCACCATCATCACCCCACTTTCCCCAGGAGCATAAGCATCAAGAAGGCCATAGATTTTTCCCATACCATACATGGAAGGCTTCATCCGGAGCTACTCTGCAAACGTTTTCACAAGATTGCAAAGGCTCATTCCACCAGAAACCAGCAATTCCCATGGTCGCCTTCAGCCACCCCTCTGACTTGGGGAAGCATCTCTTTCCCTTGAACAAAAACATTCTGAATGAAAATAGAAACAAGCCTTGGTATTGTTATTGACATTGTGAACCCTGAAAGGATTTCTTTGTCTCATGAAAGAAGAATTCTTGAGAAAGTACAAAAACCAGCCAGAGGAGCCAACAGCCCAAAAGGTTGGTTGATTGAGAAATTCAAGCCATATTTGTTTGCTTAAAACTATAATTGGGTTTAGAATGGCTATTTAAAGATCCAAAAAGTTAAACATCGTTATGTTCAATAATTGGGCTTATAAGTATGTGTGGGAAATTTGAACTTTTCCGGAACACAGCAGTATTCCTGGACAGACTTCTAAAATGATGCATGACACAAGTCTGCTAAATTCTGTGCTTTCAAAACCTTTAAAAAAAAAATCTCACTCCCTGTTTGAAATTCAAGTTGCCTCCAAGGTTGCCCATCCTGCCCAAGTTACTTCTTACATAAGCAAGCACGTCAAACCCCCGTGCAGGGTACATGCGAATGCCGTGAAGCTTCTTCTTCGGTAACAAACCTTTGCCAGGACAATTCTTGAATGCAGCTCATCTGCCTGGAACCCACACTGTACATTGGGCATTAACACGACCGAGCCTGTCCAGAGATATTTCACGAGAAGGGTCCTCCACTCCTCTGCTCACAATAGAATCCCTTAGGTCACCAGGCCTGAAATTCTGGGCTCGGTCACTTTGGAACTGCGCCACCTGCAGTTCGATCTAAGCATAGCACACAAAATTGTCTGCTACAATGTCTTATCTGTCTTATTAACTTCTTCAGCTCCAACCACAATAATAGACTGGCAAACAATCAATACAAACTCAAGGTAAACCGCTTCAAGCTCGATTGCAGAAAATACGACTTCAGCAACAGAGCGGTCAGCGCCTGGAATGCTCTACCCGACTCTGTTGTTTCAGTCTCAAACCCCCCACAGCTTCAGTCTCAAGCTGTCTACCCCATTCTTAAGAGGCCCATAAGGGGGCCACTCCTCTCTTATTGTCCCCATGTTTACGTTCATATCTATACTTGTACATGTTTGACAAACAACTGCAAGAAATGAAGCATACACTGTCTTCCTGTCTTTTCCAGAAAACCAGGGCATGTGAGAAGAGTGACAAAGTTCCACGGTTTTCTTTTAGCTGTTATACTCCTCTGCAACTGGGAGGAAAGTCTCTCCCGCTGGTCCTGCTGCACGGCCAGAATGCTGCTTCTTTTTCCCAAGAGAGAGGCTTTGTGCCTCTATGAGCCCTCTCCCTGGGAGAACTCGGGTCACAGTTCAGTTCTAAAGTTTCAGAACTTTGGATTAATGCCACTGGGAGCAGGGGAGGAGGGGAACGTCCCTACCTCCTCCTCCTCCTCCTCCTCCTCCTCCTCCTCCTCCTTCTTTTTCTTGCTGCTGATTACACAGAATGCCTTCTGAGACATGTGAGTTTCTAGGACCGTGATGGCAAACCTATGGCACGTGTGCCGGATTTGGCAAACAGAGCCATCTCTCTGGGCACGAGAGCCATTGCCCGCTGCTTTTCCAGGCTCTGGCGTGCGCATGCATGCCAGCCAGCTAGTCTTCACATGCGCGGGCGTGGCTTGGGGAGCGTGGCATGGCTTAGTGGGCGTGGCTTGGTGGGCGTGGCAGGGGAAGGTTACTGCAAAATCCCCATTTCCACCTGATCAGCTGGGATTCGGGAGGCAGAGAATAGATGGGGGTGGGGCCAGTCAGAGGTGGTATTTACTTGTTCTCCAAACTACTCAAAATTTCCACTACTGGTTCTCCAGAACTGGTCAGAACCTGCGGAATACCACTTCCGGTTCAACCTCTGCCATCCTAGCCCCCTATCAAGGGGGTCCCTTCACAACTAATCAGCCGACAGACCAGATTTCAAGGATGCTTCTGCCTCACGTTCAAACTCAGATCATCAGATATGACCTAATCATATCCACATTCCACAATAACCCTTGATTACTCCTGCTTGGTTACTGCTGTTATCAGACCAACCAGGGTTGTTGGTTTTTTAAAAAATAAATCAGACTGTACAGTGGGTAGGCAGCCCTTTTCTATCTCCCTTTGGGCCGGGGTTGGGGGAGAGCAAGCAGCAATAATAACCCCAGCATCCCAAGCCCACATAAGTCCCATAATTGCCCCGTGTGGATCACCTGTGCCTCTCCTCCATCTGCTTTTTTGAAAGGCACAGCTGAAGAAATCTATTCCCTGCGTTCTTCAATTCCTGCTGAAGCACAAGAGGGACAATATGGCTCCTGCCTCACAAGGAAAGTCACTCACCAGCTGTGGGATGCTGGCCGTTTCTCTCACGAGACCACCAGCCAAATTCCACTGATACCCCATATCAGGGATGTCAAACTCACAGCCCGCAGACCGGTTGTCCTCCTCCCCTGGTTCAGCGGTGGGGGGGGGGGGGAGTCACGATACGTCACATGACAACAACGCGACATCGCAATTTTGTATCCCTTGCCCCATACCATCTCTATTTTAAAAAAATCCTTCATAATCTACAAACCAACGAAATCTCTGTGAACCAGCCACAACCACATACCCCAGGAAACAAGGGCCATGGACCCATCGCCAGACATCCCGCCAGCCTCAGAAACGTCTTCTGGGCATAACGGCGCAAGCGGATTCCGACTCTCAAAACACAAAAAACGACTTTGTCACAACAGACCTTTATGAAGCCCTGTCTAGCTGAAGGCAAGGTGTCCTTGAAGAAGCCTTCAAGGACACAGTACGGACACAGACGGACACAGTATTTCTCCTTGGGATAGGGAGGAGAGGGTAGATCCTACGTTCAATGACAGCAGCTCCTAGCATCTGCCTCAGTTATGCATGTCGACACAGGAATAGGAATGAAGCAACATCTGGAGGACGACAGGCATCTACCCTTAAAACTGAGGTGGATTTAATTCTGACTGTGTTCATGATAACCAAAAGAAATGATTCAGCGTTTTATACATACTTTGAGATATTATTGTGCAAGAAAAACAATGGTTCAAGGCCAGATTATAATTCCACCCTGGTTTCTTGTTGGAAATCGTTCTTCTACCCAGGATTCCCAAAAGATGTTTTAACACAAAACAGATCTAGAATGAAATGGTGCACAGCCTTTTTTTTTTTTTTACTTCACGGTTAGAAACAGCCAGTTTTGTTTTTAATGAATAATGCATTATTTAGTTGGTCCTTAGACATTATTCCATTATTATATGATGCAAAAAGAAGACGTGGTAGGATTCAGTACAGGTAATCTTCTACTTACAACCGTTCATTTAGCGACCATTCAAAGTTACAACGGTACTGAAAAAAGTGACTGTTAATGACTGTTTTTCACCCTGATGGCATCCACAGGGCCACGTGATCAAAATCCAGACACTGCACAATTCAATCATATTTATGACAGTTGCTGTGTTCCAGAGTCATGTGATCAGCTTTTGCGAACTTCTGACAAGGAAGCCAGATTTACTTAACAACCTCATTACTAACATAATCAACAGTGAGAACCAAGAAACATGGCCTATTGATCTATTAGATTCAATAAGTCTATTGTATTGCAAGTGGATGACAGCAGGCCCAGAAGAAAGAGATAGGAACCAAGGTTTTCAGCTAGGGTGGTTTCAAAATTTTCCAGAAATATTTGTAATCCTGCTGAGCCTTTGCTAATTGTGAAACACGTTTTTCTCCAAAATATGCACTTGTATGGATTCATTTAAAACAGGAAGAATTAACTGTTGGAAATGAGGAACTGAAAGTAATGTCCACAGGTGTTTTACGGAAAGTGACAGTGAAGTTGTGAAGCGCCTATGTGGTTAGAAGTATGAAAGATTTGAGGCTTGAGATCACCTCTGCTTTATAGCAGTCCATGTAGGATCTGCTACATATCATTCATTGGACCCCATTGCAATGGATTGTTGATAAAAGTGTAACCACTGCTATTATATCTTTTATATCTATTCCTTTCTTATGTTCCAAATTATTTGAAACTATAAACCTCTGATCTTAAAGTACGAATTACTACTTGTATTGTTGCCTTTGTTTCCTATTGGAATTTTCCTATGACACAACTCACCCATTTAACAAATGTTTCAATTAACAACATAGATTTTGGGTTCAGTTGTGGTTGTAGGTCGAGAAGTACTTGTACCAATTCAACTTTGAATTGCAGACGTGAGCTTGTCATGTCTTTGAAAGCCGTCAGTGTAAAAAGCTTTTTGTTAACAGAAATTCAGGAAGAACTGTCTCCCACAGACGTTATTATGAGCAGAAAATGCTTCATACAGAGAGCCATTAAATATATAACAACTGCAGTCTGAAATGATGCAACTCCAGTCTACCATCCCTGATTGTGGTCTTTCCCTGGATATGTCATGGGTGCAGAAAAACAGATGCAGCACATGGTGTATTGTAGAATAAACTTTCAGGAAACCATTAATTAAATTATGTAAACATTGATTTAAGGAAAAGCCAGTTATCCAAACTAGGGCATATTTTAGAGTAGGACAATTTTAAAAGAAATGGAGCAACGAAGCCTTTCCTATACGGATAGCTATTCTGAAAAGAGCTAGCATATTAAATGGCTACAGTTCTCATAATGATCTTGTTTTAAGGGAGGTGTGTGCTGGAAGGGAATGTTTCAGAGACTGCATCGGAAGGCTATTATATACTGAAGAGTGGAACTAAAACTAGTGCTGAAAGGCTATAAAAGAAAAAAGGATATACAGAAAGTGATCAATGCTGTGAGAATGCTAATAAAATATTGAAGCTGGTTGTGTGAATTGACGTAACTGGAGAAATCTAAAATAATGGATGTGATCTGATTATGGGGTGGCTGTGCATCTTTCTTAGAATATGCATGAAAACTGAATTGTATCTGTTGATTGGAAGAATGGTATTGTATGTCCACACAAAGGGAAAGATAGTAAGAGTGGATGAAAAAAGGATGGACAATTCATTTGTTAGGTGTGCTTAGAAATGGGACGGAGTTCTGGTTGGGTAGAAAATATGACAACAAGCAAACTTTGGAAAGTGGGTTGAGACTTTAAGCTGGGCCGAAGGTAAGTAGTCCAGGTTTTTGCTTTTCTATTGAGCAAAGTATGAATAGGCCAAAGTTTATTGTACGTTGTTTGTTTAGAGAACATATAAACAAGGTCTTTTTTCCCTGTGGGTATAAAATTGAAGGTTGTTGCTGAATGTAATAAGAGTGATATGTGATGAAAGTAGCATGACTTCCACTAAATGGAATGCTCTTACATTTTTGCTGCTCATCCATGATCATCCAGATTATCGTCAAATAATCAGGATGTTTATCTGTCAATAATCTGGTAGCCCTACCAGATTACAACATGCCTAAAGCTCCTAATTCCAGAATGATCCTGGAGGAACCATGTTGACAAGTACTCTACGGTCCAAGTCGGAGTAGTTAGTAGCAGGAACTCCTTTCTTTATGTAAGCTCCAAGCCATAAGAAAAAGGGCCCAAGCCAGCGAAAAGCAGAAAGGAAACATTTACTAGCATAACCATCTACTAAATGAGCTGCTAAAAATATTTGAACTATTTTACAATGCTGTCAAAGTTAAAGAAGCCGTGTTTTCAGCACTTTAATGGTGTTTTGCTAAAAGAAGTTCAGATTTTTCTCTTTACACAGTCTGAGTTCTTAAACTGTGTATTCTTAGTTGTACTGAAAACAAGGCAATAAGTTGAAGAGACAAATCCATCGTTCTTTCACTAGATATGCAGTGTTTAAAATGGTAGGCAATTGTTCTCTAATTGTTGCGCAGTAGTATAGAGAGCATCAAATGAAAATTATGAAATGTAAACCCTGATTTGAAATTATGAAATTATTGTGAAATGCATTTCATAACAATGAATTCATATTATCATCATATAGTTATAATAGGTGAAGGGATTAAATTCAGGTTTGACATATCAGTTTTACAGTTGTGCCAATGAGGACTCAGATTGTTGGGTGCAACATGCTGACGTTGTAAACCCACCCGGAGGATGCTGTAAAACACTATGAAGCAATATATGAATCTAAGTGTTTTTGCTATTGCTGTGTCTCCCTAAACTATGTATCAGAATGAATAGTCTGCCAAGTAAAGCTGCAGCTGTTACTTTGGTTTAATATAAAAGAATATTTGGGATAGGTGGGTAGCGAAGAACATCATAGAACTTAAGAGTATAATTAAGCATATTTTAAATGATTAAGTTTTAATTAAGTGATAGGTCAAATTACAATTTTTGTTTTTATAGTTTCACATATCTGTTTTCATTTTCTTAAAAAAGCAAATGAAAAAAATCATTTTCATTATAACTTGGGGATACATTAAAATTGTCATGTCAACTGAAACCAGAATAATATTCAAATGAGACTCCACAACAAAATTCTTTAGATCTTTACTTGTTTAACATTAATTTGATTCATTTCAAGAAAAGTGATCTGATTTCCCTCCCCCCCCCCCCCCCAGTCGCTTAAACTGGAAAATCCATACTATTTTCTTCAATGGAAATATAGAGCATCAGCCTTCCATTCCCCTGCTCCAAGCAATTCAGTGAATCATTCTTTTTGTTGATCATAAAATGCCAAATGCCATAAAAATGCTGATACTAATTGTAATATATTCTACTTGACAAAATAATATGAATGGTAAGAATAATTTTCTCTCCTCCTCCTGAGATCAGCTGTTAACAACTTAGCTGGTTGAAAATGAAGGATATATTTTGTCTTGGGTATAGATTACAAGGTGAAAAGATTCCTGTTTTGCTAGTCAAATGAAGTATCCAGATGATCAATATGGGCTGAACTTTTTCAAAAGTATCTTTGTCTTACTCAATTGTGATTTTCATTATTTACTGCACGTGCAAGTTGTTATTTCAAAGGTATAAAACAAAGATAGCAAACAATAATCTTCTAGATGTTGGGCTCCAACTTCTATTAACCAGAAGTGTCAGCTTGGAAGATTCTTTCCTGGGGAGTCTCTCTGAAGCTTTTTTAAAAATCCTCTTGTATTATTTTTAAAAATAACTCAAGGTGGTGACCTAATGGTTCTTCCTCCTAATACAGTATTTTCTTCACAACAACAACAACCCTGGGAAGTGGGTTGGGTTGAGAGAGAGAGTCAGGCCCAAAGCCACCCAGTCTGCTTTCGGGCCTAAGGTGGGACTAGAATTGAGAATTCCTGGTTTGACTTGTTTCCTTGCAGATGTTTCATTACTCGAGTAGATAGCATCATCAGTGGGTTTTTTAAATATATATATATATATATTCTATTTTATTGGAATTTCTTTCCCAGATGATAATAAGTGTTCAGCATGACAAGAGAAGCTTATATCTTTACTCAAACCATAAAATAACTTTTATAGATCAGTTTTGATTTCTCTAAAGTAATGGGAGTAGTTTAGTTGCTGAAAAACAAGGATAAATAATTATGATGCATAATGACACATATTCACTGCAAACCCCTTCTTTTATTCATACCTAATAATGGCAATGCATATCTGACAGCTGACTTGCACGTATGTTCTGAATAGAAACAACTGTGCCATTTTTTTTACATATAGTAACTAGCTTTCTCTGATACAAATAGAAGTTATTATATGCATGGAACAATTGGATTAGCATTAATATATACTGTAACTTTCCTTTTTCTCCGTTACTAGTGGGATAATAGCTTTCAGATGCATACTCGGTGTTAGAAGTCACTGTACAGGGCGGGGCATAACCTTTTCCTAGGGGGTCACAACAAGATCGACAGCAGTTTACAACTTCCGTGACACCTCATTTTAAAGCCCATAAAAAACTGAATTGAATGAGCTATTAAATGTTAAATTTGCTTTAAGAATGGCTGGAAAATTCGATTCGGAAGAACAAAGGATCATTGACAGAATAAAATGCATTGCCTTTCGAGAGGCTCGCGATGCTGGAGCGACGTTTATCAATCGAAAATGGATTGCAAACAAATTGAAACGTCATCCGGATTGGGTTACTGATAATTGGAACAAAACAGCCCAAGAATGTTTCACAAAATTTGGAGAAGGGCGTCCTCTGCAACTGTCCCAAGAAAGCAAAGCCATCATTGCAACTGGCAGTCGCAAACAACGAAAAGGAAACCGAAAAGTGGCCCAAGAAATCCTTCAAATTCGTGGAAAAAGAGTTGATCAAAGGACAATCGGCCGATATCGAGAACGAGAAGGTTTGAAGCCATTCCACGTCATTTGCAAACCATTGAAAACTCAAACACACGTTCAAGATCGGCTTTGGTTGTGCGATTGGTTGTCTGAATGGACCGAGGAAGATTTTCTTCATTTGGCGCCATCTGACGAATTCTTCGTTTATGCCATTCGAAAACCGAATTTCCAGAACGATCGAATTTGGGCTAAAGACGTCAACGACATCGCCAAACATGAACGATATCGACAAATCGTTCGCAATCCGACTTGCATCGGGATTTTCGTCATTTTCACAGCCAAGAAACTGCATTGGGTTTTGAAGGATAAAGGGGAATCCTGGGATGGCAGTTATTTCCGTGAGAAAATTTTATTGGAGAATGTCATTCCATTTCTCAGTGATCCAGACAATGTCTTGGTGGTTGGTGAGGCTGTCTTTCTTCATGACAAAGCTCCTTGCATGCGTGCAAATGCGACTCAGCAATTGTTAAAGGAAAACAATGTCGAATTTTGGGGCAATGACGTCTGGCCGGGAAATTCGCCAGATCTCAATCCGGCAGAGAACATTGGGGCCATAATTAAGGATGAAGTGGAAGCTCTGATGATTCAGGAGCAAGGTCAAAATCGATATTCGGTTGAAACTTTGAGAATGAATTTGGAAACTGTGTTGAAAAATCTGGAAAATCGAACGGAACTGTTTGAAGATTTGTTGTGTTCTTATCCACCTCGTTTGAATGCTGTTCGAAGGGCTAATGGTGGTCATACTGACTATTAAATCGTGTCAATAAACTCAGTTTTTGATGGGCTTTCGAATGGTGTATGAATTATTTGTGTTGTTATTACAAGTGTTGCTGTGACCCCCTAGGAAAAGGTTATGCCCCGCCCTGTACAGATATTTACACTTCAATACAGCACTTCATGTTTTTTTCATTTAATGTTATTGCTCACAGTAGAGCCCAATTCAGGGTATTTTTGAAGAATTTCCAGCACACTGCTACATATCTCTGTAGAAATAACTTCCACAGAGTATAAAAATGGAGTTATTCCTAATTCGAAGACTAACATCTTATGCCATGTTTGGCAGTAAAACCTTTGAACACAGCATTTTTTCCTTAGTAAACGTGAACAGAATTGTGTTCTTATTCCAAATTCAATTGATCTTAAGCCACCCAGATCCAAGAACACTGCCCTCTCTGATTGGTGGATTCTAGCCAGTCGTAATTACACAATTAAAGAATGTTCCAAAACTTTAAAAAAAACCAAACACTTCTATATTTCCAAATAAAACCAGTCAAGATAGAAAGAAGTTTGTGATAATTGGGTATTAGATCCATCACCCAAAGCATGTAATTCAGGGCCCTTCTTCCCAGCCTACATTCCAGAGGGAGGGAAGAACGCAGGGGAAGGGGATTTGGGAGATGTGGGTGGAAGGATAGCTCTCAGAGAAATCCGTCTCTCCCACTGAGAGGTTTATGAATGTATATTTAGTGCCAGAGAAGGCAAAGATTGACAGCCTTATAAATACAGTACATCGACATATTTAGGGAACCTATTTACAACCAATCATAAAATATTTAATAACGAGTCATTTGCTTCCTTCTTCAAAAGTTAACAGTATGACTTATTGTTCCATATTTTCCCATGCTCCGTCCGCAGCACTCACATTAGCTCAGATATGCCAAAAAAAAAAAAAAAAAAAACAGAGGAGAAAAATAAAGGAATTTCCAAATCAGGAAGTTTTTGGTAGTAGCAGCAGCAAACCTCATAACTCCTATAGAGTTATTCTTGGGTTAATGGGATGTAGTTTAATTTTGTAGAAATAGACTGACTTTTTTGTCATTTTCCATCACTAATTTTAAAACTTTTAGAGCTGAGACTGATGGGTTTTATTGTGAACTCTGATAGTGCTACTGCACATCTCACAATCATATTTACTTTGGTGGATCACCATATTTCAAAATAAAATGTCCCTATGTAACAATTTGATTCATCTGCCATGTTCCAGTTTTCCATAAAACATTTTCACAAAGCGACACTCAATAAAGGGTAAGTAAATTTATTTTTTATTAAATTTATATTGCCACCTATTTGCCCAGGGTGACTCAAGGCGGCTTACAGAACATAAATTACTTAATAGGAGGAAAATGACTGTCTCAAATCTACCCCAGTTGGTCCAGAAAAACCCAGATGACGCTAGATGGCATCAAAGTGATATTTTTTTTTGCTCATTAGATATTGCATGGTGCATTTTCCTATTTATTTGTTTCATTCGGAATAAATGGACACCCCTAAATACAGCCAGATATATTGGTATAGGAATATAGTAAAAAGTTCAACTAGCCTTAGATAATTTTTCAGAAGCTTTTAAAAAGGCAGAACTCTAAAGCACAAATAACTCAAAAGGGATTGGGATGAGTAAGTAGGGGAAAAATTCTGAAGTATCAATCGATCCTAACAGAGTTTGGGTACAAGATAATATAATAATCATATTGGTCAATGCTTTTGGCCCCCATTAATCATGTTAATTCACCATTAATCATGCTTAGCTTAATTTGCATGCTTAAATATGTCCTGCCTTCTTTTTATTTTGTCTTAGGGACGTTTCTGCAAAGAAAAAATCTTTAATGGAAGTCTACGGTTTATTTTGACAGTATCTAATATATTACAGAATAGAGTATTATCTTAGTTCCTGGGGATAATGTAAGAGATCACATTATCCCTTTAGACAACATATCTGGCTTTCATGAGGAAAGCCAAGGCCAATTGTATCCCATCCTGTGAAGTGGGAAGGCTGATAGTTTAAAAAAAATAAAATAAAGTTAGCCATAGTCACAAACTGTATGAAAAATTACATAGGAATGCCAGGTATCTTATCCAAATCAAGTTGAACCCCCTAAAAGAACATTAGTTGTACATTCTCCGACTCATGGCAACCATACCTACATATGAAATAACAAGAAGCAAATTGTGACCGATTAAGAATCGAGGAGGATCCAAGAATGTCTTAATGGTAGATGGGGGAGAAAGAGTGACTTTAGCAGTTGGTGTGTTGAGTTCACTGTAGAAAGAGGAGGCAAGAAATAAGAGGAGCAAATTTTACTGCCATGAATGGGATGGCAAGCGTTAATATAGCCACTGTGGCTTCTATGATAAATATATTTCATTGGCTTAATAATGAATGTGGTTAATTTTCTAAATTTTCTAATTTTTTTTAAAGAAAGCTCCAATTTAATGAAATTTGGTGACAAATGATGCCTCATCTGCCTTACATCAGCAGTGTTGGTGGAAGATTTAATATTTGAGGGGTCCTTGTTGCTCTCTGAGATTGTTTTCTTGCAGGTGTTTTATTACCCAAACTTGGTAACATCATCAGGGCTACTTTGGGTAAAGAAACCTCAGCAAGAAAACAGCTGAGAGAACACCAAGGACCCCTCTTAATCCCTAAGCTACAAATATCCTCCTTTATTGATTTATTATTTACTTTTTTACTTTACTCTTGCATTTGAAACTTTTCCTTCCTTTCTTTTGTTTTTCAGGGTGGAATACGTCTTCACTGATGCCATAACATGTGATAGAAATAAGAAGGCACTGAATCTCATAGGTTCAAATCCACCTGCTGATCGGCTTCTTAAATGTTTTCATTTGGCCTTTGCAATCAGCACAATAGCAAAATGACATTGACGGAAAGGTATTTACCTCATAAGGAAGAGGAATTTGATACCATTATTGAGGTCGAAGGAATCTTAATATCTGGTCTGGCTTATTTACCAAGCGCCCGTGAGAGAGTGAAGGGTTTGCGTCTGTGTGAGCTTCAGTCTTGTTACATTGATGTTACATCCTCTAATTTTATAACCTAATTTTGCGAAGCTTCTTCTTCAGTAACATTGTACTGCAAACTAGAGCATACGAAACCTTTTTCCAGACCAATCCTCAAACACAGCCCGCCTGCCTGGAATCCACACTGTACATTGGACATAAATACAATTGAACGAGTCCAGAGGTATTTCACGAGAAGAGTCCTCCACTCCTCTGCCCACAACAGAATCCCTTATGCCACAAGGCTCTAAATTTTGGGCTTGGACAACCTGGAATTATGCCGCCTACGGTCTGACCTAAGCGTAGTACACAAAATTGTCTGCTACAACGTCCTACTTGTCAACTACTTTGGCTTCAACCTCAATAATATGTGAGCAAACAATAGATGCAAACTCAAGGTAAACGGCTCCAAACTCGATTGCAGAAAATGCTGTAGGAAGTTATCACCCAGCCCTCTCTCAGAAAAATGAAATATCCTAGGAAATATTGAAAGGGCAGAATATTTCTCTGGATGTGAAAAGAAAGAAACACGTTTTAAAAGACAGAATAGCTGCCTGCAGCTTCCTGCCCATCCCCCTTTGTCAATGAGCCATTAGCTCCAGAGTGATGGGATTAAGGCATGATAATAACGTTGGCCCCCTTACCCAACTCCCCACATGGCATCTGAGAACTCAACCAAACCTGGATTCACAACGCAGCCTAGAGGGCTGCCCCTGCATGGCCCCAGGACAACCAATCAGAATACAAGCTCAAGATCAAAGGCCAGAGAGGGCATAAAACCAGGGACTCAGCTTCTCTTCCTCTCTTCTCTTCTCCACCAACATTGAAGCATGTGATCCCCTTTTCTGTCCAGGGCTCAAGCCACGTGGCCCTGTCCACCAATAAACCATCTTTCCAAGCAGCCTCCGTATCTCCAGTTTCTTTTTCCCCACTTGGAGCTGAACCCAGAAGGACGTTTCTTCCAACAATATGACTAGAGCGAAAGAGTGGTAAACGCCTGGAATGCTCTACCTGACACCATTGTTACATCCTCAAACCCCCACAGTTTCAACCTTAAACTATCTACCGCGGACCTCACCCGATTCCTAAGGGGTCCCTAAAGAGGGCATGCATAAGAGCACCAGCAGGCCCACCGTCCCTGTCCTACTGTCCCCATTTATTTCTACTCATTTCCTCTGTTCATGCCCATGTTAATACTTAGACCTGTTATCTTGAAATGTTTGACAAACCAAATAAATAAATAACAAATAAATAAATTTGTATGCCCTCAAGGTTAATACTTCATAAAAAGGTAAAGGAATCCCTGCGGATTTTACTCCACTAGTTGCTGACTTTAGGGAGGCCGTGCTCCTCCTCTCCGTCTCAAGGCCACTGAGCCGGCAGTGACTGAAGACATCTCCATGCTCCTGGGGCTAGCAAGTGGTACCTATTTATCTACTCTCATTTGCATGCTTTCGAACTGCTAGGTTGGCAGGAGCTGGGGTTAGGAATGCTTCATAGGAATGATTTAAATGTGAATGTTAAGAAAGGTACCATTAATCAATTAATTAATCTTTTTTTTAAAAAAAATGTCTCTATATGTAGCACAGGAACAGTTCATATATGTTCAGTCTGTGAGCCATAACAAGTCTTTAATAATCCATTTCTTTCATCTCTACAGACTGGCACATTTCCTCCCCCTTTATTCAATATTCAATGAAAAGAAGAAATGGAAAGGAAATTTCTGGTAAGGGAGCTGCCCCTTGTATGGCACTATTATTTCTTGCAGTGTATTGTTGTTTGTCAGGGCAAGGAAACAGTCAAACAGTCTGAAACGGTCTAAGGTTTCCTGCCTAGTCAGGGGGATGGACTAGAAGACCTCCAAGGTCCCTTCCAACTCTGCTATTGTATTGTATAAACACTTTAGAAGAACATTATTTATAAGGTCATTTGTTCAGGCCTCTTTTATGATCATGATTATTAACATTAAAATTATACTAGCAATACAATTGTACAGATCTATATCTTTTCTTCTGTTAATTAGCCTAATACTTTACAAATATCCTGTCTTTCAAGTGTATATTCTGAACTAATTAAGAATTTACGGAAAGAGCCTCACTTCCTATGTTGCCTCAATCATGAATTAATTTAACTGTCTACCATGCGCCATCACTGTCATTCTCCAAACTAATTTGAAATGGACCTGCCAACTGTCTTTTCTCCAATTTGCTGAAAAAGCAAAAGGTAGTCCTTGACTTACAACAGTTCATTTAATGACCATTTGAAGTTAAAATAGCATTGCGAAAAGGGACCGATGACCATTTTTCACACTTTTGACTGTTGCAACGTCCCCATGGTCATGTATTTACTGTACTTTTCGGACTATAAGATGCATCAGAGTATAAGATGCACCATGATTTTGATGAGGTAAATTAAATAAAAAAGTTTTTGCACTCTGTGGGTCTCCCAAACCCTCTGTATATCTATTTATTTATTTATTTATTTGCAAAAAGAAAAGGGCATGAAGAGCTTTGGGAGGCTCTTGGAGTGCTCCTGGGGGCTGGGGGGGGGGGGAAAAACAAGGAAAAAGGGCCCATTTTGTGCTTGTTTTTGCCCTCCCCATCCCCCAGGAGCACTTTGCAAGCCTCCCAAACCCTCTGCACGTGCTTTTTTGCAAAGGGGGTGGGGTTTCGGTATGTCAAAAGTGCTGTATTCAGTGTATAAGACACACCCAGATTTTCACCCTCTTTTTTTTGGGAAAAGGTGCATCTTATACTCCAAAAAATACGGTACATTTGGACAAACATTATGATGGTTGTGGTGTCCTGGGGTCATGTCAACCTTCTGACAAACAAATTCAGTGGGGAAGCTAAACTCACTTAACAACCATGTTACTAATTTAACAACTGCAGTGATTCACTTAACAAAATGTGGCAAGAAAAGTCGTAAAATGAGGCAAAACTCACTTAAACCAGTTTCTCATTTAACAACATAAATTCTGGGCTCAGATGTGGTCATAAGTGACATGAGGATTGCCTGTAGTTTCCATCCAGCGAATGGATGCTGACTTATAAGAGCATGTAAAAAAAAGTAACTTTCAGTATTTTACCCATTATAATTATCAGTTTTGAAATACAAAATGTTCCCTTTGCTCTACTGTACATGAAGAAACAGATCAAATAAACTTCTGATGCCCCCTTCCACGTTTTTAATACATTTTGTATTTGTCCATTTGTTTGCAGTAAAAAAACCCTGAGCATTTATAATGAGGTGCAGCTGCTTGGCTGCCAAGCCACCCTTTTTTCCTGCTTTTGGATTCCCATTGGGCGCAGGGAAGGTAGTTTAACGCCATGTCATCAGTTTTGAGCCTAGAAGCTTTGCCCAATAGTTGCAACCATGGCTGTGGGCAAAATTCCTAGCAGAACTGCTGCGAGAGTCCCTTCTCACACTGTCAGAGAAGCAATAGCAATAGCAGTGGACTTATATACCGCTTCATAGGGCTTTCAGCCCTCTCTAAGCGGTTTACAGAGAGTCAGCATATTGCCCCCAACAATCTGGGTCCTCATTTTACCCACCTCGGAAGGATGGAAGGCTGAGTCAACCCTGAGCCGGTGAGATTTGAACCGCTGACCTGCTGATCTAGCAGTAGCCTGCAGTGCTGCATTTAACCACTGCGCCACCTTGGCTCAAAACGCTAACACTGTTGCTTAAACAAGGAATAGCTGCAGCAAATGAAGGTGTGTCTCCATCTTTTGCTTGGGAGTGGCCCAGAGGCTGGCAGCCCGTGAGTAACAAAATTCTGAAATAAGGTGGGCCAGCAGGACTAGCTGCTATTTATTTATTCCAACAACTTGTAGGGTGTTGTGTATTGTTTTGCTGTGGTTAAAACTGTCAGATGCCATTATATATGAGAAATAAAATAGGACTAAAGATCTCCAGAATGACAGCCTTGTAAATTGTGACAGTAGAATAATAAACCCACAAAGGCACATGCAAATAGGGAATTGGAAAGTTAACTCCAATTGTCATGGTGTCACAATGAATGATACAGAATTGATTCTGATACATTTCTCTCTCTCCCTGGAAGCTTATTGCATTAAATAAATGGATGGATGGAGCAGTTTAAGAAATAATTATATAAATAGAGTACCTGTTTTAAAGAAAGGGGGTTGATGAAAGAAACGTCCTTCTGGGTTCGGCTCCAAGTGGGGGAAAAGACACTGGAGACACGGAGGCTGCTTGGAAAGATGGTTTATTGTTGGACAGGGCCACATGGCTTGAGCCCTGAACGGAAAAGGTGATCACATGCTTCAGTGTTGGTGGAGAAGAAGAGAAGGGCTGAGGGAGGGGCTTGCTAGGCTTTTTGTAACCTGTTCAGTCCCACCTCTCTGTTTCCTGTTCCTGGGTAAGAAATGTATTCTGATTGGTTGTCAGGCTCCCATGGGGCCATGCAGGAGTCCTCCAAATATAACTTGTTCAATGAGAAATATTTAATGAGGAAAGTGCTGAAAATTTATAAAATCATTACCTAAAACAAATGTTTATAGATTGATAAACCTGTATAAAGTTTTCTTTGCAGATAGCAAATACTAAAACGCTGTCCATAAATCTGAGCTTCCATCACAGAAATATATAGGAAAATGCAGACGGTTTGTGGTTTGATAAAATAATTCACTTTTTTTGTCAAGAGGCAAAAATGTGCAAAGAGAAAAGTAAAATAGAAAATGTTCAGGAGAGTCTCTGATCCTTGAACTGATACATTGATTTGGGGAAAACTGATTTACAATCATTTACTGGAATTCCATATTGACATGCAGTTATGGCCCTTTGTAATGTATCAGGTGTCTATCTAACTTCTCTGGATTTTGGTTCCAATAGTGTCAGTGTGCTGTCCCAGTGTGCTGTCCCAACAGTATATAGCTAATTTAGGAATTAAGAGCTGTCTCCTTTAAGAAACTACCTCATGGGAAATGTTACTACCTCATGGGAAATGTAGTCCCATAACATGTGACCACATCTGTGCTCCCTGATTGGACAGTGGGGTACTCTGCCCGGGAAATTGATTTATTACTGGGCACTCACTGAATCGCCATCGGCACGACCAGAAGCAGCTTTGCACCAGCAGCATGGGTTAGAGGAATTAATGTCTTTTTACAGTGGTATCCAATTACAACTAAATGATGATGAAGATCTCCAGAAGAAAATGTTGCGCATTCAGATGTTAAACAAAGAGCACAAAAAACAGATCCGACGGAGCAAAGACCTTATACAATCCAATCTGAAGAGGGAGACAGCCCCAGATGAGAAGTCTGAGTATAAAACATCTCGACAGTGATATGTAGCTCACTCTCATGCTTCCAATAAAGCGTCCTCATCCCACCCTAAAGACACATCAGAAACAAACGCCAGATCTGAAGTGTCTCATCGTTCGCGAGCACCATCTCAGGGGTCACATGCAGCCCCCTCTCACGTTTCTAAGAGGACATCCGCATCCAGTCCAAAAGTTACACAGGGAGAAAAGTCCGCATCAGTGAAGTCTCATCGTTCACATACGACATCTCAACAGTCACACGCAGTTTCCTCCCATGCCTCCAGAAAGGCCTCATCTTCCCGATCAAAGGCAGGTAGCAGCATCTCACAGCAATCTTCCCATTACAGCCAAAGGCCACGGATATCTACAGCTGGAGAGGTACTAATGGAAGCTGGGATGGCAGAGGTAGACCTAGAGACAGCAAGAGAAGAGCAGCTGCTGAAGGAAGAGTTGGCAGCTGCAATAGCCAAAGCTCAGGCAGACGAGGCAGCTGCAGAAGCCAAAGCTCAGGCTCAATTGGAATACCTCCGGCGCAAGCGGGAAGCAAAAGAAAGACTAATACGGGCCAAAGTTCTACAGATGAAGGCTAACTGTTCCTCCCTCAGCCACAGTCCTAGGAAGCTGGAAAAAGATAACCAGCACAAGCATGTTAAGGCCTACATGGAAGACCCAAGCCCACCACAACAGGAACAAGGTGGAAAATCTCGATCTGGATCACGAGACTCAATTCTCGACAGTCTCATCAATGTCCAAAATGAAGAAACGCACGTCATGCCATCAACATGCACCGGGTCCCAGTGCATGGTGGGGAGGGAAGTCAATGGATTCTGCAGAGAAGAGTTAGATGGGAGTGCTCAGCTCCCACTGCCACCATTACTAGAATGGGACAACCCACCAGATGATCACAGTCAGATTACGACACCAGAGGTAGCAAGCATCCCACCTCACCTGAAGCACATGAGTAATCACTCTCCTGTTCTGGATCCCAAAGCCGAAATCCTGCTCTTGCCTGGAACAGACTCCTCCAAAGCTTTCACCCCTCAACAAGTGGTCAAAGGTCCAAAGGACTCCCCATCCACCCTCGAGACAGAACTTGGAAGGGGCATCTTTGTGATGGTGTATGTCGATCGACCTCAGGTCCCAACCCAGACAAACATCTTCACAACTTCCGCTCTCAGTAATGGGAGAACATCCCACTTGAAACCATGCCAAGAACATTTCATGACCTCATCGATTGAGCCAGTTTTAGGAGCAACAGTGTTCCAGACCAACAAAGAATTTCTGAGGTTCATGGTCAAGGAATTCCTACAGGAGGCCACCAAGATTTGGATGGCTCCAATACCGCTTTGCATACCAAGGCAACAGTTGCCAAAAAACTATGAGCAACCCCTCTCTCACCTTTTCAATCTGAGACAAATCACGAACAAGATGGTCCAGAACAGACACACAGAACTTGCTCCACCTTTCAAAATTGATGAAGAATACTGGCACTCACCATCCTTTAGAAAGTGCCAGCCACAAGAGCCAGACCAGATTCGAGCACTTTTCGATACCAGCGTGCAATCCCAAGGTCCCTCTCTGAATAAAGTGCTCTTCAAAAGTCCCAACCTCACCAACAGTCTACTCAGCATGCTCATTCACCCCAGAAATGAAGCCATAGCCATCATGGGCAACATCCAGCAGATGTTCTACTTATTCCTCGTCAGAGAAAACCATCAAAGTTATCTATGTTTCATGTGGTCCAGCAACGAACAACACAACCAACAGAAGCAAGATCGGCCAATATGGCGAGAATCCCTGAGTTGTCTCCAAGGCATTCCTGTCCAGCGCAAGTACGTTCCCACCTTGCCTATCGCCACAATGAAGGCGGTAACAGCTGTAGGATACTTCAAGATCTACGGTGGGGAGAACAACGTTCACATCGTCTACGGTGGGGAGAACAACGTTCACATCGTCTACGGTGGGGAGAACAACGTCCAGAACAGTCTCATCTTGGGAAAGATGAAACTAGCACCACAACTACCTGTCAACCAGTCCCAAGAACCACCTCGCTTCAAACAACTCTCCAGACGGAAGCCTCTCATGTTGGGCTTAGCAGTAATCATCTTCACCACCCTCGTGGTAGAAGGTGCAGCCATCATCAACTATCAAGCCTTGGTTCCAGAGTTTTTGGATCCCGAAATACCAACTGCCCCTACTCCAGCCACCTTACTGAGCCAGAAGACAGGTGGCTGGCCAGAACCAGCAGGGAACTTCATTCCCAAAGACATGTATTGGAACTTGTGGCCTAAGGGACTTGTGTCCACTGGAACTCGTGGCCTATGGGACTTGTGCACCAAGCCCCACCCAGTAATGATGAACTAGTTCGTCAGATGAAGGCTCAGGTCGCGAAGAGGATTTCCACTCCAATCAAGAAACTCTACCCCAGACCAATCAGCGACCCAGAACTGTTGCCACGAAAGACTGAACTAGAAGATTGAACCTCAAGCTTTGCATGCTTTGTGTTTACATGATTGTTTGCACTGTTTGATGCTATGACTTATGTAACCCAGTTAATCAGTTAGGTAGAGTTGCATGCTCAGTTAATTAGTCAGTTAATTACATGTTTGATGTTAAGCCTTTGTTTATCTTAGTTGATTAGATAGTCATGCTATGTCTTTGTGTAACTCAGTTAGTTAGGCAGGCAGTTTGCATTTTTATGCCATGTTTTTTGTTTATCTTTAGTTAAAGGCTAGTTGATAGTGGAATTTATAATTCCAGGTGGGGAGTGTGCTGTCCCAGTGTGCTGTCCCAACAGTATATAGCTAATTTAGGAATTAAGAGCTGTCTCCTTTAAGAAACTACCTCATGGGAAATGTTACTACCTCATGGGAAATGTAGTCCCATAACATGTGACCACATCTGTGCTCCCTGATTGGACAGTGGGGTACTCTGCCCGGGAAATTGATTTATTACTGGGCACTCACTGAATCGCCATCGGCACGACCAGAAGCAGCTTTGCACCAGCAGCATGGGTTAGAGGAATTAATGTCTTTTTACACTACGTGATGGGACAGATCATGGAAAGTCAGAAGAATCTTAACACTGAACTGTAAGTTTTGCTATTAAGGATGCCTGATAATAAACGTGATCTGAAAGATATTCCTAAGCGTGGAGTTAACTGGCTGCCCGAGCAGAACCTCATTGCCCGGAGCAGAACAGTCAGTGAGGATTTTAATCTTTCTAACATGAGCGCCAGATGGGAAAATCATATATTGAACTGACGTAAGAATCCCTACTGTTGAAGTTATAAATGTCCCCCAGCTGGATCGGAGCTCCGGAGGACTTCTGCTATTTGCCTTCAGGTGTTTATGGAGATTCACAATCATCCAGGTCATCCAGTTGTCTCAAAGGTGCTTTAGAAAAAGCAACCGAGGAAAAAGAAAACACTTCACTTCTCATCCAAGAAGCTTCATCAATTCTCACTGGATGGTGGGGGGAATGGAAGGATTTATTTCTGACCAACTGAAGGTAAAGGTTCCCCTCGCACATATGTGCTAAGTCGTTCCCGACTCTAGGGGGCGGTGCTCATCTCCGTTTCAAAGCTGAAGAGCCAGCGCTGTCCGAAGACATCTCCGTGATCATGTGGCCGGCATGACTCAACGCCCGAAGGCCCACGGAACGCTGTTACCTTCCCACCAAATATGGTTCCTATTTTTCTACTTGCATTTTTACATGCTTTTGAACTGCTAGGATGGCAGAAACTGGGACAAGTAAAAATATCCCACTCAGAATCCAGTAGAAGGAGAAAGATTCCACGTAGATTTAGGACTGGATGTATAATATTGAACATCTGTTAACAATCCATGCACTTCTGAAATTAGATCTGTTGGGAGCTACATAAAACTGTTCTAATTTACTTAAGGATTGTATAGTTTCACATTTTGATATTAAATATGACAAATGATAGCTACAAAAATGATAAAAAGGGATCAAATATAAATATATTTATAACTGTTGTTTAGAAGCCATTTCTTTAGTAGTTTCTCTTTTTTCTCTTTTCTCCCCTTTGCTTCACTTTCTTATTGTTTCCCCCTATTCTTTTTCTCTTCAGTTCAAAAGTGGTATTTCTTCATTGTATTTTTAAAAGTTATATTTTAAAAAATGAAAGAAAGAGAGAAATGGGAGGTGCTAAGATCTTTATATTTAGGCAGATTAGAAAAAAATGGAATAAATAAGTGCATATTTTTAATCAAAGTTTTCCAATTGATAGGCATTGAAAAAGGATGGAGAATGTTTGTTTGTAAAACCAATGGGATATTTCTTTTTATGGAAAATAATTCCATCATAATGCATACCACGGATGCATTTTCTGCAATGAAATGTAGTATACTGGGTAATGACATATGAATTTGGAATTGCAAGGTATAACTTCCTATATATTAAGAAATCTAGAATACCCAAACTTCTCTAAGCAGTTGAGCTTTTCGTTGAAAGAATAATGTACTGAAATAGAAAGAAAAGCAAGGAAGAGCTGTATTGTATCTATCTGTATCTGTATCTGTACTGAATTATATTATATTGTATTGTATTGTATTGTATTGTATTGTATTGTACTGTATTGTATTGCCATTATGTGCTTTCTGACTGATAAACACCAAATAGGATTAGCCCCTGTTTTGTGATAGTTATTTGAATTTTGTTACCAATGTAGGCTAAACATACCAGATCCTTTAAGCTTCCTTAAGGATTTGTTTTCTAGACCCTTCACCATCTTGATAGCTAATTCCAGTGGTGGGTTTCAAAATTTTTTGGAGCCTCTTCTGTAGGTGTGGCCTGCTTTCCGTGTCCACTGGTGGAACCTCTTCTAACCGGTTCGGTAGATTTGACGAACCGGTTCTACCAAATAGGTGCGAACTGGTAGGAACCCACCTCTGGCTAATTCCAGTTCTTCATCGTGCATTTTGAACTGACACAACATTCCACGTGGGGTCTGAATCAGGGAAGTACAGAAGAACAATTGCTTCCTATGACCTTGATACTATGATACAGTTTATGCACTTCAAGATAGCAGTTGTCATTTTGCAAGTTGCATCACATTCCCGGTTAATGTTCAATTTTGGGGTAACAAGGAGACCTAGATCTCTGTCTCGGGTATTACAACCAAGCCAGGTTTCCTCAATTTGATACTTGTGCCTTATACTTTTTGTTACCGAGTTGCTGAACTTTATTTTTCTCCCTGTTAAATTTCATCTTATTCTTTTTAGCCCACTGTTCAAACCACTTTAGATTATCTTGTATATTCTCTCTTTGTCTCCAACATACTGGCTACTCTTCCAGCTTTGTGTTATCTGCTAATTTTATAATTCAATTCTCTCATCCAAGACAGTAATAAAAATATTGAAGAGACAAAGCTTGGGACAGAGCCCTGTGGCATCCCCTTGATATTTCTTTCCAAGATAAAGTGGAATCATTAACAAACATTCTTTGGATGCAATCATTTTGCCAATTGTGAATTCATCTAACAGTAGTATCTTCTAGCCCCTGTTTTAATATTTCATAGTATTTCATTGTTGAATGTTTTGCTAAGTTCTAGGATCTCTACAGCATTTTCCAGATCAACTAAGATAATAATTCTAATGAATAAGATAAAATTAGTTTAACATGATTTGTTTGTGACAAATCCACATTGGCTCAAGTTAGTTGTAACATGCCTATTTTAGTATTCATAATTTCATTCCAGAATTGAATCTACAATTTATCAGCCGACCATGAAGTCTAACTGGTTAATTTTTATGTAATTAGTAAAGAAATAATTGATCCTTCATTTAAAAAAATAACGCATAAATCTAAGTTCTGACTGATGGTAAAAGCTATTAACTGGCAGCTAGTAGATAAATGATGCAGAGTGCATGAATCATATGATATCTGCACTAGATTTGCACTACTTTCCAATTGTTCATTATGTATAATGTTGCCTTTTTTTTTTTTTACCTTTAGAGCCTCAATAATTTAGATTTCACTGTCAAGGGCCCTGAATCTTCTGTTATGAGCACGGTTGGTGTTAAAATCTGCATGACAGCCCCTTTTGAAAATTCTCCCATGGTAGTGGGAAAATAGATCATGATAACGATGATAATAATGATGACATTTTTTAAAAAAAAAAACCATGGTGTTTGCTGCCCTGAGTTCTGAATTCAGGAACATTTAACTAATGTAAATACTGCTAATAAATAATGAAACAATATCTTTGCTAATACCATCTATTAGTTTCTTTGAATACCTATTCTGCTTTTTCACTATCAACTCTTATCAAGTGCTGAATTGTACTTGGGATCCAATAATATTCCACGTTTCACTGATGAAAAGACGTTTCTCCTTGTGCAAGAGATGATTTCTCAAGTTTTGTTTACTCATCAACATCACTCTATATCTTTTTTTCTGATGAGCATACGGGCAGGAATGCAAGAAATTTGCTCGTGCCTCGTGTTTTGTAATCCAGTATTTTAAAAAATACCAATGCAGTGTTGATTTTTAAAAAAATATGATAAGATCATGGAATGTTACATAGAAGATTTTTGGGTGAGGGGAAGGTAACCTAGTTCAATGTTTTATAAGTACAGAAATCCACTAGTGTATTATCCCCAGCACATCCATCTTCCCCTAAGAAAGACTCTATTCTACTGTTGGACGGTTCTTACCATTATCAAAGTCCACTTCCTGGCAATTTAGATGTGTGGGGTTTTTTTTTTTTTTTTTACCTGTCATCAACTCTCAACAATTCTGGTCTGTTTTCTAAATGAGAGTCCTTCAGATATCAAAAGACAAGCATATCTTCTCACAATTCTTCAGACTATCCAATGTTTCAAAGTGTTCTTTGTAAGTCCCTGTTCCTGATCACCTTGGTTGCTCTCCTCTGGACACGCTCCAGTTTATCATCTCAAAATGCCCAGAACTGGAGCAAAGCATTAGGCAGGATTTATGGAGTTTATAGAGATTTATGGAGTTTGTGGAGGTGGTCTGTATTTATCTAGGTCATCTTTTCCCACCACTATCTCTTTAAAGAAGAGCAATGTTGTACTTTTTCAGTTCGCTTGCAAACCTATGCTCATCTTCTCTGATTTCTCAAAATCCATAATTAGGAGGGCCAGTAGATATAAGCGAATTCTTTAGATGCAATTGATCTGATCCTAGAAACTATTTCATGTAAGTTGGAATCTTCCTTATTATCTCTTAACTTAGCTTGAGAGTTGTCACTCTCTCCTTGTGTCAGTTATTCTACTTAAAATGTTAAAGTTACAATTTATTGTTCTAAATATTATGATTTACAAATTGGAATTGAGATAACATTATATGTTGGAGAGATTGAAATCAAACTACATGAATGTTGATTTCATGAGGGCTTTTCAAAAAATGCAGAAAGCCGACCTAATTAAATTTCCTTGATCAAGATATAATGTGTAACAGACTGGAATTAAAAGTCACCAGGAGAGTGTCTATTCTCACTGCTAGGTAAATAGAAAATAAGCGTGTAATCTCCCAAGATCTTAGAGTTCAGTACACAGTATGGGATGATTATGTTATATTTTCAGCTTCTTGAGAGAATAACTTTGTGAAAGACAATTAATGTTTACAATAAGATATTTAATGCTACAGACCCCAACTGTCTAAAATCTCTTTTAATTTTAAAGTGGTATTTTGGAAAAAGAAATGCTTCTATTACTTTTTGCTACCCGTGTTTCTTCTTGTTTCGGTTTTGTTAAAAATGTAAATGTCCTGAAAAGAAAGGTTCTTGGGATCCAAAGGATCAGATTCTTCTTTCAAAGGATCACATTGCCCCTTCTTCCTCTGAAGAGTATATCACTCCCTTCCCCGTCTCTCTCGCAATTTTTCATAATATGCATTATGCTTATTCTTTGCCATTTGTTATGACATTTTATATTAGAGCAAAAGAAGTCCAAGTCTCCTTTGATAACTGCAGAACCAATAGGATGTATTTTGAAATATATTAATTGAATTAAAAGATTTTGACTAATCTTGAATATTGTGATCTGCTTTAGGGAATTCATACAGAAAAATGCACATACATTAACTTGGATATTATCCCATTTTAAAGTTAGCTGGGATAATGAAAAATGTCTGCTTCTTTGGACCTAATTTCCCCATTTTTTTAAAAAAAAAATTGAGATGCAACTTTCAATAATGATGCTATATAGGTATGTACAGATAATCATGCTGGAAAAATACATTTGCTTACGTGCAAAATTTAGTTGCAAATTCATTGACTGGGGTATCAAAGAGGTAAAGCATTTCCTCATAGTTGGAAAGCTGAAAATTGTCCCACACGAAGGCCAAGAAGACTGAGCATGTAGTTCTGAAAACATGCCATTTTTATGTACAACTGAAATGTGCAGACAATCCTCTGACAAAACAGAGAGCAAAGCCATACATGGAACTAACTGCTTCACTGTGGGAGTTCAAAAACAGTCTTTGATTGGGGGAAAAGACATTTATTCTGACAGGAAGGAATGCAATTCTGAAAGTGTAATAAGTCACATGTGATAAAATGGAATGGCATTGGCATTTCCCCCTCCATTTGCTTCAACAGTCTTGGCTCTGGGATGGAATTAATTTCTAGTGGGGGACAGAAAGACATCTATGTTTGTTAAGTGCAAGTTTTCCCAGGGTAGAGGTACAGCTGTAGGTAAATATTATTGGCTTTAGTACCAATTAAGTTAGTTTGGTTCCATGTTAAGGCAGCAGGCTACAAACTGGGAGACGCTGAGAATCTAGCCCTGCTTTATCCGTGGAGGTCAGCTGGGGTGTCCTTGGGCCAATCTACCTCACAGGATGGTTGTTGTGGGAAAATAGGAGGAGGAAGATACGTTGGATATGTTTGCTGTTTTATTTGTAAAAATAATAAAGGCGGGATACAAATAAATAAAAAAATAAAGTAAAATAATAGAGCACTGGTGTCAAACTCACCGTGTCACATTGCCGTCATGTAACATTTCTCGGCATTTTCCCTCTGGAGCCGGAGTGGGCATGGCCTGTGCATGACACACATGTGGCCCACAGGCTGCCCGTTTGACAGCCCTGTTAAATAGAGTCTTCCAGCTGAAAACTTTACTTTGCCATTTCCTGATTTCCTCTTCAAAATTTAATGAGATGGAGGGGAGGGGCAGGAGGAACCAATGATACTTCTCGCTTCTAACTCACATATATGCCCCACTCTTCCTTTGTCTTTTCCTTGTTATTAAAAAGATGTTAAGTCTTCTGATTGGTAGCCTAGGAACTATCCATCAAGAAACACCCATTATTTTATAATACACGGTTTATTAGGATAATATCTGCCATGCCTTGTCTGAAATGGATTTGATTTCATCATGGAGATTAAAATGAAGTTAGATAAACAGTCATGTCTAGGCACGTATGAGGACTTTCACTTTGCTAACTGGCACAAAAGCATTTTTAATAATAATATGGGATGCATTTCTCTGTGTTTGTAAAAGTCTCAAAGGATGAAACTGGTAAAACCCATAGCTCTGAGCCACAGAAATGTAATGATACTTTAGTAATGAACAGGAGATAGCTTGCATGAATTAAAATGTGCATGTAGCAAAGGACTCATAGAACCAATGCTCTTGGAGGAATACTTTTAATTAAACACTTTTTGTGTCTTTCTTACACTTATTTGGTTAAAAGGTTTCCCCAGAGCAATACCAATCAGCACCATTATGTGTCACTACTTTTACTATGGTACCTAGTTACAATGTTCAGCCCACCGGATCAGCTTTTTCTTTGCCTCTGAAACAATTATGTTACAAGGAATATGATTATCTACATCAATCAGAGTTCATCTTAATTACCTCTAGTGCTTCCCTCTATCCATTTCATACCGGTTGAGAAATGATGACAACACGCCAACTTTCTATTTACTTTATTAGCAGAAAAGGGATCGGTTTATGTACACACCATTAGAGCAAATAAGATTGTTCTGCTGTATCCTGTTTCAGTAGGGGTTTAGTCCCGTATTATCTTGCTTAGCAATGATATGATAGCTCTTTGTAAGAAATGAAGGTGCTTCATTTAAGAAATCTGATTTTTTTAAAAAATAATCATTTTTTTATTATTATGATTAATCACTTGCATATATCAGAAACACAGAACCTTTTAGCAGTTTTTAATCCATTCATTTCTATAGTATTTATCTTGGTGAAAATTATTATTATTATATTGTTTATTATTATATGCTTTATGTGGTGTTCTCCTTGAAAACTGTCTGTCTTGATTGCTTAAATTAGCATAGTAGCAAATTATACAATGTATGATGAATGAACCTTATTTTTATTAGTTTTATGAGACTTATAGCTGGCCTTTTCTCCGAAGTTCAAAGCAGAATAGATAGCACTCCCTGATTCAAACTTATCTGCAATCGCCCACTGAATTCCTGTGACTGGGGCTAGATTTGAACCTAAGTGTGCCAGGTCCTAATTCAACATTTCATAATTGTATTCCCTGTAAAGTAGAATACTTTTCAATATAACTTACTTCTCAGCTGAAAACCAATGGGGACATAAACCCAGTGATATGCCTATTAAGATTGTGGTAGCCTCCAAACATTTTTGGATGTATAATCCAGAGGTGGGTATTCAGCAGGTTCTGACCAGTTCTGGAGAACCAGTAGCGGAAATTTTGAGTAGTCCGGAGAATTGGTAAATACCACCTCTGACTGGCCCCATCCCCATCTATTCTCTGCCGCCCGAATCCCAGCTGATCGGGAGGAAATGGGGATTTTGCAGTAACCTTCCCCTGCCACGCCCACCAAGCCATGCCACGCCCACCATGCCACGCCCACAGAACCCGTAGTAAAAAAAATGGAATCTCACCACTATAATCTCTCTGAAATTATCATCCAATAATTTTTGGGTCTGTGAAAACCAGTGAACTTTCTGATTCATTTGTGAAAATACGGAGACCTATGACCGCATTATCTCATGTGCAAAAACCATGTACGCTTAATGGCTTCTAAAGTATTTTAAACAGAATTCATGGGAGTCGTGAGAGGATGAAGCACACTAAATATCATTTACACTAAATATATAATTTGCAAGTTTTCAAATTATATGGTATTTACACCAAACCTGATGGAGAGAACAACCTGCAGGTCCCCTCCAGTTCCAGGACCAAGGAGGCACAGCTTCTCTGTTGCAGTGAAAGTCCTATGGAACAACTTGCTCCAGGATTCAGAGAGCCCTGACTTTCTACAAGGCTGTTAAGATCTAATCTTTTCCCCAGTCATCATGGCTGGTATGTTAGGAGACTCCACTATATGTGTGCTTATTTTGCGAATTTGTTATATTCTGCTTAGGTTTCCTTTGTACTGATTAGAAAAACTGAAAAACACAAAATTTGAAAAAGATAGGTTTACATGGAATGCCTTAGAGAGAATCTCAGAAATAATCGGGTGTAGAATTAACAGCAAACATAATTTTACCTCTTCCTCTTTACTTAGATTTTGCCAGATACCCACTCTAATTTGAGGATATATCTATGAATTCCTGAATTTAATCACCTCTCTTCTTTCCCACTTTCCAAGCCAATTTTTCCAAGCAAGCACAAGCAAAAGATGTCTTTTGTTTTTGGAATGTTATGCCTCTCACTGCTCTGAGAATTGGAACACCGTATCACAAAAAAAAATTGCCTGAGAAAGCAATTTTTTGCCAGAGAAAGAACTTCTATTCCACTTGAATGAGGAAAATAAATCAGCCTGAATGGTCTCACAGTGCATCATTAAAGTCTATGTACTAAATTCTAATTATTTGGTCATGTTTAATTTGATAGATAGATAGATAGATAGATAGATAGATAGATAGATAGATAGATAGATAGATAGATAGATAGATAAGAGAGATAGATAGATAAGAGAGATAGATAGATAGATAGATAGATAGATAGATAAGAGAGATAGATAGATAAGAGAGATAGATAGATAGATAGATAGATAGATAGATAGATAGATGGGTGGGTGGGTGGGTGGGTGGGTGGGTAGCAATCCTACTTGTCTTATTTAATTAATACAGTTGAATTTAATTGTATTTTTTCTGATGCCAATGTTTTGTCCTGACCTTACTATAAGTGTATATATTTCAAATTTAACCACTTAGATAAGTCATGTAGGTGAGATGGGTTCCTTAGAGATGTAATAAACAAATAAATAAATGGGGGAAAAGAAAAAGCAAGGCGCCCTCTTGATATGTACTTTTACTTGGCCAACCACAGATTTAAAGCAATTAAATCTCTATATCCAGTTTAACAGCTGCAGTTACAGATGCCAGAAACTAAGGAATGGTGAGAGATCGTTTAGACTGCTACTACTCAGTGTACCGTTCATACATGAGCTCTGATTGCTCAGTCAGACTCGTCCACTAAGACTCTGACTGGGCAAAGTTGTGGGTTGCTGGCTGGGTTCCCTTAGGCACCTATTGTGCCGGCTGCCACCGAGTCGGGGTGAGGATGGAAGGAAGGAAAGCCACGGAGGCCCCCTTGAGCTGCTCGTAGGAAAGGCAGGAAAAGACAAAGTAATAAAGAAAAAGCCACACGTTTCCCCTGAACCTTCTCAGAGGCTCCTCCGTCTAATGAGCCTGGCAGGATATTCAGGGCTTGGAAATGAAGAGCGCTTCTTCTTCCCACAACTTGGAGCCCTTCATTCGCCAGGCAGAATTCTCCACCGCAACTTCGGGCGTTGCGTGCTGGGGGGCGGGGGGGCGGGGGGGGGCAGAAGCTGCGTAGAAAAGCCTCAGGCAGAGCCTGGCAAAGAGTCGCCCCCCCTGCACAGCTCCTCGGGGGGTTGCAATAGGGGGAGACCGAGGGGGCCCTTGGCCCACTCCCCTCCCACCCCGGGCCCCAGCGGAGCTCCTCGTTGGCCGAGACCCATTGGAGGGCGAGACTTTTGTCCCGGGCTGAGGGGGCGATCCCGGGGGGAGGCCCGGCCGAAGCTTTCTCCGGGTGGCCGGGAGGGAATTCCGGACAGCCCCGTCCCTTCACCGGGAAGGCGGCGGGACGGGCACCGCTTCTTCTCGCTCGGGAAGATGAAACCGCCGCCGCCGCCCGTCCTCATTCCCGCCCTTCCCCGCCCCGGCCGGCCTTTGCTCTCCAAGCGCCTCCAGTCACAGAACTTGCTGGAAGTCGCGCTCAGTGGGCAGAGCCGCCGGTTGCCCCAACATGCAGCCCCAAGACGGGGAGCCCGGGGGAGATTGGGCGGCCCACACAAACGGGGGCTGGGCGCGTGTGTGTGTGTGTGTGTGTAAGCGGAGGGGGGGGTGGGGGGGCTGCGCGCGCGTGCGGGAAATGACCGGCGAGGCTCTGCGATGAAAGGAACTTGGCGGCTGCCCCCCTCCCCCCTTCCTCCGGGACGGGTCCTCCGGCGTCTGCGGGGGGAGGGGGGGGAGCAGCATAAGAGCAGAGCCGCGGCGGCAGAGCGGGGGAGTCCGGGGGAGCTTCGGTGGCGGCAGCAACGGGGGAAGAGCGGCGGCGACCGGCCGTCCACCCACCCGCACATCGAGGCCAGGCTGACTCGGCGGCGGCGGCGGCGGCGGCGTCCCCCCGGCGAACTCCTTGGGAGCCGATATAAAGCGCGGCCATGGACTACTAGGCGGAGGAGAGGAGGCGGCGGGCGCGCCAGGGAGCAGACGGGGGAAGCCGAGCAGGGCGGCCGAAGGCTCCGCGTTCGCTGCGGGAAGAGGCTCGGCCCAGGGCACCGTCGAGGTGAGCGGAGACAGGTACGCGCCTTCGGTCTCCAGCGCCTCCGGCTCGCCTGCCAGGAGTGGCGGCTGCAGTTGGAAGCGCCGCTCGCTCCCGGCCAAGTTGGAGCGGAGTCCTGGGCAGCCCTCGGGGCGCTCTGGTCGGCGGCGCTGGGCGAGTGCGGGCGCGGGCGGATTTGGGGCGCCTTCTTGCTAGGCTGCAAGCGGGCTCTTCTGCCTTGCGCCGGTTCTGCTTCGGAGCTGGGGTCAGTGCAGGGAGACGCAAAGGCCCCTCCGGGGGTCGCTTCGCGGTCGAGAATTCTGCTCCGTAGGAAGCAAAGGCAGAGAGAGAGAGCGGGATCTGCTGGCAGGGCGGGTCCCTCTGGAGCAGGACCCGAGGGGGAGATCTAGTCCGAATCGGGTCACTTTAAGTAGCGTCGGTGTCTCTAGATGGAATCGGACTTCCGTCCCGTGAAAACCCAGAGCGCCCCGCCATGCTGGGCTGGGCGCTTTCCTTTCTGCAACCCTTTTAGCTTTGGGAATCCAAAGGCGGCGAAGCTGCTCTGAGCATCCCAAGCGGTGTGGAAGAAGCGAGCTCTGAGTAAGGTCCGCCAAATAGGCGCACGGCGGATGTCTGGGCAGATAAGACAAATGGGGGCGTTAAATTCAGATTTTATGCCTTGAATAGGAAGCGTTGCATGGGATCCGGGCAGGCCGATTCGGTCTGGAGCTGCACGGTGTGGAAGATTTCCTTGGAAGGTTTGGGAGCATCCCGAAGTGGCTCCGCTGTAGGACCATATATCGTGGGGCGCAATGTGTGTAATCACTTAGGAAATTGATGGTCTGTAACAGCATTTTGGCAGCCTTGTAGAATCCTACCCCCACTGGAGGCAGATGCAAATCATTCAAAGATACTTTGCTTTGAGAATTTTAACAGAAGGCCAGTGTACAGATTAGAAATAGTTCCCAATATATTGACTGAAAATAGTGAAAACATTACCAAACCAAGAATAAAAGTAGTAATTCCGTTCTGATTGTCATATAGATTTTTAAATACTTAGCTAAGTTATCATTTGAGCAATGCCTCTGTAATCACCAGCAGAAAATTGTATGAAGTTTTTAATAAATTAACAAGATCAAGTCAAGCAAATCTGAGTAGGCTGAAAAATTTCCCAGGGACTTAGAAGCCATATAGATACTAATATTGATTTCTCTCCCCTTCCCCAAATTTTTGGTTATTCCTTGTTGAAACTTGTTATCTGCTCTTAACTTAAGAGGCAGGATGCGTAACACAGAAATTTCATTCAGATTTTTAGGATCCGCCAAATAAATGAAAAAAAATTATCTTTGCTATAGTTGGCTGTTTTCTAAGATTTTGTTTTTGATTTTTTCTTTGCCTAGCTGATTTTGTAGGGCATCTTCTCTCCTTCACCGATTTCATTATATTTCTTGATACTTTTGAGTATGAAGGACGAGGTCACACGAAGGCATCTAGAAGTCCAACTGTCTTCCTAGCTAAAGAATATTTTACTGAAATAAAAAGCAAGCAGCAACAACTCTGTAGCTTGTTCCATACATACAATGAAAAATATTCTATTCAAAGTCTTTCTGATTTTTTCCTTTAAATTTCTCTCTTTCAGGGAGTAAGTGGGACACATTCTCTTTCCCTGGATTGTCCCCGCAAGTGCAATGTGCAAACTTCTAAGGCCTTCAGTGCTGATTGGGCTGATAGCATTGATACTTTCAGCAGGACATTGCAAAGAAAAACCAGAAACTGGCGTGGGGCTGAAGGAAAGACAGAACCTCTTAAATCTGATAATGGAGATCATTCAAGAACTGAAAAAATACCACCTAGAAGAGGATGAAGAAAATGGAGTGCAGTACAAGCAAGACTATCCACCTCTTGACCAAAGGGAAATGCCGGACTATGGAACTTACACAGAGGAACAGAAAGTTGGTAAGTCTATTGTATTGTATTAAATACAGTTTAATATGATCCTTCCCACTCCCACTTTACTAAAAAGAAAAATGTGCCATCGCACTGCCAGTTGTCCCTGAAGAATCCTATAAAGTTTTTATAAAGATAACCTGGCTGATTTTTGCATAGAGGAATGGGTTCAGCTGCTCTGAAGCTAGAGGAAATGAGAGGACCAAGTCTGATCTGACCAAGTTCTGCCCAATTAGGTATTTGGCTTAGCATCAACATAGAGAGGCGATGACATATTCCATTTGCCAAAGTCAGTTTCTACTTGACTTGGGATCCAGAGACAGAACAGCCTTCCTTGCTGCCCCCGAACCATATCTGAGATGGCTGCATTGTTTATTTAACTTACTTAGATCTCAATCTCATTTATAAAATGGCCCATCTCGCAACAACTCCAATTTGAAAATGCTTCCCATGGGTTCATTTAAGATGCTCCAGCTTCAGAGATGAATATCTGACAATTCTGTTGTACCTCTGGCCTTCTTATGTCATTTGGGGATGAAATGAGTGTTCTGTCTATCATCACCATGTATGGTCTCTCAATATGGAGCCATGAAGTATAGACCTCTAGGCAAGGAGGAAATCCTGACTCTTAACTAGTAAGAAAATATGTGAGTTTAATTCTCACGATGAATATGATTGTTTGGAAAGACTACAAGGATGTGCTTTCTGTGCATTTTATTTCTCCACCAGCACTGCATCTTCAGTGTACGACACAGGTGAGCTGTTTCATAGGTGATTTGAAGCAATTTTAGAGAAAGATTCCTCGTATGGACTCCGTGTTCGATACCACAATCATGATAGAACACGTTGACTTATATGGGAGCTGCCATTTCAAGGGCGATTTTAATTATTGCTGGATAAGGAAGTGAATACGTAACTTGAGGAGCCTCCATCACTGTCCATTTTGACCGTAAAGATCTAGCAAAAAAGGTGGACCCAGGCATGACTTTTTGTAGAGGAAGTAATTTTCTCAACCTCAAGATTTAGAATAATTATGACTCAGCTGTAAGTCCTCTTTTCTTTAGCAGGTTTATAGAAAGGGCGGTGGTCACCAAATGTGCTTGAAAAAAGATGAAAATGTAGATCATTTGGCTGACTCAAGCATGGATTTCTCTGGTTACTTTCAGCAGTGAAAGAAAATGATACCATGTTGTTCCTTCTGGATCTCTTGGCGGCCTTCGACCACCGTGCTCACAGGGCATGGCTGGAGTAGCTCAGCTCAGCTGTGTCAAGGGTTCTAGTCCTGTTTGTAGGGTGACCATCGGAGTAGCTGAGAGATATTTCTTTGTAGGGCTAAAGCTATTATTTCTTTTTGATTGTTCAACAACTACTGAGGTGCCCAGGCAGATATTTATAGAGAATGTGTTGAGAATTCTTAATCAGCGTAGATCACACTGATACTAGTAAGCTGCTTAGAGAAGGAATCACATACTTGGGGTGGGAGGGGCATGAATCATATGCAGCGCTCCGATTTGTTTTATGTGGCCCATATTACATTGGGAGTGAAAGATGTGCTTAGGATGCTGAATGCCATGGATATGTGCACCCTGGGCCATAGGGAATGCTCCAGGAGTGGTGTGGCAGCAGTAATGGCCCAGCAAGTCTCCTCACCACAGTGTATCTTCCAAAAGTAATGAGTCTGTTTGGTTGCTCAATACATTTGGTGCCCCAACAACTCCCGTATTGAGTAGCACCATCTTCTGGAATCTCTTTCCTAATAGAACATCTGGTCACGACCATAATTCGTTCTATAACTTTGGTTGCAAACTGATTTGGTCGTGACCTGAACCTAATTTTGGAAATTTGGTGCTTACAAAAAAAAAAAAAAATGGCACAGAAGGGGAAATTGGCCGCAGGAAAAAAAAATTGTTAATTTTTTGGGTCAGGACCCAATTTGGTCGTGGTCAGAAGCATTCGTGACCAGAGGTTCCATTGTATCGTCTTCATTAGAGGGTGCTATTTGAGATGACGCCAGGGGTTTGTGCGTGTGCGCGCGCGTGCAGAATAAGTGAGGATAAGGCTTGCCCTTGGAAGATGCATTGGGAGACTGTGGCTACCCAAGGGAGATGAGGGGGAAGGAGCCAGGTCTTTTTGGGTGGGGGAGGGGGCCTGGAGTCCTGCTACCGGGGGGGGGGGGCTTCGTTGCTGAGCAAAGAATTGGGAAGCCAGTGGAGAAGCGAGCTCTCTCTGCTAAGGGAAGGCAGGAATGAAGGACTCTTTGAAGTCATGAAACAAAAGAGAATGGAAAGAGGGAAGACAGAAAAATAAAAGCAAAATTTGGGTAACAGCTTTTAGCAGATTGGCTTTTCTAGATTATGTTATCAATCTGGGAATCCAATATACATTTTTTTTATTTTAAGTAAAAAAATTCCCAGCTAGATAGCTAAAGTGAAGTGGTTGTAAAGTCACTGGCATTTTTATTGTTGTTGTGAAGTCCTGCCCGACCCATTGCGACCACATGATCAATGTTCCTCAATAAAGTTTTTCTTTAAATTTATACTTAATGGCCTATCATGATACTATTAATTTTCTATTTCCTAAACATTTTGGTATCTTTAGGAAATGGAAAAGACTAATGGTGCAGTTCTTGGCCAAGGAACTAGACCACATAGAGGTCTAGTGGTCATTTGAAGTCCAGACTCTCTTGGCTTAGAGGCAGTGATAAATTGGAGAAGGTCCAATAAGCCGAACCAAATATAATGGTTGTAGATGAGTGATTTTCAGATCTGGGCGCTGAGTGTCCTGTTCTAGATGAGCCAACACTCCCAAAGATGCCTACAATGGGGGTCTCTCTTTGATTCTGTCAACTAATGGGACAGGTAGTTCAGTAACAAAGAAATCTTATGACCAAGTTTGTTCAGGCATCCGAGGTGGTGCAGTGGTTAGAGTGCAGCACTGCAGGCTACTTCAGCTGACTGCAGTTCTGCAGTTTGGCTGTTCAAATCTCACCGGCTCAAGGTTGACTCAGCCTTCCATCCTTCTGAGGTGGGTGAAATGAGGACCCGGATTGTTGTTGGGGGCAATATGCTGACTCTGTAAACCGCTTAGAGAGGGCTGAAAGCCCTATGAAGCGGTATATAAGTCTAACTGCTATTGCTATTAACTTAGTCTAGCCTCGGTGAACCATTCCCTAGTAATCACATGATGGGATAAGCACAATGTACCCAATCAAGGGCTACCACTGCGCACTGTCACATTTAGAATGTAGCAGCTCAATTGCTAGGTGGAATGGATAAATCAAATAACATTGATCCTGAAAATGATGCACAGACTGCGAATTCTTGGGCCAACACAAGTGTTTCCATTAACTTATAAAGTTCTGAGCAGTTTAAGAATCAAAGGCTTACAATATTGCATCAAACATCAGCAAAGGAGGTTCTATGTGCCTTTGGGTTTGGCCAGGAAGTCTTCTCTGAATACTCATCATTATGGGAAGTATAGCTAGCCTCAGATCTTTTTGTATGACTGTTGAAGATAATAGTTCTTCATCCAGGCATGAATAGATAACTGCTCCCAGTATATCATATTTTATCATCCTTTCTTAAAATTAGACATTTAACCATTTTCATCTATTATTTTTCTCTTATTTTTATTATTCTATTGAAAATTGTGTTTATTCCTTATGGAAGTGCTCAGGGCTCATCTAGGAGGGAAAATGATACAGAAATAAAATATCATCAACTATTGTTTTGGTGTAAATTATAATGCACGAAAGGTTTAAAAGTCCCTAGTTCACTGGGCATCAGGTGCAAAAAATCAGATCCGCATGTAGAAATTCCAAAAAGTTATCAGTCTGTGTTTAATATGCTATCAGTTGGTTACTTATGATAGTGACAGTAATGGGAATTTTCCAATGACTGCCAGAGCTGCTTACAGGGATATTCACGGTGTATGGGGTTACAGCAATAGCACTTAGACTTATATGCCTCTTCACAGGGCTTTCCAGCCCTCTCTAGGCACTTCACAGAGTCAGCATACAGGCCCCCAACACTCTGGATCCTCCTTTACCAACCTGGGAAGGATAGAAGGCTGAGTCAGCCTTGAGTCTGGTGAGATTTGATCTGCCAAACTGCTGAAGTAGCCTACAGTACTGCACTCTAACCAGTGCGCCACCGTGACTCATTATAAAATATTTCATTTCTTATCATTCAGATTCTCATTCCTACTATGCAGGTGCCGTCTTATATGCATGGAATCTGGTAAAATCCCCATTTCTTCATCTGCATATTCTAAGTGCGCTTTGCTTGCTGTCTGCTTGGAATCAGAAACAGTTGTCCAAGAATCCAATCCTGTGAAATTATTGAGTCACATTTGAGTCTGAGATTTTCTGCTTCTTCTCTATTGTTTATTAATTCTATATTAAGTTCACTGGTATTGATGGAAAATTAATGGAAAAATTAAAAAGATGGGAAGTCATCGCCCATCAACTAGCACCTCTACAACTGGGGCTTTGAGAAAATGGGATACATACCTTTTATTCATTCAAGGTGATACAGCATAGTGGTCAATACTTTAATATTTTAAAGCCTCATTAATTTTAACATGTCTTCAAAGTGAATCTCGTAAGTGACACAGAGTTTCTGCTGTTACAGCAAAATAAGGTTTCCTTTTAATATATGTACAATAACTTACTGCCCTCAGCCAACACGGGATTGCTTGCTTTTGACTTAGCATGCTGTGCGGCCCAACTAATGATAATTGAGCTGTGGTGGTGCAGTGGTCAGAATGCAGTATTGCAGCTGCTTCTGCTGACTGCTGGCTGACTGCAGTTTGGCACTTCGAATGTCATGAGGCTGAAGGTTGACTCAGCCTCCCATGAAGACTCAGATTGTGGGGGCAACTCTGGAAACTGCTTAGAAAGGGCTGTAGAACACGGCAGAGCAGCATACAACAATAGCACTTAGACTTATGCACCGCTTTACGTATAAGTCTGGGTGCTATTGCTATAGTCCAGCGATGGCGAACCTTTTTTGGCTCACGTGCCGTAAGTGGGGGGAGCGCAGGGGGGTCGTGCGTGGGCGTGCCACACCCATAATGCAATGCACGACCCCCCCAGTCCGCATGTGCACACTACAGGCGTGACCCTCCATTTTTTGCATCCTTTTTTCGCCCTCCCCAGGCTCCAGAGGCTTTATAGAAGCCTGGGGAGGGTGAAAAAAGCCTCCATGCCCCCCCCCCGAGGCCCTCTGGAGGCTTCAGGGACCTCCGGATGGCAAAAAAAGACCCTCTGAACTTCCGGTTTGCCCAGAGGGCCGGTTTTTGCATTCCGGAGTCTTCAGGAAAGCTCATGAAGCCTCCGGAGGGCCTCCGGGGTGGGGGGAGGCTCTTTTCGCCCTCCCCAGCTCCTATAAAGCCTCCGGAGTCTGGGGAGGGCAAAAAAATGGCTTTAAAAACCTCCTCGCGTGCCCTGACAAATGGCTCCATGTGCCACCTGTGGCACGTGTGCCATAGGTTCGCCATCCCGGCTATAGTCTATTTCAAATGGTTCAGTGCAATGTCTAAATCAGATGAATGTCTTCTCTACTCACCCGATCCTCTACAGGAAGGACCAGATGACATATATTAGACTACTGTGCTTTTACAAAAGGCTGTTGATAGAAAGAGCAATTGTAAGCAATTATAATTCTTTTCCCACCTCTCACATTGAAACCAATGAGATTTGAAAGTGATTGCATTTGTTTAAAACCTGCAGGCTTATAAATTATTTTACTTTCATGCCGGTGCTTTGGAATCTTTGAAACAAATGTGTTTCTTCTTAAAGTTTCAACAGAACTGATGAACTAAATTTCATGTTAAAATATTGTCTGGTCTTAAGTCTAAAGAAAACAGTGACTATGGAACATACTTTAAAAATATTTGACTCCCCAGAAACTAGATACATAGATTTAGCTTTTTGCTTCCCCACATATGCAAAATACTATAAAAGTTTTCTCCAAAATACTGCAAACACATTTCATTGGAAAAAAAATCAGAACGTCAAATTTAAAGATTTTTCTTAGAATAGTTAATTTTTTATTAGTAATTTGTTGAGGAAAGGGAACTTTCAATGTAGCAAAAAAGTACAATCCTGCTATGGGAAAATCAGTTGTATCTATCATATTAGCTATTGTTTAATGTAACTTTCATCCTAGTGAAATACATGCTTTGTATCTTTCTTTGGAAGAAGTTCTATCAGGGATCAATTAATTAAGATTGCTTAGTGCTACAGTTTTAATCACTATAGGAAAAAGAAAAATGCATGGATGAAACATGCTTGGTGCTTTTAATAGAGGTTTGTTTATCCTAGAGCTCACATTGGTTATATGAAAATGCTTATGGAACTCATGTGTTCATCATTTGATGAACATTTAGCTCACCTTGGCTAAACTCAACTCTGGCTAGAAACCTTAGCACTGTTGGCTAGAGAGAAGTGGGAAAAAAAGCATATCCAAAAGATGCAAACTACTTCAATATTATCCATAAAATGACAAAGACGCATTCACCAGAAGTTTGAGATGTATATTCTATCATACATTTCACAATTTTTTAAATATACAACTTTAAGACAACTGCAAAATTTGCTTAAGCAACAGATTGAAATTCAGTGTGTAATTTGCAGAATTTAATTGGCCTATATAGAGGCAGACTATATGTTCTAATGAAAACTTGCCAACTTCAGAAATATTTTTCTGAAGAAACTTAGCCAGAACTGCTTTTCAGAATTGCCTTCATCTTGCCAACTTTTGAGAGATGTACCTAAGCATTTAGTGCTGCGCTTGCCAGAATTAAATCAAAATATGATAGGTAAATAATAAAATAAAAATAAAATAAAAATATATAAATGATAATAATAAAAGCTGAATTTTGAGAAATAGCTAACTGCCCAGTCTGCCAGATATAGTTGGATTTAAAGTCACAAAGGGAAATGTCATTTATGTATTAATTTATGGTAATATAAATGACCACATGACAAAATTGTAAATAACAATATTAAATATGACACTAAATCCAAGAGACGGCCACAAGAAGCTAAAGAGGATTTCAATAAGCTAGTTATATCTCCATCCATTGAATAAGCCATGAGAAAGCAAATAGTAACAAAATAGTTTTATGTATTTTCCACTGCCTCCATATTTTGTTCAACAACATGGTTTCATTTCTTTCAAAATATAATATTGTATCAATTTCTCTGTCAATGTGTGTCAATATTGTCCCATCCTGGATAAGGATGTTGAGGAACTGAGTCGCAGAAGGAAATGGCAGCCTAAATACAGTATTTAGTAAGACACGTTTCTTTTTCTCGCTCCTTATTTTTCACCCACATTTCTGCATAAATCTGCACGGATAGAAGTATACGATATAAAACTGCTCCTTAAGAAAAATATGCTATACTTAGTTCCAAGGTGAAAATGAATTTATATGTTTTACTATTGCTTCTATTACTCACTTTAGCTTTCAGTTTTTCACTGATGCGCTCTGGAACTACTTAACTAATTAATGTCAATATAGTTCATTTAAAAGGTGATTTATGCAAACAATGTTGCATAATTTAAGATGAATGATCTTGCATTTTAAGGGTATTGCCCACAGCTGCCGGGACTTAAGCCGACAGTCCTTTCTCCTCCCTCTCACGTCAGAGCAGCTTTAGCTAAAACAACTAGAAGGTCCATGACACCTTTGCCAGCAAATCAGCATCAAGCCAAAAGATGCAGAGAGAGAAGCTGGAAGTTGAAGGGACCAGAGGAATCCCTTTAGTTTGTAATCCCAAAGCAGAGAGCTCACCAGAACAGATTAAAGTACGCCTAGGATTGCCCAAGCCACTTCATTTTATATGCATATAAATACACCCATGAGTGCTCAGGCCACAGCAGTTACAGCTTCTTGATGCTCTTCAGGCCATCCCACGTAAGACGTATTGCAACAGTCCACATTGGAAGGGGCTGTTAGATAACTATTATCGATGAGCAGGGGGTTCTGATCCAGGAAAGGTCACAAGGTGGGACTGGGCAAAACCTTCTTTTGCTACCGTAACCACTTGTCCCACTAAGCCAGGGGTGTGAAACTCGTGGGCAGCAGGACGGATGTGTCACGCACTGGCCACACCTCCCATTTTAGCAAAGGGGAAAAAAGTTGCGATACATCGATACAAAGTTGCGATACATCACGTGACGTGTTGTCGCAGGTTTGACACCCCTGCCCTAAGCGGACCCATCAATGTTCAAATTGCAGATCATCTCAGAGTGGCGGGATACTTGTTCAGAATCAGAGACCGTATTTCTCTGAATCCTTAGTGCCAGAAACACCCTTTAGGGAAGAGGGTCGTGGCATGGCAGTATCTCCCTGTTTCAATCCCTCTGAGGCAGTCCTAGTTATTATTTAATTGTACCAATTTAAGTCACTAATATTGTCTCTTATGAAGCACGGAAATAAAGCAAAATAATTACAATTTGCTGGTTTCCAAGAATTTTTAGCAAGATTATAGCTTTGAAGCCAAATACTAGTCATCTTTACTCAAAGTCTTGCTGCTCTTATTAAATGGGAATATCTTAATTATATAAGACTTTTGTTCCAACTGTATAAATGGAAAAAAGAGAGAGATTATAATTTGCTTCTAAAACAGGAGTGTCAAACTCGCGGCATCACGGCAGCATCAGGTGACGTATGACGACTTTTTTCCTTTGCTAAACCGGCATGCGTGGGCGTGGCCAGCGCATGATGCATTTGCGGGCCGCAAGTTTGACAGCCCTGTTCTAAAACATCATTGTCCTTTCAGAAAATTTTTAATTTTGCCTTGAATTGTACATTCCAGGAAATTACAGAACTAGAATATAAATACTGACTGTTCTAAAGAAGTGTCTTTATTCTCTTTAACAGAAATATTTCCTAGAGACCTAAGAATGAAAGACAAATTTTTAAACCATTTAACAGGTAAGCCAAACTTCACATCAGAATAATTGCCTTAATTATAATGCTTTTTATCATGGCAGCAATTCAATTAATCTGCTGATTTTCTTCTTTTCCAGGTCACCTTTACTTTGGCCCAAAATGCACTAAACACTTTCATAGACTTTATCACCATACAAGAGATTGTACCATACCTGCATGTAAGTTCTATCATCCAAGACCAGAATTACTAATAAATGTAGCTGTATACATGATTACAAGAGTTTGTAGAGTTAAAGCCATGAAATAGAGGAGTGCTTTCTTGCAATTCCTCAGGGAGATCTAATGGTTCTAATTTATAATTTCATAAACAATCATTTAAAACATATTTGTGCAGGCAGGCAATCTGCTCTTCCATTATATGCCAACTCTTTTTGTTTTAGGATTTCAGTACAGAAACCGAATTTCTTATCACATCAGATAACAGAAATTTACAAATTATACCTGCTTTATGCTTAAAGCACAAATACACCACTGAAAAATCCTTGTACTACTGTTGCTAGAAAAGTATAAGTCATTTAGTACAGAGGTTTTGAACTTGCATAAATTGCCCATTTTTTTCTTCTAAGATATAAACAGGAGGTAGTATTTCTACAAGTAGATTGACTTTTGCTTATGAATTTATCCCTCTATTCACAAATTGACCACAAAACCTCTCACACATTGTGCAAAGTCTGTTAATACCTATTATTAGAGTAGCTGAAAAAACCAACATTTGTTTGTTAAACAAGTCTAAGCCAAAATGAAGGAACCATATTATACCTCACCATAATGATCAAATTTATTATTTAATCCAATCTAGTTAAAGGCCTCTCAAATAAAGTCAGCAATTCAACAAAGTATATCTGTTTCTTATTTTCCAACAATTTTAACTGAACATAAATCAATATTTTAAAATAAGCTTGGCAATTGGGATTTAATTACATTATTACATAATAGAAAAACTACCGTAGATCCTGGGCAACATATGTTACCCTAAAGCAACATTTTTCCACTAAGGATTACTTTTTACAGGATTTAAAACCAATCCTGATTGCTAGAGTAAATTTACGGGATACGCGAGGAACTGAATTACAGAACTAAGTGGCAGCCTAAACACTGTACAGTGTTTAGTAAGACACATTTATTTTTCTCGCTTATTATTGCATCAACATTTCTGCATAAATCTGCATGGGTACAAGCATACAATAGAAACTGCTCATTAACAAAAACATGCCATTAGTTCACGAGATGAAAATGAATTTACATGCTTTGCTACTGCTTCTATTACTTGTTTTAGCTCCCAGTGTTTTTACTAACGTGCTCTGGAACTATTTAACTAATGAGCATCAAAATATACTTCATTTAAAGGTTGACATTGTGCAAGCAATGTTGCATAATTTAAGATTTAAGAATCACTCTATGAGGAACATGAGTACTTCCTAAATATGCTGAATAAATAAATAAAATGTGTTGTTTAATGGGATACGGGGCAATTCACTGAAATGTTTAAAACTTCTCATATTTATGGCAACAGAAAGCCTAAACATATATAAATCTTTGTTTGAAATAGTAGATCTTATTATGAGACATGAGTTTTTGATGGACCAAGTAATAATATGTTTTAAGAGGCCGAAGATTGAGAGCTGCTATGCTAAACCATCTTTACTGTTCTTCCTTTTCTACATGTTTTCAGCATCCGACTCATCCTTTCCTTTCTTGCTACTGCCCTGTTAGCAGCTATCTTATTCCATGGTAAATTGATAGGTGGATGCTGATTAACTTGCCCCATGATTAACCTCATTTTTAAAAAACTTTCTTTATAGACATGGCTAGTTATATAAATAGTTCACTATAAAAACATACAAACCATTCTTTCACATGCAAATGGAAAGTCTTTTCATGGATATTAGTAAATATTCATCATCTTAGTATGATGAAATATCCACTCATTCAACACTGCCCTGTGCCACGTCAATCTTCATAGGATAGCAAACTTACCATATATACCATTCTTAAAAATCTAAGAAGCATGTTTAAAATTAGCTCAAGCACACACATTCAAATCTGTAGTGCTACAGTGCTTCAAGGTGAAATAGTTATGAGGATAGGAGGAGTCAACGTCGCAACGCTACATTGTTGGATTTGGCTGTCCGAATCCACCGATGACACTTTTGCCCCTGGACGGCCCAGCAGGACCTAAACCGTCCTGAAGAGACGGTGGCTGGGAAGACAGGACCTTGCTGGTCGCAGGGATATCGCAAAGTCCCTGATCGGCCCAAGGGGAGAGCTTCCAACCGGTGGCAAACAGGCAGACCCCCCCCCCCCCCGGCTGACATAGTTGGAGACGGCTCCACGGAAGAGAGAATGAAACTAAAGTGTTTCTACTGGTGAGGTTCTTTTTTCTTTTCTTTTAGAAGATTGCCCTAAGAAACTCTTTTCTTAAGCTTAATTAGTCCATTAAGCAAGAACAAAGCGGCGTACTTAATCCCCATCGGACTGTCTTAGAAAGTTTTTTGCTCTTGCTTGTAACCTTTTGTGGATTGAGTGATTGCAACACTCCTGTTTTTTCCACTTGAAGTGAAGGGATCTCTTTTTTCCTTATTTTCCCTTATTACTTTAACTTTTTTGGCTTACATTAAAACTCTTTCTAGTTCAATAAATTTCTTCCTCTACTTGTTGCAATATTATACTGGAGATACTTAAGGAAAGAGATTTTAAATGAAACGAATCTGCCACTTGAAAGCCCAAATCTGAAGCTCTTTTTCTCTTGCTGCTGTAACGTTTTCTTTGTTCACCCTTACCTGACTATATTGTCTGCGACTGCGCAACAACAAATAGTGGTGTGTGGAAAACACTTTGACAAGAATTGGAAAAGGAAAGAAAAACTTCAGAACCCTTCTTCTTTGAAAACCATAAAAGAACATTCGTCTAAAATAACAATAGATATATTCTTCAAAATCTGTAATAGGCTAGAGTGGCAGATTGTACCAAATTCCTCTTCTCTCCTTGTTCTTTCCATATATTATTCCTTATTTTAAAAAATGGAGCAATACTCAGATGAAGAAAACTTGTTAATTCAAAACATCCTGGCTGGACTTCAAAACATCTCAGAAGGATTTGAGAGATTCTACAAGAAATGGGACAGACTATGGGATATTACAGAAAAAGATGATGGGGTTATAGCCCCAGAAATTAAGGAAGTGAATGGAAAAACAGAAAACAAAGATAAGAACTTAGATGAACTTATAAATGGAGTAAACGTGAGTGAAAGTGGAAAGAAGGGAAGCTGGAAAAATGACTTTGATAATTTGGTGTTCCACCCCAAACTTCAAGTAGTAGGAGAAAAAGAAAGAGTGAAAAAGATGGAGGTAATAAGACAAATCTATTCAGAAACAAATCTGACAACTAAAGTTAAGCTTACATTAATAACAACTCAAGGGCAACAAAACTACATGAGAGATCGTTTAAGCTTCAATGTGCGGAGAGAAGTTTTAAACCCTGGAAAGGTTTTGGACATAGAATTGGCACAACTGGCGAGAGATGAAAGGCTATTTTGTTACTGGAAAAATACTGGTTAATAATGCCAATTGATGGGAAAAAGCTAGTTAATGACTGATTATTAAGTAGAGATTAAACAGCTTTAGACTGTTTTAAATTACCACTGAATGTTTATCCATTAACATAAACTTACTATGATACTAATAGAGAAATAATAACCCCAGTTAGGATAAATAACCAGACCATAGAAATACTAGTATACATTCTGGGTGATTGTCAAATAGAAATGTTAGTACTTCTTATATTGTCTTAGATGTCTAATGTTTATTTTCTTAGCCCGTAATTAACTAATTTGGGATTGAGGGAAAAGTCCTATAAATCTTATTAATAAATCATTGTTTAAAGACGGTTATAAAGTTATAATATTGTGTGGGCCTGGAGAGGAGAGGTGAGATAATTAGTAAATAACCTTTAGTTAACTGCAATAACAACAATGAAATGTTAATGGACAATATTTAATGATACATACAGGTGTGTTAAGGCGGGGGGGGGGAATGCTCAGATATCCTACTTAACCAAATTAATTTTCGAACACATCATAAAGGTGTAATGGTATTGGAGATTTATTGAAATTGCAAATGAACACCAGTAGGTGGTTGTGTCTTCTAATATAAATGATTCTAGATAAAAACATGTTTAAACAATGGTAACCAAATGAGAATTATGGTACAGAGATAGTAAAATATATAATTTTTCTTTCTTGATTTAAAATGTACAACATGATTTGAATGAAGTATATGTAAAGACTGAAAGAAATGCACGGAATATATTTGTAACCAATCAATACGCTTTCAACAAGATGTAACGAAAGATGATTTTTTCCCCTTATTTTTCTTTCTGTTTAACTAAAACAATTAAAAAAAAATCTTTAAAAAAAATGAAATAGTTACATTTATATTCCCTTATACAAATTGCATTTGAAAAATATAATAACCTGACCCTCCCCATAAGAACTTTCTAAACTGCTATTTATCTTTTCCCCCCCCCCACCACAGATTATAAAAGATGTGCCAGGCTCCTTACTCGGTTGGCAGTAAGTCCAATGTGCACAGAAGGATAAGGTAAGATTATTGAGAGCAACAATTGCATGCTGCCGCTGTGAGTAATTCATAAACATTGGCAGAATATCTTTTGGACTGAAATATGCTTGTTTCCAAAAGCATTTGGTAAAATATTTACCATTAGAAAAACATACCCGCTACTAGAAAGCAATACAGTACAGACTCTCAGGAAACAACTGTGAATTATTCATAGTAGTGTGCAGTTAGTAGTGTATTGGGCATAGCTAATTTTTCAGGAATTAAATCAACTGCTATTCCTTTCTATTTATACTGGATACCTTTTTGTTGATATAAGAAGACATTTTTAATATTATATATGTGTACACCATTCATGATATAATTCAGTATGTAAATGTTGCTTTTGTTATACATAGAATGAAACAGCATTAAAATCTATTTGCTTATTCAGTAGCAATTTGTATTTGAATTACTATACTTGCTTAGCAATACAGTAAAGCAATACAGCAATATTGCACAGCAATACCAGGAACTATTGATGCCCCCAAGGGAATGACTGGATTATTTTCTCTCTAAATCAATAATTTGATATAAAAGAAATTTAATACAATTCCTTCTATTTACAATGTTCAAGTTGCCTATGCTGTGCTTCAGAATACCAATCAGGATAACCCTTGTGTAAAAGAATGTTATTAATAAGTTTGGAAAGAAGAAAGTGTACAGCAGAGATGCAAATTGGCAAATTGAACCTGGGAATATTCTACTCTACTTTTAACATGGATTAACAAATTCAGATTTTTATACTATGGAAAGTTTCTCTCACTTGTCTCAATTCCCACATTCCAATAGGAACTGGAAATAATCTGAATTATTATTTAACAGGATTTATGGAAAATTAACGTGAAATATAGGAAAAGTAGTGTTTAATCTTTTGTGTTTTTGTTTTACTTTAGATGCTACTATTATCAAAGGAAAAATATATAAAAAGAACCAAGAGAAGTGCCTTGGAAACTGACAGGGAAATTGAACTTAGCATTTTTGTAACATATGGCATTATGAATCAGAGATTTATTTTTGGAAATTGATGGACTACTTCTCATAAAACTTTAAAAATGTGTTTTGTATCCCATCATCACTGTTTACAGATGCATTCTTTTTAGTGAAAAACTACCCAAAGGCTAATTAATTGTTCATGTTTTATGCTTTAAAGTTGCTCTACAACAGTTGTGTTGTACTGCCAAAAAAGTAACAAGTACCATCTTTTCAAGTATAGACATGTTTCCCGTTAAGAGACATTACACCACACTGTCAAGGAAACCTGCCTATGGAAGAAGCATTATTCAACATCTTTCTCGCTTATGCAACTGAAAATGTTACGTTACAAACTTTTCCATAAAGCTGTTACAATGCTGGTCTACTAGACTGCATGACATAGGCAAGGGATGAACATGTTTTTAGGTTAGATTCTGTATCCACTCTGGAGTCACTTCTTTCCTGTGTAATAGAAATATACATTCCAGCTAAATGTGCAATATGTACATACTGTAAATTCACAAATATATGTAATAAAATGTTTTGTATATAATCTGGTTCTTTGTGTTTATTCCTTGCACATTCAAGTTTGGAATAAATTATGTTTGTGAAGTAGAGATATGCAACCTGAGGCCTTCCACTGATGTTGGATTACTATTCTTCCCATAATACTTATACAGTGTATATTCTGGATGGATTTCAAAGCTTACAACTGAATAAACCTGAAGGGTACTATTGGATCTCAATACTACAATTTTAGCAATACTTCTCAATACTTGAGGGTTGGTAATAAGGACTATGGATTTAAATAGTTCTAATAAGAATTAATTTAATGTAACTTGACACTGCAAAGTGATGGCAGTCAGTTACCACAGGTGTAATTGAGGTCATGTTTCAAACACTAAACTTGCCAAATAGCTCTTTCAAAGTGAAACGCTATTGTCTGCTCAATCGTGCTTTCGTCCCTCTCATCCTACCAGTTAATAAGACCAGTTAACTCCAAATTTGCTTCACCTACTTCCATTCCAAAATAGATAACACCGCTTTCAAGCTACACAGAATCTTGGAATTGGAAGATGGTGTTTTGGCCACTGATTCCAAATTCTTATTCAGTTCACATGACACAATCTTATGTGAACTGAGCAAGTTTGAAATCATTGGCCAAAACACCGTCTTCAATTCCAAGACTGTGTAGCTTGAAAGCGGTGTTATTTATTTTGGAATGGAAGTAGTCAGAATTTTATGTGTATGTGCTCAAGATTCTAATAAAAATGTAATAACAAGATCTCCCTTCAATTTGATGAGATATCTCATCAAATTGAAGAGATATCACTATATGAGAATTCATTTAAACCCACCATGGGTCCACTGTGGAGTCAATTCATAGGTATTACCATCCATAATGGTTTTTGGTCAAATGCTTTACTGAGCTCAAAATATGTCATTACCACAGCATCCTTGAAAACTACGTGATTAAAAGAAAGAATTTAACAGTCTTATTTTGGACAAGACTACATCAGACTACAAACATAGCTTCTGTATATTTTTCACAACTGGAATCAGTTTATTTTTAATTAGCTATAAACATTTTAACTGATTTCCTAATTATTTAGATCTTCTGCCCTTAAAAACACACAAAAGTTTCAGGTAAAATTATAACTGATTAAAGCTTTTCTAAAATAGCCTTATTTTTTCAAACTTAAATCAATAGGTAACAGTGTTTTCTATGTGTACAAACACTCAGTGCTGGCATCAATTACCCACAAATTGAGACAGTTTAAAAAATACCAAAGACCTGGGAAAATGTAACTTTTAAAATCTGTTCAGAGGAAACATTAATATTTAAGGATATTTGAATAGTCTCATGTTTGATTAAATATATCGAAAGTGTGGAATTTGCTTTAAATCATTAATACATCAAAATATGTCCCAATGATTAATTGTAATAAAAAATGTTTATGATCAAATCATTCTAAATTTTTTAAAAAGTGAAGCTAAATTTGCTGGCTATGAAACACAAATGTCAAATTTTCTGAAAAATCCCTTTGTATTCAATTAACTTATGTAGAATAAGATAAACCTTGTTCAAATGTATTGTTCCTTGCTAACAATATATTTTGCTATCAAAAACTCCAGTTAAGGATAATATACGAAACACTCATTTTTAATATCCTTAATATGTGGAATAAAAATAGTATCTTATTTTTAAGTGGTAAATCAGCAGATATCATAGAAAGAGAGCTTTTTCACTATTTTATTTGGACTTGCACATACTAATCACAGGCCTTGAAATAAAACCTGATATTCATGAAAGCAGAACAGGTCCCTAGAGTATTTTTAATAGAACTTGAGCAAAGTGTCTTATTTATAGGAATTATGGCTTAAAAATGACAAATCCAGCCAGTAACACGAAAAGCAGCAAAGTCCGCTACAGGCCTATGAGGGTCCCACTTTTGGAAAGATTTGAAGACACACAAACACTAACTCTAAAAGAGAAGTGGGGAAAATAGTGCTGGCTTCTACTTCCCCATGCAGTGTTTATAAGGACTCTTGGCTAAAAAGGGATTATGGCAACACTGAATAATTGCAAAATGCAGACAAAATATACTCTGAGTAGAAGAAGATGAAAGTTTTGGCAAACAATTGCATACAATCCTCTGTTATATTTTGAACAATTAACAACACAATATTACTCTGCATGTACTGACAATAATCAGTAGGAATGACTGATACAGTATTTACATAGAATCACTGGTTTCTGTCAACATCCTTCAGTATGTGATTTTTAAATAAGCAGATCTTTGCCAGCTTACTATGGACTTTGCTGCCTGCTTCTGTCTAACAACTTCTCTTTGGCTTCATCTTGAAGCATCCATAAACAATGTTGTTTCAAAAGCAGGAGGGAGGGAAGAAAAGGAAGAAACCAATGATGTCATATGGAAGATCAGTAAAAAGAGGGAAGAAATGCGAGGGGAGGGGAGGGGTTTTATTTCCACTGGAAAACTACAAACTCTCCAGGTGTTTCCCTCAATCATTTTATGCCTTCCACAAATATATACCAGGCTCCAAAAGGTTACATTTGTGTAACAAACAAAAATGTAATACTTTCCCAACATTTTTTTTTAATTTTTTCATATTATGGAAATGAAGGAAGATTACCAGTTTAATCCTGCAATGGTGAACCAGAGGTGGCACGCAGAGCCCGCTTTGTGGGCACATCCGCCGCCACCAACTGGTCTTTTGGTTTCCAATGTGCACATGCGCGCTGGCTAGCTGATCTTTCTGTGCGCCAGAGCGCCGCAAACCCAAACACCAGGTGGCTGGTGCACATGTGCACATGCTAGATACCTGAAGGCCAGGTGTCTGGTGTGCATGTGCATGCGTCAGAGCGCCACAAACCCAAACACAAGCTGGCTGGTGCGCGCATCTGGTCTTTGGGTTTCCAGCGCTCCGACGCATGTGCCCAGATCTGCATGCATGCACGGACACACGCATGCATGCACGCACGGACACACGCACACACACACACACACTGCGGTTGGGCACTCATTGCCAAAAAGGCCCTCCATGGCTGGTCTTCTCTATTTCTATGAGTGCTGGAGCTGTAGAGGAACTGATCAGAACTTGAAACACATAATCTCTCATTATCTTATTTCAGAATGCTATCGTACTTTTTTCAAACATTATGTCAATAGCCTTTAAAGCTATTTTCTTTTTAAGTTTAAAAATAAATAAGCAGTTATTTACTGTAATTTGTATTCTTTTGAAAAAGATTATACCACCAGGGGAATTGTTTTGTCAGTGCTAAGGCAGAACTGCAAATATTTGCATCACAACATTCTATACGGCTGTTAAATATCATAAAATCTTTCCTATCTTATTATTTTTCTTCTGGCTTACCTTCACATCTATACTTTGTATAACATATAGTGATGAAAAAAATATCAAAATATAGTAGTTTTCAGGCATCTAGCAACTGACAAATAAAAATGTACAGGGAAGAATTTATAAAGTTTCCATGGGAAAAGAAAAAAAAAAACACTAGTTAATAATAGCATCAGGAAACAGACCTCTGTGCCATATTTACACATTTACACTCCAAGATTTTTTATGTATCTTCAATACATACAGTCCTCGACTTATGACCACAATTGAGCCCCAAAGTGAGTTTTGGCCCATTTTACAACCTCTTGCCAAAGTTGTTAAATGAATCGCTGCAATTGCCAATCACCTGACCATAAGATGCTCAAGGTCATAGGTATGAAAAACAGTCATACGTCACTTTTTTTCAGTGCTGCCATAACTTCAAATGGTCGCTAAACGACTTATGACCCGTGTCTCAAGTTAGAGCCACTGCAGTCACATGATCAAAATTCAAGTTCCTTCCACCTCCCCATCTCTCTCTCTCTCTCCCTCTCCTGCCTCCATCTATGACTTCAAATGCCAGGGAATGGGGCAGGACAAAGCAGTCAGCCCGCTGCCCCAGCGCCGAACACCCTGGAAACTTCCACAATGCGACACAAAGCAGCTGCCCCATCAGAACTTCCAAATGCCCAGGAGACTCCCCCTCACCCCACGGACCCATTTCCACTGAAGACGATCTCCTCTAGGAACGCGTGCTCGATGGTTTTAATCCAGGAGAAGTCAACCCGAAACTTCTTAAAATTATTACATTTATGAGGCATGCCCAGTCGGACTCTTTGCAGGGGGGAAAAGGGGGTGGGAAAATGCTAAAGGCTGCCAAAACTTTTGCTTTTAGAATTGAGGATGCTTTGCACAGCCTTGGGAAATTGTGCTCTGTTCACAAAGATGGGGCAAATCCCCCCCCCCCCATACACACACCAGTGCTTCAGCCATGCCCAGGAGCATGGAGAAAGGGGCATTTTAAGGTATTCTCACTGAGCTGCTGCCTTTAGCATTTTTCTGATTTTTTCATAAAGTGCCAGGCTAGTGAAGGTCAGTTGGCATGGGCTGGGCTGGGTGGGGCGGGGCAGGGCAGGGACGGGAGCTGGGTTGGAGCTTCCCAAGCATCCAGAGTTGATGATGGGAGGGCTGCTTTATGCCTCACCATGAAGCTTCCCAGATGTTTTGTTCTTTCTGAGTGTCGCACTGTTTCACTGCACGGCCAACTACAGCTTCTTTCCCTGGCCTCCGTGCATCTGCGCCATGCCACAGCAGCCCCACAACTTGTGTGTGGCCTGTGCCAGGCACTCCCCAGAGACCTCCCCACCTCCTGAGGCATCCCGTACTTAACAACCTGCATGGTCGCTTAACACCCATGCCTGGGAAAGCCATGATGGTTCTAAAGTTGAGTCAGGTCATGTGGTGATCCACTTAATGACCACAACATAAGAACTTAATTAACAACTTAATTTCCAGGCTCAATTGTGGTCACAAGTCAAGGACTATCTGTATATGGAATAAGACATGTTTATCCACTTAGTTTAGTACCAACAGGATTTTTTTCCTTACATACCAGCACAATATTCATTCATCGTATAATTGATAAGATCAAATTTAATTTAAAAAATATATATTCTCAAATAATGTACTGTATACCCATTTGGTATATTACAAAAATTAAAATTAAGAATGCACAAATGTATCTATTTTAGAGGCACACTACCATAGTTTAATGTTGAGATTTTGCACTAATGTCATAGAATTATTTACGTTCAGAAACATAACCACATCAATGAGGTTTTTCCAAAAATTCTTTACAGCATCTGAGACATTGCTGATAAACAGTTTCAAAATCTTCATCGTTTCCCTGGAGTTGGAAAGGAAAGAAAAGAGAGAGAAAATATAGAATCCCAAATTACAATTTTTTTCCTTACAAATAAAAATAATTAAGTAGATTAAATGAGAAAATACTTACATAATATGGATCTTCAATAATAAGCTGTTTCTCTGGATCATAACTACCAAGGAGTTCAATTTTAGCTTTGCAATTTTTAATTTGATTGGATTTTCTTCTCAAGTCACTAAAAAGATCAGTTAACTTTTCATTATTATTAAGTAAAGCATATATTTTTAATCAGTATTGCTGTATATAAAAGAAACATCTGCTTTTTGGAACGGTATAATTGACTCGGCTAATAACAAAGGCATCTATTCATAATGAGATCTACAGTGAGGAACTTTCTATGGCTTTCAAGCATTTTGCAAAGTAGAAATGGAAATGTGTTTGTAATTCATTTTGAAAGAAAAATTGAGGGGAAAGCAACAAATATCTTAGTTTTACTCTCAGCCACTAAAATGGGATGAAAAATCACATGGAACAACGCTGCTGCATCTTCCTTCGGGTACCTGCCAGTAGGAAATGGCTAACCTCTTGCAACTATCCAAAAAGGATAATTGTCAGAATGGCTCATTTAAAGTAGGCAAGCCCTAATCAATTCATGATCCAGCCCTTGGCTTGATGTAAGAGAGAGAATCCTAAAGCAAGGGGAAATGCATGAATTGTACAGGGACGTTGCAATTAAGGGATGTCAGTCTGTCTGTCAAATATAGAATGGCAATCAAAGTTCTGGAGATGAAGCAATGGAGCTGCATGATGACTTTTCCCCACAGCCAAGTTAAAGCACTGTCCCCAGGACCTTTGACTAGTGTATTGGCTGCACCTCTCCTACCACAGGGGTAATTCTACCAAATGGCTATGACCTCATTTTGCCCTGTGCACGACACACGTTAAGGAAAGGGACAAGGAGATTCCCCCGGCTTTGTTTCCTTCCTGATCCATCAAGCGTCACCAACTCTGAGGAGAACATTTACTACTCCTTCGTGAGGGAGGGGACCGAGGAGGAAGTGAGCTCTAACAGATGCCCAGGCTGCTGGATTTAGCGATCTGTTAAAATCCACTCTGACTTTGTGCATCGCACAAGTCTGTTCACAGACTTTCTTCTACTGGATGTGGATTTAAAGCTCAGAGAGCGCCAAACCAGTTACTGCTGACAGGCATGGCCGAAGGGCAGCGCCCTATAATAAAGTGGTAGAGAGGGAATTGGTCAACTTCGTTTGAACTAATCAAGGCCTCTCTGCCTGGAGAACTGGTAGGGAAAGGGGAGAGCCTGTGTGAATACACTGGACTTCCCTGCTGTTCAAAATTAAAACATCTGACATTGCTCAAATATTGGGGGGGGGGGGGGGGGAGGGAGACAGAGCGTGCTTGTGCCAGCTAAAGTGACTCATAGATGCTAGGTTTCACATGACTGTGACTCCAGCAGAATTGCCAGTGAAACTGAACCCACTGTAAAACTGTCCCAGTATGCAACCAGCTTCGTGGGGAAAATGCTACTACTTAAAACCGGAATCCGAGGACCACTTGAAGCTCTCCCAACAAGACGGAGGTAACATGAGAGACACCGCAGAGAAAAGGGGCTGCTGAGATACTGTGTCTCAGTGCTCTGGATGTAAAGGAAGAGCCCCGTTTTTCACACTTTCCTGTTCCATTCTAATATGTTTGTACACTTTAAATAATCTTACATGCGTCTATTTAGAAGGAAGAATGTTGAATTTCACAAGGCTTCCCTTTAAGTGATGTGAAGGGAGTATGCTAGGATATGCAAACAGTTATTAGCAAAAATCATAGCTTTTACCACTTACTGTAAGTTGCTTTCATCCATGCAAAGAATATAATCAAATGTCAGGAAATCATCTTTCGTAATCTAAAATTCAAAAGATATTTTTAACATTTAAGTAAATAAAAAATAAGGTTATTTATGAATAGTTAAAAATGCAATTGATTGCTATTTTAACAAAGAAGCCATGTTTTGTGTTTGCTCAAGAATGCCAGCCAGAAAGAACCAAAGATTCTAGTACAATTTATAAAAACCGGTAACTATTGTTCTTTTGGCGAATATCATAACGTCCTCCAAACATCCACAACAAATAACTGCATACAGCTCCTAATCACAAGCTCTTTATGAAAAGAATCTGACAACCTCCTTTAATGGTAAGTACAGTGACACCTCAATTCAGTGGACTTTGTTAGAATGGACTCCATGTCGAATATATTTCCAATATGCAAATAAAGCCATCTGTGTGATGACACGATGTTTGCTATAGAACCAGCTTTGCTCCATTACATTAGCCCGTCCCGCTCCTCAGGTAGGGGAGATATGCTGCAGTCTCGGTGGGGTCTACGAAGAAAGCCTTCTCTGCCACTGCGCCCGCCCCTTGCTCACAGGGGCCAACCCCCATGCTCCTGTCCTTCCACAAAGGGGTCAAAACCTGGCTATGTGGCCTTTGGGGGAAGCACAGAGGGCCATGCAACCATGAGGACAGGCTACCTGCCTGTATTAACTAATGCTGCTTGGAGAATGGCGCGAGGCAGCCTCAGTAGGAAGGCTATGCCTCACATAGGCTGGCCATATGCATCAGCAGCTGAAGAAAAACAGTGGTTCGTTGTGATGCTTTGTACATGCGAGTGGATCCCATAGCCAGCCATGGCCTCCCTGGCTGTAGCAGGTTTGCACTCAATAGTTGACTAGGTAGGCAGCTGAGATGCAGAGGAGATCATGGGGGAGTTGCAGAGCTCCTGTGATCGTAACTGAAGGTCCTGTGCCCAAATTTTGTTCATGTGGCTGTCCTTTCATATAGCACCATCCTAAGTTGAGAACTATCCTTATAAAGTACTTTGTATAAAGTAGAATATAATTCAGTTTTCATGATTACATATTGTATACAATTTAAAATCTGATTAATAAAAAAAATCCCATTAAAATTTTTGAAATTCATTTTTTTAAAATCATTAACTTTTAATCTGTGCCTGTATGCCATCTTATTCACCATGTGTAAACTCAAGCATGGATGTGTCCAAGCTGAGGAGATGGCCAATGGCCAATGACATTGCCAGTAAGGATCAAAGCCCCATGTTGAGAGGTGAATCAGGTTACAGTGTTATCAGTATCTATAGTTTCACTTTTACAAAGATGTTGCACTGGTTATTCAGTATATAATGCTTTATCCACCCTTCCACAGAACACAAAACGGTTGTGGCATACAGGTATGCCCGTGTTTTCTGCAAACACATGCACTCAATCACACACATAGACACATCTTTCTACCTGTCGTGCTTTATGAGCTGTTTCAATTTCATGATTTCTCAGACAGTTTAAAGCCCTTGGATCTGGATAGTGTCCCACATTCCAGTCAGAAACAGCACCACTGTCTATCATCCACTGCAAACAATAAGAACACAGATAGACACGCATTTAAAAAGAATACGGGTACAGTACCTGCCTGGCAATATGATTCATACTTATGCCATGTTTTCTCATGCAATTCTGGCCTCGATAATCTGGAGGATTTCCTATTTCATACGTAGAGGTTGCTGCACTGTCTATCCTCCACTACAGAAAAACAAAGCAATTTATTTAAATAATGCTAGCAGAAAAAAGCTTGGAGTAATTAAAATCAAGTTTACCTTGTTTTCAAGGTTTTCTTCAGTTACAAGTTTTCTAAAAACAGCTTCAGCTATGGGAGACCGGCAAATATTCCCTGTAGAAATAAAGACTCAGTCCAGTGATTCTAAAATACAACTTTACATATATTTTTTAAAAAAAACATAAGTAATCATGAGACATATGTAGGCTTTTAGCCTTTTGGCTTTGGCTAAAAGCAAATCTAATCTCTCCTGGCCTTCTTTTCCAATTATGTCTTCCTTTTCTAATGTAGGAAATATTTAATTAATTTATACAGTGCATTCAGAAAGTACTCAGACCTCCTTCACTTTTGTCAATTTTGTTATGCTGCAGCCCGATTCTAAATTTGTTGAAATTCATTATTTTCCAATAATCTGTCCTTAGTATCCCATAATGACAAAGTGAAAACAGAATTTTAGAAATGTCTGTAAATTTATTAAAAATTAAAAAGCTGAAATATCACCCTGGCATAAATATTCATACCCTTTGTAACAACATTTGAAATTTAGCTCTGGTGCTTCTCATTTCTCTTGATCGTTGCTGACATGTTTCTAAACTTTTATTAGCGTCCACCTTTGGTAAATTAAATTGATTAGACATGATTTGGCAAGGCATGCACCTCTCTATAGCAGCCCTCACAAGGGACATACTGTAGGACAGCAACGGCCATGAGATCAAAGGAACTGCCTGCAGAGCTCGGAGACAGGATTATTGCAAGGCACAGATCTGGGTAAGGCTACAATAAAATTTCTGCTGCAATGAAGGTTCCTCGGAGCCCAGGGGCCTCCATAATTCTCAAATGGAAGAGATTTGGAGCAACCAGAACTCTTCTAAGAGCTGGTCGCACGGTCAAATTGAGAAATCAGGGGAGAAGGGCCTTAGCAAGAGAAATGATTGAGCTCTAGAGATTCTGTGTGGAGATGGGGCAGAGTTCCAGAAGGACAACCTTCTGCAGCTGGATCACTGCAGCTCTCCACTGATCTGGGCTTTGTGGCAGAGTGACTAGCCAGGAGCCTCTCCTCAGTACAAGACACATGAAAACCTGCTTGGTGTCTTTTTAAAAAAAGACCTGAAGGACTCTCACACTGTGAAGAACAAGATTCTTTGTCCGTTGAAACCAAGATTGAACTGTTTGACCTCATTTCTAAACATTATGTCGGGAAGAAACCGGGCACCACTTATCACCTGCCCAATATAACCCCAACATGAAGCATGGTGGCAGTGGCAGCATCAGGCTGTGGGGGTATTTTGCATCAGCAGGGACTGGGTGATTGGTCAGGGTTGAGAGAAAGCTGAATGGAGCAAAGTACAAGGATATCCTCAATGGAAACCTGTTCCAGAGCACTCGGGACCTCAGAATTTATTTATTAAATTTATTTATTAAATATATTTATATAATGGGCTGAAGGTTCACTTTCCAACATGACAACATTCCTAAGCACAGAGCCAAGAGAAGACAGGAGTAGTTTAGGGACAACTCTGTGAATGGCTGACCTGAACCCTATTGACCATCTCTGTAGGTCGCCACCTAACCTGACTGAGCTTGAAAGGATTTCAAGGAAGAATGGCAGAATATCCCCCATCCCAGGTATGCAAGGCTTGTCGCGTCATACCCAAAGATTCGAGGCTGTAATTGCTGCCAAAGGTGCTTCAACAAAGTACTGAGGGAAGGGTGTCCTATAGGGTATTCTGTCCTACATTATCTGGTTTCAAAAGTTTATAAAATTACTAGGACAGTACTTTTAAAATTAGTTAGTAGATCTGGTTGTACTTAGTAGAGAATAGGTGCAACTAAAAAAGTGCTGATCAAATTTAATTCACTTACTGGAATCACACAGCACCTTAAACTATAGGTTATTTGCTGGTTTTATGACAAATTATTCAAGCTCATACTAGGCTTGCTAAATGTTATGGTACTTGGTATATAAATATAACCCACTGGGGCTTATTCAGTAAGTTTACACATAATATAAACCAAACCATTGCATTACCTCATTCTCTGTTCTGCAAATATTCAAAGGGAAGTTAAATAGAGTTGTGACTATATAGAAACTTACTTGCATGTTCTTTAATGCAATTATCAGAAATTAAATGAGTCACGACTCTCCTGTCATGATGAGATAACAGAAATTTGAGCCTTAACCTCTACAGACTATTCTGATAGCAAATTCTACTGAATTTAACATGATCAATCTTGCATAAGATTATCTGTATCTAATTTTCTGCAGATTAGGGTAACAGATCACCAAAACCATGGTGCACCAACAAGACAAATTGAATAGAAAACATTTTAATAAAGTCTTCACAGTACAGGTAAATATTTCAAGCAACACAATGGCTTCTGAAATGGTCACTAGTGAATTCTTTTGAGTCCCGGAACTGCACTCTAACAATCAGAAATTTATAGTAATAAAGTCCCCAGAAAGTAATTCTGAGTAGTGGTAGCTATAGCAAATCATAATCATGTCAAAATACCGACACATACTGTATATGGTAGGATCACCATGTAAATGCTGCGATACTTTGGTCCCAGCATCTGATTCAAATATGCATATACATTTGAAGGAGGATATCATCATGCACACTTTATCACTTGTTTCCAATGCCCCCACTTCAGATGCTCATTATTCTGAGTTGTGGATTAAAGAATTATCAGAATGCAGATGTCTCTGCATTCTGCTTCACCACTCTGCTTCACCTTCCCATGTATATGAAGTTATATTTTAAGACACTTAAAATGGGTTCAAAGCGGCATTTGCAAAGATGATTAAACTAACATCTACCATGATTGCTAGTATTACCAAGAATCAGTTAAAATATCGACTGAGGAACCTTTATTCTGTCAACTTATGTGCATATTAAGGTTTCTTTTTGTAGCAGTTATATATTTGTTATAAAAGTAATCATATATATAGGCATAAGTAAACATGCTTTTAGGCAGTACGTATTTGGCATTTTAAAATTTTTCTTTAAAACACTGATTGGTGTATCTTCTTTAACAGTTCCGGTTTACAGCTGTCTCATGTTTCACTGCCTCATTTGTGAATGACAGGAGCCCCATTTGTACAAACCCAAACAAGAAATAGAAATTGTTTATAGTATGAATTAAATCCTATTTGCTGTTTTTTTTTAAAAAAAAAATCCAAGTCACTTGTTTCAATTAATGGATGACTGGTGTCCTTCAGTACATGCCATAGCTGCCTTAAGGAATCAATCATCCAGCTTTTTTTTTAAAAAAAAAAAAGAATAGCAAAAGGGGAGAGAAGCGTATACGTAGCATGCAAGCAGAGTCATTTCATATTGCTTATTTGTTATTCACCGCGTCCCAAATTAACTGGAAAAGGGGGAGAAAGTAAGATTTAAAAAATAGGAAGTGGGTAGAATTATGAAGCCAATGGACTAAATAACGTGTCTGATTTCACCAGTAGGGAAGCCATCCAAAGGAAACACTCCAGTCACAAGCAGAGTCTCTCACCTCCGCAGAGACGGTGCAAAACTTTGCTGGCCAAAATAAACAGCTGAGCCCCCCCCCCTCCCGCCCTCCCAGCTATTCCCCCCACCCCCACCCCCTTCGGGGGCCGCAGGGCCTGCAGACGGAGCCTCGGGGCTGAGGAAGGGCAGCCCTCCCTTCCGCTGCTGGGCGACGGGCAAAGGGGGCGATGGAGGAACTCGGGGGGGGGGGAACGCGAGGGAGGAGCGGCGAAGAGACGAGGGACGAGGGAATGCGGGCAAGGGAAAACAACGGTCCTTGGGGAGCAGCCGGGGTGGGGGGGAAGGGGGGAAGAAGCAAGTTAGAATCCTTCCAATTTCAATTTCTTTCCTTTCTCCTGTTTATTCCCCGGGTTAAATAGAACGTCCTTTCCTGGCCCGAGTGTGGCTGTGTGCGCACGAGGGACTCGGTCTCTGGCGCAGATGCCCTCGGGGGCCATGAAGAGGCGAGATGCGTTCACCCAGGAGCCCCTCAGGGACGCTTCATGGCGGCCACCGCGGGGGCACAGATAAAAACGAAGGGAAAGGCCGATAGCTAGTGGCCGCCCCCCCCCCCACACCTTCTTTTCCCTGCCAGCCGAGGCGCTTCCCCCCCCCCCCCCAACCGCCCTTCCCCCCCCGAGGAAAGCGGCCCAGCCACTCACCCAGGCAGACGAATAAAACGGACTCCGCCTGCCCCGCCGCCATGGCCGCCCAAAGCCCCCCCCCCCCCGAGGCCACGAGCGGAGCGGAAGCCGACGGCGCTCCTCTCGAACTGACGCAAAGCCTCTTCCCGCCGCTTTACGGCAACGGCCGGGTCCGTCTTCGCCCATTGCCTGGATGTTAATTTAAGATGTCAGAACCGGAGGCATCTGGTGGCCTCTTCGGATAGGGGATGCGTAGAATTTCAGAACAGGAGCCCCCGAGATATTAGCAAAATGCCCGTCAGCCCGCCCGGTTTCCTTCCCTCCTTTTCCCCCCCCCCCTCTAAAAATCAGGCACTCGGGAAGACAGCTATTTCCCCCCCCCCCGCCCTCCCAAATGCACCTGCTCCAGGTGAGCCTCCTCCGCGGTCGCCTCCGCCTCGCCCAGCCGAAGGGCTCCTTCTTCGGTGGGGATGCGAGCGCGCCGCTCCTCTCGCGCGGCTGAGCCTTTGAGCCGAGGGGAGCTTTTCCAACCAGGGGCGCCCGGCAGAAGTGAGTAGATGCGGATGCTGATCTGCGAAGGGTTTCTCATCCGCTGGGATTCCGGGAAAGGCTGCGGGGTTAAGTGCGGGAGGCTCTGCCTGCGTTTCTCCCTTGCGTTGCAGAGACCCCTCCGGGGAACGCCTCGGGGGTCAGAAATCCGTCCTTATTTGACTGTAATGAATGGGCTTTTTATACAGTACAGATGCATTGAGCTTGCAACCAACGTGTGGGGAAGGTAGACCTGCGCCAGCTAAAACGAAACGCATCTCCTTCATAACCTTTGAGATTAAAGACGTGGCTTCTTTATTCGAATGACGATAAAGGGATAAAAACCCAACAAACGTATATTTCAAGGACAGAGGCCAGCATGACTCTTGACACACATGTGGTCATTTCATGTGGCTTTTTTTTCAGGATGGGGATGTGACTTTGTTTTTGTTGCCTGACTTCCTAGTTTAGCCTGTGTAGCCCGTGTTCTTCCCGATACTCTCCCATCCAGATACCAATCGCGCCCAACCGTGCTTGAGCTATGAGTAACCCAGGCAGTGCAAACCCTGTGCTGCCCACCTGCGGAGGCCAAATTACGTTTGGTTTACTCTTGTTGTGACCAGCGGAAGGGCGCACAGGCAGACCGATTTCTCCCCCTGGTGATTTATGTGATTTTTTCCTTTAAATGTTGGGAAATAGTTTTATGGGCAGGCAGATGTAAAAGGAGAAAGCGTCTGCAGTCTGGAAAGATACTAATAGATCTCTAATTTTGGGATATTGGAAACTAACGCTGCTCTCCTGAATACCTAAAAAGAAGAACCATGAATGGAATTTTATAATCAAAATATAGTTTTGGAAGCACCCGAGAGTTACTACAATAAATGTTACAACTGAACTGTAATCTAGGTCAGTATCTTCTTTGTGCTAATGGGAGGGGTTTTTTTTTTTTTTGCCAGAAATTGTGGCAAAAGTAGTGCCAGAAACATTACCCAAATAGTATCCAAGTAGTACCCAAAGTACTACTTTTCAATAGTAACTGAAAACTTCTCACTTTATAATATTAACTATCAATTCCCAAACACATCAGCAGTAGAAACTGTTCAGAAGAGACCACGAAACATCACATTAATTACCTAGTAATTACAAGTAGCCCTAAACATTCTTATGGTTAGTAAATGGATAAAGTATTCTTGACACTTGAAAATCCAGATAGACAGTAAGCCCTTGCTCCAATTTTTCTTTCCGTGTTTGTTTCAGGCAGTGAATGGAGGGCAGACTAATAGAAACCACAAGAACAGGCTTTTTCTAAATGCCATGCAGTTCTTTAAATAAACTATTCTCCATTATAAGTTGCTGTATAGACAAAACTAAGGTGAACTTGGCATGGTGGGATTTCATATATCCTTGCCAAAAAGCAGGTCTGGAAGATCTCTTAATATCCCTTTTTTAGTCTTCCCAGTAGTTGAATATTTAAAAAAAGATTAAGAATAAAGGATTCAAGGTACAGCTTTTTTGCTTCAGAAAAGAAAAGAAGAGGAAGAGAATAACTACATCTAAAAATTGGTTGGATCTGGATAAGGGTACTGCGGGGGGGATGGGGGATATCTCCCAATGTATCCTTTTAGAAGAGGCTCAAAACTCTGCTGGAGATTCCTCCATTCTTCCTGGTCACATGACCCAAGGAGTTGATGTTAAGACACTTCCAAGTTTTCCAAGTTGGTTACTTATTTATAGGCTCCAGGCATCTTATTAATTTAAGCTGCAACTGTTTATTACAAGAGAGAGCGATAACCCTTCACCCACACACTAGAAGAAGGGTCCAACTCCACAAAACTTAACTAAACTGTTACATCATTTAATGCTTTGACTATAGTCTTTTTAGATTACTACATGAGGTTAATCTTGAAGATAGTTGAAGAGTTAAATTTAATTTTAATATATAATTAGCCTTAGCCTAGGCAGAGTAAAACTCTGTTCTCCAGATACCTAGCCTTTGTTTAGGAATTGGCTTCTTAGCAGAAGACTCATGACTACAATGGAAAGATTTCATTAATTTATAGCAGACAAGCAGGAAGCCATCTGTATGCAATACATTTATCTGTTGTAACACATAGAAGCAAAAGCTCTTCTTTTTAAGTTTATGGGTTTGAATTCTATTTCCTCATGCCTTTCTGAGTTAGTGGAAGCTATTAAAACTTATTTTTGTTCAAGTAACTTTTTTTCCTAATTTGGAAGCTGCTGGTAGCTTCGGTTCTTTATGATTCTGTGGATATCTGTGGAGATTCTCAGTCTCATCCAGGTCCTGGTTGTCCCAAAGGTGCTTTTTTTCGAGAGGCAACTGGACTTTCTGGTTTTTCTTTGAAGACGACGTTTCACTTCTCATCCAAGAAGCTTCTTCAGCTAAGCGTCTTCAAAGAAAAAGCAGAAAGTCCAGTTGCCTCTCGAAAAAAAGCACCTTTGTGGCAATTCTGTGGATAATTTTAGCAGGGGATATATCTATGAGTAGCATATCATTTTTAATTTCACACGACCGCATTAACTACCAGTTAAATTTTAGGACCAAAAAGTTTAAGATCATTGTTCTACTTTTAACTATTAAAGTCCTGAATATACTTTGCGCTTGTAATATCTTTTGATTTTCTTCAGCTACTTAGGCTGACTGGGAATTCCCCAACACACACATACCCCCCCCCCCCCATATACACACATGTTAAAGAAGTTTCAAGGTAGATCTTCCTTTAAAGTTGTATTGATTTTTTCCCCTTAGGAAAAAACATTCAGCTAGCTCCTTTTACCTTGTGTAGTTCACACACAGGTGCAATAATTGTGCAAATGTTTTCACCTTTTCTCTACTGTTTGATCTGCTTGAATATTACAACAGATGTGGACCAAATCTATTAATGTAAATACATTCACAGTAAAAATAAAAATTGAAACATGGGGGGGGGGGGCGGAATTGGATAAGGAAGTAGTTAACCACTTGTTGCAAAGAACTGGTCGATGCATTGTAGCCCTGGAATAAGGTCATTCCCCCCCCCCCCCCATTTTCTGCAGATTCCTTTTATCCTACATCCCAATTATTTCAGATGATGCTCATTCTTTCATAGCAATTGCCCAGAGAGATGCCCAGGGTTAGATGAAATGAACAAAACCAAGTCTTTTAGTTTCTGAGAGCAGAATTATTTAGCTATGATTGGATGATAAATTGTATTAATACATTCAGTAAACTTTCAGATTCTAATAATCATCTTCGATATTAGGAAATCTTTATGAATATCTCAAATAACCTAGCATCCCCCTCATTGTTGGTAAATATATGGATGAATTGCAATTTTTAAAAAATGGACATGGTCTTTTGACCACAGAGAAAGCAAGCCGTAGAAGCATACGCTAATAGAATGAGTGTTTCTGAGACTATTCTCAAATTTTCTTTCTATAACCAATGGGAACAGGATTATCAATAGAATGTGGGTAGAGAGAATTGCACAGTGCAGAAGGGCTGTGCTGCTTTGGCTATACATTTAAATCAACAAATAGTTAACGGATATTGTTCGTTAAAGAAAGATATGCAAAGGGTATGTGAGCTTTGGGGTGTTTATTGTTATTTCTGGTGTTTCATCGTCTTTTTGAAAACGTCTGCAAAAGGGAGATTAATGTTATTAACAACAGCAAGAGAACTGCCACATGACTAGTGATGGCAATCCTGGAGGTTCTTATTGTCATTAGCAAGGATCCCACAGGTTATTAAGCAAGGACCTCGTATGAATGCAGTCTGGGAAAGCTCATCCCAGACATGCAGGCCTGTGGGTGCTACAAGGTGCAAATTGGTAGCTGCCAAAAGTGTGGGCACCACAGGGTATGGGTGGGTAAGATCCCCACGGGGCTCCTCAGGAGGAAAAGCAGCAGGATTGTGAGTAACTTAAAACCTGCTACCAGCTTCTGCTTTGAAGTTTCTCTTCGACTTTGCTTATGATAAACTGGCATGGAAGGTTACGCCTGGTGATCACGTGACCATGGGACACTGCAACCCTTATGAATGTCAGCCAAGAGCCTGAATTGCAATCATAAGACTGCTGGAACTCTGCAAGAGTCACAACCTCAATTGTTGGTTGTAAGTTCCACTTGTTCGGTGTCAGTGTAACTCTGATTGCTGAATGAATGGTTGTAACTTGAGGACTACTTTATACTACGATGGTTCCCAATTTATGGTTCATGGATTGTCTATTTTGGGTGGAGGTATTGCAAATGGTCAATGGGGAAAATGATATAATAGTTATACACTGTAATTTCCTGGATCTATTGTATTTGATGTATGACAGTACATTGTGAATTGCAGTATTTCACGGGGTGCCTCGGGTGTTGGGTCTGAGCTCCCGCTTTACAACCCTGTAATCCCTTAATTCAGCGTAGAATCGGAGAAAGTGGACGGAGCTAAACATTTACTAGCTGGATACCCTTCCTGACACCTTGCAATATCACAGCACCTATTTTTTTCTTTGGCCCCTGGGAGAGAAATATCTGGCACTGCCTATAATTGAACTCTCAATCTTCCAAGGAGGAGGCAAAAGTCTTTGCCATTAGGCCACCTCATCGCTCCCACTAGGCCACCACATCATTCAGAAGTTTGAATCTTCTATATATTATTGAAGTAAATTTAACTTATTTGATGCCGATTTGTAGGAGCAGTTTTATTTGTATTTTTAATACTGTCGGTATATTGCTTTTTTCTAATCATGTCTTGCACCATGTATTTGTTTAATTATAATGCAAGGCAAAAATTCTTGTGAGATGACATCTCTTTCTCTCTTTCCCTCCCTCCTTCCTTTATCTCTCTCATCTCTTTCTTAAGAGTTTCTCAAATCTCATACTTTCCAAAGCAGTGTATTCATTCTGTACTGTAAATCAGAATTAAGTATGTGAAAATGTGACTAATCCCATGTGAGCCCTCTCTCTGGATCAAACACTAATTGTAAACCCATTAAGACAAAAACTGGCCTTTTGTAGTAAAAGGATAATAATATAAGAAAATGTTCCTGAAATATTTCCACCTCCTACCCTATTTCCATTTTTTATAATTTATTTATTAATCCAACTTGTGTGGCAGCTCATGTCACCGAAAGCAACTGAGTAGTACACAATAATATTTGCCCTCTGATCAAATATTGACACATGAGGCGGCTGCAAGCTTTTGTTATGAAATAGTCCTTACAGCTATGATAGATACTGGAGCTTTTGAAATTGATATTGCCTGATGTGAACAACCCAAATGTTTATTTTAATGCTTCGATGTTAAATCTGTTTAATATAAAAATTGAACAAGTTGTATTTAAATTTCATTTTGTTTTTCGATTAGAAACCCCCAGGAGTCATACAATTTTGACAGTGTTTAATTGAAAAAACATATAATATATACATATATGTAAATCAATCTCTCTCTCTCTCTCTCTCTCTCTCTCTCTCTCTCTCTCTCTCTCTCTTTCTCTCTCTCTCTCTCTCTCTCTCCCTCCCTCCCTCTCTCTCTCTCTCTCTCTCTCTCAGAGGGGGGGGACAACTCAGTATTTAATTGTAGCTTTTATAAGTAAATATACATTGCAATTCAAATGGTTATTTCTCTCTTAAGTTGCAGTAGTCTATTCATTAGTACAAGTTCTTGAAAATATCATAACAGATCCTTAAATATTTGTAGAATTTAATGGGATCATTACAATTTACAACATAACTTCATTTATTTTACTAGGGTTAGTTTTATGAGAAAAAGAGCATTTTCAGAATAAACACAGTGAGTGATTAGTTATATTGTTAACTATAAACTGAGTTTTCTTTAAAGTTTTAAATCTTTTGCCGCATTAAGGTTTCCTGTTCATGATCATCTTTCTCAAATTAATAGCTGGGAAGTAAGCATTTTAAAATCATCAGATAGTAAATTTCCTTGCTGAAACGGAACAACTGCTTTTCTATTTCCTGCTACATTTTTCTCTTGATAGTTGGTAGAATTAAATTAGACCAATCACTTATTGATTTTAAAATAAACTTCAGAGGGTATGTAGTGGGAAAAGATTATCATTTATCCCTAACGCGTCACTTCAATATCAATAAATATTCCTGTGTTAAGATTTTACTTTATTTATTTCAATCTATAACTATCTATATAGTTACCAACCTCAAATATATGACTCAGGGCAGCTCATCACATTTTAAAAAATAACAGAAAACAAGGATTAAAAACAATTAAAAACAATAGAAAAGCCATATAACGAAATCTATAGCTGAGGTATTCCAATATCCATCAACAATTGTACAATTACTGCACTGGGTATATGTATGTACGTGGTATGTATGGGTGTATGTATTTATTTATTTAATTTTTATCTCGCCTTTACTATTTTTTTTTTATGCTTAAGGCAGTAGAAGTACCTAACTCTCCTTCCTCCCCCTATTTTCCTCACCACAACAGCCTTATGAGGAGGTGGGCTGGGTGGAGAGAGAGGCAGTGGCTGGCTCAACTTCTCCGATCTCGTGCCTAAGACGAGACTAGAACTCATCATCTCCTGGTTTCTAGCCTGGTGCCTTCACTACTAGACCGCACTGCTTCTCTTTACCACACTTCCAAGGTGAAACCACATTTCAAGGGCTTGTGGGGAGCCAGCAAGGTCAGCCTTATGGTCTGTGAAAATCTCCGTGAGAGACGGGAGGAGAAGGACCTTGGCAGCAATCAGAGCAACGGCACCTGGGTTTTCGGAAGCAATGTGGCGGAGGCCTAAAAAAGAGTCCTCCCTAACTTCTTGGCCTGTAAAGGTGGGTGGAGGAGGGAGATGAACTTTCAGCCCCCCAAGATGCTGCTACTGTAACTTTACAATAAACATGCTGTCAATGTTCATGGTTAGTGCCTCCCTCTCTGGACTACTTCAAAGGCCTGGAAGTTGAAGCTGATCTGACCGTTGAGGAATGATGCTCCAAAGGGAGGGAGCCGTGGCATAAAGAGCGTTTCTTTCCAGCCAGACAACATTCCCCAGCTGACAGGTTGCAAAACATCCCCGTCCCAGGTGAGCTGAAGGACCGGTGGATGTGATTGGAAAGAAATTGTCCCCCGGTTCCTCATTCCGTGAAAGGCCAAGGTTCACCTGAGTTCTGCCATTATTATGCAGGTATCGAAGGGAATTGTAACAGCATCACGGAATATGACTAAGTTGAGAGTTATGGTCCAATCAAGTCTTACAAACCATTGGAAAAAATGAAAGATGGTCTCGGCTTCTCTTGTCAACGTTATACTATTATAATGTCCTTTTATATTTATTTTTTTTGTCTTCTAGTGAACAATCCCATACCTTCCAATTTGAAATCGGAAGCCAAAAAGGCAGCTAAAATTTTAAGAGAATTTACTGAAATAACCTCCAGGAATGGTCCTGACAAGCTCATACCTGGTAAAGAGAGAGATTTTCATTTCTATATGTTATGGAAGCCTTGTTTTGCCTTGAGTTATGCTTTCCTTTCTCTTTTTCAAAGTACCTCTAAAGCAGGGACGTGCAGTCAGGGGAGGCAGAGCCTCACCACTGTCATCATGAAAAGAAAAGGAAATGTAAAAGGAAAAAGGCAAGAGCTGCTGAGGTCAGGCTGAGCTAGTTGCTGCCAGAGTCACCGTGGATGACGCTGCTTAGTGCTTAACTGTTTAAAAAAGCCTTTTAAAAAGCGCCCTCTACAGGAGGAGGCAGGAGAACCACGTGCCTCATCTAGTCTGAATTTAGGCATTTTATGATCACTTGAGTAGAGTTAAGCAAGGGTTAAAAACCTAAAAATTCCTAACGTAGGTGAGGCACGTTGTTCTCCTGACTCCTCCTGTAGAGGGCGCTTTTTAAAAGGCTTTTTTAAACAGTTAAGCACTAAGCAGAGTCATCCACGGTGACTCTGGCAGGAACTAGCTCAGCCTGACCTCAGCAGCTCTTGCCTTTTTCCTTTTACATTTCCTTTTCTTTTCATGATGACAAGCAAGAGCAGAGTTGAAATCCTCTCTGAAACAGCTGGAAAAGGTACGTGTGGGTCAGAGGGAGGGGGAGGAATTCAAATTTCATCCTCAAGTGTAGATCCCTCCCCAAATGTAGTTTGATTGCAGGCAGAGCCACATTGCCTTTTCAAACACACACACACACACACACACACACCTGGATAAAACTTTATAAGCCCAGCTTCACTGACTACAAGTTTGAAAAGGCAACGTGGCTCCGCCTGCAATCTAAGGCTCGGATCGGCTCCAACTTCTGTTTTTGTGTTTGTTTGAGAGAGTGAGTGAGAGAGGGAAGGGGGTAGGAGAGATAATCCAATCCAACTTCTCTGTGTGCGTGTGTCTGTTTGAGAGAGGGGGGAGGGAGGGAGGGAGGAAGGAGGAGGAGGGAGAAGAAAAGAATAAAGGAAACTTTTTCGCAAAGGAGAAAAACAAATGCTGTCACTTTAAATCTGAACTGAGCATGCTCGGCTGTGGAATTCTGGGAGTTGAAGTCCACAAGTCTAAAAAAAATTTGAAACCCGCCACTGTGTCAGTGCCTCACCAGCCGTAAACCTCACCACACATCACTGCTCTAAAGCCTTGTCTTTGACTGCTGCGTTTATTTGAAAAATTATTCTGTAAAGGCATGGATTCTGTATTTACGTTGGGAAATGGGTTATGAGCCTGTAAAAAGCATATGTTGTTATATTTTAAGGGGCCTGCTTTCTGTAAAACCTAAGATAGCAGTTAGTAGCCAATGGCAGTAGCACTAGATCAAGATGGGTTTTTGAAATGTTTTTGTAATCACACAGTGCTTTCTTTCAGATGAATTATAATAATAATATTTGAAACAATATTTTGAAATAATATTGTGAAATAATATTTTTATGGCATATTTCCTTTCCTATTCCATTTGCCCTTAGAAATAATGTGTTCTAGAGGTCTAGTTTAAAAGATAACTGCTTCCCTGGCTGTCCTTCATTATTCAGATGACATTCAGAATATTAATGATAATGTACCTCATTGCTTCTTGTTCAAGAAGCAAAATGTTGTCTCAAAATATCTAGAAGAGAAAATTTTACACATCAGCAGTATTGTAATATTTTTATACCATCAACTAAAACTTACAAATAAATGGACTTTAGAGTTTGCCTTTTCTGCTTGATTTTTTGGTAATAAAAAACTACTTTTTTTGTCTCTTGGGGAAAATATATTTCTTTTAAAGACCGACTTCAAGCATGACAGTTGTGAGATCTTCTCTTTTCAGTTTTGATTCTGATACAGTAGTAATTTCCACTTTGGTAACAACATCTTAGGATGGGAATTTAGAGTTAAATTTAGAGTTAAATTGGATTTAGGCCATATAAAATAAACAAATAAATGACTAATTTAATGGCATACTCTAATAAATCAATCTGAATCCAAAACTTATATTTTCAATTAAATCAGAACCAAGTCTCTCTAGTTTCTAAAGAGCTACAATAATCAAGACAGCTCCACATAAACTGAAAACCCAAATCAGTGTAAAATGACAAGGAATCATTCAATTGAGCTGACGGGTCTTTCTCAAGAATGCTGTAATTATTAGAGCTGTGTTAGTGCCTTAGATGCGAAGGCAGAGTGGCCTTCCAGAGAAGACCGGGGCAAGAGACTTGGCTGTACCTGCAACTGTTGAGAAGAAAGACAGGTTTCCCAGCCCCATTGACCCTGGGAGAAAAATAGCTTTTTTCAGGCACTTTGGTAGCTGTTTAAAGTAAAATCCCTCCATGCTTCCAGCACTCTCAGAGTTCTGTTTAATAAGGGTTGTTGAGATAGATTGAATGGAATTAAGACTATTACTAGAATCAAATTATTTTCAATTTAGAATCAATTCAACTTGGTGTGGAGACTAACTCTAACAATTTCCTAATGAAAAAACCAAAGAGGTTGGACTCTTCACTGCTAACAGGAAGTCTGCAACTGGTTGTTAGCATAGTAGCAGCATATTGTAATGGTCTGTGTGGGAATGACACTGGGACACAGGGCGCTGAAACACAGCCAGCTCAACTGTCTAATAAAAGGCAGCTAAGCCTTTTAGCAGCAGGAATGTGGGTAGGGCTAGAGGCTCAGAAGAGACCCTCCCTGTTTTGGGGGGTAAAGGGGAAAATAAAGGAGGAGGAAAATAGTTTCAGACTTGGCAAGATTCTGTTAATGTAAACTTACCATAAAAGTGCCTCTAATGCAATCTTGTATTGTTGTTTGCAGCCCACGTCATTGCCAAAGCAAAAGGCCTTGCAATCTTGTCTGTTATCAAAGCAGGATTCTTGGTAACAGCTCGAGGAGGCAGTGGGGTAGTTCTAGCTCGCCTGCCTAATGGAGGTAATTTTTTTCCTTTTCTAATTGAGTGCGCCAGACAAACCTTAACTACCTGCCCTCTCTTGTCCTTCCTCTTAAGAACATTAATAGGATGGTCACATCTTTGCATCCCCATGTGTCCGTTTACTCTCACAGTATGCCACGTTAATACCTTTATGTCCCTTGTTGGACACAACTGGTTGCTTTTGATACTTTCACACTTTCCTGTGTCGTTATCAGAAATACTCCTGGCACAACAGTCTCTTTCTGCTGTAGGTATGGAGTTAGACTTAGAATAACTTTATTGACACTTTGAATGTACACTAGTTGGCATACGTCAAAATGAAATTTCATTGCATGCAGCTCTCAAAGAGTCACCACCTCCAATGTACTCTACATAAACGTGACTAAATAGATACAGAATTATTATGTATATGCTCCCATATGTGACATAGAGAAACAACACAGTCCAGTTCGGATGGTTACATGTACATGGCGAGTGAAAGAAATCTTGTGGGTTTACCAGACAGAGGGGGCAGAGGGGACAAAGTTTTGGACTTTGGGGAGGTGACTTTGCTTTCTACTGTTTTTCATACGTAGGTAAGGTTTCTTTCTTCTCTTGTTCTCAAGAGAACAAGAACCTCACTGCTGCATCCTTCTTGAAAACCGCTTCTACCATCTTTCAATTTTTACTGTTATCAAAATTAAGTAGTCCGCATAGTCACAAGGTTTTTCTCCAAATTGCCTTTATAGGCTGGTCTGCTCCTTCTGCCATAGGAATTGCTGGCCTTGGTGGTGGATTTGAAATTGGTATCGAGGTGAGTATTGAGTTGTGATGTTACATTGAATGGTTCTAGAAATGACTAAAAAGGTGAGTCCAGTGAATTAGACAACAGTCTGAAATATTTGGTAATGTTTTAAAAGTCATGCAATATGTAAAACGCCAACAGTAAGCCAAGTGAGAGTCGTCCTTTATGATCAAAGGGAGCAGTTGTTTTCGGAGAGGATTTTATCTAAATTTAGATTTAACTAGATTTACTAGATTTAATATGATCCAATAATGCTAAGAGATATTTTCTGGAATCCCATTTTTTTTTCTTTTTTGCCGAGGTGATTTAAGTTACTAGCTCTCGGTGTTAATAAGATCTTAGCCAAAAGTACAGTATTTTTGCTTTTACACTCATTTTCTTTCCATATTTATTTATATTTTCAAAACAATTCCATCAGAGTTTACTCTGCACTGATATACATTATGCCCTGGAAGAACGAATATTTACAGTGGATAGCAGCTTCGTAGCCAGTAGTTTGCCAAACTCATTTATCCTGTTATGCAGATGTATTCTGCTTTATTTAAGAATTATATTCTAAGATGAAAATAAGAAAATAAAGTATCAAAGTTTGTGGATTAAAAGAGGAGCAGGGTACCTCTATATGATGATTAATTGATTTGGCTTCAGGATCCTGGGGTTTTGGTTCAAAACAGTTGTATTGCCCACATTTGTCTTTCAGTTGTCAATTATCAAAGCCAAGCAGTGAACTGAAGTAAATTGGTGGGGATGACACAACTATTCCTCTAGCTTTATCCATCCAGTATCCCACTATTACTGTTTTCTGGAAGGAAATAAAAGCTCTGTGAATTTTAAAATTAGAACATTAGAAAGTGAAGCTTCTTGGTCAGAAGTTTTTCTGAGTTGAAGACCGATGCCAAGGTCGCTAATAAAATGACAGAATAGGAAGGGAGAGTGGACCTTCTAGTCTAACCCCCTGCTGAATCAGGAAAACCTGTACAATTTTAGACAAATTGTTGTCCAATCTCTTCTTAAAAACATGTAGTGTTGGAATACCCACAACTGGAGGTAAGTCATTCCACTGATTAATTGTTCTGTCAGGAAATTTCTCCTTAGTTCTTGGTTGGTTCTCCCCTTGATTAATTTCTATCCCTTGCTTCTTGTCCTGCTTTGGTGCTTTGGAGATATGGTTGATACACACCCACCCTTCTTCTTTGTAGCAGCCCCTCAAATATTGGAACACGGCTATCGGTTTACCCCTAGTCCTTTTCAATTCCTGCAACCATTCTTCATATGTTTTAGCTTCCATCCCCCTTATCATCTTTATTGCTCTTCTCTGCACTCTTTCTAGAGTCTCAACATCTTTTTTTATGTTGTGGTGACCAAAACTGAATGCAATTTTCCAAGTGTGGCCTTACCAAGGCATTATAAAGTGGTATTAACACTTCACGTGATCTTGATTCTATCCCTCTGTTAATGCAGCCTAGGATTGCATTGGCTCTTTTGGCAACTGCAGCACAACTATGCTTGCTCATAGTTTAAGTGACTGTCCACTAGGACTCCAAGATCCCTCTCACAGTTATTACTATTGTCAGATTAGCCAGGCTGACTTGGTGGGAAATAGCCTTTGACACATGAGCCCTCAGCTGTATTCCACTAGAAATGATGTGTGTGGCCTTTTCAAGCATTCATGTAGTTTATAGTAATAGTTTCACAACAACTAACTAGTCACGTGGCAAATCCTACATAGTTCATTATGGGGTGTATGATTTCTCTGGTTTGATAAATAATGATGGTTTCAGCAGGTATTTTCAAGAATACTTCTCAGCCTAATCATTCTTCCTTTTTGTTCCCCCTCCAAGATTTTTTCTGCTCTTTTCAAAGTCAACCGAATTGCTCCCTTTCACTCAAAGAAATGCTGCTTTTTTGCAGCAGTGTTTGGGAATAGCATTTAATTCCATTCTGGTTGTGTCAAGGCAAGTGAAGACAAGTTCAGAATGAATGTTTATATTTCAGTTCCTGATAAAGAGTTTGCCTTCCTTTAATTTACCTTGAGATGATAGCCACTTAAGTTACTTCATTGATTCTAGGGAATTATCAAACCACACTGAGAAAGAATTCAAGAAATCGCTCCCACTCTGTCTCTCACACACAGTGATTTTGTTATTACATTATACCAAGTTGGAGGTGATCAGTCTGACCTAGATTCCTCATCTATTGCCCCAGTTGTGATTGACAACAGAGAATATCAGTCACAGCTGCCAAAGTTGCAGGAGATTTCACTACAAAATCACAATAATTTAATTCAAGATTGCTGAAATCTCATCAATGCTTCTATTTTTAACGTTATAAAAAAAAATAGCTACAGTAGTCTTATGTGTGCCTGTAATGTATCTTGACAAACAACGACAGGCATTTTATAGTCTACCTTTGCCCTAAGCCAAGATTTTTTTTCAACAACCCATAGTTTGGTTCTGGAAGAAGAATAACATTAAATTCCTTTTCTCTCTCCTATTCCACCCCCTAAACTGCTGCCATCAGGTATCAGATCTTGTAGTAATATTGAACCATGAAAGAGCAGTTGAAGCTTTTGCAAAAGGTGGAAATCTTACTCTGGGAGGAAATTTCACAGTGGCAATTGGACCTTTAGGGAGGTAAGTATCATCCTGCAAAGTCAGAGAGCCTGAAACTCTTTCTGTGCTCCTTATTTAATTCTTTCTTGAAAATTGAAAATTGTACTGTTCATCTTATGCTTGGAGAGTCATTCGGGCAAAACATGTAATACCACTTCCCTGGCTCCTGCTCCAATTCCCGGCGCCTGAGGGAATTCACCTGAATTAATGTTTCTCCCTGTCAGAACATTTGCGTGCCAAAGGGTGCAGAATAAGGCAGTTACAACCTTTCGGGCTCTGGACTCAAACCACACACTAATGACTACCCGAAGGCCCATCAAGTACATGTTACTAATATTTCTCTCCTCTTCCCCTTCTTTTTTCTTTTTTTCTTTACTTTTTGAAAAGAAAGCATGAAAAGAGTCAATTTGGGGTGGTGGTTGAGGCACCAGGCTAGAAACTAGCTGACTGCATGTTCTACTCTTGCCCTAAACGTGGAAGCTGACTGGTTTGATCCAGTCGCTCTCAGCCCTCAACAATCCTGTTGTTCTGAGGAAAATAGGAGGAGGGAGGAATATTACCTATGTTATTTCCCTTGAGTTACTTATAAAATAATAAAGGAGGGATAAAAGTCTAATGAATAAAAAATGTAGGTTAACTTCTTTTTGCTTACTTTCTACAAGTTCTGGACTTGGTTATCAAACAGTAGTTCAAGGTTGTTGGTTTTTTTCAGATCTTTGGAAGTATTTCTTTTAATAGACGACTGTGATATGTCTTGAAACCGCAAAATATTTTAAGAAGGAGCCTAAAAGGAAGTAAGAGATGTAGCAAGGTTTATTTTGGAATGATAACATGACTTGGATAGAATTTCACTGAAGGCAAATCTTCCAGGACTAAGAATTCTGCAAAACACTCGCATGTTTGCCTCACGTACCACCTTTCTTGAAGCAATGACAAGTTTGACAGAGATTTTACATGTGTCATCCTTTGGGTGCTTAAAATTGCCCACACGGCCGAGGCTTCTGGATACTTTCCAAGGGTAGCCCCACCACGTAGAGCACATTACAGTGCTCCAGACCGCAGATGGCCCCAGCACGAGGCCTAGCGGAGAGTCTCTCTGACCAGGAAAGGGCATAATTGGCACATAAGTCAAAGCTGAGCAACAGTGAAATTAAAAGTTCAGTACGGTTTAATGAATATGTTCACATTAGTGAGGAGAATGTTTATTTTATTTATTAATCATACATCTGCTCTGTTGCAGTTTCTCAGTGACCCATTGAGATTTTAAAATAGCCACCATTAGCTTCAGTCCAATCTGAATAATGATAGCAACAATAAATAATCATGTCAAAACCCATAGAAAAACACAGAAAACGGCAAGAAAGCAGATGTAAATTTAAGTCAAGCTTCTCTGAAACAGTTCAGCTTTTAACATTTGCTGGAGGAGCAGAGGATTATTGACTCAGCAGTTTAGTGCCATGATAGCTTTTAATTAGGGATTTTCCAATTAACTACTTCCATTATATCTAATTATAAGATTCAGTTAACAGTTTACTAGAAAAACAAGCCTTCCTTGAGTTGAGTTCAGTTCCAGATAAATGCATTGCCATCATCCTGCAGATTTCACAATGGCAGTAGGAGAGTGGTTTTGCCTCGCCTTCTTTTAGAAGTTTTTTTTAAACTTTCTCATCTAGCCTTTTGGTGTCCCAGCCACTTGCTGATCAGAGAGTCAACTTTGACGAGATGCTGTCATCTCCCAAGGGAGTAATTTATTGCTATTGGTGTCATTTTCCAGCAATCTAGTTCAGGTGGGGAAACGTGAAAGGAAGTTTAAGCTCTGGTCCCCAAGTATAGAAAATATATATGAATTTGACTAGGAATATGAAGAATTTCTAGCAGGATTAGCAGATTCTGTAACAGCTTTCTTCCCTATGCAGTCCGTCTGGTAAACTTCCAGGATTCATTTTGCTCACCATGTACAAGTACACCATCTGAACTAAACTGTATTGTTTCTCTGTGTCTTTAATATGTGAGGCTATATTCATTTAATTTAGTATTTATTTTGTCATGTTTGTATAGTGTATATATAGTGGTGGAGGTGGTGACCCTTTGGGAGCTGTATGCAACAAAATTTCATTTTAATGTATGCCGATTAGTCTACATTCAAAGTGACAATAAAATCTATTTTATTTTATTCTGTTCTGTTCTATTCAAAATGTTTTCCACCTTTCTTAGAAATCTAGAAGGGGATGTGGCACTGCGGAGCTCTGCTGCTGTGTATACCTATTGCAAATCTCGAGGACTATTTGCCGGAGTCTCTTTGGAAGGAACTTGCTTAATTGAAAGAAAAGAAACCAACAGCAAGTAGGTTTAAATGAACAGCCCAATGTGCTTAGTTCAACGTTTGCATCCTCTGGTGTAATATATATATATATATAGATACACAAAAGTGTTTGTTTTTAAAAATTATCTCTTGAAAATGCTGCATGTGGTTTATATGAAATAACAGGAAGAAATGTTAAATTCAGCCATCAGCATCTTTAAATTGGATTAGAACTGGAATAGATTCAAAGTAGCTTTGCATTTATGACAAGATAAAATGACAATGATGATCAGTTTTGAGATATTTATTACATATAAAACCATTTTGTAATCAAAATGCAGCATCAAATGCTTTAGCTGGGAGAAATCACTAAAGGATTATAGTTTGTAGAAAGCCTGGTTACTTAATCGTGAAAATCTTGTTTTATGTACGCTTCTGGCACACATATAAATGTTTGAAGATTTTATTTATGTACATTCTTCCAAGACTTTGTATATTTATGTGAGGAACTCCAACTAATGTAGATCATGAATGCACAGATATTGGAACATCCTGAAAGCTGCCATGGCGCAAACCTGAACACTCAGTGCCACAGCCCAGATCCCACATATTGCAACATGCAGGTTTCATATTTAGTTAGCATGCAATGAAAGTTTACTAGGAACATGAAGTGTTTACTTCAGTTTATTAGGAACATGTAGTGCCCCGTCCTGTTCCCCCCCCCCCCCGCCCATAACTTTGTAACCTGCCTGGAGTCCCGGAGAGTGAGTTGGGCAGCCGTATAAATTTTCTTTGTGGACTAACATAAAGGATTTTTGTTTGTTTTTAGGTTCTATGGCCGAGATATTCGTGCCAGCGCCATTTTGTTTGGTGATATTTCTCCTCCTCTGCAGGCACAAGATCTTTATGATATCCTTGAATCTTTTTCTCTTCAATATGAAGTTGAGGAAGGGAGAAGCTGCAGTGGTCCACCCGTGGCCAAAGAATCAAGAAAGGTCTGTGTTAACCTGCTTCACGCCTGCTTAGTTCCTTCCTATGGTGCATGTTTTTCTCTCACCATTTATTGTTTCAGTTGAATGAGGGCAAGGAAATCTGCCTCCTGCCAGTAGCATCCTGACAAAAGCCCTGAAAAGAGATTTACATATTTATACCTGCAAGTATAAAAGAAGGAAAGGGCTTTCTTAAATTAACTGCCATTCTCCCCCCCCCCCCCCCCCATTCTTAACTAGCAGAGATTTTAAATTGTCCGACATGCAATCTGAAGCGGATCCTTCTCTGTTGTCTATGGAGATTCTCAACCATCCAGGTCACGGTGGTCCCAAAGGGGCTTTTTTTCTTGCTTTTTCATCGAAGGTGTTCAGTTCTTGGGTGAGAAGCAAAAAGTCTTCAAGGAAAAACAAAGAAAGTCCAGTTGCCCCCTGAAAAAGGCAGAAGAATTCCTAAAGTGAATATAAAGATGAAACCAGAAACTTTTCTTTTGGGCTTAATGGAAAAAGATTTGGAAAAACAATTTGGAACTTTGATGTTATATATGTTGACGGCAGCAAGACTATTTTAGGTGCAAAAATGGCAGGACATTTTGGCTGCCACAACGGACGAATGTCTGCAAACGTTGCTGGAGCTGGCAGAGATGGCTGAATTGGCTGCTTTGATGAAAGAAAAGAACATCTTTGGTTTCTACTTGGAAACTGCTTCTGGACTTTGTGTTTGAAGTGTTAAAAAAATCAAAGTTTGATTTTGGGTTTTACTGATTATATAGATTCGTTGTTATAGAAATGGCTAGTTTATGCTATTATGGAAAAGTTTAAAAAGTTGAGGTTTGATGTTGCTGTCTTATTCTACTGCCTCAAGGGAAGCCAACACCTTTCACTCCCCCCCCCCCCAAGCACATGCCTTCTTTCTCCTCCCTTTTTCTCTGTCCCCTTTGTTCCCTACTATTTGCTTTTGTATTTTCCTACTTTATGTTATAAGCCAGCTTTTAAAAAAAGAAAAGAAAAAGCACCTTTGGGACATCCTGGTCTGTTCTATTTAATCTCCCAAAGAAGATAAACATGTGAAAATAGGAGGCAGGGACTCTTAGTACATGAAAACCATAAAGATACTCCAAGGCTCACTTGAATTCCGGCTGGTAGCTACGATTGCTCTGTTTTTCAATAACAAGGCAGCCCATCGCTATGATGTGTTGCAGTGGACTCAAAGACTTGTTACTGGTGCATGGATAATGAAGTGTAAGCTATCTCAGTTGAGGAATTGTAGGTGACATGTGAGGATTAAGTGATGGAGAGCTGCTCTTGATATCCAGGCCCGCAGAGAAAGAGCCAAATTTAACAATATAATATCCATAAACTCTTGACAGTATACTTTTTCAGGCCGGAGTCAGGCTTGTGCAGAATTAGCTAATCACAAACTAAAATAATTACTCATAGAAAGTGTGTGCATATTCTAAGAATTATTCCGTATCTTCCTTTTCCCACATACTTAGCCAACAACCATATTGGCTAGGAAATTGTGACACTTGTAACCCAGTATGTTTATAAGGTATCAGGAAACTGTTTATAATGTATATTGATGAAGCTTTTGGCTGTTTCCTGACAGAATCATGTAAAGCAACAGCCAAGTAGGACACCACAGAACATTCCAAGAGAAGGTAATGTGCAATTTGAAATATTGCTTGAAAAATGCTTTTTCTGCCCCCAATAGTGCTACTTTGTGTAAGGTCCAGCCCTTTCTTGCCTTTTGGGTAGAGGATTAATTACCTCAGAGATGAACAAAATCGAACTCTTTTTTTTCCCAAAGAAAAATATAAAACATTAAAATTAACTTTTAACTCTAGAAATTAAAATGTGGACATTCATTTATGGAGAGGTTCTGCTACAGAGCCATCCAAATCACATAACTGTCAATTTAATTAAGAAATCTAGTCCTCTAGATCAGTGGTCCCCAACCTTTTTATCGCCGCGGACCAGTCAGCCTTTGATAATTTTACCGTGGCCCGCTGAGCGCGCGCAGGGGTGGGGGGCGTTGTTCGCGACGACACATTGATTGTTTATATATCAGATTGTTTTGATTAAACTTCCCTGGAGCCAATATGCTATATGTTATGTTACTTAAGAATATATATACCTCAGAATCAGATACAACATCCACATCATTTCCAACTGAGTCAGTAAAATCATATGCCATGCCAAAACTATTTTAAATAAAGATATGAAATTAATCAAGTATTGCATTTATTTTTCAAAATGAATGTACAATTTTTTTATTATTTAAGTTTTGTACCCTATCTTTTCTAACTAACGTTAACTTTAAAAAGATGTTACATCAGACTACAATACAAGTAATTAAATGAAGACTAAAATAAGTGTTTTGGCATATTGAGCTTTTTATATTTCTTTCTTATATTGCTTCCTTAGTTGAGAACTTGCTCCTCAGCTTACTTATGCATTAACTGTTTGTTGCTTTTATGGTTTATTCATTCACTGCTCCATCTTCAGTTTTTTTCACAGGGGGCAGGGCTTCCTTCCTCCCTCCCTCCCTTCCTTCCTTCCTTCCCTCCCTCCATTCCTTTGGCCACCGATTTTGATCCAATTCTCTCTCTCTCTCTCTCTCTCTCACACACACACACACACACACACACACGTTCTTTGGGGGGGTTGAATTACTCCGCCTCACTGCGCAAAGTCGGCTCAGCATGCGTTCGGCCCCCACTTATGCCGAATCAAATCCGCGGCCGGCGGGACCAGGGGGTTGCATTTCAAAGCCGCCAGTCCTCTTGCTTCTTCTCCTTCACCGGCAAAGCTCCCGCTGGCGGCTCCGCCCATGGCAGCAGCGGTGGTGCCTCCCCCTCCGCTCGGAGCACCTCAGCTGGGCTCTGGGTTATCCCTGCCTCCACCTCCGCCGCTTTCCTACTAGCTCCCGCGGCCTCAAAAGCATGGCAGAGGAGGAAGGGGGAGGGATAACGCGGGAGCCAGCTCAGGTGCTCCGCTTGGAGGGAGAGGCACTGCCACTGCCATGGGCAGGGCGCCAGCGGGAGCTTTGCCGGTGAAGGAGAAGAAGCAAGAGGACTGGCGGCTCATCAAAACAAGTCTGGGGAGGTCCTTTGCAGGCGGCCAGTTCTAGCCACCTGCAAAGGACTTCCCCACGTTTGCTTTACAGAAAACTCTGCGCGGCAGATAGAATCTGCTGCGCGGGCTTTTTTTGCGATGTGCGCGGCCGCGCAGGCGCGCACCTTAGAGGGAACAGTGATCATGGCCCCCGGTCGCTGCGCGGCCCGGTGCCAGGTACTCCACGGCCCGGCACCGGTCCGCGGACCGGGGGTTGGGGACCACTGCTCTAGATAGTACTGGTCTGTCTGTTCTCATATTATTACAAATCACAAATAGATTGTAAGAAAAGCATGCTATGTTTGAAGCCACCCTGAATGATAGATAGCGGCTGAAGATATTTGTGGTTCCCAGCTTTCGCAGAGGGGGCCACATAGAAAACAGAAATCAAATCTTACAGTGCAACATCCTTCCTAAACATCTTAACAATTCCTTCAAAAACAGAAGAGTCAGGAGAAATATATATATTTTTTTCCTGCTCCAGTTACCTGTTCTTCCATTTTCCTGAGGAAACTTTAATCAGAAGCTGAGGGGAAATAATTATAGTGCTCTTCCTTTCTCAGTCTTCTTTCTGACCCTTGGCTGTTCTTTTTTAAATGATCAATCCTTTTGGACATTGAGGGGGGGGGGGGTTGGAGTAATCTGACTCCGTATTAGAGGTGGGTTGCTGCCGTATCGGCCCAGATTGGCCGAACCGGTAGTAGCAGTGGTGGGAGGCTCTGCCCACCTCTGGACACTTCTGTGCATGCACAGAAGCTTCTGCGCAAGTGCGCATGGGAGTGCGCCCAAACCAATGGTAAGAAAATTGGTAACCCTCCTCTGCTCCATATGCGGTGAAAAGCCCTGCTCTCACATGCATGGATGCAGAGTGAATGTCTGAAACAGTGATATGTGTATTGTGACTAGGGCTACTTTTAGACAAAATGGCAAAGATAAAAGTTGGCCAAGGAGGTTCAGGAGATAAAAGAGACAGTAAATGGAATCTAGAGCCAGTTTGGTGCACAAGTCGTCCTCAGGCTATGATGGCAATTGGGACCGGGATTCCTTTTGCCAAGCGATAGGGGTGTAAACTGCAGCTTTATGGGAACACATCATATGTTGCCACAAAAAGGATGCTTCATGACAGCATTTCATGGTTGATCTGCCATTCTTTAAGAACATAGTCATGTTTTCACTTCTTTTTCCTTGGTTCAAAGTGACATTGTGTTGTATTATATTCTGTTGTTGAGTCAACTTCCAGTAGACCTTTTGAAAGAAAAATGCAAATACACATAGCACCGTTAAAAAAAAATAAAAAAATTCCTGATAAAGAACAGCCATTTAAAAAAAAAAACAGGGCAGTGAGCCTGGAAATGATGTTATAAAGGAAGCAACTCCAAAATTTGACAGTGTTCTTCCTTGTCCTGTGGTCAGACAAAGACAAATTAAATTCACCTCTTTAACACAAGGGTTGTTTAAAACAGTTTAAAACAATCTTTAAGTACTGACTGATTTTCCTCATTCGTACAATAGAATAACAGAGGACTTTTGAATCAGTCAGTAGAACATTCATTGCATTTTTTTTCATTTTAATCTAAGCTTATTTTAGTAATGTCTTTGCATCAGGAGTTAAGCGTGTTAAAGCATGTTTTAACAAACGCTCTAATTCTTCTTCTTCATTATTATCTTTGTTTTCTACTTTGTGATTAAAGACTTTAGAGGAAGAGTATAAACAGAGAAAACGTGTAAAAAGAATAAAATATAAATAGTAACATACAAATGAATAAAGGAGCTGTACTGTTATGAGGATTATAGTGTTCTACATATATCATTAATTACTTATGAATTATAAACTACATGATTTACAAAACTAGGAATAAATATTAAGAGTATGTAATTAAGTTCATTGTAAATACAGTATAACTCACAAGTTGAAATTATAATACTATAATACACTGAATTAAATTTGAAAATCTTTATTTTTCTTACACTGATTTGGTTGAGAATAGTGGAGATTATTTTCTTCTTGGTACATTAAATGTTCCAACTTCACCCTCATCAATTTTCCATTATTTATATTACATATTTTCAAAGAAAAATTCAATTTTCCCCATAATCTTCTTAAATTTCTGCTTTGTGAAGACACAATGTGCTGCATCAAATAATCACCAACACCTATTAAGACTGGGCTTTCTCTTCTGTTGCTTTATGAATTCCTTCTTGTGGTAAGTTAGTATTTAGTCTCCTCTCTTTATTTTCTTAATACTGTGGTTCCTGACTGGCTTGGGCCAGTAGTTTTAGCTTTATAATAGGGCAGGAAGTTACCATCATATAGAATGTGTTAACTAACATAGTAATGTTCTGAATTCTTCTATAGCTCCAAGAACATCAAACAGACTTTATCCTGAGATTCCCAAGAACTGCACTGCAGTAGGTGAGTATTTATAGTGTTGTAAGTCTTCATGGTCAACACAGAGAGTTCTAGAACTCAGGAAGTTGTTTGAATAGAAGTAAATGGAGGTTTCTGAGATATTGGTCCACTTCTCCACATAGAACTCAGAAAGGGCCACAGAATCTTACAACACTGATACATAAGAGATGCCGTTCCCGTTGCAATGTTGCGATGCCTGTTTTGTCATTTGTTCTTGCTTGTTCCACCTACAGATGCCCATTTAGAAATTTATTCTAGCCTACAATTTAAATATGATTTATATGATTGGAGAAGATTAAGCTGTTAAAAACATACGGCTTTTGGTAAGGGGCAACACATAGACACATAGATTGGTTACAGTTATTTAGAATTTCAGCAGTTTTGGTCTACCAGAACAGAACAAGTAGAACAAATAATTACTGTCTATAGCAGTATTTTCTTGGCCACTTTTAAGATGTGTGGACTTCCAACTCCCAGAATTCACCAGTCAACATCGCTGTCTGGGGAATTCCGGAAGGTGAAGTTCACACATCTTAAAAGTCACCAAGGTTGAGAAACACTGGTTTATAGAATGTTACTTTTTGGTGTTACTTTGAAAGAAAATGAGATACCAATAATCCAGAGTTCTTCAAACTTTCGGTTTTCTTATGCTCATATGACCCAAACAGCCAAAACCTTTGGCCCGAACTGGCAAGTCAGCCTAGTATTCTTGAAAAAGAAAGCTGTGTAAACTGATAAAATATTAGTACCGCTTTATAAAGCCTTTGTAAAGCCACACCTGGAATCCTGCATCCAGTTCTGGTCACCACATTACAAAAAAGATGTGGAGACTTTGGAAAAATTGCAAAGAAGAGCAGCTAAGACGACTAAAACATATGAAGAACGGTTGAAGGATTTGGGTTTGGCTAGTCTAGAGAAAAGAAGGACGATATGATAGCAGCATTCCAGTGTTTGATGGACGGCCACAAAGAAGAAGGAGTCAATTTATTTTCCAAAGCACCAAAGAAGGCAGGACAAGAAGAAGCAACGGATCTCCTAACCAAGGAGAGGAGCAGCCTGGAACCAAGGAGGAACTTCCTAAGAGTGAGGACAATTCACCAGTGGAACAGAAGTTGCCTTCAGAAGTCGTGGGTGCTCCATCCCTGGAGGTTTTTAAGAGGAGACAGTCTGAAATGGTAGAGGGTCTCCTGCTTGAGCAGGGGGGGGCGGGGGGACTAGAAGACTGCCAAGGTTCCTTCCAGCTCTACTCTGATTGGTTGATGTTTGATGCAAGCATATTCCTCTTTCGGGAGCCTTTGAATACGGACTATGGCTCACAACATTCTGCACAGGCATGACCTATAAATGTGGAGGTGGGGGGTGGGGGGGGGTTCTTATTGGATCAGTGGAAAATACGTTGGAAAAATCAGAAAGTGAATGTTTCAGTGTAAGTAAAACATGATGGTATGTTTTCTACTATGCTCAGGGCTGTTTTCAGAATGCAGAGACCAAATCCAATCTATATTGTGGTCATGGACCAGCATAAATAAATAGAGCAAAATCTACAGTTTATATTCCCTTTCCACTTTTTGCCTATCAGTCCTCCATTCTCCTTCTCAAAAGTAAATAGGAAGGAACACATTCTTATTTTACATATTCTTATTCATCCTGATTCTAGAAAACTTGCTTGGTAAACTTTTTTGGCCAAAGTTCTCCAATCCTGGAACATACGTACAAACAAAAAACCTCTTTTTCTCATTACTGCTATTATTTTCTTTCTCTGATCCAGAAGAATTTGATTCTTGGAATGTGGTGCCTGGCTAAAAGAAGCTTAAAGTAACAGTTAGGTGTCTGTGTGTGTGTGTGAGAGAGAGAGAGGGAGGGAGAGAGAGAGAGACTGAAGCCTTCTAAGCAGCTTATAAATGTAACATTAAAGAGCGCCTGTCACTTCAGATCCATCATGGCAGCCCCTGTCAGCAGGCATCCACTCACCTGCTGCCTGCCGCGTCCCTCACCTTGTTGTGTCACTGCCGCATCACCAGCCGTCCCACTAAAGCAAACGAGACGGTCAGTGAGTCAGTAGCGGGTCAGAGGAGGAGCCGTTCTAGGACAGAGATGACAGCGGCTCTTTAAAAATTATGATTTCAATTGAGTTGATTTAAATCAAGCCTTTTTAGTAGTGATTTAAATCATGATTTAAATCAACTTGTTTTAAATGATACAGTAATATACTCACAGACTGTTGTGCATAATATCCTTATATTACTTCATAGAAATAGTAATATTTTGCCCTTTTCAGACCAAATAACAAATAGCTAAGCGTAGTTGTAGTTTCTAAGTGTAGACACAGTTTGTACAGAATAGGCTTATAGGAAGGTGACTCCCACACTACAGTTGTAATATAGAAACAGAAAGAGTTGGGTTGCAGACTTAGTCAGGATGAACACATCTGGCTCATCTAGCAGGCTTTGCCTTAATAGCTGCATTTAACTGCACCCTTGAGTAACAGCTTTCATAATATCATTGAAAAAGTACCTAAATAATAATGTTTGCCTCTCATAAGAACAGACTGCATATGGCTCTTTGAGGCAAGGTAAAATATTTCTGTTAAACTGGGGGACCCCAACCCCCGGTCCATGGACCGACACCGGGCCATGCAAACAAGTGAAGCCCCATCCGTTGGGCGAAGGCAGGATGCAAAACCTCCTCCAGTCCACAGAGAAACCTCTCTCCACGGAACTGTTCCCTGGGGGCCAAAAGGTTGGGGGCCACTGTGTTGAACTGCTTTGGGATAATCAGAACTGAGGCTCATAATCTGGGTTCCAATATATTTGTAATAATGTTAAGGGAATAGCCTATAGTTAGTTATAAACTATAAGGGTAGCAAGCCAGATCAAGGTGACTGATAGATATGTATATCTGAAGATCCATAAGCAAAAGTATCATCTATATAGGTTTATAAAACATGACATGCAACGCTGAATCCTCTCCCCTTTTAAGGAGATTTATGAGAGCATAGTCTATTTTTGTGATTCTCTGGTGGAACTTAACCGCTGATTTTAAAGAAAAATAAGCATGCATTTAATAGTATCTCTCTTGCTGTTATAACTAAGCTGAATTTCCTTAATGCTGTTCCTGAAGCAGGAAATCACAGCAGTGGTGGGTTCAGGATCCCGTCGCAACCGGTTCGCTGCGACGGGGCCGGGCGTCCACCACATGCACGTGTGCTGCACACACATGCGCACCCACCGCCCGTGATGCTCCAGCTGCTCGTGGGAGCATTGCGCAGTGCTGTATGCTCCGTGCGTGTGCGCAAATGGCCCGGTTGGGTCAAATACAGGTAAGGAGGGCGGGCGGGCGGGCGATCCCTCCAGAGCACTGTACCAGAACGGTAGCTGGTGCTCCCAGGAGGCACCGCTATGCCCGTACCAGGGCGTACCGTCCGTAACCCACCACTGAATCACAGGAATCTTGCTAAGATTATTTTATAACAACTCAGCTACAATAAACATCGCTGTGATCAATTCTACAATCGTTTTGAAGGAAGCCTCTTTTTTGACGTGTACTTTCTTGAAGTGACACAAAAAAGGTTGCAGTGTAACAAGGATTAAAAAGAAACCCTGAAAAATCCATTCTCCTGCCGAGCCAGCTGATTGCAAAGGCAGATAGCAACTGAGGTCAGCGCATGCTAGGACTAGAAAACCGAGGTCTTTGTTTTATGTGTGTTTTGGGCCAATGCCATTATGTTAAACTTACTGAATAATAGGCAGGCACTAGAAGCATGTATTTTTCTAGCATTCTTAACTTGGTACTTCTGCTGTTTTTGCCAAAGAAATAGATTCTTACGGCGTGCAATGGTCTTTTCAGCCATTCAGATCGTTGAAATTATCACTAAAACTTTAAAACGCTTCTCCATCTAGCAGTGCTAGAGTTTTGAGGCAAGTAGTAAAGGTTACAATACTTAAAACAGTGCAGAGATATAGAAAAAATTATATTTGTGTAAATACCAGTTCCAGGGGCAATATGGATCCATTGAATTTTTTGTACCCAAAGGCTGATATGCAAGTCTTTAAGATCACCTTCTCTCTACCTGGTTGAAGGTGGTGGCCATAGTAATGTAACACAACTGAAGCCATTAGTTTGGAAAACTAGCTTAAATGTTACTAAAGTTCACACAGTCCGTAGTTGTTGGAGGAGCCTCATCTGTTGTTTATGTATCTGCCTTATTTATTTCTATTTCGGCTCTAATATTGGAAGTAAGTTGCTGTATTATACCTGGTTAAAACTGGTTGGTTCAACCTTGTCTCTATTGACCAACAATGTTTTTCCAGAATTCCAGGTGGGAATCTTTCCCAGCCTTACACAAAGTCACCAAGGGAACCACTTGGGACCCTAGAGTGGAAATACTTGAAATAAAGGATTTTTAAAGATAATTTGGATGGGAATTAAACATATGACTTGTGTATCTCCTCTTAAAATTTCACTCTTTGAGTATGAATATGTCTCATTCATTTATAAACAAGTGCAATTACTATATAAACAAATTTATTACTATTGCTTCTATTTTGCCTTATGTCATTTCAGGAATCTTGTCCGAATACAACAGGGGTGTCAAACTCGATTTCATTGACAGCCGCATGAGGGTTGTGCTTGACCTGAGGGAGCTGGAGTGGGTGTGGCCAGGGTGGGCGTGGCCAGCTCACCATCCCTCTTGTTGGGGCGCCTGTGGTGGCCTAAGCACTGTGCCAGAGAAAACAGGCTCCCAAGCTGCATTTTCAGCTGCGACGGCCTCCTGCAACCCTCTGCCAGCAAAAACGCGGCCCTCCCGTGCTCTGTTTTTGCTGGCAGAGGCACCCCGGGCCAGCCCTTTGCTGTTTCCAGGGCGGCCGCGCGGGCCAAACCCAAGCCCGAGCCTTGAGTTTGACACCCCTAGAATACAAGCATCTTGCATATTTTACAAAACGTAGCATGGAGTCTCTTGTTCATTGTATTTAATGATGTCCAGCTTAGACACTGTGAAAACAATGCACTGCAGCAATTATTATTAATATATGTTTTAATAATAAAAACTAGATAAGTGGGTATTGCTTGCTCTACATGGGTCTCTCCAGGACAGAGCAGTATAAAGGATCAAAGTAATATCTGCAAATTGCTGTAGAAATATATATATGCATATGTGCTCATTGAGAATATTAGATGATAGTTTGGCTTTTAAAAACATTACTACTAAGTGTTTTTTGTCTTCATTGTTAAAGTTTATTTCATAATCAATTACTCTTTCATTGCCACAAAATGACTTTTATGCCAATTTTAGCAGGTAGATATTAACTTTTCAGAAATGAATTTGGAAATCTGGGAAACATTCAATCTACAGTTTCCTTTTGCAATGTAATTATCCGTTGAGAGATGATCCAAGAATTCTACTAAGATTAAACTCCGACAAAAGTATGATTGAAGATTATGGTAGATATATTATTGCAAAAGCTGCAAGTATTTTCCAGTACCGACAGCAAAAAAACCAGCTTTTTTATTTAAATCAAATTAATAGTCATAGATATGTCAGGTCATTCTGGATAGCCATTTAAATAGCTTAAATATTTAAACTTTCCCAACATCTGCTTCATGAGAACGTCGAGAAGAGAAGAGAGGCCTTAGACTTTGTCAATATACTTGGTTTATTATAGGTCACCTCTTAGTAGAAGAGGGCTTAAAAACCATATGAGAGAATCTGCCAGATGACACGCCAGGCTCAAGGTTCTGTGGCGGTTGCACAGGAGATATTGGACCTGGCCTGGATGATGTAATATAATGTTTCTCAACGTCAGTATCTTTAAAATGTATGGACTACAACTAGCTGGCTGGGGGGGATTCTGGGAACTGATGTCCATGTATCTTAAAGTCACGGAGGTTGAGAAACACTGCCTAACACATAAAAAGGAGAGCAAATATTGCTGCCAAAATCTGACAACACACCAACATTGGCTATCATGATCAATGATAAATAACAAGTGTTTTCTGATTATTTTGCAAAATATGTAGATAGTAAATTAGTCGGTGGAACAACTTGCCTCCAGAAGTGGTGACTGCTCCAAAATTGGAACTTTCTGACAAGATGTTGGATAGCAATTTGTCTGGAATGGTGTAGGGTTTCCTGCCTAGGCAGGGGGTTGGACTAGGAGACCTCCAAGGTCCCTTCCAACTCTGTTATTCTATTTCTTTTTCTAAAATATAGGCATGTCTCATTTACGAATCTGAGCCAGTAAAGGGTGCTATATGGAATTCAAAAACTTTAATAAGGTGGAAGTTCTGTCTAGATTAATGAGGTCTCTCTGGGATAGGTTGATTTTGATCTTCTTTCCTCTGAAATCACTGAGACGAGAGCAACAACACATCTGAATCAGGTTCAGTAATCAAAGCTGTACACATAAAATGATCTTTAACAAATTTCAAGTTTGCATTGAGGAATTGACCAGAGGTGCCTTCTTTCAGCTGACGTGTATACCTGTTTCTGTACTATTGTTTCCTATTCTAATGTAGAAATACTAACAGCATAACTCATAAAGTCAACCTATTTGATTCAGAAGTTACAGATTAATGGATCAGCATGACTCGGTCACTTAGATCTATTTTTTTAAGGTAGCACTGTAGCACCATCTTGTGAATGCTTTATACGTAAAAGTTACAATTGAAAGAACTTAATGCACATAATGATTAAGCAAGCTTGTACTGCATGATCTTGCCTACTTATGCAGAAGCAAGTAACCAGTATATTTTCAAAATGTGTTTTTAGTTGAGTTGAGAACATCTTTTTCTCAAGATTTAGGCCTTTTCCAATCCAGTCAATCACTTTCTTAAAGTTAATCCAGCTGAAATAAGTAACAATTCTGTGTTAGAATGAAAAACAACAACAACAAAAAGGTTAACTTGGCCAATTTAGCTGTTTTGCACCGTTTCAAAAGCATTTGGGCTTTTAAGAAAGTAAAGTTAAGGAAGACTAATGTGATACATTGACTAAGAATTTCTGTATTTCTTGCTGTTCTAGGCAGTTCCTTAGATGTTTACATAGGCGTCTTAGGTTTCTGGATTGTGAAATTAGCTGTTCCTGGTAAAATTTGACACAGCTAAATTTGTACAAAGCTAACTTTCTTTCTTTTCCCCCCCAGAAAACTCCAAGTTCAATCCTACAATTGTGACGGCCATATATCCCTTTCAAGGACAGCAGCCAGGAGATTTGACTTTTAACCCTGGAGACAAAATCAAGGTCACAACAAAAACTGATTCCCAATTTGATTGGTGGGAAGGAAGTTTACACGGCAGGACTGGCATTTTTCCTGCTAATTATGTAACACTGAACTAAAGTATTTACTTTAAAATGGCCTTATACTTTTGATTGGTATCCTTTTCTTAAGTAAACATAAGACTGGTCATTTTATACTTTTCTGAATCAGTTGAATGTGGGCTCCTGAAGGAAAAATCCATTAGAAGACTCTTTTCATCGTCTTCCACTGCAGCCCTGTATTTTACAGAAAGGAGATTGAAGAGAAAAGTCAGAAAAGGCACATATACTGTATGTCTCCTATATTCAGCCTTCCATTTGAAAGCTAGATATTATAGCAATAGCAATAGCAATAGTTAGACTTATATACCGCTTCATGGGGCTTTCGGCTCCCTCTAAGCAGTTTACAGACTCAGCATATTTCCCCCAACAACAATCCGGGTCCTCATTTCACCCACCTCGGAAGGATGGAAGGCTGAGTCAACCTTGAGCCGGTGAGATTTGAACAGCCGAACTGCAGAACTGCAGTCAGCTGAAGTAGCCTGCAGTGCTGCATTTAACCACTGTGCCACCTCGGCTCTTTTTAAGTTGAAGAGGGATATGGAGAAAATGTTGATGGAATTCCCCTATTCTGTTTCATGCTGCTGTTGGCAGAGGAAATGAGGCCCCTACTGGGATCCATAAGGGCTATTTATACGGATCATGTTTGTTTAACGGGATCACTCTACCATATTTTTCAAGCTTTTTTAGAAAATAAATTCAAAAATAATATTTTTCATAAATTTTAATGTCTTTCTATAATGAGTAAAGCATAGATCTAATTGGAATGAACTGCATGACCGGTGCTGCATTTAATATATTGTATGTTTAATATGGTCTCATTACTAATTCAAAATACAACCTTAAATTATTTTTCCCAAGGGTCTCCTGTATTCCTTCTGAACAAAAGAACGTTTCCATCTTATGTACTGTGTTTAAGCATGTAAATGTTATTCCTTTGGATTTGGTTTGAATTGGTTTAAATTGCTGTTTGTATTTCTTATATTTAAGCTAATAAATCACGGTGAGTAAAAGAAGAATCAAACTATGTTATATTGTTCTATGTAGTGACAAACATTTGAATCCGATCTTGATTCCCGAGCCTTTCTCTGAGCATTTCCCGTAAGAAATTACAGTTTCTCTGCTAAGCTCCAAGACGCATCTTTTAGTTGTTCCTCATGATGTTTAGGCCAAGCTTCATTATTTGGTTTATGTAAAATGTGTTGTCTGTTTTTAATTAACATACAAAGCAAGAATGCAAAACTGACTAAGAGCATGGAAAATTATGTATTCTAATTCAAAGCCATAAAGACAAGATAGCAGCAAATCCATAGCAGGCAAGAGGAACACAACAATAGATTCAGCTGAAGCCACGCGTGAATAAGAAGTCTTCTGTACAACTTGTAAGATCTGGGAAGGGAAATGGAGGAAGGCATTTCAGCAGTCATGACCAAAGCACTGAGAAAGCTTTCGATCCACTCCCTACTTGCCTGACTCCCTCAAGATGGCATTTTCTCTAGAGATGTAGGAATCCATGGCCCATTATACAAGAGAGAAGGTGATCCATCAGCATCCAGGTCCTAAGACATGGAAAATTTCTTAGTTCAAGCACTAATATTCTGGCACCCAGTGCAGCTTTTTGACTGCATGCGGTCAGGATTGTATCTCCTTTAATGCATGAACTGCAACTAACATATAAACCTTGTTGCAAGAGTCCAAGCCTACCAGGGTCACTGTGGGCTGCCTCTACAAGGATGGCTAGAGATTGGAGAAAAGCATTTCCTTTGAAAAAGCATTCCTTGTACCTTCGCTAGCAATAGCAATAGCACTTAGACTTATATACAGCTTTACAGCTCTCTCTAAGCGGTTTACAGAGTCAGCCTATTGCTCCCAACAATTGGGGTCTTCATTTTACCCACCTTGGAAGGATGGAAGGCTGAGTCAACCCTGAGCCTGGTGAAATTCGAACTGCCAAATTGAAGTCAGCCAGCAGTCAGCAGAAGTAGCCTACAATACTCCACTAGTAGCATTAACTCTGTAAACATAGGGAAAAAAACCACAGTTCCACTCAATGGAGCCAATCTTCTTGATTTCAGGAGTAGCTCTAATTTGTCAGGCTTCAGCTTCAATTTTTACTGGGCCATGTTTTACCAGAATCACTAGCTTCCTCTCTCTCTTTGTGTCATTAGGGTACTAAACAAAAATTCGTACCAATGCCTCTTAACCGTCGTTCTATAGCTATATAAGCCACATTGGAGATAAGACGGAGCCCTGAGAAGCCCAACTCATTTAACCTTTGCAGTTCTGGGTACTGGGGCATGGAAGCAGAGAATGCAAGTCTCATGGCTTGTCATGTCCTTCCAGCAGAGAAGTTCAAAATTGCAAACAATGAGTGAATTTAAGCAATGTGCAGGGGGAAATGTAGTATATGAGTGTAAAGGTTCAGCTTGTGTGTATGTAATTGTGTACCTGTGTGCGTGCTCATTTGTACATAATATTCCTTCAGGCTCAAAACAGGAGGGAGGAATAGGTATAATTTTTCTATTGCCTGTTAACCTTGCAACATTCTTGTAATGGCTAAAGACTGGAGTTAACAATTTCTGATTGGGATCAAGAAGTGCTTCGTCCCAAATACTGAAAACCGATGCTGCTTAATTGACTGATTTCCATGTCAATCCCCTGTGCACATTCTTCACTACCAGTTTATTTAGAGAACTAAATGCAGTTCATTTTGAAAATGGTGTCTTGTTTCACATCGCTTCTTACTCTCTTTGGCAGATTCTTTGTGCATTAAAGCACCTAATCTGTTTCCTTCCTTCAAGATTTTTAAAACTACCCCCCTACCCTGAGTTATAAACCAAACCATCATCCTGGTTTTAATTGGTTGCTTGACATCTATCATATTCTGACAAATACGTATGAAAAAAAAGAATTCAACAAATGCGTTGTGGGTCGCTGAAGTGTTCTGGGTCACTCACTTTGTATATGGGCTTTCAATTAACGTCAACTCTTGGGCCAGCATATGTCCATATAGCATCACTAGACACGTTGTGTGGAGTTGTAAACAGAATGTAGTGAATCTACTGATGTTTCTCTTGGCTTTGGATTAGTTAACAACAACAAAAAAATACCCACATATCTCAAAAGTAATGAATGGCATTTCCATTCATTTTGGCAGTAAACAGCTTGTGTCAGGTATGTTGTGCAACTGACCCTTCATTAATTATGTTTCTAAGTTCCTCCTGCTCTGAATATTTCATCTTTGCCAGCGTGCTGTACTTTGGTTCATCAATCTAGCTTTTTAATTCCCAGCACATTGTTTTTATGAAATAATGCTTGTTTTGTATTTAGCTGATATCTTTTTCACTTTCAAGCTCGGTCACCATTTTAACAACATTGTTTTTAGCTCAGTCTGGATTTCATATCATCTTTCAGCCCTTTCTAATAAGGCTGAGAACCAAATTGTTGATTAAAAAAGAGATGTCAGACAAATTATAATACCTTTTTATTTGTATGTATTAAATAATTAACTTAATACACTGTTTATCTTTAAAAATTGCATTTTTATTGCTTTAATATGCAGAAAAGAGAGACAAAAGTATGTGCGTATCACACATATAGAGAAAATCATTCAGCACAAGACTTCATTCAACCTTAACCACACAGAACAGTATTGATCAGGTTTTCCATTGAAGTTCAGAACAGAAAGCAAAGACATATTGATGATCCAGGACTGCAAACTGGGTGCCAGTATTTCCAATATTGAAGAGCAAATATGAATATTAAAGCAAAGCATGGAAAGAATAGGGTGATCCTTTATCATAACAAAGTATCACCTAACCTATTTTATGCATCTAACATAAGAGCTAATCTTTTTTAAACATTATCCAGGTTGCCAATAAACATAAAATGTTTATTATAATGTAAATAATTAACATTAATTAATGTTATTTATTTAGTTAGATCTTAAAGTCACAAAAACCTAATAATAGTCTTTAAAAACCATAGCTATTGGTTGATTTGTCAATATTTTATTTATTAGATTTATATGTCACTTTCTGTTCAGAGGCTAAAACAAAAGTATACTGCTATATTCAAAAGTGTACTGTACATGTGCCGCATGAAATCAGTGAGCAGACACAGTTTTCAACATTTTTTTCTGTTGAGAAGATCTCTCTTCAAAATCACATTAAACACAGTTTAGGGTTTATCTTCCAAACTAATTACATTTTTCATCGAAATTGGTAAAAAGAAAAACCTTTGTTGATTATTGGTCTGAAAGAAGTAAACCCTGCAAACTGCGCCAGCTGTAAAATTTGGACTTTACCTTAAACAATTTGGAAACTTTAATCTTTTCAAACTTTGGTAGCTAAAATTTTGGGTCATCTTCTTTATTATTAACTTTTATTTATTTATTTGGTTGGTTGGCTTTTTTGTCAAATGTATTTGTTGCTCATCTCGTCAGGGATCCACTCTGGACAATTTGCAATAATAAAATGGCTTGAATGCAATTAAACGTATTTTAAGTTCTTGTTCCTGTTAATAGATACATTTCATTCCAATGCTTAAGTAATTATATTAAGTAATGTTTTCCTCTTGTCAAGCACAAGAAAACAGAAATAGAGCTGAAAGCACTAGAAGTTTATTTCATGCTACCTATACACAAGAATCGGATCTACTAACAGTCAAGCCAAGTTGGCACAAGATAAGAGTCGGTGGGATTCACGGGAAGCTCGACTTAGGTCTCCTGTGGAAACGTAATGATTCCGAATTGATGATACATTTGGCCGCTTCCTTTGGGATCCACCTGATCATCTCCTACACCTATTTGCTACTAACCCAATTCAGGATGTAGGTTAGAATTTTAAAGACTTGACTGGCTAAAGCAATGTTTCTCAGCCTTAACAGCTTTAAGATGTGTGGGACTTCAACTCCCAGAATTCCCCAGAGTTCCCCATCCTTATTTTAATTGTCATCTTTTCTATTTTACTGTATTGTAAAATTCTTTTTTTGTTTTGTTTTAATGTATGCATTTTTATATATATAAAGGGCCTTTTCAGTGGTGGCACCCCAAATGGCTATCCTTTACAATTTTACTGATTGTGTTCTCTTTGTAGCATCAAATCTGAATGTTTCCTTTTTCTCGGGGCATTTTAAATATTTGTAAAGAAATGTTTTGTTTGTTTTTCATTTAAAACATTTTCTTTGCAACCACGTCATTATCTTATATTTGTTTCTTAATAAACCATTCCACAAGTGTGGTTCCCCCACCCCCTTTAGTGTGCAAAAGAAGAACTCTCCAACAAGCTGCCTTGGGCTCTAGGGGAACAAAATATTTAATACAAGTCTCAAGAGTGTGATATTAACAGTGCTTGCTTTGACAACCTGACATGCACTTGTTATTGATTAGACTCCTGGTGGATTGTGGTAACTGAAATGCTGCATTTAAGTAGCATCTGTGGGCTGGCCAGATGCAAAAGCTGAAACACTATCTAAACACGGTTTGACTTTGAAAGTAAATAACCGGGTGGGTGGTCCTCACGACTGTCAGCACTCATTACTCCTTGCAACATAAACAGAGCTGTCAAACACAATTTGTCACAATGTTCAACACTAGGCTTTTCTTTGCAGGTAGGAAGACTTCCGTAGATATGTAGGTTGTGCGTCTTCCCCCTCTAATGCAATATTCCTTCAGTGAAAATGTAGTTAAGAATGGCCACTTGGTTGAAAAAGCCCTGCTTACGTTACCACCCGTTTTATCATTTGCTTTAACTGCTGTTTGTTACATGGGCAGCAACAGATACATCATCGATCACATTTTGCAATATCTCAGTTAATACCACATGATAATCCAAAGTCAAACAAGCCTTTTGTATGAATTCAGCTTTTTGACTCGGTGGCAATAAATAAGTTTACTATTTAATTAGTATCCCCTGCTCTGTGCAATCGTTTTTATTTAAGCAAATAATTTATCCCACAAATTATAGGAGCATATGCTGAACCTGTAAAGCCACACATAACATTCCACCTAAATAAGAAGATATGAGTTTCATTGCAGAATGACTATGAGAACGAGTGTGAGACGTCTGCGTGCCTTTCATCCTCAGAATCTGCTGTACTCTTAGCTTTCTGCACTTGCCATAGATACAAGATGCTCAGCTTAGAACAACATGCTCCTAAAACCAGTTAAACATGCGACAAATCAGATACTAACATGCACCTAGCCCAGGGGTGTCAAACTGGTGACCCATAGGCCGGATGCGTCACATGACAGGCCACGCCACCCCAGCTCCATGAAGGGGGAAGCATGATAGATCACGTGATGTCAAGGTGACACTGCAAGTTTGACCCCCATCCCCTCGCCCAATGTTCTCAATCTCAGCAACTTTAAGAGAACTTTAAGCATTGTTGGCTAGGGAATTGTGGGAATTGAAGTCCACCCATCCTGAAGTGGCTGCGGTTGAGGCACACTGGCCCAGCCCAGGACAGATTCAGTGGCACATTCCTTTTGCAAAGCCGAGTATCCAAATCTTCATTGTTTCCTGTCCCTCAAGAGCATAAAGGGGGAGGCAAGCGGTATAGAGGCCACCTTAGCACAGAAACCGAGAGAAATAGGAGGAGGGGGAGACAAGAAGAGGACGACCAATGCAGAAAACCCAAAAACCACCGTAGAAGCTGTCAAAACGTCCTACGTGAAAACATCATCTGCCATTATAAGTCTTGCTTCATCATATGGCTGTGCCTCTTCGAAGGTCCAAGGAAATATTATGCCTGTCCTACGTGAAGCCTAACAAAAATAAGGAATACGGTGAAAAAACAGGAAATGTTGGTGGCTTTGCTTTACACTATAATTAAAGTGTAATTTTGTCCATAGCAGTAGTGGGAAAGGTACAGTTAAGGCTTTTTCTCAGATGAGCCATCACTTTTCTGGCTGGGTCAGGAATTCTGGGAGTTGAAGTCCACAAGTCATGAAAGTTCCCCACCTCTCCTCTCGTCTAGAGAGTCTATGAGAGTGACGGAATGACACACTGTAGTTGCTCCTCCAATACCTGACAAAAGCCCCAGATTCACTGCCCTGCACTAAAACCTGATCTCTTCCTCCATTACTGCTTTGCTTGCTTTTTCATATATATATTTTTTTTGGATAAAAACAAGTGACTTTTTTCAATTGGCTCAAGAGGCCCTAATGAGGATATAAAGCCTGGAATTGGGGATTTCAAATGCATTTGCTATGCTTCCTCTCATATTCACTGCAGAGATGTTCTGATGAGTAATTGTCCCTTCATCCCACTGATGGATATCTTTCACTTGGCAAGGGAATATTAACTGGAAACTGATTGCGGATCCCAGGGAAAATGATGACTCGTCTTACAAAAAGCCCCAGCTATACTTTTCCTCTTATATCATACTGTATTAGTTGCATCTGACTGTTTTGAGATCACTGTCTCTGGAGATTCTCTATCATCTAGATTATGGTTGTCCCAAAGATGCTTTTCCAAAGGCAACTGAACTTTCTTGGCTTTTTTGCCTTGAAAAAGTTTTGCTATTCATCCAAGAAGCTTCTTCTTTAGTTCAGAAGTTCTTCAAAGCTTCTTGGATGAGAAGTGAGATGTTTTCAAGGAAAAACCCAGTTGCCTTTTAGAAAAGCGTCTTTGGAACAGTTCTGGATTAAGTACTTTTTATTCACTGTGGTGACCGCTGCTTTAGGTAGTGCAGTCATTATAGTGCCCAGAGTTCACCATAGGCTCAGCATATCCATTTTATAAAGTGTATCAGCATATATCAGGTTTCATTAAGTTCTCATCTCTGGTTCTCAGTGAAATTAAAGAAAGTAGAAGATGTTTCATTTCTCAAAGTATGTATTCTCCATCTGCATTTTGCAATTTTGTTCCTACTCACCACACCTCATTTAGGAGATGCAAATGGAGAAACCCACTAGAAAAATCTGGAGTCCCTCATGTGCCTTATCAAGCATCAGTTTCACCAGATATCTCAGTGTTATTACATTCCCACAAAAAATAGGAGAATTGGCAGTTCTTACAAACCCCAGCTGTCCAAAACACCCATAATTCTCAAAGCAACCTCATGGCCTTGTTTTATTTTCATAATTAAATATATTTTATTAAAAAGAAACAACGTGGGAATGGAAAAAATATTCTTTTTTTCAAATAATAACTGTGGGAAAATAAGAAGGGAAATAAATAGCAGAGAACTTTGGTGCAATAATACTAAATTCTATGAAGGCACAATAATTTATATATTCCTTTTTATTTATAGGGACATCCTTTGCCTGGGCGTTTAGGTGCCCTGTGCTAAAAAAAGAGAAAATAAATAAATAAACAGCTTCCCAAAACAGAGTCTTTAAAGTCCACCTCAGGTCACTCGGTAAAGCTGGAAATTGCCCTTGGTTTTCAAGCTTATTTAAACTGATGATTACTTGTTAACAGATACAGATGGATTTGATCTGTCAATCTGGATTGAATTAGCCTATATAATTACCTTCTATTCAATCTGCATTGCAGATGATGTGATAAAGCTTTAGGGCTACAAGTCCCACACTCTCTAAGCAAAATGGCCACTGATTCCCAGTAGTGGCATTCTGCCAGGTAGCAAAACGAGACTATGTACAATTTTTCTGCATTAACTTAGCAGTTTTTAGATGCCATTTAGTTCCCTTCCTGTAAAAGATAAGTTGTTCCAAAATGAATGTTCAATATTGGCATTATTAGAAACATGCCAAGGATCCATTTAAGCCAAACGTCTCAAGCCTGGTCTTCTCCAAATGCATTAGGCTTCATCTTAGAGAATTCTGGTCCCCATAACTTTATTTATCTAAAATATACTAGGTTAGAAAAGGTTGATTTAATCAGTTACACGTTGAAACATTGGACATTTCGGAAGAAGCTGCTGGATATTGCAAACCCAGAACCAGAATAATTGCAGTGGAAGATTCCCATTCTCGTCACATCATTAGTTGCTTCTCTTGAGATTCTGTGTATTTCGCATCTAAGCTGCTGATTCAATGGAAGAAAACACATTTTACAGCGTGTGGTGACAAAATCCAATACCAACAATGTTTTGGATACCATCCAGATTCCTATAAAGTGATTACTGTATTTATTCCAGCATAACCCCCAGTGAGCACAAGAGGAGATCCTTGCTTGTTGTCAAGGTTATCTGGCATCACTCTGCTTTGGATAATATTACACATGAAAGTTCTGCAGATTTAGGAGAGGGAGGCCCTAAGGTAGCATTTATCTAGTTTTAAAAAATGACAGAGGTATATTCAGATATTGTGAATAAATGTCAACTATTTAGCTGGATTAACATTACAAGAAGAATGATACAAATGATAAAACTTTCTCCCTAAACTCTGCTACTGATGCTGGCCTGAGAATGAAGGTAGATTTACTGCTCTATAAAAGTAAGCTTCCAATTCCACAGTGCCATGTAAAAGAGTTAGCAATAGATGTGCTAATCCTGAATTAAAAGAATCATTTTTTAAAAAAATTATCACTTTGGTGCTTATGTTTCTAAACATTTGCAGAAAGAAGAACGAGAACCATTTGTCTTTGAGTAAACTATTTTGCACATTCACCCAACAGTTTTCTTTCACAAAAAGGATGTTTTCTTGTTTGGAGGTGAATGGTGTAAATCAGTTTTCCTGACTCTCAATGGCACATCTTCAGTTTGTGTTGTTTCCATTCCATTCTAAATTCATGGTGTGTTGAACGATGCCCTGCCATTTCTCAGTTCTTTCCTGCAAAGGGGTTCCTGATTTTCTGGATGCTTGAAAACCTGTCTCAAATGTCAAAATTGTGGATACCTTATTGGTGGAAGCTGCTATTGCCGATAGTGCTATTTTGTGTTACACACTTTTCGATGGCTCTTCAACTGCTTACAGTTTTACTATTATGATATAATAATTGTCAGGATCAGAATCATCTGTTACGTTGCAGTTCAGAAGGTTTATTCCTCAAGTCTATACAAAAGAATCTGGTCAACTAAAGTTCAATACTAAATTGGCACCAAATAAGAGTCAATAAAATTCAAGAAGGTTGGAATGTTTGTGGCAATATAAGGAGTCGAAGCTGATGATGTGCTTAACTCCATTCCAGATCTTCCTTCTCTTCTCCTACAACAATACAACATGGACATCCCTTTCCTTTTATCCTGACAGCTACGCGAAGTAAGCTGAGAGAGACTGACCGACCTAAAATCCTTTGAACTTTATAATTAATTGGGGATCTTCAGCCTGTTTCTTCAGTCAGATCTTCAGACACTAAAATACATTTTGGTGTGCCATGCTACAGATGCTAGCTTTCCAATCAAGCCCAGTGGGAGAAATTCCCTCATAATTACACTGCCATTACATATGTCTTTGATTATAAAGGACAGGCCTTTACTTCAGAAAGCTCTCCTTCAGATTTATGGATTTTTCAAACATTCACTTTTGTCCTTTCTTTTGGTCATTTAACTTTTACCAAACAAATGGTACCGCTTAATGCAGTTTGATTGCAGAAATCATTTTTAACAGCTGTTTTCTATAACTTCATGTGCCTTTAGATATTTTTATTAAAATATGCAGTTTTGTAAAAGTTTTCCTGTTTTCTTCTTGAATTGTCCTTTGTAAAGCAAAGTTATTAACCTCAACTATTTATGTAATTTGTTTCTCCTTGAGTACCTCTCTCAGATGTGCCCCTTTTCACATTTGTCCTTTATTTTGTTTTCCAAGGAAATATGGTCACCTTGCTCATAACTCTTCGTCTGATTTTTAGCTGAAGTCAAGGATTCTGGGAAGTATAAAGACTATTAAAGCGATTCCACAGAGAAAGACAGGACATTCACAACCACCTTTCGACTCCCACATGACTAACTAAAGTTTAATAAGACTTCATACCACCCAATTTTTAAAGAAACATTTCCAAGTAAACTTTGGATATCAAACTGGATGAGATGCACAACTTTATATAGTATAGGATAATAAGCAACCATGTTCTAATGAAACCAAATAGGGGGCCCGAACCAAGTAGGCATGCTCTATGTTGGCATTTCACATTGCGTGTTGGATGAAAATGGGTTGTGTTTCAAATTAGCACTGAGGCCAGAGATTTTTGGACTAATCACTTGACTTCTGGTCAAGTGACAGGAGTCCATGGGGGTGGGGGGTGGGAGGTGCTCGGAGGAGCAGATTAGATACAGCAGCAACAGTCTGCATTGTTAAGATAATTCAATTTCATGTCCTTCAAAAAAAACCACAACGTTTTACAAAATCTAAATTTAGGAAGAAAGTACAAGTGATTTCTACACTCACCCCTAAAGTAAACTCAGGTACCCAACTGTTTTTCAACAGGAACGCTAATTTCTGCACTGGATTTCCCCCCACCTAATTTCCATAGAATTACTTACTTTCTGCAGTCAAAGCACATGGTCTCATTAAATATACTCGATTTATAGAATAAAATGTGAATTATAGTGCTCTTGCTGGGCCTATATAAATCCAATAAACTTTATGAGCACTTATACAGCCTACATTACCATGACACATGATGTCAAATAACATGGCTATTTGTTTCTCTAGTATTCTTTATATCTCTCCCCCCACCCTCTTACTGAAGTTTTCAGGAAACCTGAACCCCTGTAAATAGTCTGAACCTATTCCATATTCTTTGAACTGATTGTATAACTTACTGTCCTTTTAAATATAAATCTACTTGTCTTTGGTGTGATCATAGAGGAAATTCTACTCAAGCAAGGGGCAAGACCTTTAGAATTAAGTGAATTCCAGTTCTTACTTGGCTGGCAGTCGGCCATGTGAAATGTTGCTGGTTCCGTGTGATGCGACCTCTACATTGATATGTCAATAAGTGATAGTTTATGATGGGAACATTTTCCCATTGTGAGACATTCTGTGAAGGGCAGAAGACGACAATTCAGTCTTTTTTTGCTGGGATCCTGTTTAGCCTTTTTGATATTAGCCACAGTCAATGAGGTGCTGCCATCTAGCTGAGTGCGTGAACACATTGGAACAATTCTCATTAGAGTCCTTGGCTTCTTTTATATATAAAGTGAATACCTTAAACTCTTAATTAACTGGACTTTAGATGCAATGGATGGAAGTTGTTTACCATTTTGTGCATGAGTAAACGGTGCCACTACTACAGAAAGTCCTTGGGGCTGCAGGCCTGGTTATTTGCAGGTATTTCGTTAAGTGACTAGGAAATGTCCTCAGTTAGTGAGCGTAAGGTTTGCTCTCTTGCTTCTATATAGCAGCTTGCCCTATCAATGTTGGTTTCCTTGGTTTCTTGACAAGCATTGCTAGGCAAGCTACTATATTTAAATGGGGAGCAAACCTTCACGAGCCCTGATGGTGTCACCTTATCGGTTAATGAAAATTCTACAAGCAAGCAATCATGCTCAGAGAGCACAACGGACTCCACAGTTCAACTTAAGCTACATATGTTCTCTTCTATCATTCCTTCCATAATATCCTTTTAATTTCATTTACTTTGTTTTGCAACACGTGTTGCCCGCTCTGGTCCAAAGAGAGTCTGGGTGGGGTCCAGAGGTGAGTTGCTCCCGGGTCAGCCCAGATCGGGCAAAGCGGTAGGAGAGGCAGCGGGAGGCTCCGCCCATCTGCCCAGACACTTCTGCGCATGAGTGCCTGAACCGGTTCGTGTGCCCGAACCAGTAGTAAAAAAATTGGCAACCTACCACTGATGGGGTCCAACGAAGCCAAGGTAACTCTGAGACATCAAAAATCAGATTCAAAGAATAAAGGACACGTTTCCCATCAATTAGTTTGTTAAACCCACGGTTTACTGGACTTCAAAAAACAGGTAAGAGAGTTTGTGGAAAAGAGGCTTATGTTTGCATGTGTCTCGGTGTTAAATAATTTTCTTTCCTCAAGGGTTACAATAGATTGCATTGCAATAGCAGCCTGTGCTATTGAGGTTAATGTGTCTACTCACCCTCTGAAAGCTAAAACGCCTCTCTGCCCTGTGGATTTCATCCAAGGAGAAACTTGGCCTTCTATTTCTTAGGTTAGGAGAAACTTAGATCTGATAAAAATAGGCTTAACTTTTGGAGGTTAACATAAGAAGAATGTTATAAACAAATAAATAACAGGGTGACTCCATAGATGATTTATACTATACTAACTTCAGGGAAGTATTTAGTCCATATTGGGTCTGGTCCCACGTTCATCTATGGGGTGGGGGAAAGGAGAGAGAATATGTGCTCCAGGAGATGTCTGTCAAGTGCCAAGACTACAGCTCAACTAACAATAAAATGTTCAGAAACTCAGTCAGAAGTCCAAGGCTGACTGGCAGAAATATTGCTGGGAACAGAAGTAGGGCCAACGGTTTTGCCATGGTGTATACTTTTATACCAGCAAGCAAAGGCAATAGAAAGTGTTGAAAATCATGAGAGGAATGGGATGGCGGTATTAGTAGGAAGTTTGGGGAAGAAGAAATCTGGATTCGGAAGCCACTTGTTTTTCACAAATGCTTCTGGAGAACAAATTAAACCTTAGATGGTGTCTTGCCATCTCTGTTTATGGAGAAGCTTGGAAAAAAAATTAGAGAATAGTTATATTCTGAGATGTATGAGAATATCACCCTGTTTTCTAGCTGGGGTGTTTTTTTTTAATGAAATCTTATCTCCCCATATGTAGAGGTTTTGATGTTTTCAAATAACATCAATATCATTGTTCATTTGGAAATTTTCATGTTTTTTCATGATTCTTTCAGGGTTTTTTTAGCACACACACACACACACACACACACACACAAACACACCTGTGTCATAAAACACCAGACTTAATTGTGGTTGTAAAGAAGAAAGTGTGAATAATTGTGGTAGTACCAGGAGACAGTAGAACTGAAGTTGTAGAATTGGGTTCACAAAGCATCAAGATCTGAAAATTGAAATGGAGAGACAATGGAATAAACTGATTGGGAGGGAGCTCAGTGGTTATCAACACACTTGGTGCCATAACAAAAATATTTGGATAGAACTTAGAAAATTTGTGTATTGACAAAATTCCCATCTGTCAATTGCAAAAGGGCCACTTGGATCTGCAACATATTCTATACCGATACCAATGGGGGTTAGACTAGAACACCTCCAAGATCTCATCTCTTCTCTTCTCTTCTCTTCCCATCCCATCCCATCCCATCCCTTCCCTTCTCTTCCCTTCCCTTCATTGTGTTGTATTGTATTGTACTGTATTGTATTGTATTGTATTGTGTCCTATCCTATCTTATTTTATTTTATTCTATTGATAGATTGCAGTATCCTAGGTTCTTGGGAAGAACTCAAGGCATATGAAAGTCAACCCCAGCTAAAGTACTGACAGCTGTGACTTCACATAAGCTTCTTGGGAAGGATTTGACCTGTGGATAGAAATGCCAAATTCAGCTCAAACTTCTGGCTGACTGTACAACCAACCATAATAACAACCACAGCATCAATCCCATTAACCCTTGGGAGTCAATATTGGCCACTTTGGGGAAGACCAATGCATAATACAAGAAGCTCTTTCAAAGGAAAGGAGGTTTTCGCCTTCTCCATATCTCTGTTTCCTGCTTCCTGAAAGTATCATTCTCCCCATCTCCCCTCCATACACATGATTAATTGTAAAAGCAACTTCACACAGATCAACAGACTTTGCTTTCAGATATAAGCACACAGTATAAAAAAAAAACCAAGCTGCATGCTAGATCTCTGAGTTATGAGTGGAAAGATTAAGAGGAAAAGACCTCTAGTCGTCAAGTTGTAAACACATTATAGCAGTTGGTTAAACAAAGATAAATATAGTTTATGTTTAAAACCTCCTCACTTCTGAAGTGGCATAAAGGCAAATGTTTTGTGATTCTTTTTGTTGATTGTGATAGTTTGGCACACTGGAGTTTTAATTGAAACACTCATATATCTTTTTCGCCAAAGTATCTTTGATTACTAGATGCTTTTAACAAACTGCCTAAGTTACAATCCTGTGTAAATGCAGAAGCACTGGACGCTCTTGATGTCTGGATTTGCTGTCTTCACAGTTCTCTCCTGAAAAGAACTGTTATATAGCTGGTTCTCGGCTTACAACAATTTATTTAGTGACTGTACGAATTCACTTAACAACTGTGGCAAGAAAGGTTGTAAAATGGAGCAAAACTCCATTTAACAACTATCTCATTTAGAAACAAAAATGTGGGGCTCAATTGCGATCATAAATTGAGGACTACTGTCAGGGTTCCGAGTAACAGATCGCTTGCAAGCAAAGCTCCGAGGCAGGTAGGTTCCTCAAAGAGTAGCTTTATTGGAAAAGATCATATAGGCACACATCTGGTGAACACCGACTCTGATGGGCCCCTCGGTTTTCACCTAATTAAAAGTGAAAGTCCCTAACAATCAGTCCACGGCCCAAACAAGGCAGCATTTGCTGGTCTGGTGACGTGGTTCCTCCTTCCTCCGGCCAGGTGTGAGAACGTTCTTGGTTCCCAAGAGGAAGTATTTTATTTTGACTACACAGGTGCAGCTGTCCCTAATCCTCCCTCCCTATCCCTCAGCTCTAGGTGTGGTAGCACTGAAGCCTCAAGGTGGTTTCAGCTTCAGAATAGTAAACTGAAGGGGGGGGGAGCCTAAAAAGTTGAAGTGATGGTCATGGAAGCGAAATAGAAACCATCTCCTTTTGTGTGAACTGGTGGGGGGGGGACACAGTTTTCACCAGTGTCCAAACTTCCCAACTTCTAACATTCTTTCTCAGATCTCAGATGCTGCAACATGTCTCTCTATCCCCATATATTTCCTTTATGGATGAAACTGGCTTCATTTCCCCCAGAAACTGAGATGAGTTTCCCTTGGAACTCCAGCACTTGATATTATATATTCTCCTTGGCTTGGCCAATGTCTCCAGTTCCTAGATACAAAATTAGTCTCCACTCCTAGACGCAAGGTCTCCATTCTCTTCACAACAGTCCTGGCTGGTAGCCAAGGCAGCTCATCTCCCTTTGTGACCGCCCACCGCAAAGAAAATGTGGGGAAAGCAGGAGGTCATCTTTGCTTCTTATGCTCCCAAGGTCTTGAATGCATTAGGACTAAATTCTGCTCAAATAGAAATTGAGTTTTTGACTGTAGTTTATGTACTAAAGAATTTCCATCAGAACGTAAGTGGAAGAATTGTGATGGTTTAGTGATACAGATGGTTTTCAAGGAGGTGGAAACAATTTTTGGAAGACCAATGGGCAATGCGGCAGTTCACATCCAGTGTATGCTGTTATCATTGCAATGCTATCAGGTGAATAGAAAATAGAGTTCAGAAAAAATCTCTATAGATAGCAGAAACAATACGTTGTCCAGGATCCTTTCACAGATGAATCAAGTCTGGTGAAGGTGTGGAAGATGGGTTGTTTGGAGATACATACGTATAAGAAACCCTCGCAAAAAGCTTCCAAGATTTACATAACAGGTAGTTATAGTAATTATCAGAAAATAATGGCCAAGGCAATGTATCTGAAACTGGTCTGTAGAGCATGGCATTCTATATTTTGAAATGTGAGTGGTGGGCTCCTGCCTCAGTGAAGCACGAGGCCTTGGACTATATTTCTTATCGGGGATTACAAAAATCAACAGCAAGTGCTAAGGATTATGCACTTATCATGGAACCAATCAGAGACTGTGTTTACAGTCAAAGAATGTTCTCTTTGCCTGCCATCAATAATCAAAAGGAGTTACTGCTTTCCATGGAAGAGGTCCCAGCTCTTCCATGGAAAAGGTTGATGGTATTTTTTGAACTTGATTTATGGCTACATTTGTTAATGATTGAATACTTTTCTAAGAACTCAGAGGTTGTGAGTTTGGTTAACTGTTACTGATAAATCAATTTCTTGAGTGTCGTCATTTTATTTTCAATTCAGGAGGTCTTCTCAGTTTGCACTTCTAAAGAATTAGTGTTTCTCTAGCCTTGTACAGTACATCTAACTTTTAGTGGCACTGTGATATTGGAAGTTTTCAATTACACAACAGATTTGGATGAGCAGGAGGTTGTGAAATATAGTTTTGTTGTCAGTGCAAGAACCCCATTCCAATTTAGTATTGGAAGGTATTGATTACAATCAAACCAAGTAATACGGGCCTGATATTATAATCAGTGAACTAAACTCCCTCAAGTCACTGTAGCAGGAGAGAAATGTGAGCGTGCACACCAAGATAGAGTGGCTACTTGTGGATCTCATTAGGACATGCAATCAACTATGGTTATAGATAGTGGTAAGAGCTGAAAGGCAGAGGCATCGGTGAAACTGATGTTCTTCTTCTTCTTCCAGAGATATAAATGCACACTGGAAAAGGTGATTCTGCAGAATCAAGGAGAACCAGCCGTACAGATGAGGGTTCCGAACACAAATAGAAGGAGGAGCATTGTACATCACAGATGAACCACACCTGGCTCTTGAGTCATTAGCTAGGAATGACAATCCAATGTTGCCTTGTGTGTGATGAGATTTTTAAAAATTATTCATTAAATGTATATGCTGCCCATCTCAGTATGAAGTGAGGCTCTGTCAGGCTCTTAATAGCTACAAGTAGCACGTCCATTGAATCCTCTGTTTTTATATGATTTACTATTACAAAAAAACGGCCTGCTTTCCTTTCAGGATCCCATTATTGTTCAGTTCCTTAGGGGAGTGATTTCCTCCGTTGCTTTCTGCAGCCACTCCTCTGCAGGGGAAGCAATACTACCACTTGGAGGCTGGAGGCTTGCACTTTCCCTTTTCCTTTTGATCTCACTGACTTTGTATCTCAAGGCTCTGCAATCCATGTAAATAACATTTAGAAAGTAAGATAATCACTGTCCAGAACCATTACAAAGATCAAAATCGCCGCTAAATTCTTCTATTCTTTGATTTAAGTTAGTTTTTAAATTTTATAGGCAGTCCGTTTTTTTTAAAACAATAAAAGTTTCTCACCAGCTTAACACTTCTCCATATTGCCCTGACTTTGTCAGCCTTCATAGACTGAATTTTTACTGCCAGCAGAAGACTTTAGCCCTGCTTTTCTCGGAGATTTTGCGATATCTCCGAGATCAGCAAGATGTAATCTTCCTGTTCACCATCTCTTCGGGATGATTTAGGTCCGTTAGTACCCCCCAGCAATAAAAGTGTCAAGTGCGATCTCAGAGCTTTGAGATCGTGCATTGTCTCATCATGGCATCCAGGCTCCGCCCCTTCGGGCAGACATTCCTGATTGTGGTGGATGCCTACTCTCGCTGGGTGGAGCTTGTCCTCATGACCTCCACCACGGCCGAGAGTACTGTCAGGGCCCTACGCTGGTTGTTTGCAACCCACAGGTTGCCGGACGTGTCTCAGACAACGGGCCCCAATTCGTTTCCACCACTTTTCAGGAATTCCTGGCCTTGCAGGGCATCTGGCACACGCCCACCGCCCTGTACCATCCGGCCTGCAATGGCTGGGTGGAGCGTGCGGTCCGCTTGGCCAAGGAGGCGCTTGGCCGGATGGAACGGGGCGATTGGCCGATGAGGGTGGTGGCTTACCTGCTAAGCCAACACTCCACCCCCTGCCCAACAACCAACAAAAGCCCCATGGAGCTGTTGATTGGTTCGGCGCTTGCGGACCCCCCTGGATAGGCTTCATCTGCTCTATTCAGGGGAGCAGCCGTGCAACCTGGGGGTTTCCACCTCCCGGCTCCTTCCTAGTGGGGGATTTGGTTTGGGCCCGTTCTTTCTCAGGGAACGCTAAATGGGTGGCTGCCTCTATTCTGTCCATAACCGGCCCCTGTTCTTACAGGGACGGACTAGCCGATGGATCCGATTGGAGACACCACGTGGATCAGTTAAGGAAGTATCTCCCCACTGAGACCGGCATCCCATCTGATCCAGGGGCCCATGACGCAGCTGCCTGCCAGCCGGTCCAAAGATTCCAGTTTGAGGCCTTTCCCCAGGCAGGCCTCTCCTACTCCAATGTTGCAGGATTTCCACCTGCCCATTCCATTCCTCAATCCGAGTTTTTCTGCCCAGATTCCCGCACACAGGCCTTTTCCCAGGCAGGCCCCACCTATCCAGATGCCTCCTGCTGGCCAACGTCCCCGCTTCCACCTCAAGCCGATCCTATTGCACATCACTTGTCGCCGCCTCCCGGCTCGGTGACTCCTCCCCAGTTGCCGCACCCCCACGGCCCGGCCTACCTGCTGAATTGCGCCCGCCTTCTGGGCTGTCCCTAGATGGTGTCCCTCGGCGCTCCACTCCCTTTGGGGAGGAGCTACAATGAGCAGGACTCACCCCTCCGACGACTCCTGTAGAATTGAGGCGTTCCGGGTGGGTCAGGCAGCGCCCCGCCTATCTCGCAGACTACACATGCTTCAACGCTGAGCATGCGCTCTCGCTTGGGGGGAAGGGGTGTTGAGGACTCAGAAAGTCCTCGACGTACGACCTGGTGGCTGGCAACAGGCCAGGCAGCGCCCTGATTGGCTAGAGCACAGCGTCGTCTGTTGCTAGCTGCTAGAGGCACCCTGATTGGCTAGGGTGCAGCATCATTCGTTGCTAGCTGCAGTAGGCCCGCTCATTGGCTGTCCCTGCTTGACAGCCCGTTTAAATAGCTGTCAAGCGCTATGTGTGAGGTAATTTAAGGTGGTTCTGACAAGTGTCGTCGGCCTCTTCAGTGGCAGCCCTGCCCCCTGTGAAAAAACCGAAGATGGAGCAGATCCACGCAGATGAGGTCGCTGCAACAGGACTGGAGGAGGAATTCTGGGAGTTGAAGTCCACAAGTCTTAAAGCTGTCAGGTTTGAAGACCCCTGGGGTTTTTTACCTAAAGGGTGAGGGGTGCAAGGATCTTGTAACTTGACAGCTTTAAGACTTGCATGCTTCAATGCCAGAGTTTCTGAATAGCTACTTGGACCGACCTAAGTACTAATTCATAATCTCGTATCTGGTCACATGGGCGGCAAGCCACTCCCATACGGTCACATGGGTGGAAAGCCACTCCCACAAAGGAGGCCACACCCACAGAGTAGGTTCCAACAATTTTTGATCTTGACCTTCCCCAGTCCCATTATGGCAAAGATGGAACTTGAATTTCTTTCCCTTCTGAGAATGCTGTTTCAGAATGCAGTGTCACCCATTGGCCCCTAGATGTCACTAAATACCACAAATGCTTTGCACATGAACTCATGACAGGTTGATTTCAGGCCCAGCATTCAGTGTCTTTTTACCATTGTCCTCCCTCCCTCTCTCTCTCTCATATGCAGATGATAAAATAATCATCATCATGCAATTAAAAATAGTAACACCGGTAGAAAACATAGTTTATACAGCGCTCTGGCCAGGTGCCCTGGATAGAAAATCTGGAGGTTATTGGACCGCTGGGCATTTTACTTCAAATAAAGTTTTCATCAGTTGAAGAAGGAGAGAAGCCAAGGAGATCTTCCGCTGCCACGAATAACAGGGAGCCAGTTTGGTCTCATGGTGAAGGTGCTGGCCTAGAAACCAGGTGGCTGGGACTTCTAGTTCTGCCTTAGGCATGAAAGCCGGCCGAGTATCTTTGGGCCAGTCACACGCTCTCAATTGAACACACCTCACAGGGTTGTTGTTGTGGGGCAAAAGGGAGAAGGAAAGAGAATTAGGTATGTTGAGTTATTTATGAAGCAATAAAGATGCAATAGAAACCCAATAAACAAATGGTGCTTATGGTTTAGATTCACGGCTTCTGCAAAAGTTCCTTCGCTTCTTTCTCAGTTTGTAGACAGGACCAAGATGTGGATCGAGTGGAGAATTTTGCTGAGAAAAACACAATGCAGCTTTGTTTTCCCAGTTGGTGCCTCTCCCTACACTTATTATACTTCTAGAAGATTCCCCTGAACATCCATCCATAGCAGATATTCAGGAAGAAAAAAAACCCCTTGAAAGCCATCCCTTTTACCTCTGGATACAGGCGACTGAATACAGTCATCCCCCGCCCCCCCCCCATCCTCAACCTTTTATTTATCTATTTACTCCACTTACATGTCGATAGGCTGAACTACAATGGAACCTGTGAACATCAGAAAAAATGCCCCACAGAGGGGACAGGGAAATCTCTGGCGGTTGCTCCAGAAAGGTGGCCATGGCTCTGGTGATCTGCCTCTTTTCACCTCCTAAGGTCCTGGTTCTACTCCATCTCCTCAGTCACCAATTTTACTGAAGGGTAAATCGCAGTCATCTCCTCCCTGTGCTTGTGATCAAAATCTTTTCACAGACTTCAGCAATTATTAACCAGAGTTATTACTTATTAGCAGAAGCTTAATACTGGATTTATATTCCTTCTTGAGTGTTGGACTTAAGTCAATATTGCTCTCAAGTGATATTTTGGATCCCATGAGACACAGAAAATGACTTTTTGGGCGGGGTGACTATTCTAAAAGTATTTTAGAAGTACTTCCATGGAAACAGTGGTGGGTTTCAAAAATTTTTAGAACCTCTTTTGTAGATGTGGCCTGCTTTGTGGGAGTGGGTGACCGGGTGGCTGTGGCTAACTTGTAAAATGTAGTGGAACTCACTTAACAACGCTCTTGCTTAGCAACCAAAATGTTGCCTCAGAAACTCTGGCATTTGAAGCACGCAAGTCTTAAGGCTGTCAAGTTACAAGACCCTTCCACCCCTAACCCTTCAGAGAAAAAAAAACCCCAGGGGTGTTCAAACTTGACAGCTTTAAGACTTGTGGACTTCAACTCCCAGAATTCCTCCTCTCGCTCTTCATCTTGATGATGTGAGGACGAGGCGGAGGGGAGGGAGCTGGAACCGGTTCTAAACGGCACGGTTGATTTGTGGAACCTTTTTCTGTAGAAGAGCTTAGAACCGGCAGGAACCCACCCCTGAATAGAAGTATCAGTGACCCTATTTCCTACCAGTGATAACTCTGCTCAAAAGACCCTTTTGTGAGTCTGCTAGAGGGGAAAAGAAGCAGGAAACTAAATATGCACCTTACTTTCCAATAACAATAATAAAAGCCAGTCTAAAAATTTGGCTGACTGTGCAATCAACCATAATAACAGAATGAGTGTGTGGCAAAAAAAAGCAAACACCAACAGTAATAGGCACCTTGGGTGCAATCCTAAAACATCTGGAGCACCACTTGAACAAAGCCATCGGCATTGACAAAATCAGCACCAGTTAATTGTAAAAGTCAGCTTGGCCGACAACATCTGGCTCTCCCAAGTGCTTGGAAAGGTCTTGGTAGGTGGATAGAAATGCCAGATCAAGTCTAAGCCTCTGGCTGAGTGTGGGACAAACAGTCGTCATAATTTAAATGCTTATGCTGCCCAACTTGCCATAGTTCACCAAGTAGTAAAACATTTAAAACAAGGATCAGTTTAAAAAAAAAGGGGGGGGGGGCAATCCCAAAGCAATAGAAAAGGAAGAACAGAGAGAAAAGAAACCCCTGTTAGAACAAAGGAAAGGGAGAAAGAAAGGGGGTCTCCGTAATCCCAGACAAAGAGCCACAGCTCCTTCAGGCCCCTCTCAGATACTCAAAAGGTGGGGTTTGCTCTAACCAAGTTGTTGGGGGGGGGGGCTTCATTCTAGAGGGAAAGCCGTGCTCCAGATGAGGCAGACGTCACAATTGTGTGGCTCAGTGTTTTCCAACTTTAACAGGCTGCCTGGGGAATTCTGAGAGGTGACGTCTTAAAGTTACTGAGGTTGAGAAACGTTGCTTTAGCTAATGGAGCTCCAAGTGCCACAACTTTGCCTGATAAAACTGGCTGGGCAGATGATATTATGGGAGTCAGGGGGTCCCTCAAGTGACCCTATCAGGCCACGGAGCAACTTCTTTGTCTCTGCTGTTTTATATGGTGAATTTGATCAGGTAAGAAGGCTGCAAAGGCTGCTCCCAACACAAACAAAAACCTGTTTTTTTTTTAAAAGAAGGGGAAAGCGGTATATAAATAGAATCCAGAGTACTAATAACTTTGAACTGAGCTTGGAGACAGGGCAACTAGAGGAAGCCATGCAGTATGTTAAGATACATGAGCTTTTGATTTCATTTTGCACTTCAATGGGATTTTTAAAAACGAAAATAGTCGAAGTGATACCGTTCATGAAATGTTATCATTGTCCTTGTTGGGAGAAACGTCCTTCTGGGTTCAGCTCCAAGTGGGGGAAAAGACACTGGAAACATGGAGGCTGCTGGGAAAGATGGTTTTAATGGTGGACAGGAGTTCCTGAACAGAAAAGGGGGATCACGTGCTTGCCAATGTTGGGTGAAGAAGAAAAGAGGGTAAAGGGGGCTTGCTGAGAGTTCCTGGGTTTTTTAAACTCTCTCTTCGGCCCCACCTCTCTGTTTCCTGTTCCCATGTAAGAAATGTATTCTGATTGGTTGTCAGACTCCCAGGGGCAGAGGGTCTTAGCTAACCTGTAGGTTGTGTGTCTTTTGAATCCCAAGCTTGGTTGAGTTCCCAGATGCCACGTGGTGAGTTTCTGTAGAAGGCTAATCCTACCTTTGTTATGTAGTGTAGGCTAGCCCAGGCTTTAATGACTCATTGACAGGGAGGGGGCAGGACGCTGCAGGGAGCTACTTTGTCTTTAAAAACAGGTTTCTCCCTTTTCACATCCAGGGAAATATAATAATCTGCCTTTTCAATATTTCCCAGGATATTTCATTTTTCTAGGGGAGAAAACTTCCTACATCCTCATACTGATTTTTTTTTTTTGAACATTTATTAACAGATATGCCTAACCCAGGTTTTATCTAAACACGTGGTTTCCTTCATACCTGTTCAAGACCTCCTTTCATTGTTTGATTATTTAGCAAGCCCTCTGAAACTTGCTTTAAAAAATTTCAAAACATCATGAACTTGTTGCTAGGGAATATAAAAAGACAATTTAATAAACTGTAATCAATTATTATTCTTAAAAAACAACCCTCTCAGCCTATTCAATTCATTTATAGAGGGACTTCATATATTAAGGTAATTTTTTCTTCGCTGGCTCGTCTAATAATGTTTAGACCACAGAAACAGAGCAGTAATGGTTGCCAACATTGTAATATGATGTTGCGTGCATAGTGTGAAAGATAAGGTTGAGTTCTGCACCAAGGAGAATGGATGGGACTGTGGCCCAGCGCAACTGATGTTCCCATAAACAACCCAGTTGAATAGCTGCAGTTTGTATAGAGATAATTTCTGCACACATAATTGGATAACCTAAAACGAGACATTATGTTTTAATCCTGCTTGCATCCATGTGCAGCGTAATGCTGTGCACATTTATTTAGGAGCGTGTTGAATTGAATTTAGTGGGTATTGTTCAGGATATGAGGGTTGTGATCATAGAATTAAATCCACCTACTCTCCTATTTTTCTGTGTTGGAAGAAACGTCCTTCTGGGTTCCGTTCCAAGTGGGGGGAAAGGCACTGGAAACAGGGAGGCTGTTTTGGAAAGACGCTTTAACGATGAAAAGGATCACAGAAAAAAGAAAAGAGGCTGAGATGCTGAAAGTCCCTGGTTTTATGCCCTCTCTGGCCTTTGGTCTTGAGTTTGTATTCTGACTCCCATGGAGCCATGCAGGGGCAACTCTGTAGGCTGTGCTTTGAGTCCAAGTTTGGTTGCCTTGCTTGCTAATGTAATTTTCCCAGGTGCCTTGTGGTGAGATTCTGTAGAGGGTTAATCCTACCTTTGTTATGTAGAGTACATTAGCTCAGGCTTTAATGGCTTATTGACAAAGGGAGGAAGCTACTTTGTCTTTAAAAACATGTTTCTCCATTTTGACATCCAGAGAAATATAATATTCTGCCTTTTTAAAATTTCCTAGGATATTTCATTCTTCTAGGAGATGGGTGGGTGCTAATTTCCTACATCTGGGCTGTATGCTGCTCCTCCTCCTCCTCCTCCTCCTCCTCTCCAAGCTACAACAACAGCTCTTATTGACAAATACAGGCCATTTTTGTGCATGATGTAAAATGACAAGTATTGCAGAATGGGTGAAGTGCACTCTGGGTAGACGCTGGGAGACGCAGAAGAGAAGCCCTGATTTATTATAGGCAACCGCTTATCCTAGACTCAGAGCCATTAATTTGCTAGCAATCGTCTCAGGTTTACATGATGATTGAGTGGATGAAAGACAGAAAAGGGAGGTGGAAATCCAGCATCTTATAACTGCCATCTATTGGACCCAACAGAGCCACTTTTTGATGAATGGAGGTGCGATCATTATCTTAAGCATGAACCTTACCTGGGCTAAGGAAAATGAAGGCCTGGGGTGGGGGAGGAGCATTTAGCAGTCCCTCTTCAGAACTTCTGGGAATGAAAGGTAAATAAACAGGCTCCTTTGTCGTGCTGAAGTGGGCAGACATTAGGCAGGAGAATGTGGAGGACTTTTGTCATGGAGAATTCCAGTTATTAAAATTGGAGGGTGGGGGGAGCTTTCAAATGTTGGAAGAAAGATTATTATCTGGATTTTATGACCCTGGAAGGAATTGCTTCCCATCTCTTGGTGGTCTGGATAATGTTAGGAGGTATTCACTACTATGAAGCTACTTGAAAACAATCTGCAAAAAGTAACTGGAAAAAATATTATCTGCCGTATTTGAAAAAGACACAGATTTCCCTAATTCCTCTTTTACATTTATAAAATATTTTTATGTTGATGACTCAGGGGATGAAATGTAATGATCTGTTTTCAAACTTTCTCATCTGTAACATTAGCTCGCATGTAAACGTCATTGATCAATGCGGAGCGGCCTTTGAGCTGGAAGTCAGGCTACACATCAAATCAATCATCCTCATCAAGACAGGCAGCATTTTGCAGTCAAGTGGTTAAAGATTAACATGCTTTATATTCTCTTCAACAGCAACAGGAGAAACAGCAGTCACCATTATGCTGGCAGAATTCTGAGGTCACCTGGTGCTGATGGAGAAAGAGATGGGACTTAGGATGTTCTACATATGATTCCATCAAAGACACGTCAGGTATGGATGAGTTTATTGGTGGCTTATTGCCTGCCTATCTCCAATGTCAGAATCAGCTCACTCGGAACCTGTTTTGCTGCCATTATGTCCCTTCCTCAGAACTCGGATGCTTGTGAAATGCTTATGAAGTTCCCTTGGAATTCAGTGAGGTTTATTTCCAGATGTCTCTGTTTAGGATGGTGCCAAAACTACCCTAAAAGCAGCTGCTGATTGACAGAGTGCAATGCAAAGATGAACAAGCAATAAACAACGTATGAATTCTTCCACCCCTGTTGAGTTAACCTCCACTTCCTCACATGCATCTTCCGAGAATTTCTGTCTCTCTTTTCCTTAGTACAATCTAAGCCATTCATCTGTAGACTTCACAATTAAAATGTGGTTCAAAGTCAAGGAGCTGCATTGGATCAAATGAAAAGTCTTAATAGTTCTCTCCCCCCCCCCCCCCGCCCCGCTTTTACCTTTAACTTCACTTGGCAGAGAACTGGTGCCAGTAGTCCTTGACTTAACCAGATTTTCTGTTGCTAAGAAAGGCAGCTGTTAATTGGGTCCAGCCTGATTTTATAACCTTCTTTTGCCATTGTTGTAAAGTGAGTCACTGCAATTGTTAATTGAATCATAGATTTCCCCCACTGACTTTGCTTGTTGGAAGTTGCCAATGGTGATAGCAATAGCAGTTAGACTTATATACCGCCTGCATAGGGCTTTCAACTCTCTCTAAGCGGTTTACAGAGTCAGCATATCGCCCCCAACAATCCGGGTCCTCATTTCACCCACCTTGGAAGGATGGAAGGCTGAGTCAACCCTCAGCCGGTGGGATTTGAACAGCCGAACTGCAGAACTAGCAGTCAGCTGAAGTAGCCTGCAGTGCTGCATTTAACCACTGCGCCACCTCGGCTCCTACTAGGAGGTGATCATGTGACCTTGATGTGCTACGTCCGTCGTAAAGACATGCTTGCTGCCAAGTGCCCAAATTATCTGATCCTGAGGTTGCTTCAACAGTCCTTCATGCAAGGATGAGTTGTAAGTCACACGTTTCAGTGCTGTTGTAACTTTGGTTGCTAAGCAAAGGATTGTAAGCCGAGGATTATTTGAATTTGAAATGTTTTGGGAACGTTAAGGAACATTCAATGAGAAAGCAAACCAGAAGCCTCTTTAGCAATAAACACTCTCCTTATAATGGTTCGTTCTTGTATTGTTTTTTGTCTTGCTGTATGTGACCATTCTGACCAAAAAAATAACAATACCAAATAAAAGGGATTTAGGGAAAATATCTCTAAAATGTACACATCTTTCTGGACAAAGTAATTAGTCGGCTTTGGCACCTTTGAGACTTTCTTTGGAGTTTAAACATGTGTAGGGAAAAGCTATCAAGGAAACTAAGGTGATTCTACCATCATTCATTCTTGACTTGAAGCCTGTAGAATTGAGGAAAGTCATTGTCCTCTCTGACAATGAACATCTCACTTTACAGGGTTGTTGTTTTAGGGAAAATAGGAGAAGGAGGGAATATGAAATATATTTGCCATCTTGAATCTATACATATAAAAAAGGCTGTGTGTGTGTGTGTGTGTGTGTGTGTGTGTGTGATTCAGCCAGTTTGCACCACTTCAGGAAAACTAGTTGTTAACTTTCTCACCAGTTTGGTGAACTGATTGTTGGAAGAAATCATTAGGGCAGAGAACCATTTGTTAAATTATTTGAATCCCACCACTGCCCCTAACACCCCTCAGGGTGTGTGTTCTGTTACAATACAGCCTGTTGTGCCTTCAAATGGCTTCTACTGTTGTACAGCGCAGTGGAGTTGCCATGGTAATGGCTTCACAGTACTCCACAAGGGGGCTCCCTCTGGTAAGGGGGAAAAATCCATCATTAGAAATTACGTTTGGTCCGGACATTTTCCCCCTATAAATAAATACCCAGACAGGTTATCAGTTAATTAGTTATAAAAATAGAGTATGTCGAAATATGTTGAAAATGTTAACTATCTGAAGGGGCCTTTTCCACTTTTGGTGGAGAAGTAAGACAGCTAAGGAATCCTGGGATCAGCATCAGGCATATTTTAATTCAGAGAATTGTGAAATTGTGCGATGTGTGTAAGTCCCACATGGATCCTTTTTGCCTTCTGTTGTGCTGGATGGAGTTGCAAATATCTAGTGGGGGGGAGAGGGGGTCAGCTCACAAAAGAGAGCCAGTTGGAAATAGTGGTTAAGGTAAGACTGGAAAGTGATCTCTGTCAGGCTAGCTAGATCATGGGTTCTAGTCCTGCCTGAGGTACAAAGCCAGCTGGGTGACCTTGGGATGGCTTTCAGCTCTAGGAAGCAGGCAAATGTCAAAATCTTGCAAATAAAATTCCAGAGACTAGTCCTTGCAATGACCAGAAGTCCACGTGACTCAAGGGCGTCATAAAAAGGAAAGGGAAAAAAAAAGCTCAGATCATAAATATACCAGTGTAGCTTCACCAAGTAGGCAAATGCAAATATAAGCGTTCTGAGTGCTGTAGGCACTTTCAGTTTTCTTTCTAAAACTTCTACAATCCTATGAATATTGTAAGGGCTAAGTTGGCATGGCACACATGGAGAAGAAACCCTCCAGACAATCAATTCCCAGACCTCGATCGAGGGTGATTCCATTGGAATTAGACCCTAAAATCATGCCGTCTTTTTTTTTTGGCATGGCAATATGCAGAGGAGGCCACTAGGTGTAGTTCCAGAGTTAGTTTGCCAGGACTGCGAACCGAAATGGTTACCGTGAGGGAAATATCTTTGGAAAAATTGCTGGCCCGGTAGGGGTGGAGGGAAACCGTCTCCTCTTCTTCATCTGGCTCTCCTGCACTGTTTCCACAGCCCATTTCAAGGTTGTCCTGACCCCAGGGAGTTTGTAACGTTACCAAAAAAGAAGTTGGATGATTAAACCGTGGATTTTTAAAAATTCATTCGGAGCGTTTTGCAAATCATTTCAACATTCCCTCTGTTCCCCCAGCCTGCCCTGTTCTAAGACTCTGTAACAGGCTAATGAGGTTGCTCAGAGCCCTTTTTCCTCCAGCCTCCTTAATCCCTGCAAGGTGCCTGCTGAGTCTCTGTGCTCAGCCCTCCCGGCCAAGTCTGGCAACTAGAATAAAAGGCTGTTGAAATGAAGAGCTTATAAAACAGCTTTGCCCAAACCAATCGCCTCCTCTTCCAGCCAGAGATCAGAGACACGGCCTGTTCGTGGCTGGACTACAATTCCCATCCTACTGTCATACTTTAGAGCCATTCTTTCTGCCGGTGATGATGGGGTTAGAGATATTGCGTTTGGCATTGCTGTCCTAAATCTGTCAGCTGGTGGAGTGCAGAGATTTCCTTTCCCACCACCCAGAAAGGTTTCCCCAAAGGCTTAATTAAGGCCGTGCTGTGGCCAGAAATATATTGATTAATTTACACATTGCTGGGCGTTTTTTATGATGAGCCTCCAGGAAACTTCAATAGATTGCAGGAAAGCAAGTTTTTTTCAATTAATAATCAAATTGCCCCTTGCAGAGGAATGGAGCTGTTGTTTCTTTGTCCCCAAGAGGAAGTCTGGTTTTTGGTTTTCTGTCTTAGCAGAGCCGTGAGGGTGGAGGAAGAGGCTGAGATGATTTCGAGAGCATATTGAGAGCGGATGGTTGGGGGAAATGGAAAGGAAAAGAATTAAGGGCTAAACAATCAACAAGAAAGTGATGCAGATCAGAAACCAGGCTGCCAGGAGGCCTCCAGCTTAATTGAATCCAATGGAGTCCTGTTATGGAGAGTCACCTGTAGTTACACCCACCAAACAGTAAAAAAAACAACAGAAAAGGGCTTTCCCGCACCCACTTTGTCCATGAGCCATTAAAGCCTGAGCTAGTCCCTTTACATAATAAAGAGTTCTCCCCTTCAGCTCCAGGGCGATGGGATTAAGGCATGATAATATTGGCCCTTCACCCAACTCACCACATGGCATCTGAGAACTCAACCAAACCTGGATTCAAAACGCAGCCTAGAGAGTTGCCCCTGCATGGCAACTCCATGGGAGCCTGGCAACCAATCAGAATACATTTCTTGCACAGGAGCAGGAAACAGAGATGTGGGGCTGACGGATTATAAAAAGCCCTGCAAGCCCCTCCCTCGACCCTTCTTCTTCTTCTTCACCCAGCACCTGGAAGCATCTGGTGATCACCTTTTTCCCCAGGACCTCAAGCCATGAGGTCCTGTCCACCATTAAAACCATCTTTCTAAGCAGCCTCCGTGGCTCCAGTGTCTTTTTCCCCACTTGGAGCCGAACCCAGAAGGACGTTTCTTCCAACAGATTAAAGAGCCGCCTTATTAAAATGGCATTCTAAAAAATGATAACATTTATGATTCAGATCTGGACTGTATCCAATTCCATTGCATCAGAGGTGGGTTCCTACCAGTTCAGCCTGGTTCTCCCGAACCAGTAGTGCTGCCTTCAGACAGAGAGTGAACCGGTTCTCTGTTTTTGGACCTACCTGCCCACCCACCCCTGGGTTATGCTTATCTTTATTCCAGCTTCCGAAGCCCAGCTGATCCGGGGCAAAAAAGCTGATCCCTTTTTTCTGACTAATTTTCGTTTCATTGCGCATGCGCGCGCAGCACTCAGCACACTGGTAGTAAAGAGGTTAGGAACCCACCACTGCATTTCACCCACTTTTTAAAGGAGTTATTACACCCTGCAACAACGATACAAGGATACTCATTCTTTGTGCTGTAAGCAACACAACCACCGGAAAAGGTGTAGTAAATGAAATTATAAGCCAAAGAATTTAAAGGCCTAAGGTTTAAAAGGAAATATATCTCAATCTAGTTGACCTCATCTCTTCTCACTATCATTCTTTGTACCTTTCTATTTTTGAAATCTATCTTGTTTTTATCCTGTCCCCTTTCATGTATTGTCTTTTGCCCAACCACAACTTTTTTGAATTTCCTCTTCCTATTGACTCCTTTATGTTTCTTTCATCTATTTATTTTTGCAATTTGATTCTCCTTTGTTCTCTCTGGTCAAACCGCTTCAATCCGCTTTCTTTCCTGCTGGACGGTCCCTTTGCATTCTCTCCATTCTGTACCCCTTCATTTTGGCTTTATCTCACCCCCAGTGCTTAAATACCCAGTTCTTGCTACATTTAACCTAAGTTCGCCTTCCCTTAACATAGCCATTTCTTACTTCTGAAGAATAAAGTTAGCAGAACCATCCTTTTATACACATCACTTATTATATGTAATTTTCTAATATTATATCATCTTAAAATGTCTTTATCCTTTCCGCAGCTCTACAGAGGTATGAAAACTTGTCTACTTGTTCTTTTTTTAACATTTATGTATAATTTGGAATGATTAACTTGGTTTTTTCCCTCTATGTAACACAATTATTTTGGTCCCTAGTGTATTAATTTTCATTGCCTAGTATTGTCTCTCCAACACTCAGCTATAACTTATTAGGCTTTCAAACAATAACAATCAACTCCATAAAAATATATGTACCTTTATATCATCAACCAATATTCCTTTCCAAGTTTTCCTTATACATTTATTAATAATTACATTAAACAAACAATGGAACAGTTGCAATAGTCATCTGGCTTTGGAAGATTCCTTTTGGTCAAATTTGTAAATGTTTAAGCAGATGGCAGCATCTATACAACTGTGGTTGATTGAAAAAGCTAAACTGGCTTGATCCTTAGCATTTTAATGGGACACTATTAGAAAAATCTCAGGCTGGAAAAGAGAAGTCAGAAACACATATTGGAAAAAGTTAATGATAGGCCACTTCCTTACTGCTGGCCAGAAAATTACAAGTGATTCCCCCATGATCAGGGGGATCAAACTGGCAGCCCGCAGGCCGGAGCAGGGCTCCGCAAAGGCAAACTGCACCGTGATCCATCACAATATGTCATACGATGCAATCGAGGTTGACACTCATACGTCATCAGTCCAAGAGCATCTAAGATGGGAATATACAAAAGCAAATATTGTCAATGTTGTGTCTCAGAAGAAAAACAAATCCCAATAATTTCTTGGTTGTGAGCAGAATTACTTAAAGTTTAATTTGCTCTTTAAAAATAAAACATTTAAGTGTCCTTGGAACAGCGTAAGAGCTTACTTTGACTGCTGATTATGTGCCATTGATGCTTGTCCATCGTGTTTGAAGAGGATCTTGACATCTAACAGCTGTGGGCTGGCCAGATGTGTCCACAGGTGGATGGTAAGGCCTACACGGGTTGTGCCATTAAGTCAGAGTTGACTCCTAGCGACCACATAGATTTTCTCCATATGATAATTTATCTCTAGACCCTTCAGGGTCCTTCCATCAATGTACCCACCGTCCTTGCAACTGACTTCACCCACTTTTATTGCTGGTTATCTTTGCTTTCTTTCACCTTTGCCAGCACTGGACCCTTTTCTAGAGAGCGAGATCTTTCCACGATGCGTCTGAAGTAGGGTAATTCAATCCTGATGCCTCAAGTGAGAATTATGGATTAATTTGTTCAAGAATTTATACATTCCGTCTTAATTTCGTCTTAGAATGACAATTGACTACATAATTGCATGCGCAGATCATTTTTCTGTGAAGAATGTTCCATGATGAATTTTAAGAAGAGCTGATAAAAAAATGGGTCAATATTATGGAAAGTGCCTACAAAGCGGGAGGGGATGTGATGGATTTCAATAAAACATCTGGTTCCCAGGAAAGAGGAAGCCTATTCCAAGGAGGAGGGTGAAACAAGAGATGGCGTAGTCTGGAGCTGGATCATGGGAAGAGATTGAGGGCAGCCACTGTCTAGAATTTTCTGGGTATAACTATAAGATTAAAGTAGTATAGATTTAGTCTGGCAAGATTCTGTCTATATGGTGTGTGCAAATAAGAACTGAATTTTGGCTGGATTGTTTTACATCATTCTTGGGCTAGATCTGAGAGGCAATAATAAATGTTTCATCTCAATATGCTTGTTTTCTTTCACTTTTGTGAACTAGAACAAAACTGAAGTAAGTAGAATTTTGGGGTATAGTTCTAATAAATATTTATTGGAGAGTCTCCTAATCAAACTTTACTTCTCGTAAAGTCCTTTCAACTTAAAATGTTGCATCCTCTTTAATGAAGAAGACACGTCTAAATAAAGATGGGAGGAAGGTGGAATTCTTTGCTATTCGAATTCCCGTTTTTCATGAAAGTATAAACAGTGGTTTGAAGAAGGCAACTGGAGACAGAAAATAATGGCCTGCCTGATTTTTACCAAATTTTTATATGCTCTTGATGCAGTTTATCATATACCATGTTTCCTTCTGATTCTGGAATAAGTTACACTTGGTTTCAGGACTAGTGATGAAACCTTAACAGGAATAAAAATGTTATAAAAGTAAAGAGAAATGCATATTCCTTGCTCAACTGTGGTTAAATACATTGAGAAAAGTGTTGAAAAAATCAGATTTGGGGGTGAAAGAGACAGGGAACCTGGAGGGCTTTTGGCTCTGATGAGCCTCCATATTCAGAACAGTACATGAAGAAGAAATAATATGTTGATAACAAGATGGTAATCATGAATTTAGCAGGAAGTGTGCATTTTGCAACATTCGGAACTGCTGTTTTTGACATCCTTCAAGAGCACTACAAGAAACAAGGGCTGATGTGGAAAAAAATTAGACTAATTTTCAACAGTAGTTAAACTAATGGGGAATCACGTGAAGGCACTTCAAGTAAACAAGCGGAAGAAATAACATCTGCAGAAAAATGTGTGCACTGTATGTTTTTCAGTCTGTGAATGGATTCTTACAACTGCTATTAAGATATAAAGAAAAAGACCACATTTGGCCTTTTTACTGCACAGTACTGTAGAAATATCATTAGAGTGGCAGATGGTTTGAAAACCATACCATGTGAAAAGCATCTAATACATCTAATAGACATGGCTACAAACAGATTATGACTCAGCATTGCAATGTGGAAACCAAAACTAGTATTAGTTTTGTAAACATTAACAGGGAGATTAACTCTTCCTTTTTAGGTACTGACCCTAACAAAAATTCAAACCAATGCAGTCTATATTCTTATGACTCTTTCCCCATAAATAATAAACAGAATCATAATTCTGAGACGTGGATGTGTTTCCTATGAAAGCATAACTGCTCAGATTATTTTTATTAATCCACAAACACTGCGGCGGGCTTTAGCCCATCCCAGCCTCTTTGTGCCTCAATGTCTTTTACTTGGAACAGAATATTATTGGAAAGTAAGGACATTTGCTCATGGGTGATATTTTCCGAGAATCAAGGAGGCAGTTCTGTGTTTAACAAAGCCAACTGTTAATTTCCAAGCATAGCTAGGGGGTTTCATGAGAACAGGCTACACAAGTGGAGGAGAAAGGAAGAACAGCAGGAAATAAATGAATTCTGCCAAATATTTCAGGTGTCCTAAAAAAAGAATGTATACTTTTCTTGGACTTTTGAGTCATGAATTTAAAGCCAGCTTGGTAGAACAGTCACATATACCTATAACTAGAGTGGCCTTTGTTGTCTGCTGACAATCTGCTACACACAGGCAGAACTCCTGAGCACCAGCCCTGCCACGAGTTTGCTAGAGGTAAGAGAGGGAACGGGGGGGGGGGGGGGGGGTCTGGCTTATACTTAAGAACACAACACACCCATCATTCACAAGGCCTGAACTCCACGCAAGTTAACTTCAGCCGCTGGAGCTGCCTAAACAGCTCCTGCCTTTCAACTGCTGTTTGCTGTACAGGAATCAACAGGCTAAACTTTTCAAACTGTAGAGATAAGCATTATCAGCTGCTAACATCTCCATTCATTCCACGTTGCTGGCACAAGCACAAAACAGAAGCCCCAAAGGCGCATGCACGTACGCATGAAACCGGCTGAGAATAGGATAAGACAGTTTGTTGTCAGCTGATGCTTTTCAGCCTGATGAAGAGGATCCAGCTGTAAACTATTCAGCCTTTCAAGAGCCTTTTGCAAATTAGCAGCTTTCAAATCAAACTATGAGAGGAAACTCATCAACACCAAACAGGAGAAAGACAAATTGTACTCGTGGTCTGTCATCTCATAATTTAAAAGTCATACGTGTGGAATCTTCTGGAGAAGGAGAGATGTACCAATTCCTGGGGGGAAATGATATATTTTCCATCAAATGATATTGACGGTGTCCTGTTGTATATAACAAAATGGCAGTTATTTCTTCTGGTTAACTGAAAAAGAAAATATTCCCAAGAGTAGCTGCTTTGGAGGGAATCCTGCTTTGCTTAAAAGAGACACAATATTTTTTCTCATTTCAATCCAGGATACTGGAATTTACCTTATCTCAACTAATAAACTCCTGTGGGAAGTTATCAACCAGCTCTCTCCCAGGAAAATGAAATATCCTAGGAAATACTGAAAAGGCAGAATATTTCTCTGGATATGAAAGGAAAGAAACATGCTTTAAAAGACAGAATAGTTGCCTGTAGCTTCCTGCCCATCCATACTTTGTCAATAGGCCATTGAGAAGGCCAGGCTAGCCCGCTTTACATAATAAAGACTTCCCCACTGCAGCTGCAGGGGGAAGGAATATTACTCAATTCTCCACATGGCATCTGAGAACTCATCTATACCTGGATTCAAAACAGCCTAGAGAGTAGCCCCCTGCATGGCACCCTGGGAGCCTGACAACCAATCAGAATACATTTCTTACACAGGAACAGGAAACAGAGAGGTGGGACTGAACAGGTTACAAAAAGCCTAGCAAGCCCCTCCTTCGGCCCTTCTCTTCTTCTCCACCAACATTGAAGCATGTGATCCCCTTTTCTGTCCAGGGCTCAAGCCATGTGGTCCTGTGTCCAACAATAAACCATCTTTCCAAGCAGCCTCCGTGTCTCCAGTGTCTTTTCCCCCACTTGGAGCCGAACCCAGAAGGACGTTTCTTTCATCACTCCATCTCAGCTAAAACATACATGCCAGAATTTAATACCTAACAACTGCAGGGACACCGTGTTTTTCAAAGAAAATCAGGGAGAAATTGGACCAAAGACAAGCAGAGGAAGGACACAAGTAAGGTATGCCTGCAAAACGCCAGCTGTCTGGCTGTTCCATCAACCTTAGCAATGTGATGAACTTACTTAGCCTTAAAAAAGGGAAGAGACAGAAGCGTGTAGACACAATGGGGCAACCCCTTCAGGGACACCAGACCCAAAGGCTGCCAGCACACGCAGCTCTTGTCAGGGAACACAGGCAGCTGATCAAGGCTTCCCCGCCCTTAACGGGGTGGCTTTGAAGTTTGTTTTTACAAGAAGGCAGCTTAGCCTCCCAGAGAGACAAACCCTTTCCAGTTCTTAACTGATTTTGCAGTTGCAATGGGATTCCTTTTTTTAAAAAAAAGTCTCTCTCTCTGTGTGTGTGTGGAGGGGGGAGAACAGCCCAAGAATTATTTATCTGGGCCTGAAACGTGCAAAAATCCACATCTGGAAAAAAAAAGCATCTCCAGAAGCTTCTCTCCCAAATGCAATTTGCGGTCCTTGCAAATCAAGAGGACAACACCAGTTAGAACGATGAATCAGTGGAACAACTTGTGGAAGCTGTGAATGCCCCAATACTGGAAGTCTGGAATGGAAGAGGGCGGTGATGGTTAACCTTTTGGGCACCGAGTGCCGACACCGGAGTGTGTGTGTGCATGGACCGAAGCGCCGGAACCCGGCAGAGAGCAGTTGTCTCCGCACGCATGCACACAACGGGACCCGGAAGAGTAGCTCCCGATGGCGCATGTGCCCACAGATAGAGCTCTGCGTGGCGTCTCTGACACATGTACCAGAGGTTCGTCATCACGGGTACAGGATTTCCTGCCTGAGCAGAGGATTGGAGACCTCCAAAGTCCCTTCCAACTCTGTCACATTGTTATTCTGTTCTGTTACCAAAGAGAGGGGCTTAAAAGTAGAGAAACCATCGAGACACCGAGTGGCTTTGCTTTCTCAGACATTAATTTTCTTTTGGTTACAAAATGGTTGCATCCAGTTATCAGATTATGCCATTATAAAACAAGTTCTTCATAATGGAATTCTGTCTTCCTTCCTTCCTTCCTCCCTCCCTCCCTCCCTCCCTCCCTCCTTCTCTCTTCTTTCTTTCCACCTTTATAAATAATTTAAGGCAGCAAACACAAACAAGACTCCTTCTTCTTCCTCCTATTTTTCTGGTGACAACAACCCTGTGGGGTGGGTTGGGCTGAGACAGAATGATAGGCCCAACCTCACCCGCTGGGTAAGGTTTTATTGTGGAAGGGTTTAATTTTAATTTAATTTAAAGTAGTATTTTTAAGTACCCTCACTAAGCATATTCTATTTATACCCATAATGTGAGCTGGGCAACTAGATAAATGTAATTAAATAAACAAGAAAATAAATAAACATTTGTACACACTTTTTCCAAAACATACACAATACATGCTGTTTTCATTAAGGTACCTATGTATATGTGAGGGAGAAAAAGATGTATAAATTGGAAAGAAATTATTAAAAAAAAACCTCCAATCCTGAAAAATGGAAAGAAAAATGTATTCAGACATTTTGACTCACTGTTAACAAAACGTATTAGGGCCCAACACTACTCTGGTAGCTGGAATTGAAAGGTATTTGATTTTGGAAGCTGTTCCTTTAAATCCGAGCCATTCATTAACACTGTTCACATGTTACATGAACTCTGTGATTTTGCTTAGCTGTGGTTAGTTCCTTAAATCTCAATTGGCTTCAGACCATCAAATCAACTCCCTCCTGCCCTAAAATGGGCCATAAATTCATACTCTACAAGGCTTCCGAATAATAGCTACAGATAGTCCTTAACTTACAGCCACAAAAGAGCCCAACAATTCCATTGCTAAAGAAGACAGTTGTTAAGTGAGTTGTGCCCCATTTTATAACCTCTTTTGCCATAGTTGTTAAGTGAATCACCTCAGTTGTTAAGTGAAACTGGCTTCTCCTATTGGCTTTGCTTGTCAGAAACCAACTGGGAAGGTTACAAATGGGGGTCAGGACCCTGGAATAAATACGTGCCAGTTGCCAAATGCTCAAATATCGACCACATGACCGTGGCGATGCTGCAATGGTCATAAATGTGAAAACCCATCATGCCCCTTTTTTCAGTCTCATTGTAACTTCGAACGGCCACTGAATGAATGGACGTAAGACGAAGACTGTTAGGGGGGTTAGCAACCATGAGAGGAAAAGCCCCCTGCGTGTGAGGGTGGGGCTCTTTTCCCCTTCAGTCTGACTTGGCAAGTAGTCTTTGCAAATGGCAAATCTTTCCTGCCCCCCCCCCTCCCGCCAATTTCCTTAATTCTGCCCTTTGGCCCAGGAATCTCCAAACTTGGCAATTTTAAGACTTTGGACTTCAGCTCCCAGAATCCCCCAACTAGCAAGGCTAACTCGGGAATTCTGGGAATGGAAGTCCACAAGTCTTGAAGTTGCAAAGTTTGGAGATCCCTCCTTTAGCTCATCGAAGTATCCGCTGGGGGTGACAGACAAAGCTCAAGTTTTTTCAGTGAGGTAGCAATCCCCCCCCCCCCATTTACAACTGCTGTGATGCACGGCAGCCATGAAAGTCCGCTCAGCTCTGCTTCTCATTGCAAAGCTCCCGTCTGTCCAGCTGAGTTCTGACAGTTCGGTTTTTCTGGATTACTAAAAATACAGCATCACAGGATTTCCAGGCTTTATTGGGAGCCTCCCCTATGCTGCAGTGGTCAGGAGGAAAGGGACGGGGGGGGGGGGGGATAAGGAATTTGTCTATCCAGGGGCCTTGGCACTTTTACTTGTGATAATTTCACATTCCTCCATTATTTATCTATTTTACTTGTAGTCTTTCTGATCCTTTAAAAAAAACAACAGTACAAGGTATGAAACTCAGAATTTTCATAGTAATTACCAGATACAAACACACCCTCTCAATGCATTTTTCTTCAAATATCATTCTGATGCTAATCATGTTATTATATTAAACTAGACACTTTCATGTAAGGTGGGTGGCCATACGAGAGAGAGAGAGAGAGGGAGGGAGGGAGGGAGGGAGGGGCAGAGAGAGATTGACAGGTGGTGCATAATGTTTCTCTCTTGACTCAAAGTGAACCCTTCTCAGCAATGCAAAATCCTTTTTGTTGCAGGCTTCCAGGATAGCCTGAAATATTTTTCACAGTTTTTCAAGTTCATGTTATATTTTCTGTCACTGGAAAGCAAAACCAAAAACAGCAGAAATAAAAAGAATATTCAGGAATGCACATTTTATATGCCACCAAAGCAGAGCGGTATTTTTAAAGAGCTGCTGGCTTGCTATAGTAATTATTTATTTAAATTGATAGTCATACAGTAATAAATACTTGTTGATGATTTTAAGCTGAGCATTGATTCAAAGATGGTTAAAATGTATGTTGATAGTATATTTATAGTTTATTAACATAATTTGAGGTGAAAATTGACTATTTTTAAAGATTTGCTGTCTGAGCCAGGAAATCTCTTGGATGTGACACATGTCAACAGCAAAATGTGGAGCTGCACCATTTGAATTGTCTCTGGAACTAACAAGTTTTCCGAGATTTTTCAAGCTAAAACAACTGATATGAACAATTTATGTCAAATATACATTACAAAACCATGGCACCTGTCAATATTAATCAGCAGCTCTTATATAAATTTTTATTGAAGAGAAAGGGGGAAAAGAGCCTGAAAAAAGCTTGCTATAAATTAGAAGTGCAATACTTGAAGAGGGAAATTTAAGTATTAATTATATGTGTCTATAGCACTGAAACTTTGTTATATGCATTTGTTGACGGTTAGATATTTTTCACAGTGGTAGTAAATATTCTAAAAACATTTTCAATTGTCTCTTTCAAGATCCTACACAACATATACGGTACAAGTACACAAGGATCCCAAAACATTTTTGAAAACCAATTCGTTGTCTTAGTAATTGCAGTAAAATCGGATGGTTTTTCTTTTAATTAACATTGGGAGCAGGTTTAGACGATTTCATTAGAGAAGGAAATGTCAGGATTTTTGAGAAGACAAGAGGAAGAGTATTCTGAGACTTTAAGGGACAAAGGATCAGAATGAATGTGGAATAATGAAATAGGCTCGGTTGCTTGGTTACTCTCACACCATATTTTAAAGCTCCATGATTAATTTCCTCTCAGCACATTAGTCTTAAAATATAAACTCTGCATCTCTGCCCCATTTCCCACTATTCTCTTTGCCTTGGTTATTCAAAAATTTGCTTCTGATCCCTTCTAATGAATGTTTTTCTTCCTCCCTCCTATCAGTCAATGGGGTATACGATTTCTAGTGAGTAATTCTAGAAATTGAATCCCCATACCTTGACCTGCTATTGGAGTGGAGAGGACTGGGCCAGATGATTTTGATCAGTTGTAAATTTTCTTAAAAGGTGGGTGATGTCATGTAATCCATTCCGAAATGGGAGGATCCACACAAAGATAAAATCCATGTTTCCCTTTTGAAACAACTTAATGAGAATTTTATTTTGTAACACATAAATCCATGTCACAAAGACTAGTTCATATATGGGTCATGAAGCCATACGAGATAAATCACTGACAGAAACTTTATATCTTCACAGATACAAAGATGATTATCTCCCTAATCATTGTGCATGCCTCAATGCCTTTATTAGGCGATGTAATTTTCAATGAACCAGTCCCTAGAATATTCTGATTATTTGGAGCACCTTATGGGACCAAGCAAATGACAGCTTCAAGGGCACTTTCACGAGTTACAGCTGAATTCATAATCTTGGATGCCCACTAGATACCACTTGAGTAAATCTGTTGCATGTGATAGTCCTCAATGATGCTTGCTCCATGCCGTCCAATCCACTGCTACAATTTATTAACAGAGACTCACTAATTGTGCCCACTGCTAGAGTTTGTGTGGATCAAAACTGAATGAAGTGAGGATAGTATGAACCAGCCTCTGTACTTATCTGATGTTGCCTTTCCTCTAGTATCCTAGTTTGGGAAAAACTAAGAAGTTCATCCTGGAAAACAATGCTTCAAAGCGTGTAACATATTATTAGCTTGACTCCCCCCCCCCCCTCCGCCCAAGAACGAGCAAGCTATCAAGACTCGAACCGATATTGTTGGTCTTTGAAGAGCCATCAGATTTCTGGTTTTGTTGTAGCAGACTGACAAGGGCTGACTTTTAGGAATGTAGGGCTTATATTCAAGCAGTTTTTGTTTCATGTCTCTTGATCTGCCAAAGGATTCTTGCCTGCTCACCACTCCCTTTGTCTAACCTCTCCAAACCTCTTACCTGCTGGATCTAAGCACAAGAGCCCCCTCGGTGACTCATTTCATTCTTCGCTTTTTCAGAAGTGAAAGGGACCACGGGAGTTTATATATAAATTGATCGGTATTTAGGGTACCACAAGTCAGACTTTCTGTTTCTCCCCTTATCTCTCTCCTCTCTTTTTTTAATCAGTGCATCTCAGAATCAGTGGCAGATGTGGTCTTTACCAGCAAACCCAAATCGCTGCCAAAGTTTACTCATTTGATATAAATAAATACTAGCTTCTCCTTTCACTCTTTTTTACCAGTTCATAAATAACTTTCATCTGCAAACGTTTATTTTAAAAACTGAACTTGTTTTTAAGCAAGCTTCCTTTTAAAACATGCTACCCAAACCGTCTCTTTTTGTATGTTATTGTATCTCCCTCCTGAAGCGTATAAGAGGAAGTAAAAGAAGAAGAAGATGATGACCAGGGCTATGAAGTGGGGTAGGAGTTAACCTCAGGAGTAGTTCAAGTCTCTAAACTTATTTGAGCCTACACACAGACACACACACACACACACACACACACACACACACCCCTCTACATTTTCACCAGTAAATTAATGGCTTTATGGAAAGCTCATGAATTGATTCTGTTGCTTGATGGAAGAGCAAAAAGTGAATAGACAGCACAGCTTTGCGTTAACACTTTTATGAGTCATGGGATTGAATAATGTACTGCAGTCTCCCGATTATCTCAGCCTACACATAGTTATTTTTCAATCCAGTGCAGATGGAAATGTTGGCCTGTTTGCCAGTTTTAATATCAATTGGCAGTGGTTGCATACCCCCAATTAAGTGACTCTCTCTGCCTTCTCCAGTAAGATGCCTTCCAGATCTGGTGGACTGCATCTTCCAGAATGTGAAGCCAGTGAGATCAGAGGATTGATAAGATTTCTGCAATTTTCAGTCCAGCCCATCTGGAAGTCACAGGTTGGGGAAGAACACTGTGCGTTTATACATTTATGTATAGATACTCATGCTTGAGGGAGATCAATTTATTTAATGAAAATATGAAGTCTAGAGCCCAGCCTTTCTGGGTAAACTCCAAGTGTAAGTGGAACTTTGTTTGTCTGGTAGCTTCTATTTAGTCTTGACTTCTGGTGACTGCCTGGACTAGTCTCTGAAACTTCACTTGTGATATTTCCTTGCCTGCTTCCTGGGGCCAAGAGAGAATGACTGGCTCAAGGTCACCCATCCGACTCTGTGGCAAGAATTCACAATCACCCTGTTTCCACATGATCCCTTAACCTCTACACCAAACTGGTGTATGTGTCTTGTGTGAACCATAATGCTCAGCAAACACATAAAAGGCATCTTGGTATTCTCTCTTACTTCTATTTTTATTTTATATCGCACAATCTTTCGTTTTGTCTACCTTATATATTATGTCTGAATCTGCATAAAGGAGAAGGAGAGGATTTAAAGAGATAAAGATATTTGCTAAGCCTCATAAAGAAGCCGAAAAAGAATCAAGTAATCGAAAGGAAAGATACTCGGGGAAAATATCCCCAGCAATAATGTAGCAGGACAAGTTGTCAACAAACAATGCTTGGTTGGAGAGATTGAACATGTCCAAGGTTGTGCTTCAAGGCGGTAGGTAAACAACAGTGGATAGGAGGACAGAGGGGAAGTTTCACTCTAGACAAGCTGATCTATGTGAGTGGGAGCACTTTGGATGTTGTTAGGGATGTAATCCTAGTCTTGGGTTGGAAATATATATGTGTGTGTGTGTGTGTGTGTGTGTGTGTGTGTGTGTAAGCCATGATTGAAATAATGTATCTGTCACTTTAAATGCTCGAGTGAGATGTGATTGGATGCTGTTGCTTTAATCAGCCATAAGAGGGAGTAGGAACTACTACTGGTTGTTCCTGTATGTTCTCCATGCTTGTTATTGGAGTTGAATACTGTATTTTGGATGGTGGCTACTCTGTATGTTAGTTACCTGTCTACATGGTGAATCATGAGTTGGGCATCTGTAAACAAACGTGTTGTATCATAGACTGTGTATATAAATCAAGACTAGTTATTGCTTGTTTTGGAGAATCTTTATTTTTGTTAACTCAAGTAAAGTTATCCTTGTTTTAACTTCGGCAGCTGTGATTGATAGTGTGACTATTCAGTGGCACATTCCTTGCTACCTTCTGCTACTCAACTCTAGTCTCCAAAAAGGAGATATACTTAACAGATGTCGTAAAATAGTCCCTCCCCCTTTAATTGATAGGTACTGAAATTGCAATTATTTTTTCCACTACTTTATTCCTGGACAAATATTTATTAGACTGTAGTTAGGTAGCTACCTTCCTTAGAAAGAATGCTTATTAAGAGCAGTGCAAAATAAACTTTGTGGGGCCCCAGAGCCCTACTGATTACAGTGCAATCCAACTGCCAGGTAAATAGGTGCATTAGGATTAGGGGTACTGCAACAGATTGTCTTGAAATGATGGTTCCATCGTGGGTTTCCTCTAGAGTGGAACAGAGCAGTTGCTGAGCTCAGCTGGGGACAAAGCTACTCTAAGATCTGATTATACTTGCGTCCTCTAGTAGGGGGTTTCTTGAATTTGGCATGTTTCTCTATGGAGATTCTCAGTCCCCCTCAGGTCATGGCTTCCCCAAAGGTGCTTTTTCAAGAGGCAACTGGAGTTTCTGGGGTTTTTTTAAAGACATTTTGCTTCTCATCCAAGAAACTTTGACTGGATGGGGGACAGTGGAAGGATTTATACCCCTTGCAGATAGCTGGTCATTTGCATTCTTTTAGCGAGTCATTAAAGCCACCTGGAGGTTTATCTGTGTCATCAGGATCACCCGAGTGGTGCAAATTCAACACCCAGATGTGGCCCTGTGGGCTCCAACAACCAGAATTCCACAGCCAGCCATGTTGAATTAAGTTCACATAACTTAAAGTTGCTGAGTTTGGGAAACATTGCTCTAGTACACGGGTGACATCACATATCACGGCATTTTTTGCCTTTGCAGAGCTGGGGTGGGTGTGGCCTGAGCATGATGAATTCGGCCTGTGGGCCACCAGTTTGACCCCCCCCCCCTGCTCTAGTACAATAACGTTCCTTAGATCCATCAGGCCAGATTCCCTTCGCTCCTGAAGCCAAAAGGAAAGGGTTGGAAAAAGCCCTTGCTTTCCTCGGCTGTCAGTCTTCCATCCCTCCAGGAACCCAGCATGAGCCACCCAGGGGGGAAAATGTGAATCCTTCCATCACTGGTACCAAAATAATAAACAGGTGAACACAAGAAACTGCTTTCCATCTTTGCAATGTAGCTTTTCCTCTCCACAGCCTTACATTTGTTGGCCTTAGATCCATGTTCATAAATAACCAAATTGACAGGCAAGAGGAATAGAGAGTCTATGCACGAGAATCATGTGAAGCAAGGATTGTTTTTTTTCTCTCCAGCAATAGTGCTGTGGGCAAGGAGACTAAGCTTGGACAATCCACCAGGTGCTTTCCTTGCCCAGAGCATTGTATTAAAATCTTAAGGGCAGCACCATTATTGGTGGACCAGCCATGAGGGCAGTTGTAGAGGAACACAGAGATGCCCTTGGGGAAGGGGCACCAAGGCTACTAGTAAGACAGGAGCCCTGCCTTGGGAGGCAAAATCCTTAAAGCTGTCCAGCCTTCACTGTCTTTAGTGTAAGAGGAATGTAAGGGGAAACACTTATCAGAATGTCAACATTCCGTTAAGTCCTCAGTTCATGACCAGAATTGGGACTGGGAACGTTTATTGTGGCCAATAAAGCAAAGAAAATCACCTGATTATGTGGCGTAATTCTTGTCCTTTTCTAAAGCAAGGGAAAAAAGACTGTTCTTAAAGCTACAGAATAAAGGTAAATAAAAATAGTTTTTATATATGCTGCATAACATTTCAGGCAAAATGTCCCATCACAATAGAGAAAACAATAATAATTCATTTGTGTTCGTGTTTCACCAAACCTCTGTCTTACCCTTGTGGGCTCTTGCTCAGTCCTTGAGGTTCTTCATCAGCAATTATTGAATATCTTTTCAACCAGAACAAGATTCAAAACACAGGATGTCCACAATTGTCCCAGAAAACACTTGCTTCTAAATTGGAGATCCCATTATCTCTAGGCTACCTCGTGGCTCTCAGTCAATGCCTCTCAATGCCAAAACTCCTCCTCCTCCTGATGATGGAGGAATGGACTGTGGGAAGTTACATCATCACCCAGCAAGGCTCAACCAAGCTTGGAACTCAAAAATGCAACCTAGAAAGTTACTCCTGCATGGTCCCATGAGATTCTGAAAACCAGTCAGAATACAAACTCAAATTCGAATCACAGAAAAGGGTATAAATCCCTTAATCTCTCTCTCCACTCCATGTGCCTTTTTGCCCGGGACCTCAAGCCATGTGGCTTCCTGGTACTTATGATCAAACACTGTTTACTATATAGGGTATGACATGTTTTTTTAATACAAAAATAATGTCAAAAGTCAGAATAGCTGGCTTTCTTTCATTTCAAAACTCTCCTCCAAAGAGATCAGGGTGGCAATTAATTTGGCATTGCAATTTAAGATATTCCCCACTGGGACATTTAGTTGCTAAAGTAAAGACCAAAATTTACTGATTCACATGTGCTTTTTTTTAGGGGAAAAGTAGTGATTTCAGTATTCTTCACTCTTTTTGATTCAATGTCTGTAACTTTTTCAAATTATAATGTTTGATGAGCAGTTGGAGAGAATAAATGCATTATCATTTTTAAAAATAGAATTAGAATACATACATTCCTAGTCTCTCAAGTTATGAAGACTCTGAGCAATGATGGAACAAAGCCTAGATCTTTTGTATTGATTCGAATAATTATTTTATATTTGTTAAAGTGTTCTTTAAAGTGATGGATCAAATGTCCATACATCATGGACCATAACTGACCTCTGTATGTTTCAACTTGTTTCATGAAGAACTTTTAAACTGGGCTGAGACTAAAGAGGAGCACATCAGACAGTCTCCCTCCCTCTCTTGTATTCCAAACTTTTGATCCCATCCCAAGCGGAGGGTTTCTGCAGAAAGGCAAAATCTGGGGGATTCAGAAGGGACGTCTATGCTGTACAGCAAACATGGCCAGCTGCCCCCCTTGGCAGTTTAAGAAGCTGCTCCTCTTTTTCATTAAACTTCCTTGAGTGCTGCTGTTCAGCCTCCAGGTGACTATATGGCGGAGGCAGCTGAAGAAAAATCTTGAGCATGTTAAGTGCTCAAGCCTATGGCCAGAGGCACATGGCCAGATACACTGTGCCCAGAGCACTGATTTTTGCAGCACTATGCACTTATCACATGCTTACCATATGCCACAGAATGTGAGCCTGAACATACAGGATTTATCTCCTGTGGCTTTCATGGGCCTGATTAAAGTATAATTTTAAAAAATCATTTCAATGAGGGCCTTTAAAGAAAATCTCTATCAACTGGGCCTTCCTGATAATGTAGGTGGAAAGTATCACTAGAAATCTATGCATGCTTGTTGAGGTGTCTTTGGTGGCTAATGTACCTTTCATCTAGAAAACAGCTTGCTAATTTTGGTTGAGATCTTCTCTATTCTTTTTCTGCAGAACACCAAAGCACCCCGTCATTTTCAGAGATAAAAAGGACAATAATCAAAAGACTTTGAAACATCCGTAAATGTTGTTTTCTTGAGCTCAGCTTTATTAAGAAAATGTTTTCCTTAAGGGAACACATTCCTTCATTTTATCTGTTTTTCTAAATGAAAGTCAGTAGGCTTTCCGTAACCTGATGCACCTTCCTCAAGGTTTAGATTTTGCTAAATGGATGATGATGATGATGATGATGATGATGACGACGATGATGACGATGAGGATGACATTTTGTTGATTTTATGGGCAGATCCTTCCATGTCTTCTGATCTTATATCTTTGAGTTTTTCTATTCTCTGGCTGGTGTCGGCTTTGATAGTGTCCAGCCACCATGTTCTTTGGTGGCCTGTTTTCCTATTACTGCTAACTGTTCCCAGCACAATCGCTTTCTCTAGTGAATTCCCCCGCATGACAAAGAGAACCACGAAGAAGTGGTCCAGATTGCTGTCCATAGTCTCTCTAATGGTGGGTCATTGCTTGCCTTTGATATGGTTTTAAAAGAGACATGGAACAGGGTAACAATTCAAAGAGAAGGATTATCCTCTCAGATAGTCAACTGGTCCTCTGTAACATTACCACTGCATCAACTAAAGCTGCGTATTCCTCCCCTTCTCCCTTTCTTACATCCTTTTCCACAAGCTTGACCTGTTACTGGATATCAAACACTTTCTTTTTTAAAACACACTAAAATTATTTTGCAATTAGGCAGCTTATACACCAAGGACACATTAGGAGGTTCTGACTGCTGATATGTGAGGAGTCAGAGACACCATTAATACATTATGATTGTAAGTAAAGCCGACTCTCATAACAGCAAAAGTAAAATGAGAAGCAGAATATGGAAGTAATAAATTATAAAACAAAGTAGGCTAAAGTAGGAAAAATGATGTAATAAATTAACACTATAAAGATTCAGCATATTATAGACATTGAATTAATTGCCTGATGTAACTAGTTAATATTGCAAAATATTTTTTAAGACAGAGGGAGAAGGAAATAATTACATTGGGTACATATACACACAAAGGTATGCATACATGAGTGTGCGGGCACACACACACACACACACACACACACACACACACACTTGGTTTAAAGCTACTGTGTAGAATTGCAGAGTCAAAGGACTGAAAGGCAGCATTTAGATTGCATTCAACCACCTGCTCCGTTCAGGACTTCACCCTAAGGCACCCTGAAAGGAACCGTCAAGCCTCCTCGAACACATTTGGTGAAGAAGTCCATCAAACCCTCAGTAATTGGTTCTGCTGTCAAACTGCTCTTATTGTTATTGTTGTCTTTTTTCCTGTCAGAAATTGCTTTCCTGTAACTTAGATCCATTATTCCCCATCTTCTACTCTGGAATGAAAGAGATGAAGGACTGACCTTCTGGGTGATATCCTCTCAGGTATTTTGAGCATTTTCTTCTATTTACACCTTATTTCCAGACTCCTAAGCTTCCTCATCTTTGAATCTGTTCCAGGTTTCCTGAATCCTTCTTAAAGGATGGTTTCCAATACTAGACATAATTGGGAACCTCACTAAGTACACCAGTTTCTTGAGAAAACTATACTTCTGTCAGTGCAGCTTATTTATTTATTTTTGTTTGCGTGTTTTGCAGCCACATTGTACAGCTGATTCAGTCTCAAATTGCAGTCATCTGCTGTACAATTCCAACACCTATAGACAGAAATCTTGCCAGACTGAGGACTACTCTTCGCAACTACATTATACTTTGAGACAGTGGTGAGATTCAAAATGTTTTACTACCCGTTCTGTGGGCGTGGCTTGGTGGGTGTGGCAGGGGAAGGATACTGCAAAATCCCCATTCCCTCCCCACGCCTGGGGCCAGCCAGAGGTGGCATTTGTCAGTTCTCCAAACTACTCAAAATCTCTGCTACCGGTTCTCCAGAACCTGTCAGAACCTGCAGAATTTCACCCCTGCTTTGAGATCTGTTAACCGGGGCTAGTGTTCATTCTCTTTCTCCCACCTGAAAATCCAGACTGAGTTGCCGTTGACTGTCCTGGAATGGATCCCTCCCTCCTGGTAACCTGCATTCCATCACATTCACAAAAATCAAAATATTACTTCTATAGCATTGGCCTAATTTATTGAACAAGTTACAGGATAAAATTGCATCTGGAAAAGTAAGAACAGGTATGAGTGTAAGTGATTTAATATGTCCCATTAAAACCTTCTTCCACAATGTAAAGGAATCCTTTTCTTTTCTCAGATTCATACTTTTTACATCCGCCCCCCCCGCCCCCCCCCCCCCCCGATTCAGTTAAAGTCTCTTGATTGAATTTGCCATGCAATAGGGTAAACACACATTGTTATCTCTCCTTGAAAGATGTAACATATCTCATGCTGGCAATGATCTAGTTAACCTAAGTCTCTCTGTCACTGTGCTAGTAGTACTTTTGCCTTCCCCAGTACGGTGCAGGGAGATAATGGGGAGAGCTTTTGGAGCAGCTACGTAAGATTTGCAAAGAGGCAGCTGCTTTAATACTTTGAAGAAAGCTCTTTCATTTGCACGAACACGCAGTGCCAGGAATCTCTTTGGACTGCTTTGGAGAGCCCTCTGAAACCTTATCTCCCATTTAGAATTGTAAGCAATTCTAACCATTTCTGTCCACTTGCAAAGAAAAACCCCTTATTCTTATCACACGGAAACTCAAATATTAATTAGTGAGTTCAAGTTCAGCATCTGTAATGTGCCAATAACACCTAACAGCTATTTGTTGTTGTATAAAATTGGCTCGAGTAATTGACTGAATGAATCTGATAAGCTTTCAGTGAAAATTATACTTACAGTGAAGTCTTCTCTATTCTTTTCCTTTGATCTCCTTCCAAACCATGTTACATCTTCAAATGATTAATTCTGTAACAAATATGTCATTTCAACTCTATCAATACAATAATATTTTTGTAGTTTTATTATTTAGTTGGTCATCCTGGAATTTCTTCACTTCTTAACCAGAGTTTCAGGGCCAACTGAAGGCCTTGCTTTACCCAAGGAAAAGAACAATTTGGGGCACCTGCACCCCACTTTTCTACTTATAAAAGCATCAGGCGGCAGATTAATATGTGATCTTGGTGACAGGCAGCGTCCCCTTCACTGCCCCTGAGGGCAGCACAATGACTGGGGGGCAGGGCTGGGTTGCTGCCAGCGCTACTGCCGGTTCGCAACATACGTGCAATGCATGTGCTGCACATGCGCTGCACGTGCGTTTGCTATTCAATGTAAATGGTTATTCCCACATGCGCAGAACAATTTACAGTGAACTGTGCACACGCAGTCACTAGAATCCAAAATGGCAGTGGCGAAACGGCAGCAAGGGAGCCAGTCCACGAGTGGGACAGGCCGGGGTCGTTGCTGGTTCTGTGACCCAGGCCTGAATTCCACTACCAATTCGGCTGAACCGGGCTGAACCGGCAGCCACCCACCTCTGCTTAGGGGTGAAAAAATGTCTGAAATATATAATCCTGTCTTCTCACAGAGGGTAAATGCCCACCCCAGGTATTTTCACCTCTCTGTCTCTATTCATAAATGGGTCCCAAAGGGTTCGCTGGTTATTTAACCCATAGAAGCAACCCATAACCCACAGAAGCCCAGGGACTTCATGTTTCCACCCCGTTCCTTTCCTGCTAACTTTCCAATTCTCAGTTTCAGCTGAATTGCTCTTGTTCTCTGGAGATAACAGCTGTAATTACCAAAAAACCCATGCTAGTTTTCTTCCTATGGGTTTGTGTGTTTATTTGTTTCTTAGGCTGAACCTCTAATAATTCTAAAAATGAAATGTTTAGCTGCTCCAAAGGAACCCAGGTAGAAATCATACAATTTTCTCACCACATTGATTAGGGCCTCTTCGCATCCTAGAATTTTTGCTACTCCTTCTTTCGTCTCACTCTTCAGGTTTTTTTACTGAAAGGAGCACTGGACGGGCTTATTGTGGGCCCTGCTTGTTCTCAGCAACACAAAGGTTATCAGCGAAGACAACTGCTTCAAAGCGCTTTGGGAGGGATTGAGGAGCAGAAGTGATGTGTGGATGAGATTTGTACCTTCATTGTAATGTAAATATTCAGTATACTTTGTGCCTTTCTTGTTGGTCACCTCCAATTTGAGAAAAACAGGGGGGGGGGGGGTGGATGTGTATTTGAAAATGTGCTTTTAAAAGGGTTATCATAAAAAACTTGTAGTTGTTAGAATTAGAGGCTTTGATGTAAGTGAACAAAGAGCTAAATAAAATGCCAACTTCAGTCCACAGCACTGTAGTTAATACACGGTGTAACTTGATCTAAAGGAACAGAAGAGAACCTTTGAGAAGCCCAATCTCTGCGGTTTCCTTAAGTCAGCTGAGATCAGGGGAGCCCCGAAAGGGGATTGAATCTGGGGGCTGGTGATGACCTCACTGGGAACCTGAGCTGGTCTTGCAAGAAGAGTTTGAGAATTGAAAGGGCAAAACTGGAGATGCTCTCAAGCGATGGAGATTGGATTAAAAAAAAGAAAACGGCTTGACCGGAAGCACAAACAACACACTATGCTTTATAAACTGGATTTTTGCCTACAATGAGTCTGTACAACTCAAGCCAGGATTTAATTAAGGTCTCCCTATGTATATGTATATGACACTGGAATAGCATTGTCCATCCTGTATTATAGCTTTCTACAACTTGGTGTCTTTGCTTTGTGTTGGATTTGAGGATTTTCCAACCCGGAAAAGGAGTTGCCTTTCAGGGTTGCATAAACAAGATAATCTTCTGCTCCCAGAGACCTCGCGGTGGATAGCAGTATGGAAACAAAGAGATCAAGTGAAAGGGAGGAGGAATAGGGACTCAAACTTGATTACAGCTGAGAATTGAGATAAGCGAAAAGGAAAAAGGAGAAGATTTAGAAGGTGTTTAGAGAGAGAAATTATTGCTTTCCTCTAAAGTTTTCATTCTGATCTTTTTCAGTTGCTCATTCCTTCCCAGAGATCTGCATTCTTCACCCCTACATGTTGTATCATGTACTCAGCCCCTACAAAGTTACCTAATTCTGCCCTTTCTTCAATAGATAACATGGTCTAAAAGCGATGGCCCATGGGCAACACCCCACAAAAATAGCCCAGCATGTTATCGTGATTACTAAGCTTCCACTCATCATTTCATCAGAGAGATATTGAGATAATTAGAGTAGCTTGGAACAGTCCAACCTTTCTGCTACACTTGGATACCCAGAGCTGCCATTTGTTTTTATTTCGCCCCCTGTGTCAGATAACTGAGGAAGGCTAACTTGATAAAGGTTTATCTCCTTCATCTGTGATCCTTCTTTAGATGCTCCCACCAAAATGCATCAAGACAGGGAGCTACAAGAAAAAGACTTTGGGGACTGTGTTTGGGACTGTTTTTGGATTGTGTTTGGGGAATGTGCTTTTTGGGTTACAACATTACTGTGAATTTAAAACAAGGATAATGGCACTGAGAGAAAGCCCTTATTTAGCTATACTTACAGTACTATTTGAGAATTTTGGTGTCCCCAATATTTGGGGCAACCAGTGGAACAGAGAAGTGTCGACATGATGTTACATCATCTCACATATTCATCAGAGAGAGGCTGGTTGTGGGAATATTGATTGTAGCAGGACTGTACTCTTGCAAGGAGTCTAACATTTCCTTTGGTATTAAGTTTTTAGGCAGGAAGGATACCTTTTAAGTGACCAGGGAGTGCAACTGTGTCAAAATATGCACTTCACTAGATGTCCCTCAGGTATATAATTGACTGAAGTCCCAACTAAGGGTCCTTTGGCCCCAAAGCTCAAGTTTCAGGGAATTTGCAGTGAATCATTAAATATATTTTCCTTAAAGGGCCAACATCAAAAGGACTTTTGTCTTCTGAATTTCTGTTAATGGTGGCATTTGCTAAGCCATCTATGACTTGTCTGATGCTTGACGAAGATCAAAGTGTTCCATGACAGTAACTGTGAGGCTGGGCAGTGTGAGTGAGGCTTATGCCTTTCATCTTCTCTGGAGAGCTTCTTTTCTGCAACTCAGTCTGAATATCCAATGATGCAGTTTTTAATAGACGTAGGGAATACCAGCCAATCTCTCTCTCAGCCCAACCCACCTCACAGAGTTGTTGTTGTGGGGGAAACAGAAGGAGGAAGATACGTTGGATGCATTCGCTTCCTTGAGTTTTTTTGTAAAAATATTAAAGGCAGGATACCAATTGACAGCCAGGATAGTAGGCTCCACCAGGGTCCTCTGACCCTGTGGGAAAATACTCAAAGGTGATTGGCCGAGCCGTCTGACAGCCCCCTACGAAAGGGCTGCAGTCAGGCAGAGCGGCTGCTGGATTGCACATAGTTATTGCCAATAAAGAGCTGTTGTTTCCTGCTAAGGCTGAGTCTGCCTCGTCCATTCACCCGATTGAACAGTAGTAAACATGGCAGGACATTAGCATAAATGGTTTCAGGCATTTCTGTTGTATCTGACCGCTAGCAGATCTCAGTGGAAAGAAGAACAACTTCAGCGTGCCTTGTTTTTGCATTCGGTGGGCAAAAGGACACAGGAGATTTGTAACATTTCAGTTTACATAGATGAGCAAAAACTGTACACAATAACAGAAAAGTTGGCTGCATATATTGTCAGAAGGAAGAGACACGTACAGTGTTTTTTTCCAGTACTCAAGGAGCTAAGAAAAATTGTTGACTTGTGTGCTGTAGAATTAAAAAGATTTTCTCAAGCATGTAAATTCAGATAACTTTCAGAATTGCTTATAAAGGACAGAACTGTGTTGTTATATATGCTCAGCTGTTCTGAAAAAGAGAATGCTGAAAGTGTAATTTGGCCTTGGATAGATTCAGATTAATAGATTCAGTCAGGGCGGAAGAAGACTTCATGCCTCCAGTACAAATTTTGGGTGCCTTTGGGAGAGAGATACTTATTTTGTAAGTGGGCTTCCACAGCTTCCAGCATTCTTCCTGTTACCATTTTAGATGAGAAAGTTGGGCATTAGCAACAAATCTGCAGAATTGTGGACAATCAAGTCCCCATGGATTGGGCTTCACTTGGACCATTTGTCCTCTGGTAGAAAGTCAGCTGATAAGGCATTTGAGCAAAAGAACTGGACACATTTGGTTACATCTAAGCAGTCTACAGTATCCCGGGGAATATGGCCAAACTACAAGAAAGAGCATTGGCTAATTCTGAGATGGGTCAGAAGGAGCTATTGAACAGGGAGTCAAGCTTAACAATTGATAAGATTCTGTTTTGGTAGACGGTGTGAGGCACGGGCGTCAAACTCGCCGCATCACATTGCCTTATTATCGCAAAGTTTTCCCCTTTTTGGAGCTGGGGTGGGTGTGGCCTGCTGCGTGTGACCCACCCAGTCCACGGGCCGTCAGTTTGACACCCCTGATGTAAGTATACGGAATACCCCTCTAAAGATGGGGACAGTCCAGATGAAAGTTAACAGCAAGCTAGTAGGAAAATACCCCACCCAAAGTGCATTTTAGGATGGTGGCACCGTACATATCCAGAGAATTAGAGAAACAGTGGCAAAAGGAGAAGGGGGCCACCCTAGCACCCACTGGTTGGACACTATAAGAGATGACACTGAGGTGACCATGGTGGATCTGAAGGAGGCAGGGCAAGACAGAGGGGCATGGAGAGGGCTGATCCATATAGTGGCCGGCACAACTGAATGGCTGACAATGATGATGATGACGTACCTCACAGAGATCTGCTCAAAAGGGATGCAGTTTGGTATTCCACACCTATCCCACACTGACAGACATTAGATAGATTAATTAGCCAGCTTTATATTGCTTTGATCACATTTGACAGTTAAAAATAGAAACGGGCATGTCAAAAATGGAGCCTAGTTTCAGGCCTAATAATAATAGTTGCTTATATCCATGTTTATTAATATGTAATCCTTAGTCGGATGCCGATTGTTTCTTTTGTACAAAGCCCTTGTGCCGGATTCCTGCTTGCTTCCAAAGAATGTTGCCGTAGTTTAGAATTATGAATGTAAAGTAGTTTGTACAGAAGAGGATAAGATGTTTGCAGCAAAGACGCTGACCTCAGCAGCCATGAAATTATCTTCAGATAAAGGAAATGTACCATCAGTTGAAATGGCTGCTTATAGTTTACATCCCATAGTCCCAGAAGATCTCCGGCAGTGCACTAGTGACAAGCCAGTTTTGTAAACCTAAGAACATAAACTCTACAGGATGACATAGATTGTGTGAATTAGTTAAACCTGCGGTCTGCCCAGAGTGGCTGATTAAAGTTCAGTTGTGTATGGGATAGTGTTGTGGGGGTGTATAAGGTATTAGCCCCTTCAGATCTGAGGAAGGAAATGGCCCAGTTTATCTGCCTGGCATTTCAGAGGCCAAAGGCACAGATCCCATTTGTTACATACTGACTAGGCGTAAAGAAACAGGTTGGGCAATTCAGTGCATGTTGTCCACGGTGTCAGCTGCTTCAGCACAGCCATGTGAGAGAACCTCTGTTTCCTCCTGAGATTCCCGAGTTGCCTCAGATGAAAGCAGCAGCCGAGATCTTTGCGATAAGATGTTCTTTTCTGCTAAGGGTTGATGATTAGAATACTGGAATATGCCAGATGCTTAGTTAAAGTCTTTATTTGCATGACATTGGATTCCAACTGAGTTTATTTATGGCCACATCTCATTGGCAAGTCAAACAATGTTGGAATTTCCACTCCGGTGGGACATCTAGATAATCCGTTCTAGCCCCCCTTTTCCACAGTCCAAAGAGAAGAACAGTTCAGACAGTCCAATTGATGCTGAAAGACCTTATCCAAATGGATCCAATCCACATCTTGCACCTCTTTGTTGGAGGAATACGCCAGTGACAGACACCAAAGTCTTGGGGAATTATTTGCTGGGCCAATAATAGCGAGGATAATGAGGATAGAACTGCAGTGATTTTCTTATCCTCAGTTTTGCCTTCATGGAGATAAAAATAACAGGGAAATGTGTTAATTGGGTGGAAGCCTGAAACTAGCAAACCCCATAATAAAAGCAATCCTTCTCATAAGCTGATAAAAAAAATTCTTTCCCACTTACTAGCTCGCTATCACCATACAGAAGAAGGGGGAGAAAACACTGTATAGCACAGCCCTCCGCATTGCTAGCATAATTGAGAAAAGGGGACAGTCCAATTAATCTGGTGCAGCTTCTGTAAAACTACCGGTACTCTTTTGAGTGGCTGTCTGCAAAAAGACCGAATAGATGTTAATTTTCCAGAGCTCACCACCATAGGCTTCGTCTTAACTGTCGCCTCAGAACTAGCTATAGATTTGAGCCCTTCCTTCCCTATACCCTGAAGCGAGCAGTCCCTGGGGTTGGTGGCAGAAGACCACTTCCTCGATTTAGGCCAACTTTTGAGTGCACTGGAATTTAGTCCAGGTTGTTAGTCAAGAAAGAAAATACAAGATTAACATTTTGCAGACTTTGTTCCAGGAGATTTGGAGCTTGAGGGGGAAAAAATCCTCTCTCTTGGTGGGTCTCAGACTCCATGGCTGTGGCTGATTATTTTATTTCCTCATCATTGAACTTCTCCACCATCATATAACAACTTTAATGTTCTGGATCGTTAAAGGTGATTTTCAGGGGCAACTAAGCTTATCGGATTTTACATTGGGGAAAGTCTGAATGGTTCATTTAATCAGTTAAGGTTCTTTTGGTCTCTCTAACAAGAGCAAAGTGGGCCTGAAACAGTGCTTCAAAATCAAAGTCTCGGCTATTTAAGTCAGGCCTTCTTGGGGGAAATCACGTCTGGGAAACTGTTTCAGTGTAGTGATCAATTGTCCTGAGTAACAAATAAGCAGAAATAATATAGAACAGTTTTTGAAGCTTGGCAGGTGTGGGCTTCAACTCCTGGAATTCCCCAACATTGCCTTAAAGCTGCCAAATTTAAGAAACACTGATACAGGATGGCTTGCAGGAGGCAAGAACTAGAGGGCAGATGCTGGCTATGTAAGAATGACCTTGGGAGGCAAGGCAATAAAACCCTTAAAGGGACAGCACTTAGCAAAGACGAAGGACAGATATCATATGGGGATTTCCTGGCAATGGGGATTCTAAGATCGGACTGAAGTGAACACACAGAGCCATGGTTTAATCATGGCTTGTTGATCATTCTAAATTTTATAGTATGCCATGAGATAGCCATGATGTACAAAGCATAATACTGAAGTCATATAACGTATCTGGGCTCAGAAGCAAATTGGTAGTTGGATGGGGGAGAGCTCCAAGATATACTAGGGTTGAAGTGGAAAATGGGAAGTCCAAAAATATTTTAGCAATGGTAAACCTCTTCTGCTCACATGCCGAGGAAAATGTTTTTGTGATGTGTAAAGTCAGAAATTGAATTAGGAGTTCAAATAAGGCCTTCAATGTGCCAGTAACAACTACCAGCTTTGTTGTCCTTAGAGATGAGTATTTGCTTACAAGTATAGCACAGATGAAAACCTATTTTATTATGAAGTACCAGTGAAATGAGAGTCTAAGAGTGCTCGGCTCCTAAGTTACTTTAAAAAAATTGTCAGTGTCACAGTGGAAAATATAAGTATTTTGTGTGTCCTGTTGCACAAAGGCAGGAGGGAAATCCCTCCCTGACATACTGGGTCTGCATTTGTCTGCTGATTTTGCCTAAAATTTGAGCTGTGGCTCAAGAGGAAAGCTATCTTCCCATCAACTGTCATTCCTCCTTCATATAAAGTTCCTTTAGGGAAATATATGCACAACAGTGGAAAAATGATGAGACTCCATCAGATGAGAATGTAATTAAGAAAATATTGGAATGAGCAGAAATGGACAAACTAACACTTATCATTAATGATAAAGAAGAAGCTGAATATTTTTTGACATGGGATGTATTTTACCAATGGTTAGATATAATAGAAACAGAAGTTAGAAAGGAGGAGATACAAAAAGAGGAAACTGAGAGAATTTGACGATGAAGATGTTATGTATTATTGCAAATATATATATATGTTTTATTTGTGCTGATAAATAAATAAAGGGAGAGTAGTATAGATCTATTTCAAGCTATTTAGCTCTCATCAGCTAGCCATACCCTTACTGGGATTCGAACCTGTGGCTGTATTGCATCTTAGGCAAACGTCTTAGCCATTAAGCCACAAGTTCTCCTCCTTATCAGCTGAAGCCAGGGAAGAAGGTATATATTTAGTGTCACAACCCCTGGTAAGCCCCAATTATGGGAGGAAGCTAACTGCTTCCATCATCTGTCAATCGGCTCGTCACAAGAGTCCATCATGACAGAAACCCAATATTTTTACTGTTGCCTTTGTTATATTTGTGTTTTATTTGTGCTGATAAATAAATAAAGGTCTTAGCCATTAAGCTAAGGGTTGTGACACTAAATATATACCTTCTTCCCTGGCTTCAGCGTGCGTGCTGGTCTTATTGTATTCGGGTCTTTCCCCATGTAAGATTGAGATGGCCTTGGCAACAAAAACAAATAATATATGTATGTATGTATGTATGTATGTATGTATGTATGTATGTATGTATGTATGTATGTATTTAGTGTCACAACCCCTGGTATGCCCAAATATGGGGGGAAGCAGTCTGCTTCCTTTCTCTGTCTATCAGTTCGTCACAAGAGACCATCACAACAGAAAGCCATTATTTTTACTGTTGCCTTTGTTACATTTGTGTTGCATTTGTGCTGATAAATAAAGTCTCCCTTTATTTATTTATTTATCAGCACAAATGCAACACACACACACACACACACACATATATATATACATACATACATACATACACACATACACATACACATACACATACACACACACACACACATATCCATTTCATGTGTTCAGCTACCCAAGTGGTCCTGTTCACCATTAAACCATCCTTCCAAAAAGTCTCCATGTGTCCAGTGTCTTTCTCCCCACTTGGAATTGAACCCCAACATGTGCATGGTACAGTAAATTTGATCATTTGTTTCTGAAAACTTCATTCATTCAGTTGCTAATAAATTACTGAGACATTTTTAAAATACCACTTAAAATTGTTATCCACAGTAGGGTTTGTTCAGTAAAAGAAAACTTCATGAGCATCTAATTTTTTACATATTTCTGTCCTCAAAGTGGACAGCTCCAACCTCTTGGTTGTTGCTTTTGAAGACCATGCGTGGCCAAAATTGAAAAGGTTCAGGGCTAAGAGATTTAATTAGACTACCGTAACTTTTTCCTTTAATTCAATCCCTATTTTGCATCTTTTTTTAAAAGATACAATGGTTTCATAGCCAATGTTCAATGGGGTGAGCTCCTGTTACCTGTTGCCCCTGCTCCTGCCAACCTAGCAGTTTGAAAGAATGCAAATGCCGGTAGATAGAAAGGTACCACTTCGGTGGAAAGGTAACAGTGTTCTGTGCACCTTGGCGTAGAGCCATGCTGGCCACATGACTACGAAAAATGTCTTTGAGCAACGCTTGCTCTCTTAGCTACAGAACAGAGATGGACACCGTGTCCCAGAGTTGGATACAATGGGGAAAATCTTTACACTGTCTGGCCTCATGATTATAATAGTCTTCGATTTACAACAATTTGAAGTTACAATTACTCTGAAAAAAGTGACTATTTTCCATACTTACGACCGTTGCCACATCCCCCAGGTCAGGTAATAAAAATGTAGATGCTTGGCAACTGATTCATATTTATGACGGTTGTGGTGTGGCCGGGTCACATGGTTCTTTTTGCAACCTTCTGACAAGCAAAGTAAATGGGGGAGCCTGATTCCCTCAGCAACCCTGTTCCTAACTTAACAATTGCAGTGACTGAATAACGGAATAATCAAGTTGGAGGAGATCTTGGAGATCTTCTTGGTCCAACTGTGGCAAGAAAGGTCATCAAATGGGGCCAAATTCACTTAACAATATTATTTAGCTACAGAAATTTGGGGATCCATTATGGTCGTAAGTCAAGGACTAGCTCTGTAAGGATGAAATGGAATTTGCTCCTGCTGACAGTATATTTGGGCATATGTATCTTTCTGTGGATTTGAACTGCCGAACTTTTTTAGCAATTAGACTTATATACCGCTTCATAGGGCTTTCAGCCCTCTCTAAGCGGTTTACAGAGTCAGCATATTGCCCCCAACAATCTGGGTCCCATTTTACCCACCTCGGAAGGATGGAAGGCTGAGTCAACCTTGAGCCTGGTGAGATTTGAACAGCCGAACTGCAGAACTGCAGTCAGCTGAAGTAGCCTGCAGTGCTGCATTTAATCACTGCCGACCTTTCTGATCGACAAGCTCAGCATCTTAGCCACTGAGCCACCGCCTTTACACACCATGTCCCGGAGTGAGCTCCCGTGACTTGTCCCAGCTTCTGCCAACCTCGCAGTTCGAAAGCCTGTAAAAATGCAAGTAGAAAAATAGGAACCACCTTTGGTGGGAAGGGAACAGCCTTCCGTGCGCCTTCGCCATTTAGTCATGCCGGCCACATGACCACGGAGACAGCTCTGGCTCTTTGGCTTTGAAATGCAGATGAGCACCGCCCCCTAGAGTCGGGAATGACTAGCACATATGTGCAGGGGGAAGCTTTACCTTTACCTTATCTTTCTGTGGAAGAAAAGACTAATGCAAAATAAAAGCAAGTAATGGATGCATTCCAAGTCCTACCCCTTCTGTAAATAAACTTTTACAATGAACTACAAAAAAGGCTAACATAGTAAGCATGTCAAGTGTTCCTGGTATTGTTAGGGCCTTCCATCAGATTTGTCCACTTTTTCAAGGACAGGATTCCCCCAAGGGGGCATTTAAGCCCCATCTCTCCTCCTTCTGGCATTTCAGTGCCCATCATCTTCTGCCAGGAAATTCAGCAGGCCAGCAACTGGCCTGCAATCATGGTTTCTGATTGACTAGAAATCACAACAATCCCTTGCAGAATAACAGGGTTGGAAGGGAGCCTGGAGGTCTGTTAAATCTTCCAGTCCAACCCTCGGGGAGAAAACCCCATGCACACCGTTTCAGACAAAAACTTCATCACTGGAAGCTCTTAAAAACTTCCAGTGACGGAGCAACCACAACCTCTGGAGGCAACTTCTGTTTCACTGATTCACTTTTCTCACTGTCAGGAAACGTCTCCTCAGTTCTAGGTTGCTCCTCTCCTTGATTAGTTTCCACCCATTGCTTCTGGTCCTGCCCTCAGGTGCCTTGGAGGATAGGTTAATCCCCTCTCCTTTAGGGTGGTGTGAAAATATAGTTTTCCGTTCCATCTACTCACTCGTACCATCCTACATGTGATATGGAAGGCGAGTGTTTGAATTGCTGGAGCCAGTGGGAGAGGCAGATGAGCAACAGGAAGAGAGGAGGAGTGGTCGGAGAAAAGGGCTGAGCACCAGAACTCTGGAGCCAATTTGCCAGCCTTGTGACTTGAGTACCCTAAGCAGGATTTAAAATGGAAAGCAAACACTTTACCGTATCATATATTTTGCTGAATTAGATGCTATTCCCTGAGGACTATAACTGAGGACTGATACCATCCCAGAACGGCTGTGCAGAGCCACTGGGCAGGGCCTGTGAAGGGCCACCCCAGAACGGCTGTGCAGGCGTAGGAAGGGGGCTGGGGAGGGGGGGCATCGGCCATTGAAGCTAGTCTAGAGAAGAGAAGGACCAGGGGTGACATGACAGCAGGATTCCAGTATTTGAGAGGTTGACACAAAGAAGAGGGGGGTCAACTTATTCTCCAAAGCACCAGAAGGCAGGACAAGAAACAATGGATGGAAACTAATCAAGGAGCGAAGCAACCTGGAATTAAGGAGAAACTTCCTAACAGGGAGGAAAATTAACCAGTGGAACTGCTTGTCTCCAGAAGTAGTTGGTGCTCCATCACTGGAGGTTTTTAAGGAGGGACAGGACAGCCATTTGTCTGAAATGGTATATAGGCTCTCCTGCTTGAGCAGAGGGTTGGACTAGAAGACCTCCAAGATCCCCTCCAGCTCTATTCTGATTGATTGGCACCTTTGCTGACTAGGACATTTTATTAAACGGCATAAGATTTTGAGAGCTGCAGCTCCTGTCAAAAGACAAAAACGTTTATCTTTTAATTAAAAAAAACATGAGTCAGAAAAAATGTTACCAGACCTTTTTCTATTTTTATTTTTTTAACCACACTAGATTATCACAGCTCTCCTCCAACCATGTCAGGAAGGGAGAGTATTTAGTTCTCCTTAATAAAAATAATAATTCTCTGACATATTGTAATAGATCACAGAAGTGGTAAAATAGGGGGGTGTATGGTAGATCCCCTCTCTCTGCCTGCAATACAAACAATCTTCGGCATCTGAGTAGCACTTCCACGTGGGTTCAAAGTGCATTTCTCTTTACCACAAACCTGCCAATCGAGCTGTGCTTATTGTTCCCCAAGTGACAGAGGTGCGGAGGGAGCGATGAGCCTATTAGCTGCCTCCTCCTGAGATTATTGGCAGATTCAAACTGGGAACTTCCGGCTTCGTAGCTCAGTTTATTCATCCACATCAATTCTCAAATCCAAGTTCAGTGAGCTTCCCTCATCTCACCAATCGTCCCCTTTCAAGGTGATCTTGGAAAACCTACAGCAGGATCTTGGGGAGGTTGTTTTGTCCTTTGCACCTGGCTCTCTGCCATAGAAAGCTCCTCCGGCCCTTTCATTCCCATTTGGCTCTTGCTCGTAGGTGGGGGGGGCAGAAGGAAGCTTACGTGCTGCTTCTTTTTCCTTTAACCCCCCCTCCCTCCCCTCCCGCTCTTCATGAAGGTTCGTCCTTGCTTGAGGCAATGAAAGTGTTGATGGTTTGAGACGCTCCTTCTAACACCAGTGAGTCATCTCCCTCCCGACTGATGTCAGAGAGGCCTTGGAGCTTCACACGGATTGGCTGTGCCTGGCTCGGAGGGGCCGTCTCATTGGAAAGGTGAATGTGCAAAGAAGCCGCCGTGGAGGGGTGTGTACTCGTGCATGTGTGCAGTTAAGAGTGTCTGCAGAGGCACAGACAGTTGGGCTTGGCCAGAGCAGAGGTGTTTTGCTTTGTTCGCCCAGCAGTGAGGAGGAGGAGGAGGAGGAGGAGGAACAGGGTTGTTAGCTGTTTGTGAGAGGTTCCTGAGAAAAAGGGGGGAGGAGGAGGAGGAGGAGGAGGAGGAGGAGGGGGGGGGAAAGAGGCTTTGAATTTTTCCTTCTTTTGCCTCAAGTGCCAATCCGCTTGGGACACCTGAGCCTGCTATGCCAACCGAACTCTCCCACATGGTGGGAATGCATGACATCTCCGACTTCCCCTCCTCGCTGACAGCACGGCTTCTCCACAAGGGCCCGGAGTACCTTCGCAAGCAGATGGAGGCAGCCAAACCCAGCAGGAAGAGCGCCGTGGAAAGGCTGGCGGCAGATAAGGCCAAGTACGTGAAAAGCCAGCAAGTCATCAGCAGGAAGCAGGTGCCGGCCATCTCCCTCAGCTCGGCCTCTGAGAGCAGCAGCAGCAGCAGCGAGACTTGCTCAGAGGGAAGCAAGAAGGCCGAGCTCCCAAGGGAGGAGAAGGGCCCGGCGGCCACAGAGCTCAGCCCAGCAGCCCCGCAAGGCGGCCCTCCCATTGTGAGGCGCAACAGTGGTAAACGGCAGATCCGACCAGATTCCTTGGTGATCTATCGTCAGAAATGTGAATTCGTCCGAGGCCAAAGCCAGGAGAATCCTCGTGGAAGTTTGGTCCGGAGGCTCTTCCAGGGTCCCTTCAAGGAAAAGCAGCCGGTCTCTGAGGTGTCCAAAGTTGTCCTCAAGGAGGAAACCACCCCTGAAGTGGAAGGGACTCTTTTGGGCAAAGACACGGGACACAGCCATGAACTAGAAGGACAGAATTCACCCGCAAAGGCAAACCCAATGCCCTTCCCGGCCAGCAGATGCAAAAATGCCCTAAATGGGCCTTCACCGCCTTACGATGCAAAGGAGATGAGGCAGAAAGGTCTCCAGAGATCTCAATCGGATATCAGTTCGCGATATTCAAAGTCCTTCTCTGAATTTGAGACATTCTTTAAGAACTGTGGCCTTGAACCTGAAGTAATAAAAGATTTGGGCCAAGAGAATTTTTCGGTGGCTTCAGACAACTTCTCCTTCCATCTCCACAGTGTCAACGGGGCAGCGTCTGAAAGTGACTTCACGAGGCCCAGCGATGAGGAGGGACTCCTGGAGGAAGAGCTCCCGGAACAGGCCCCCAGCGGCACCTCTGTGGTTGAACGCAACGCTCGGATAATCAAGTGGCTGTACATGTGCAAGAAAGCCAGAGAGGCTCATGTGGCGGTGCAAGGCTTGGCCTAAGGATTGCTGCCTTCACAGGGACCCCCAGGTCAGTGTAACACATGTGCAAAGTGTATCCGTGCACCTTTGATGTGCATAACTGTGAATATACAGAATAAGGTTCTCTCCTCTCTAGCTCTCTAGCACCATGGAGTAAGAGATGGGGAAACCTACAATTTGTCTTTAATATATCATAATATTTAATATGTAAAGGATTATGGGCATAACATATGGTACCAGTGTTGATACTAATTCTTTCCGTTTGGGCTTTCCGTAATTTTATCATGGTGATAAATGATTCCAGAAAGTTATAGCTGGTGGTTGTTGTTTTTAATGAAAGATTCCACTGTTTGAGCTGCCTTTAGAAAATCATGGACTTTGCTAAGGAGAAATGCGAACCACCAAAGAAATTTAAAGTCAATATTGACACACGTCGTGTCTGCCCTCTGACTGGAAAGCAGCTTATTCCCAGCAGGTTGGGCCATGATAACAAAAAGCCATTTGCTCAAGCCTTCGTTTCATCTAATTAAGATAAACTGGCACACATTTTGTCCTTTGCGATGTCAACCTTGTCATCCCTCTACTTTCCTTTTTCTTATTTATCCCCTTTTAAGTTACAGTGGGGGGGGGCATTTGTGGGCCTCCCTTTTCCCCACTTTACTTCATTTGATATTAACAAGCGCTAAGCCTTCCTCTGACGCCAGAAGGTAACAGGCTGTGCGGCCGTTTCCTGGCATTTCTCCCTTTTCCCATTCTGTTGCTGCTCCATTGGTTTTCGCCTCACCTTGACTGAGGTTGGTTCAGGCCGGTGCAAAAAGGAGGACTGAAATATCCAGGCTGCAAATTTTCTTCAGGGTTGTTGCTTCAGCTGGTGCCCCTATGAATCTAAAAGGTTCCCAGACAAACAGGAAATGAAAGTGTGATGTGGTGCAGGCTTGGGCACCGTTTCCTAGGAAGTAGGATACAGTGCATCAATAGGATTTACTTTTCACCAAATATACTTAGCACTTGGACTTTGCGATGGCTTTTTAAAAAGAGCACTTACTAAAAGGTTGTTTAGGAGTTAGAATATCCATTCGCAAACTCGAACCTTTGATACACAATTTCTCAGGCAATTTCTCTGCCCTTCACTGAACTCTAAGCACTGACCTAGGATTTAACAACTGGTACATCAAGGGGGGGGGGGAAATCAAGCAGTTTCAATCAGTGGTAACAGGTCAATGATCACAAATATCAGATAGAATACCTTGCATAATTGAAATAAATTGAAATTAAGAGGTTGAAGGAAGTGTGCTATTGTGCATGGGACACTTTGCATGGGTTGTGACTATCCTACTCTTCAACCGCTAGGGACGTGCTCATGTTTTTCTAACTGGTGTTTACTGGAAATACACTGCCTGACTGGTTCTCCCAAATGCAGTCATCAAATGTTGATACCACTTCAGCAGCGGTGTTTCTGGTTAAACATACTGAGATTAAATAAGTTAGTTTACCAAATAAACTTGCAAAGTAAGAGACATCCGTTCACATCTTTTGGCCAAGAGGGACCAATCAGTTGATGCCCCCTTGAGCCACACCGAATTTAGCCATAACAATCTGTTCAGATGCTAGGCACATCATAAAATACAATACAAGCAAACACATATTTATGTAAAAATAGTGAAATAAACGTAATGTGCATTATAAGCAATCACGTCCTACCTAAATCTTTGGAAGGGCAACGGTCTTGGTCAGGATCCCTCCAAGATCACATGTTACTCGAAGGAAGTCTCCGATGGCATTTCCTCTGGAAACTGACCAAGCAATGTTGGCATGAAGCAGAAATGCCTGGTAGAGAAGTAATAACTAAGCAAATAATGAATAATTTGCTGCTCTGTTCAAGGAGGTTATCTCATTGCCTAATTATACGGTAGGCATTGTCTAGAGCCATCTTAGCTTGAGGAATTTACAGTCAATTAAGATATGATAACATTTGTTCATGAAGAAAAGATCCCATAGAGTAATGGAAAAGTCTTGGCTGTATCACCTGGAGCGGTTTTGTTTAAAGAGAAAGAGAGAGATTTGATAACATCTGAATAGAAAACCAAGGTCTTAATTATTCACCAGTACTTCATTCTTGGCAGAAGGAAAATAAGTGAAATTTGATTTCTTTGATTTTTTTAAAAGCATAACAACATACATCTCGTTAATTTTCTTCACAGGAAAATAGCAGAGTAGATACCTCCACTTAGTTACTTTTCCATTTTTTATCTCAGGAAAGAATAAGCCCATACTAACTCAACATTTACGTATTTGACGATTGTCTCCTATCAGACAGTCTCATGAGCCCAATCTCCTAGACTGGCTATGCGTCAGCCCAAAAAAGACCAAAACTGCTCATTAGCACCATCTACGCTAAGTTGTAGGTAATGCAAAGCTCCCTATTGGTAAATCCCTAGATATTGATAAAGTTGATAAGAACTACCTGGTTTAATCACTTCCTACTGACAAAGAATAAAGTTGGTGAAGAATGAGACCGTCTTTAAATCCAATTTTCTGGGACAGGAGGTGTTTTAGCCTGTGTGTAGCTACCTGAAGGTATCTGCCAGAACAAGTGTATCTTCCACAAACAGAAATTAAAATCAAAACTAAAAAATGCACATGCCTCTTTCACATACTACATACACTGGAAAGAGTTTTTTCTAAACTGTAGTGTTTTGTGGGGAGCAACCTTGGAAAGAGTTCATGGCACACAGGGTGGAAAAACTCTAGATCTGTGTTTTTCACACTTGGCAACTTTCGGGTGTGTAGAAGACTTCAGAACTCTTCGGCCAGTATGGAGTTGAAGACCACACATCTTAAAGTTGCCAAGTTTGAAAAACCCTGGTCCGGAAGAAATAATACAAATAAAGTCTCATGTGTTCATTTGTAAGGAAACACCACTGAACTCAAGAAGATTGGCTTCCAAGTTCTTTTTCCTCATCTTTCCACTCAAACACACAGTTTCCGGAATGGTGCTGTTAAGGAAAAGAATATTTGTTGGTTTGTTAGATTTTTATCCCATTTGTTTATAAACAACTCCAAGTAGCAAACAATACTCCTTTCACTTTCTGTTTTCCCCAACAACAACAACCCTGTGAGGTGGGTTGGGCCGAGAGAGAGTAACTGGCCCAAGATCACCCAGCTGGGTTCACCCCTGAGGCAGAATTAGAACTCAGAGTTCCCGGGCTTCTAGGTCAGCACTTTCATCACTGCACCAGACTGGCTCAATTATATGAAACAGTAATATAAACTGAGAATATATCCTGATCAGGAGATTCTTGACTGTTCTATGTTTGGAAAATCACACAATCTTTAGTTACTAGTTTTCATCCTCTGTTCTTCCCTACCTAGGTTCAGACCTTAGGCTAAGCTGTGATTTGTTGAGTAAACCATAGTCATCTGGTAGAGTTATAAGCAACTACAAATATCCTTCGGTTACAGCGGCCATTGGGACTGTCGTTCACAGATTTGACCTCGCGGTCTCGCTTCAACCCTTTAGCGGAAGGCAGGGGTTCTGGTGCTTGGCGTGTTTGCTCACTAATCCAAAACAACATCAAAGGCCATCTAGGGAGCGTGATGAAGAAATGCGGCAGATTGCGGCATCATCATTCCCACAATTGTTCTAATGAGGGAATGTTTAATTTGTCCCCATCTTCCTTGGCATAGAGATACTTCAAAAATGGCCTCCTCCAACGTGAAATCTTCCCCATCCATTGACACAGCAACTCTTTGAATGGTTTTGGCTGGCATAAACACATTGTCAAGGGTGCCAGGTTGAAAACAATTGAATAAAATCTTGCTCAGTTTTGCCAAAAACATTGCAGTTTCTACCCAGAGAGCCAGTTTGGTCTAGTGCAGTGTTTCTCAACCGTGGCAACTTGCAGATGTCTGGACTTCAACTCCCAGAATTCCCCAGCCAGTCCAGACATCTTCAAGTTGCCAAGGTTGAGAAACACTGGTCTAGTGGTTAAGGCAACGGGCGTGAGTTCAAGCCTGCATTAGCCATGAAAAGCCAGCTGAGTGGCTTGGGCCAAATCTCTCTCTCATTCTCTCTCTCCCCCTCACAGGGTTGTGGGGGAAATAGGAGGAGGAAAATGTGTTGGATATAGTCACCGACTTGGGTTGTTTGTAAAAATAATAAAGGCAGGATACAAATAAATATAAATAAATACATATAGCTTTATTCCGAGTTTTTCATAAGATATTTGAAGCGGCAAAGCCTTCTTCACTAACCAGTGCTTGACTTCTACCTGATTGAGGGTAGCAGCTTGGAAAGGATGTGGAGAAGAAAATATGTTGATGATTGAAGGGAATGGTGAAGAATTTAATTTTTTAATTTGCTAGTCAAATCAGGTTTTATCCCACTACAATTGGTATAAGCTACAGTTACAGATTTGAGGCTGGAAATAATCACTTTTGCGAAAAGACACGTTATTCTGAAGCTCCTGCAGGTTGTAGAATTTTGCAACCATTTAAAAGATTCTGAAGGCAGTGAAAAGATTTTTGCATTGCAATAATCCGCTGTTGACTTAATCATGGTTTGCTAATTGAGCCAACAAGGGCTGAGTTCCCATAATATGCTAAGATGTCCACCATATTATGCAATCCACAACAGTTAAATCACACTTCACACTATGCTAAAACCAAACAAACCACATTTTGGCTTAGTATAATGTGTGAATCCAGTCTGTTAATAACTCTGAGAGCCAACACTACAAACAGAACAGCTCAAAATAGCAATCTCTTGAGAATGTTGTTTGTAGCTAATTTCACTTTGTCCTTCAAAATATTAGAAGATATATTTCTGATTTTCGTTAGTTCAGAGCAGCTCTTATTAAGGCAAATGCAAATGTGCATATACCATTTTTGCAGTGAAGAATTCCGATGGCAAATCCTTTATAAAATGCCCATCATCATTATAGTATGTATACAATTTGTTAGTCAGAGGATGAGCTGTAAGGAGGCTACTGAATCGTATAGTGACACTCCTGTAATCCAGGCCCAGTTCTGTAACGCTAGGAACTTCCTGCTATGAAATAATACATCCTTGATTTCCTGCAAATACTGGCTTTTTTCCAAAGAGCAAAGACAGTTGCCTCTACATGTTAACAGTTTTCTCAGTTGCTTTATTTTTAAAGAAACATAAGCAACAGTCCAGATTATCAGGGTGGTTAGAGAATGAGTGCAGACTGAAACAACGTAGTGGAGCGGTAGACTCCTTTTAACTTAATTAGCAAGCTGGCCTCATTGTAGGCAATTGGGATGAGGATGCTTGAATTATTCCAGTAGGATTTCTTCATTTGCTTAAGGTCTCGACATTCTCATTCCCTGTGAGATTTTGCAGATTTTATTTCTCTCCATTATACAGTATTACAGTATAATACTGTATAATTTGTATTTGTATTTATTAGTTTGTCAAACATGTACAAGATAGTAGGCATAAATATAAACATGGACATGAAGGAAAGAAATGAATACAAATAAATGGGGACAGTTAGGACAGGGACGGAAGGCACGCTGGTGCGCTTGTACACGCCCCCCGTACAGACCTCTTAGGAATGGGGTGAGGTCCACGGTAGACAGGCTTAAGGTTCAATCTGTGGGGGTTAGAGGATGTAACAATGGAGTCACGTAGAGCACTCCTGGCGTTGACCACTCGGTTGCTGAAGTCATGTTTTCTGTAATCAACTTTGGAACGATTTACTTTGAGTTTGTATTGATTGTTTGCCCTTGTATTATTATTGAGATTGAAGCTGAAGCTGACAGGTAAGACGTTGTAACAGACAATTTCGTGTACTGGGCTTAGATCATATTTCAGGTGGCGCACTTCCAGATTGTCCAAGACCAAAGTTTTGAGCATAGAGAATTCTATTGTGAGTAGAGGAGTAGAGTACTCTTCTCGTGAAGAAGTACCTCCGGACCCACTGAATCATATTAATGTCCGATATACAGTGTGGGTTCCAGGCAGGCGAGCTGCATTCAAAAATAATAATTGATTTAAACTTCTAGCAATAATTCTTTAAACTAACAGGAAAAATATTTTAGTGGTATTAAATGCTATGATAAATCAAGCTTGAAATTTTTATGTAGGACAAAGATGGAGATGTGATTCCCTCTAAATATGGTTCAAACCCCATCTTCCCTCTCTCCCAGGAAATCATTAACTGTTACAGGGAACCAACGAATTTTGGAATATCACAAATCCCTCCCCCAAAATATAGATGCAATAAGAAAGCATGTCTATAGAGTCATATTAAGCCAAAATGCACCTATTATGCCAACAGAGAAAGCATGGCTCGTATGGGTAGCTTGTATGCCTACTTGTCCCTAACTCTGGCCCCCAAAACTTCTGCTGGCATCTTTATTTATTTATTTTTTTGCCTTGGTCCCTCATGAAGCTTCATCTCATTCCAGCCCATGAATGAGGGGAGGAGAAGCTCAACAAGTCATTTGGTTCAACCTGTGTTGCTCACCCATAATCAGGACATTCGTGTCAGCAGTGCAAGATATGACTCTACAGGAAGTGGAATACGACTATACTTCGCTGAGAAGTCTGCCTGCTTTTTCCCATCCCTCCCTTTGACTTACACCCCAGGGAAATTATAGGGAAGCCAGGCTGAGTGTTTTTCTAGCACTTTCCTTTCTTCCCAATGTAGGTTTGGTACTAGTTGCTGTCATGTTGTCTTCTGGATGCAGAATTACAGAGTAACATGAAGACATGGAAGAAACCTTGGAGGTCTTCTAGTCCAACTGCCTGCTCAGGCAGGAGACCCTATACCAGTGATGGCTAACTTTTTTCTCTTCTTGTGCCGAAAATGTGCACGTGCGTTCCCACACTCATAATGCAATGCACATGTGACACATACACACACACACCCATGTGCTATGCCCTCCGTTGGATACACATGCGTACCCCATTTTGAAGCCTTCCTGAAGCCTCCTGGGACCAAAAATGGGTTGTGAGGGGAGCACACCCCTCTGTGCTCCCCCCCATGCATACGCATGCATCTCCCGCATGTGCGGCAGAGACCCCAAAATCAACTGGCCAACAATAGGTGCGCACGCATGTGCGGTGGAACTGAGCTGGGTGGTGGGTCACGTGCCCACAGAAAGGGCTCCGCATGGCACCTGTGGCACACATGCCATAGATTCACCATCACGGCCCTAAACCATTCCAGACAAGTCCAGTTTCTTCTTCAAAAGCTCCAGTGTTGGAGAACCCACAACTCTCGAGAGAAGCCATCCCACTGATTAATTGTTCAGGAAACTTCTCCTTAGAATGGCTCCTCCTCCAAGGTCAACCCCCCCCCTCCCCAATGGCTCCCTACCATTCATCTAAGCTTCAAAATACATAGAAGAAGATAAAGAAGAAATAGAAGATTTCACATCAGCATACCAATTTTCTCAAGAATGGGAGGACGGCACTTCATGTCAGCAATGAGGACAGGCCCAGAAGGTGATTCTATTGAGGGACTTACTCAGTCCCCATCTTTCAATTACACTTAACATCAATGTTATACAGTTAGTCCCCGACTGAAAGCAACACATGTAGTGACCGTTCAGAGTTACAACATTACTGAAAAAGTGACACTTAAGACACAAGTGCAAGAGGTTTATGTAATCAAAACTCAGATGCTTGGCAACTGACTCCCATTCCTGATTATTGCAGTGCCCCGGGGTCATGTGATCACTTTTTGCAGACTTCTGACAAGCAAAGTCAATGGGGAAGCCAGATTCACATCACAACTGTGCTACCAACTTAACAGCTGCAGTGATTCACGCAAGAATGGTTGTAAAATGGGGCAAAACCCACTTAACAAATGTCTTGCTTAGCAACAGAAATGTTGGACCCAGTTGGGGTTGTAAGTGGAGGATTATCTGTACTTTTATGTACCAACTGATTTTTAAGCTGTGCTACAATTACTGTTTATCAGCTGGTGAGTTACATCTGGAAAGCCAATGGTTCCTATTGATTTGTCAAACAATGAAGAATAGCAATAGCACTTGGACTTATATACTGCTTCACGGTGCTTTGCAGCCCCCTCTGAGAGGTTTACAGAGTCAGCATATTGCCACAATGATCTGGGTCCTCATTTTACTGACCTTGGAAGGATGGAAGGCTGAGTCAATCTTGTGCTGGTCAGCAGAAAGCATGACCATTATCCGGTTTCCCTTGGGTTTCCTTGTATGACTTTTTGATATGTAGATAAATCGAATATATCACTGCCACTATTCTCCATGGGGTAAAAAACCCCAGAAAGGAATGGGAAATAAGGTTTAAGACATGAGATAGGTAAAAGAAAACACCACAAATCTTTGTGTTAACAGATTAGATGGAGGGAGGTATTGTCCATTATTCCCAACAGTCCATTAAATTGGAGACTACACCATCCACAGATGATATTCTGTAATAACACAAACATAACAGGAATTTCATCCACTGAATCCAAACTCTACTAAATGGAGTTTCTGCTGTATAGCTAAACCACTACGTAGCATTCACTTATATCATTATGCCTTCCTATTATTGCAGACCATTATTCTTTTCACATATTCATATGTTGCTTTTGATCTTTAAACTCACCTTTTTCCATCTCATCCATGCCATCTAAGTATGTCTTTTGGGGGCCTCTTCTTCCTCTTAGCCCATTCATTCTTCATGTGTTTGTTTTATAAGTTGATTCTCATTTACTATCTTTGTCTGATCAAATGATTTCTATGTACGAGTTTTCCTTCTGATCACTAACTTTTACTTGATGTGCATTCTTCCACACGTAATCATTCTTGCCTCTGTCTTTTCTTATTTAAACTCACATATTTCATATGTACCCTATAGCAGGGGGTCACCAACCTTTCGGACCTTAGGAACCACTAAATTCATAATTTTAAATCCTGGGGACCACTAATATGATCTGCCTAATGACCAGGTGGGACGTGGCTAGGGGGCATGTGACTGAGTTGGCATGGCCAACTCTATGTTACTCACGTCGAGGGGCGCCTCATCGGCCTCTACTCGCCCCTCCCCTGCCAGCCACTCCTCGCCTCCCCGCCCGGGCTCCTTAGGGCCCCAACAGGAAGCCGTTATTGGAGCTATGCAGCCACCATGAGAAAGAGCTGGCAAAACAGCTGGCTCAGTTTAAATTGGATCTGACCGAGAAGGAGGCTCAGCAGAAGCACCTCCCTGAGGACTACGAGCATAGGATTTCCAAGCAGAGGGAAGACCTGTGGGAGTCTCACTGTTGTTTCCTGTTCCCTTTCTTTCAGGATTCTGTCAAGCATCTTTCCAGAAACATTTAAAAAAATAATCAATTCCCCTGTAGTTTTAACATTCACTCGTAATAGATAATAATGGCATTCTTCCAATCATTAGGGTTCCATGGGTTCCATTCTTCAGACACATGTCAAACAACCTTTCCATAAGGAAATCACTTTCATATTTTAAAATCTTATAGTGTCACCATGAACGCCTGCAGCCCCACCACTTTTTGAACTTTCTTACAACATTTTTGACTTTTTTCATTATTTTTTTCAAATTAGATACTAACATTCAAAAACTTTGACCACGTGAGTTTGGGGATGCCTGCAAGAGTCAAAAGTGTGAAAAATGATCATACGTCGCTTCCTTCAGTGTTGTTTTGACTTCACACGGTTACTAAACAAATAACGGTTGTAAGTCGAGGTTGACCTGTAGGGTAAGAACAATCCAGTTCTTGCATTCAGTGACTGGTTGAAGAGGATTTTGTCTTTCGTTCTTCCAGGCCATCCAATGCCAAGACAGCAGACAATGGTTGAATTGAGGCTCAGAGAGGAACAAGGAACCTTTTAGCAGGGAGTCAGATAAGGATCAGTAATTTTGTGTGAATGCTCCTGAAATTAGAATAATTCATGGAGCTATAAACATAGCACTGTTTGAAGTTTGTAATCATTATAATGCATTCAGCTGGTATAGATTGTTTCTACATCAGGGCTGTCAAACTGCTGGTCCGCAGACCGGAGGCATCATGCACTGGCCACCCCCACGCCCAGTTTAGCGAGGGGGGAAATAGTCTTGATACGCCACGTGACGATGCCGTGATGTCATGAGTTTAACTCCCCTGCTCTACATTGACTACTGGTGAGTTAAGCCAAGAGAAGTTCTCTTGTATCCGCTGGAAATGGAATCTATAAATTCTGAAATTCGGGCACATCTCTCACCCAGCAGATGCTGAACTCCTATTTGCAAGGGAGCCATTAACTAGTACTTCAAGCAGCTTTCTTGCCAATACCTGTTAAATTCTGTCTGGCAGAGAATTTACCCACAGAGAATTAGTGGGTGCTGGCCCCACCTATTCCAGACTCACTTCATTCTGCCTTTTCAGTTCTCAGTGGGCTCAGAGGGTTAAACATGTTGTGGCCTAAACATTTTCTTTCGAAAACTGAAGGGAGAAAGGAGACAATCGCCCTGAGAACAAAAGACAAGCTCTTCTTACATTCTGCTGGCTTTTTGTCCTGGAAAACAGATTTTAACTCTATGATGTGGAAGGAGGTGGCTTGTGTAGTTTCCTAGTATTGCTTGAAGATCAGCAATGTTGGGTTTTCCACCTTTGGAAAAGGAAAGTGGGAAACTTTGCAGTGTTGGCATTCAGGCAGAGCGGGGGGGGGGGGGGTTTGCTGCTGGCATTCTTTGTGCCAGACACACAGTTGACTATAAATTCTTCTGCACATGCACAGAGCATTTAAAATTAACTAAAAAAGATGCAGGCAATGGCATCAGCGACCGGGGAACCACTTCGGGGCGTGGCCAGCCTGGGTTGCTGACGGTTCAGTCAACCAAGGCCAAAGTACCACTATCTGTTTATCCGAACCAGTACAAACCAGTAGCAACCCACCTCTGAGGCAGAGACAGGTAGGCCTTGACTTACGGTCACAACTGAGCCCAAAATTTCTGTTGCTCTAGCACAGAGGTCTTCAAACATGGTGACTTTAAGAGTTGAGGACTTCAACTCCCAGAATTCTCCAGCCAGCTCTGACCTCAGGTCTTAAAGTTGCCAAGTGGCAACTGTCTGGCAAGACAGTTGTTAAGAGCGTTTTCCCTCTTCTTATGACCTTTCTTGCCTCAGTTGTTAAGTTAACCACTGCAGTTGTTAAATTAGTCACATGGTTGTTAAGTGGGTCTGGCTTCCCATTGACTTTGCTTGTCAGAAGGTTGCAAAAGGGGATCACATGACCCCGGGACATTGCAATGGTCGTAAATATGAATCAGCTGCCAAGTGTCTGAATTTTGATCACATGACCGTGGGGATGCTGCCACAGTCATAAGTGTACAAAATGATCATAAATCACTTTTTTTTCAGTGTTGTTAGAACTTTGAATGCTCATAAACGAACTGCTGTAAGTCGAGGGTTACCTGTATTCTCCCGTATGCTGTGGCTTCTGGGAGAACAGCTTCTTCTTGAAAGTTGCCCTCTTAACGGATCAGACATTGCTTTAGTCGTGAACTTTTTATATTTACAGCTTAATTTTTTTTTAAAATGGGGCTCTCTTGTGAGCTTGAATAAATCAAGCAGATGCTGACAAAACTGTGTTGTTCAAGGGATATTCATTAAAGAGGTTGACATAAATTAAGCATTAGAGTTTCATTTTGGTTTTAAAGAAAGAAATTACCTTTTATTTTTTTTTAAAAAACCCTGCCCCTAAAGATAAATTAAAGTCTTTCTCAAACACTTTCTGTTCTGTTAGTTTCCACAGCATTATCTGATATCTGCCTTTGTATATTTATTTACTTGCTAGTTCTGTTTCCTTGGAGAGCTCATGGCAGCCCAAATAGCATTTTTTCCTCTCCACCTTTCTCAGGACCACCACTTTGTGTAGGAGGTGCATTGAGTATCTGCCTAAAATTAGTCAATGAACCTCCATAACTGGGAGTGGACCATACCCTGGAACTTTTTGGTACCAGTCCACTCAGTGGTGAAATTCAAATATTTTTACTACCGGTTCTGTGGGCGTGGCTTGGTGGGCGTGGCAGGGGAAGGATACTGCAAAATCGCCATTCCCTCCCCACTCTGGCGTCAGCCAAGGGGTGGCATTTGCCGGTTCTCCGAACTACTCAAAATTTCCGCTACCGGTTCTCCAGAACCTGCTGGATTTCCCCCCTGAGTCCATTTCCTTAACGCTGCATCTTACGCTGATGAAGAGAGTGGCTGGGGAACATTGGGCACCTCTGGGGAAGTTATTTTTCCAGCAACTCAAAACGGGAAGGCAATTTGGTTGCTGTGATAGAAACGTAATGAAAATATGGACTTGGTATATCTGATTATCATGGTATGATGAGTGGACCTTGAGCTTTTCTATCACGATTTGTACAATGCCAAATACAATGTTTTTATGGGGGTTATTTGTTTATTTGTTTCTCTTCTTATTAGTTCATTATAAAATGAATTGATCTGATCTGTCAGGGTTCCAAGAAACACGCCCAACGAAATAAAAATCCAAGGCCTGAAGTTCATCAAAGTTCCACTTTATTAGAGATGTCATGTTGGCACATCTGGGGAAACCCGAATCTGAAAGGTTCCAGGTTTTCCTCACCCAGTTGAAAATTCACTACCCTTACCCCACAAGTTCACCACATGGTCCAATCCAGAGGTGGGTTACGACCGATTCGGACCAGATTAGGGCATAGAGTGCAAGCAGTATAACAAATGCATATTGTTCAAAAAAAGAACTGTGTGAACAGTACAAGCTGCAATTGTTTAGTTATAGTACAAACTTCAATTATTACCATTTTGCGGTAAATATAAATAGGTGGGGGAGAAGAGTAAGGACAGAAGGATTTAATGTGATTTTTTGTTGTTGCTTTGATTTCAAAAGTATAACCGTGAACCCCTTTCACTGAGGAGCAGTGGAGATAACAGTGGCTTGTTTAGGGCAGGTGCTATGTTCAAAAAAGTTTCACACTGACTAACTCTTCTGTTCAGGTTTGATGGTGAATGGATGAAGTGAGGAAACCTCCCAATGTGATGCTCACCAAGCCATGACTTAGAATGGTGGAAAAACTTGGTTAAAGAAACTACTTGGCTGTAATGTGTAGTAGCAGAAGAATACTAGTTTGTATTCGATCTGAAGGCTCTTGAGACATGGACATTTATTTATTTATTTATCTATCTATCTATCTATCTATCTATCTATCTATCTATCTATTTATTTATTTATTTACAAAAGATATAAGAAAAACATAACGATAAAGAAAACAATTTAAAAACAACGAACACCCTCATACATTCATTCTAATCAGGGCTGGACCTTAACAATGAGGTCAACAGCCCCAGGCCTGCCGGAACAGCCAAGTTTTTATAGCTTTCCTGAAGGCCATGAGAGTGGGAACGGTCCGGATCTCTGGGGAGAGCTGGTTCCAGAGAGTCGGAGCAGCCACAGAGAAGGCTGTGCATGGACTGTAGGAAATGGGAAAAGTTTTCATTCTAAAGTAACATTCTGCATACTTATTTCTAGCTTGTTAGCAGTCAAGCTAACAAGACCCTTATAATTTGTGATAAATTATAATTTAACAAGGTTCCTTGATTTGTGATGAATGCAACAAACGTGGAAATGAATATAAAAATGTTTCTTGGCATCCATCTGAATAAAGCACCTTAAATACAATGGCAGAGTGAAGCATGCAAGCATTTCAATGAAACATGTTTCTTTTTCTTTTCACAATAGATGCGTTCATTGGAGAGTGAACACAACAGAGAACGGATTTACAACAGCTCTTGCCCTCTTACTTCTTCACCCAGGAGCAGGAGAATCTTTGTTGCTTCTTAAAGGATGCATTGAAACCGGAAGCTCAGACTCAAGAAATGGAAGCTGATGCTCCTTGTTGTGGTTATGAACAGAAAGCATGATTCATGCATGGACCTCTTTTGATGTACATTTTTGTAACAAAGCAGAAACCTACAGTTAATTGTCTCTGAGAGATAATTTCATTGTTTCAAACAATGAAAAGCATAATTTCTGTATAAGAAAACTTTGTGTGTCTGTGTGTGTGTGTACGTGCGCATGCGTGGGTGTGGATGGGTGCACTGTATGAAAGGTGAGAAAGACACATGTCCATTTTGTGGCTTGAATTCTAAGATACCACAGTGATCAATATGGATGGATATTAACTTGTGGGACAAGTTTAATGTCTGGAAACAATTCTCTCCAAAAGTCTGGTCTAAATTGCTCAGTTAATGTTTACAGTGGAATAGACAGGGCCTTCTCTAAATATAGAAAGTTGCCTTTTAATTAGGCAGATTATCTATCTATCTATCTATCTCTATCTATCTATCTATCTATCTATCTATCTATCTATCTATCTCTATCTATCTATCTATCTATCTATCTATCTATCTATCTATCTATCTATCTACCCATCCATCCATCCATCCATCCATCCATCCATCCATCTACCTACCTAACTACCTATCCTCTCAGTAGTAATTGAGATGACACATCACGGGAAGCCATAATAGTGGTTTTGTCTACGTTGAATATGTTATGCAAATTCAGACCTTTGAGTTTATGGAGCTTAGTGCAATGTTTGAACTGGAAAGGACTTTAAAAAAAAACAAAACAAAACCATAATCTGAGCATGAGGCCTGGGCCCTGCCAGGACTGTCTTCAGCAACTTGCTAACACTCTAGGATTTCAGAGAAGAAACTTCAGGGCCCTGTCATGGGCCTGCAGCCCACTTGTTTGACCCAGAACCCTTCCTCCCATTACTCCAGAGTCCTAAAAAAATTCACCCCAAAAGGTTCAGGATTGTCTCAGATTAGAAATAATGTCACCCCAGACCTGCGACTGGTAATTCAATCCCAGCTCTCATGTCTGCAAAGTCAAACTTTCCTCTTGTGCACTGGACTCAGTTTTAATGTGCCATGGTACTAAGCAGTCACCCCCTCCCACCTCAGCCCAAATAATGGAATGGTGCTCATTATTCTAAAACAGCATTTTTTTTTTAATGGTGCAAGTAGGCTGCGTGGGCAGATGCCTGGTTTAAAGAAGCCTGCGGGCGCAGAGCTGTCTGGGGTAGTTACAGTGTCTGTGAGAAGGTGGTTTCTGATTGTGGTTTTCTGTTCCTCTGCCACCCGGGAATCTCTGGCTGTCATTTCCGTAACAGCAAGCAAGCAAGCGCAAACATGTCTTAACTCTGCTCTTTCAGAGAGACCGAGCGCATGGCTGCCTTTCCCCAAGTTGGCATCCATATATAGCAAAATTGGCCCCATCTGTCTGTCTGTCTAGGTAGATAAATAGATAGCAAAGTTGATGCTGAATATCCAAACTCCCCACAGTCAAAATGAAAATTATTATTTTTTTCTGCCTCGGAAAATGTAGGGCAGCTCTTATCCTGGAAAAAGAGGCTTGTCTGAACATTCCTCATTCCTCAAAAGGTACCAGCCCTTTTGTCTGAGGCTGGCAGGCACAGACTGGAAGTCAGCATCCCTTTCGTGCTAACAGAGACCCACCGTCCTTCTGGGTGGGGATTTTCTCATTCTCCTGCAATATTCCCGAGGCTGTTTGGGGTTAGAATAGAGTAGAGCTGGTAAGGGACCTTGGAGGTCTTCTAGTCCAGCCCTCAAGTTAGCAATGGGCAAATACAAAAAGGGATCTCTTTTAAACAGATGGTTCTCATTGCAGCTCTATATAATATAATATCTCTTTCTTTTTTCCTGAAGCCTTTTAGTGGTGATAGCTTTGTGGGGTTGGAGACAGCCTGTCCCTGGATTCCAGCTACTGTGGGGCGCATGGGTTGCGCTAATTTATCTGGCTGTGCTTTACTGCAATGTGTGAATGCTGCCAATATGCTTTATAACCCTTACGGCACAGTCACACGTGATCCACAAATCTGAAGGCTGCATTGTGCCCTGTTTCCCTGAAAATCAGACCTCCCCAGATAATAGGCCCAATTGGGCTTTTGAGCGCATGCGCTAAAATAAGCCCTCCCCGAAAATATTGCAACACAGCAGCAGCCACGAGGGGACCACGCTCGCCACCTCCTGCACCTCCAAAATAAAAACACTTTCCTGAAAATAAGGCCAAGCTCTTATTTCAGGGTCAAAAGAAAATAAGACCCTGTCTTATTGGGGGGGGGAAACACGGCACTTTGTGAAACCTGATGAGCAGCGGTGGGCAAGCTATGCCCCCTTTATGACCCGGGGACTTCAACTCCCATAATTCCTGAGCCAGCCAGGTGGGTCAGGAATGCTGGGAGTTGAGGTCCGCAGGTGTCGTAAGGGGGCCATAGTTGACCCCTCCCGCTGTTGAACATTATAAGGGCTTGGGGGGGGGAGGGGGGAGTTTCGGAGTTTTTTAAAGATTGAAATTAGATGAGGATTTTTTTTTTCTCCTTCTGGTTAACCATGTCAGATTCTTGCTGACTGCCTGGAGAAGCCCCCTGCAGTTTTCTTGACAAGACTGGAAATGGCTTGTCTTTGGCTCCTCCTTAAGGCTGGGAAATGATTGTGTACTCATTTTATTCTTAAATGCCCCCCCCCCCAAAAAAAACTTTAAGAGACTCTTCCTCTCTGTAAGGGGCATCTCTAGGGGCCATAAAATCCATGTTTTCATACCTGGTTTATTGCTTATGTTGTGAATAAATACAGTCACTGTGACTGATTCAAAAAAGCAAGAATTAGTACATGAGAACATTTAGCCATCCTATCTTGCCTGTGGGTTTCCAAAAGTGATTGATTATATTGCAGGAAATCGGATGCAAGTTTAGATAGGTATTCGTTCTGATCGTATGAATATTAACATTAATTATTATAAAGTTAATATATTAAAAATTACTCCAATTGCTGTAGCCCCTTGCTGTTTTTTCCTGCTCCCATTTTTCTTTCATCTGCCCCCCCCCTCCCGTTGCCACGATGTGTGGGCTTGTTCTTGATGTGTGTCCTTTATATACATAACACTTCAGTCCCCACCACTGAAAGATTTCTGATCCAGATGGGTACGAGAGTTCTGTTTATGTAGATCTGCAGGCAGGAATGAAATATTTTTATTTTATTTTAATTTATTCTGGGCTTGGGAAGCTAAACCAGCACTTGAAGTGCTAATGAATAGAGTATATTGGTGGGAAAAAAATGCTTGGTGAACAGTAAGTGGCTATTTTGCTTTTAGTAAATGGAGCCCATTTTTGCTCTGGATGTTTTGATAATATTAATGAGGCATTAAAATGGTGCGTTTTATGCTCTGTTATAGATGTATCATGAGCATTTGTCCATTGCTCTCAGATCTGCTGTTATCTGCAAAATATGTCATGTAATTGTATTTTAAGCTTAGTGCTGAAAAGTCTTTGTGAAACCTATTTTTTCCACTGTAATGAGATTTGTTACCAAAAAAAAATTGCTGCTAATGTGGAAGAGATTTATTATTGCTATGTGTATAAGTCCTTATAGTAATATGTCAAAGTTGCTGATCCAAAAGAAAATCTACTGTATTTTGCATTCTTTCCAGAGTATGAAAAGTTATTTATTTAATTATTGTTAAAAGTAAAGGACCAAAAAAAATTCCTCCTTTAAATTTCACGATTAACATGATGACAGTCCCCCCAAATGATGAATTTATTTGTTCTAGGAACGTTCTGCCTCCATAAGTAAACTAGGATTAGTCCAAAAAAACCCACCCCAATCACACCACTTTTATGAATTAAAATTTATCACATTACATTAATGTACCTGTTAACTTTATAAAAGAAATATGTTTTATTGGAAACAAACAAAAATTGAAATCAGATTTAAAACCACATTTTAAAGGAAAGATGAGCTTACTTTCACATAATTCCTAAAAGCTGGCATTCATTTTGAGACAACAAAACTTTTTGCTTGTTCCATATTTAATGTCTTTCATCCTTCACTTGTTCCACTATGTCAGCAACTGCAAGGCCTGAAATACTATATTCTGGTCAAATCCTAGAGAAAATCTCTCTTTGTGGTTGTTAAGAGTAGATGCCAATCTGATGGCATTTCATTGATCATAGAAAATCCTCACTAAATAAGGATTCTATGTGGACTTCAGCTTCCAGAATTCTCCAGCCAAGCATGCTGACTGGGGAATTCTGGGAGCTGAAATCTACAAATTTTAAGTTGCCAAGGCTGAGAAACACTCTACGGCAGGGGTCTCCAACCTTGGTAACCTTGAGCCTAGAGGACTTCAACTTGGAGGAGTTGAAGTCCTCCAGGCTTAAAGTTGCCAAGGTTGGAGGCCCCTGCTCTATGGCAAGAGTATTCTTTGCCTTTGTCTTTAGTTTTTTTGTGCTAATGAGCACTGATCAAAATTCAAGGAGAGACATCAGGATTCCCCCCCCCCCAAAAGAAAACATCAGAAGATGCAGTACATCTATCAATGGTTCCTCCACAGGAGTATCGGGTACATCAGATGTAATCAAGCGTTGAATAGTTCCCTAAGTTCATTATCATTGTACAATTACAGGCAGTCAAAAGCTATGGATCTGCTATGTGTATTCCAGAAATGCCCAGGCACAGAGATATCTGTAAGAAAATTCAGATCTAGATAGTGGTGATCCATATGTATATGGATAAGAATAATAGTTTCTCACATGAACACCTGCTGTAGTGGTTATACGACCCTGAAATTAGGTTTCCTCATTTTAATTGTGTTAAAAACCCAGTGCACCAAATATACTACATTTAAAAGCCTACATTTATATGCATTTTAACGTAAAAGTGATATACAATTTTTAAAAGCATTATAAAACAGATATGCAGGTATCAAAATTTCAAACTAATATTCTACAATAATAATTTAAAGAATACAAACTGTTAAATGTTCGTAGCACTTTTGTTCTTCTGCTAACCAAAGTTTAATAATATTCAATTTGTATACCTGACAATACTCAAAAGTTGAAGGTTGACCATCACACCTCAGCAAAATTTTAAAAATTCTTGTGTTCTTCCTCTAGTTTATCCATGGCCTGCGTGGGATCACAACCCAGTTTAAGAATCCCTGTTTTTCTGTATATGTGTGGGTGTTATTATATGTATCAATTTTCAAATAGAAATTATAAATTTTATGTATCATTTGAGGGAGGTGATTAAATTATCTGCATTTCAGTGAAGGTTTATCACATACATTAAAGCATCAATCAATGTTTTTTTACTCGGTTGCACAAACTTAGGCGTTTGTTGTTATTCAGCAACATCTCTTATCCATCAACTTTACATAAAATGATAGGTAGAGGGAACATATGGAATGGGAGACAGGATTATGTCCAATGACCATGCATGCCCTCAGAAAAGCGGAACTGTCTGATTATAAATCTATATTAAGCATATGTAAATTCATGCTTCTTATGTCTTTTGGCATATTTGGAATATATTAACAGCAGGACCACTCTCAGACTCCAGCCAGAGGTGATATTCAGCCTGTTCTGACAGGTTCTAGAGAACCTGTAGCAGAAAGTTTGAAAGTGGGGAGGGAATGGAGATTTTGCAGTATCGTTCCCCTGCCACGCCCACACAAAGCCACGCCCACAGAACTGGTAGTAAAAAACATTGAATCCCACCTCTAGCCCTATGGATTCCATACCATCGCTCTCTAATGAGAAAAGTTGGGGAGAAAGGAGATTTAACCATTATTTTGAAGTCTTAGGGGGGGAAAAGAAGAATAAAAATGAATACATACATTTCCAAGAGTACGTTGGTTTATATATATAACCACCTCTACACACAGTTCCCTTTTTGGAAAGTTAAACTATGATAATCTCCAATTTACAGCAAATGGGGGGGGGTGGAGGACTAAAAAGAAGATCTAAGGAACTGGTAATAACAGTGATTTTTTGACCGAAAATTCTTGAATAGCTCATAAAGGATCCTGATGACAAAATGTTAAGACGTATCATCACTAGGGATGTTTCAGAGAAGAGTAGAGCTAAATCAGTACTCGGAATTTTATAGTTCTTCCATCAAGATATTTATTGTTAATTGCAGCTTCTGCGGTCATTGATCTGCTTCCTCCGGCATTATCATTTGCAATAAAAGTAATCCTTTTTTTGGTCAGGTAATACAGAGATGACAAATTACAGTGCAGTCTTTTTGCAAATCATTTTTCATCCCTCCTGTAGAAAACTGAATAGTTCAGAGAGATGAGAAGAGCATTAAGCAGGAAAGGGCTCAATTAAAGATAAAATGGGAATTCTTGACTGGACTTTCCATAGTTTTCTTTAATGCAGCTTTTGCTGTGGATCAACTACTTGATTCAGGTCAGGATTTACACATGACTTAGGCTTATACCTGATCTGGGTTTCTACCAGTTCACCCTGGATCGTAGAGGCGGCAGCCGGAGGCTCAGCCCACCCGCCCAGACATTTCTGCGCATGCACACGAGTGAACCAGTAGTAAAATAAATTGAACCACCACCGGTTTCTACATTGTTAAATTAAATCGCTTTAGGGTTTCTCCTAGCTTGCCAAGCAAGATAAGGCTCAGCTCATTGACTCCATTGGACAAAATTAAAGCTTCAAAATAAAATTCATACCTGCATTTGATCTGAATCCAAATTCAAGACCTAGGTTTCTGAATCCAAACCCTTAGGAAGTATTATTTTTGTAAATCATATGCAATTCAAAAGTTAGAGAAACACACATTTATCTCAAGCTTGCTTGAATAGAATAGAAGATGATTAGAGTAGATCAACTATTTTATGTGGAAATATCTTCATCATTATGAAAAAGGGCAATTACAGTATATTGGTAAAATTGTATTCCAGGGAATCTTTGTCCTTTGTTCTTTTTTAGGCATGGATGTTTGCAATAGTGGCATGGTGTACAGTGATGACCTATACAATATAATGTACTTAAACATTAATTATATAAAGGGGATTTATAAGCCCCACATGAATTTGGCTAGATATTTCCTGGACCAAATTCAGTCACCAAAAAGAGGAATGAATTATAATTTGTGGGCAATTAATAAACTGGGTTTTTTGCACTTCAGATTTTTTTCTGGGAAGAAAAATGGATCATAAGTTTACACAATTCTTTTATTATTATTTTTAAACCATATTTAATTTGTATAGGTATCTGTGTGTATGTATATGTGTATAGACACACGCATACTTGCATAAAATTAAACTACACATGCCATGAAGAATGTACTCTTTCTTACAACCTTTGTACTTTTTAAACTGCTACTTATTTGTGTACTCATGTGTAAATCCTGTCCATAGATAACATTTTCTTAGACAGAGTGAATAGAATTCTCACTTTTGAAGACTACTTCTAGTTGATGGATAGATGCACAGGACAAGGTCCCATTCTTCAGCCCAAAAAGAAGAATTTTTCCCTGTCACATGAATGAATACATGTTACTTTTCAAAATAATCATGTATTGCTCAGATGGTTACAGTGAAGATAACCTTTCTAGATGCCGATGACCAACAGTACTAAAATCAGGCTTTCCTCAAAGTTCTTCTATATACTCTTATTTTGAGTGGTTCTGTTCCAGAAAAAAACCCAAATTCTGATGTTTCTAGCTATTCTAAATAATTTCTCTGCTGTTATTGAAACCTTCAGCATAACAAATAGCCCTCACCTATTTACCTGAGAGCACAAGCTTCCTTCATTGCAGAGGCAAAAAAGGACCAGCATTAATGGCAGGAGAGTTAATGCAAGTGTGTTTTTCTGCTTGCTGACGGATTGGTTGAAAGTAGGTTAATGTGGCTGTCTGGGTCTGAGTGTCAGATGCAATTAAGCCAAATGACCACAATATTGCACCTCAAACTAAAAACGCAGGACACTCGCTGTGAATGGTCCTCTTAGTGCCGTCATGTAACCTGGCTTCTGACTGTTACTGTAGGAACAATGTTGAACTTGGCTAATCATTAATCCGTGCCTGGATAGTCTTACCTGCAATTGCTAATCTGGGCAGAGACTTCAGGGAGTGGCAAATAGCTCGACTCGTGAGTTACATAAACATCCCAAACGATAAGAAACTTAGTTGACCAAAGGGAATGTTTCCTAAGTCAGTTAATTCAGCCTCCTTTTCTTGTGATTACAAGCAGCTTAACTGCTAGGCGATTAGCACTTTAGTGCTTCAGTTGGTTCAGAGTTAGTCATAACATTGCTCAATAGCGCTGTGGGTGCTTGGAAAATGATTCAGAAGTGCTTGGGACTTTGCCCTTTGTTCAAACGGATCAGCTTTTTCCACAGAAGTCTAAAGCAGAGATGCCGTTGCTCTAAATGCTCTACTTAGTAATGGGAAGGTGACTGTTCCAAAACATTTTTGGAAACTTTCATCACTCAACACATAACACAATTACAGGAGTCTTATCTGTCCCAGAGCAAAACAACAAGATTCTTGGGGCCCTTGAAAACCTTACGCAATCCACCTATTCGCTTATAAACTTTCTGTGACTTATGGTAGAGTTCTCTTCTCTTCACTGTTGGCTTTTTAGATTTTGCAGCCCAGATAAAATAAATATTGCAGCCCTTCCCAGATAATATTAGCCATAGTTCATAGCACCAAAATATTCCTTCTTGGTTTTTCGGCAGTGTCTTACACTGGTTATCTCTTGGGAAACTGTGGTATGATTTGGAGCTGAAATTGGATGTGCTGTTCATTCAACCAAAAAAAGAATTTATGGTGCCTCATCCCCCATCCCCAAACACATAAATAGATGACAATGATATTATTGTTGTTGTTGTTGTTGTTGTTATACAATTGTATCACAGCGGCCAGTTGTTTCGCCGGATTTGGCATTGGTTACTAGTCGGGCCCCACCCAGGGGCCTAGGACGTCGTAACGTATTTTCGTAATATGCGTGCAGATCCAAGCAGTGCGGCTTTTTGCATTTGACTGATGGTGATTTTGTCAATTTTTAACTGTTTTAAATGTGATTCCAGTGCTTTTGGAATAGCACCCAGTGTGCCGATTACCACTGGAATTACCACTGCTGGTTTGTGCCATAGTCGTTGAATTTCAATTTTTAAGTCCTGGTATTTTGCGATTTTTTCATGTTCCTTCTCGGCGACCCTGCTATCACCTGGTATTGCGATGTCTATGATTGTGACCTTGTTTTTCTCAACCAGTGTGATGTCTGATGTATTATGCACCAGTATTTTGTCCATTTGTATACGGAAATCCCACAAGATCTTGACCATCTGTTTTTCGGTGACTTTTTCAGGCTGATGTTCCCACCAGTTTGTTGCTGTTTTAATATTATAATTTTTGCACAAATTCCAATGGATCATTTGTGCTACTGAATTGTGCCGCAATTTATAATCAGTCTGTGCGATTTTTTTACAGCAGCTGAGTATGTGATCAACAGTTTCATCAGCTTCTTTGCAAAGTCTGCATTTGGCATCATCAGAGGATTTTTCGATTTTGGCTTTAATGGCATTTGTGCGGATAGCTTGTTCTTGCGCAGCCAGGATTAGTGACTCTGTTTCTTTCTTTAATGTACCTGTTGTTAACCATAACCAAGTTTGTTCACTGTCCACTTTATCTTTTATTTTTTCCAGAAATTGGCCATGCAGTGCTCTCCATTCTTGATTTTATCACACCTTTTCTGTATTCTTGTTTCGTCTGTTGGGCCTTCAGTAGTTTTTTGTTCTTTACTTCAATTAATAGATGTTCTTGATTTTCTTTTAAATAATCAGTCAGTGCATGTTTTTCTTCTTCAACTGTTTGCTTCACTTGTAATATTCCTCTGCTACCTGATTTTCGGGGCAGGTATAGTCTATCAGTATAACCACGTGGATGTAAACTGTAGTGCATTGTCATTAGTTTCCTGGTTTTTCAATCCAAAATGTCCAAATCAGCTTGTGTCCAGTTAACTATACCAGCTGTGTATCTTATAACTGGTATTGCCCAGGTATTTATGGCCACCATTCAATTTAGATTTCAAAATTTTCCTAATTCTGTTGGTGTACTCTCACCTGACAATAGTTTTTACTTCTCCATGCTTGATGTTATCCAACTGCAGAATGCCTAAGTATTTGTATTTTCATTGCATTTAATTAGTTGGCCATTGGGCATTTCAATTCCCTCACATGCAGTGATTTTGCCCCTTTTTATGGATACAGTGGCGCATTTTTCCATGCCAAACTGCATTGAAATATCGGTGCTGAATACTCGGACTGTGTTTGTCAATGATTGGATTTCTATTTCTGACTTTCCATAGAGTTTCAAATCATCCATATATAGTAAATGCGAATTTTTTTCAGCTTCTTTGGCTGTTTGGTAGCCTAATTTCATTTTTTTTAAGATTACTGATAGTGGGATCATGACGATTATGAAGAGAAGAGGTGAAAGTGAATCACCCTGGAAAATTCCTCGCTTGATATTAACCATTCCGTAGATCTCATTCCCTACTGCCAACTCAGTTCTCCACTGTTTCATTGCCTTTTCAGTAAAGGATGTAATATTTTTGCTAATGCCAGTTGTTTCTAAGCATTTTATGATCCAACTATGTGGCAATGAGTCGAATGCCTTTTTGTAATCAATCCAGACCATATTCAAGTTCGTTTTTCTGTTCTTACAATTTTCTAATGTCATTTTATCAATTAGGAGCTGATCTTTTGTGCCCCAGCTCCTTCTTTTGTTGCCTTTTTGTTCTGCTGGCAAGATGTTATTTGTTTCCAAATATTATTATTATTATTGTACAATTGTATCACAGCGGCCAGTTGTTTCGCCGGATTTGGCATTGGTTACTAGTCGGGCCCCACCCAGGGGCCTAGGACGTCGTAACGTATTTTCGTAATATGCGTGCAGATCCAAGCAGTGCGGCTTTTTGCATTTGACTGATGGTGATTTTGTCAATTTTTAACTGTTTTAAATGTAATTCCAGTGCTTTTGGAATAGCACCCAGTGTGCCAATTACCACTGGAATTACCACTGCTGGTTTGTGCCATAGTCGTTGAATTTCGATTTTTAAGTCCTGGTATCTTGCGATTTTTTCATGTTCCTTCTCGGCGACCCTGCTATCGCCTGGTATTGCGATGTCTATGATTGTGACCTTATTTTTCTCAACCAGTGTGATGTCTGGTGTATTATGCGCCAGTATTTTGTCGGTTTGTATACGGAAATCCCACAAGATCTTGACCATCTGATTTTCGGTGACTTTTTCAGGCTGATGTTCCCACCAGTTTGTTGCTGTTTTAATATTATAATTTTTGCACAAATTCCAATGGATCATTTGTGCTACTGAATTGTGCCGCAATTTATAATCAGTCTGCGCGATTTTTTTTACAGCAGCTGAGTATGTGATCAACAGTTTCATCAGCTTCTTTGCAAAGTCTGCATTTGGCATCATCAGAGGATTTTTCGATTTTGGCCTTAATGGCATTTGTGCGGATAGCTTGTTCTTGCGCAGCCAGGATTAGTGACTCTGTTTCTTTCTTTAATGTACCTGTTGTTAGCCATAACCAAGTTTGTTCACTGTCCACTTTATCTTTTATTTTTTCCAGAAATTGGCCATGCAGTGCTTTGTTCTGCCAACTCTCCATTCTTGATTTTATCACATCTTTTCTGTATTCTTGTTTCGTCTGTTGGGCCTTCAGTAGATTTTTGTTCTTTACTTCGATTAATAGATGTTCTTGACTTTCTTTTAAATAATCAGCCAGTGCATGTTTTTCTTCTTCAACTGTTTGCTTCACTTGTAATAATCCTCTGCCACCTGATTTTCGGGGCGTTGTTGTTGTTGTTGTTATTATTATTATTATTATTATTATTATTATTATTATTATTATTATTATTATTATTATACAATTGTATCACAGCGGCCAGTTGTTTTGCTGGATTTGGCATTGGTTACTAGTCGGGCCCCACCCAGGGGCCTAGGACGTTGTAACGTATTTTCGTAATATGCGTGCAGATCCAAGCAGTGAGGCTTTTATTATTATTATTATTATTATTATTATTATTATTGTTGTTGTTGTTGTTGTTGTTGTTGTTGTTGTTGTTGTTGTACAATTGTATCACAGCGGCCAGTTGTTTCGCCGGATTTGGCATTGGTTACTAGTCGGGCCCCACCCAGGGGCCTAGGACGTCGTAACGTATTTTCGTAATATGCGTGCAGATCCAAGCAGTGCGGCTTTTTGCATTTGACTGATGGTGATTTTGTCAATTTTTAACTGTTTTAAATGTAATTCCAGTGCTTTTGGAATAGCACCCAGTGTGCCAATTACCACTGGAATTACCACTGCTGGTTTGTGCCATAGTCGTTGAATTTCGATTTTTAAGTCCTGGTATCTTGCGATTTTTTCATGTTCCTTCTCGGCGACCCTGCTATCACCTGGTATTGCGATGTCTATGATTGTGACCTTATTTTTCTCAACCAGTGTGATGTCTGTGTGTGTGTGTGATTAATATTATTATTATTACTATTATTATTATTATTAACTTTATTCATTAAACATGAAACTCAGCCAACTGAACATTCAAAAATGCATTACAAATACCAGTGACTGGTACTAATGGTTGATACAGTTTGCTGCCAATGTCCTAGATATCAATCAAGTACCTTCTTAAAATATAAGGTGTTTTGAGTAGTGCAGTTTTTTGCAGTTCTGCTAGTGTTATTGCAGGAAGCTGCAATTTGTTGATGGTATCTTATAAAATTCTTGGACATGGTGCCAAGTGCCCCGATCACAATGGGTATCACTGTTACATGCTTCATCCATAGCCGTGTAGTTTCGATGGCCAGGTTGCAATATTTCATTATTTTTTCTAGTTCTTTTTCTTCAACTCTGGCATCTCCTGGTACCGCGATGTCAATAAATTGTATGTTTCAGCCCTCAACAACCGTGATATCTGGCATGTTGTGTTCCAAATGACGATCCGTCTGTATTTGAAAGCCCCACAAGATCTTCGCCTTCTCATTTTTGGTAACTTTTTCCACTTTGTGCTCCCATGACTTTTTGAATACAGGATAGTCGTATTTTTTACATAATGACCAGTGGATTAATTTAGAAACTTGGTCGTGTCTATCTTTGTAATCAGTTTGTGCGATTTTGCTGCATTCACATATTAAATGAGAAACAGTTTCGATTTTGTTGTTGCCAAGTTGGCAGTTTAGATTGTCAGGATCTTTGTATCTTTGCTTTCATGGCATTAGTTTGTAGTGTTGTTGTTGTTGTTGTTGTTGTTGTTATGTAAGCATACACTGAACTCTCAGAGAACCAGCTGAATTGCACCTTGTTATTTTCCATACTGACAGCTGTTTTTTCCTTTAAAAACCTACTTCATAGAGATGCAGAAGAGAAGGAAGTAATCAAATGTTCGGTATGACTGCAATGGATTGGCCGAGAACTATGAATAACATGGGAAGTCCTGCTGATTACATAAGTCAGGCTTGCTTGCTTATTTATTTACTGGTATTTATTGAATGATTGATTAATTTGTTTGTTGATTGTTTAGACACTAAATGAGGCTCCAAAGAAGAAATGTTGATTTTAAAGAAAATAAAAATCCACGTTGCTTAGATAGCATCTACATAACAAAAATCCCTAGCATATATTGATTTGCCTAATGGGAGATGCTTCACAGCAGCTTTCTCCAATATGGTGTTTCTTCATTGAAATATAAATCTCATGATTCCCAAACAGTGGTTGAGTTGCAGCACATCTGGAAAGCACCTGGCTACAAATAAGGGTTCTTTAAGGGTCCCTGTGTTAAAAAAAGAGCGTCTGGATTCACAGATCAGGCTAATCTGCAATGCGGTTTGTCTGGCTTCGTCTTAGTGTTTTGTTAACCCAGGCATTATGCTTTGTCAGGGATGGTTGTGAATTAAGGCAGTGTGAAAACCACTTACTGAGAGGCCAGAAAACACAACTGCAAATCATTTCCAAATCAAATAAAATATCTTTATTACAGTTTTGATCAGCCTTTATAATAAAGAGTACAACAAAAAGGGAAATAATTTAATGTAAAAAGTTGTTATAGGGGAAGGGGGAAAAGTAAATAGGACAATAACATAACATATACAATTAAATGTTTTGCTCACTTGTATAACTTGGTGAAGGTATTTGGCCACTTGATATGGTGGAGTTAAAAAGATAATGTTTTTCCCGCACGTATGTGCTTGTCGTTCAGGCGGTGCTCATCTCCATTTCTAAACTGAAGAGCCAGTGCTGTCCAAAGACGTCTCCGTGATCATATGGCCAGCATGACTAAACGCTAAAGGCGCATGGAATGTGTTACTTTCCCACCAAAGTGGTCCCTATTTTTCTACTTGCATTTTTACGTGCTTTCGAACTGCTAGGTTGGCAGAAGCTGGGACAAGTAACGGGAGCTCACTCCGTTATACGGCGCTAGGGATTCGAACCGCTGAACTGCTGACCTTCTGATCAACAAGCTCAGCATCTTAGCCACTGAGCCACCACGTCCCTTATGGTGGAGTTAGCATCCTTTAAAAAATAATAAAGATAAAAGTTACTGAGAAAATTTGATTGAATGGTTTCATAAATCCACAGATTTATTTATGGGACCCGGAACCAAATTATTGATTTGCAGAACAGGGTTAAGGTACTGTATTTTTCGGTACTATAAGACACAACGGTGTAAGATTACAAAGAGGTAAGTAAGAAAAAAAAGGTTTTGCCTTCCCTCAGCTCCCAGCAGCCCTCTGCAGACTCCAGCAGGGCTGGGGCAAGACGAAAATGTCCCCGTTTTTGCAAAAAAATGGGCAGTTTTTCATAAAAGTGGGATGTGGGGGTGGGGCTTTAGGAGGCCAAAAATGGCTGTATTCAGTGTATAAGATGCACCATTTCCACACTCTTTTTTTGGGGGGAAGGTGCATCTTATACTCCGAAAAATATGGTATGTATATGAAAGGAGGGTGTGTGTGTGGAGATAAGGTGCTGTCAGAAAATCATACAACATTCTGACTGTGTGTATATTCTTCTGTGGACTTTTTTTACAATACACAAAACATATCTGGTTAATAAAAAAAAAAGGGACAAGGGAGAAAGGGGTGAGGTGGAGGAAGTTCCCCTCTGCTAGTTTCCCCTTCCTGAAACTATTTTCACTCCCAAGGACTCTTCCTCAAAGTCACATGAATCTGCTGCTCTCCTGCCTTCAACTCAGCAATGGCAGAAGCCTCTCAGTTGTCCTCCAGCTGCCCCTTCAATGCCACTAGTTCCAATCCCTTCAAAACATCTGTTTGCCACTAATGGTGGTGCCTTCAGTCCTTAAGCAGGGAGGGGGGGAGACTAATTTGTCTCTTTCTCTCTCCCTCCTCCTCCTCCTCCTCCTCCTCCTCCACAGCTGCGCTTCCTTCTGGTACCTCTAAGCTCTTCATTCTTCAGCGCAGCAGCCCATCAAATATCCATTAATATTCTTGATCTGTGAGCAATTTGTCTCCAGGATTTGGCTGAGTCCATTTTTTATTTTGAAATTTAAATGCCTGACGTTTCAGTACAGGAAACACTTACACATTCCTCCCCAAACATCTTGAGATTGGTCTCTTCTGCATAACCAGTTTATGAACGGAAATTGTTTTATTGAACCCAATTTATCCTCTTCCATCAGTGGAAAAGAAAAGAGGCTAATCATCTCCCATTGAGGAGGAAGCCCAGGGAGGCTTGGCCCAAATTACTCAGATGTTCTGTAATCACAAAGAAACGCAAGTATAATCCAAACCGACCATTTGAGGGGAAAAGAAATATAGATCCCAATGGGGATTCCTGCCTGTAATTGTGGCTGTTCTTAAAAATATGGGAAACACTTGTTCAATTGGCAGGTATTGAAAGAAATATACTGGGACCTAGCATTTTACACTTTACGTATTATTTACGGGTACATACTACAGAATATGCCAGAAGAAAGACAATACATTCTATTTATGCAAGTGGATAATATATACAATCCACTGATCACAAAGTCATGTTTGAAGCAAGAGCTATCAATAGAATGTAGCTTTCCTATTTTTTACATTTTATTAGTAATATTCCACCTTCCCACCTGCTGCTGTGGCCTAGAGTTGAATCTCTTGCCTCACAATCAGGAGGTTGTGAGTTCAATCCTATGTAGAGGCAGATATAAGATCTCCTGCTTGGGCAGGCGGTTGGATTAGATGACTTGCAAGGTCCCTTCCAATTCTTGTTAACTGTTAATGCACAATTCATTACCTGTTATCTGATGTGAGTGGAGGAATGAAAAGGTTGTTTAACTTTGCTTTTCCTTTAAGAGGGTTTTGAATTTAATAAACCCTTTGAGTTTTTGTTTATTTCTTCATGTATTGATTAAATTTATATGCCACCCATCTTATTGTTAATCGACTCTTAGGGTAACTTTTCCTTTGTCTTTTAATATACAGAAGATATTTGAAAGGGCAAACAGTAACTAAATATATTTTAAATGTTTTGGAGAATTCTTGAGAATAGCAGCCACTGTTCTAACTCACCCAGATGGGTTTTCTTTGTTCTTTTTCTAGTTTGTGTGGCTTCTCCTTTTAAAGAGCCAAGGTGGCGCAGTGGTTAAATGCAGCACTGCAGGCTACTGCTAGATCAGCAGTTCAGCGGTTCAAATCTCACCGGCTCAGGGTTGACTCAGCCTTCCATCCTTCCGAGGTGGGTAAAATGAGGACCCAGATTGTTGGGGGCAATATGCTGACTCTCTGTAAACCGCTTAGAGAGGGCTGAAAGCCCTATGAAGCGGTATATAAGTCTACTGCTATTGCTATTGCTATTAAATATGTGGTTCTATTAGCTCTTTCCATATGAAAAAAATTGTACTTATTTAAATTTCTTCACATCCACATACCACCAAAAAGGGGGTGATTAGTAATGCAACACACTAAACAAGAGAAGAAGAAAGTCTCGGCTAAGTTTCCTATAAAGGACTCTGGATGATGAGTTTGGGAAGAAACCCTCAGATGCAAATAGCCTGGAATAGTCAAATTTTCATCTCAGAAGGCATCTTTCAAGCATAATCCTTGGTGCCCATCGTGAAGAAGGCATTGTTCTTTTTTTATCCTTCCAGACTCTGCTAGGAATGACGGACAGGTAGATCTGAGCATCTCCCTCAATCCATCAGTTTCAAGAAATCACTACAAGCTTTAAAAGGCACTTCCTCAATGTCCTGTGCCCACTGCAAGCTGCCAATGAGGCAGTGTTTTTGTTTGGCTTTTAGAAATCTCTCATTTGAGAGACAGCCTAAAGGGTGCTTCCTCCCGTCCCTTCCCTCCCTCCCTCCCTCCCTCCCTCCCTCTCTCTTTCTCTCTTGTAAGGCTGCAATCCATAATACATGGAAATGGAATAGAATAAAATAACAGAGTTGGAAGGGACCTTGGAGGTCTTGTAGTCCAACTCTCTGCTTAGGCAGGAAGCCCTACACCACTTCAGACAAATGGTATCCAACATCTTAAAAACTTCCAGTGTTGGAGCATTCACAACTTCTGGAGGCAAGTTGTTCCACTGATTAATTGTTCTAACTGTGAGGAAATTTCTCTTTAGTTCTCGGTTGCTTCTCTCTTTGATTAGTTTCCACCCATTGCTTCTTGTCCTGCCCTCAGGTGCTTTGGAGAATAGATTGACTTCCTCTTCTTTGTGGCAGTCCTGAACTTTGTTTCGTGACTTTTTGTGCTGAATATTATAAATATGGTTTCCCGGTCCTTCCTGTTTTCAACACGAGCATGATTTGGAACCAGTTTGCAAGTGATTTTCTTAAATGTCTGATCATCCCAAAGTACATTTCCCTGTCTAAAGTTTGTGAAGAGAAAGAGAATGCTGTCTGGAAATGGATCGTCTCCTACCTCTGGCCAATGAGGTTTTTCTTTCTTTTTGTCCACATGCTATTTCTCTAGCCTTTTATCAATCTCCTCTTTAGTACACAGTGGAACACATTTTCCCCCTACCTGCTCATGATACCTATCAGGGCCTACAAGTTTACAAAACAAAACTAAGTGAGGGTGTAATCAAAGAGATGTCTCTCATTGGGAGGTCTGAAGTCTTACAGCAGCCCCACCCCATCCACCCCCACCCCCCTCGCCCACTGGTCCAAACACAAATCTTTCATTTCTTCCCCAAATACCTCTGGAGATGTGAATGAACCCAAGGCAGGAAGATAAACATGCAGGTCACCATACTGGCAGACTATCTCAACAATTCTGAAATGAACAATCAGCACTAGAGTTCACCCTAAGGAAAAGGAAAAGCACAGAGAAATGAAATAGGTCTTTGTGTAAACAATGCATTTTAGATCTGTATCGTTTCTTTTAAGAGATGCTTTATAGTCTATCAGCAAAGGTTTCGGGCTGGCTAGGAATTCTAGACACGAAGTATGTATTCAGTACAACTTTCAATTTATTGCTCCAAGGACCTTGTATCATTTTAGTTAGGGATATATGGCGATTTTTTTTTGCATGATCCAACATTAAAACATCTAGTAAAAGAGATGGGAATATATAAAATTCAGATTTTATTTTCTCCCCCAAATCTCCTCTCTGTGCAGTCCCATTTATGTGATTGCAGAACTGCTCAAAATGAGGCTGCACTTTTATTATTCAACCAAAGTTTATGGGCATGTAAGTTTAGTCACCAGATAATTTATGATATGCTGGCCAGATTCAAAATATCAGCGATGATGTATTTTATTTGATTGCGCAACTAAAGCCAGAGCTATGCCCCCCCCCTTCAAAAAAAAGATTTTGGCTTTCATTTATGCTTGACTTTTTATTGAATTAAAGATAATATCTCAAGAAGAGCAAGGAAGGTGACCAGGTTGGGAAACAGGGACCACAAAAAAAAAACGTTACAGCTCTTACTATACCGATCCAAGCAGTAGTGATAAAATCTTGAACATCTGACAGAATTCCTATTTCTCTCCCCTTCATACGGAAGAGAGTCAAGGTGGGCAATCTTGATTTCTTTCTTATGCTTTCCTATTTCCAGGTGACACTTGTGCTTCACTAATGGCTGCCATCTGTATTCCTCTACTGGAAGACCACCTTAAATATCAAACAAGAAATATGAGACAGTCACTCTCCAAGCACAGTGTACTTTCTGCTATGAACTCTGAATATGTGTTGCAACCTGAGATCATATTTATTCAGGAAGATAACAAGCAACTGGCTTGGTTACAGTGACAATTATATTGTTTTGATTTGGAACTCTTTATGAGTGATTGCTGCTTCCCTTCCTTTTTCCTGTATTTCACATCCAGTTGTTGATTTATTCCAGTAATTTATATGGACACCCAATTTGTACATTGCAACATGGGATAGGTAATAGAAGGAAAAGCAGGGGGGGGGGAATAAAACCAGCAAAAATAAAACGACAGTAAAGACATCGCACAATCAAGGACAACCCACAGTTTACATTCCCCACCATTACAAGATGGATTGATCCAATAACTTGGATCAGGGTCTCCAAACTTGGCAACTTTAAGACCTGTAGATTTCAGCTCCCAGAATCCCCCAGTCAGCCAACTGAAATCCACAAGTCCTAAAGTTTCCAAGTTTGGGGAGCCCTGCCCTGGATCAGCGCCCAAGAGAAAGTTGGAAAAAGGGGACGTTAGGATCTCAACACATAATATTCTCAGCACTGATCCTCTGCTACCCAACCAGGTTGTTTTGCAATTAGCAGTGGACTAAAGTAAATAACATCTATAGTGTGGAGACGCTACTGGACAGGAGATATACAATTGTGTAGGCCCACTCTGATCTACCTGGGCTCATCCCATTGTCTTCTGGAAAGATTGAAACCATACCATGAATTATGACTCTTTCATAAACACATCCAGGAAAGGCAGTTAATCTGCCTTCCCTCCCTTAACCAGCAACTGAGGTTTTAAATCAAAAAGTCAAGGAAAAGCTGTGGTAGACTACATGAGCCTCTTAGGAGAAATATTGAAAATTGATGATAAATGAGGCTTACATCAAGACATACAATTTCATCTCAGTGCTTCCATGATGAGCTCAACTGCTGTAATTCACTCAAATGCAAGATATTTATAACGGAGGTTTTACTTTAGTGCCACGTGCAGACTTTCTCCTGCTGAAATATATTTTGAACAAGTGAATCTGTAATCCTGTGAGCATTATTATGGGGTGGGGGGGGGAGAGGAGGAAATGCGGAATTCAGTATGGCTTACTTTTAAGCAAACACAAAACAGGGTGGCTATTTGGCTGGAGAGTTTCATTAGTCCATCCTTATTGGACCCAAGAGAACATTTATTATGCTTTCAAGTCAGTCCTGACTCCTGGCAACTACAAGGACGAGTCCCTGCAGCTCCCTTGGCAGCATTTTCAGACGCCGCTTGTCAGTGCTAAGGATAAGTGAGGGCCTCGGGCGAGACTACAGCTCACGTTCCCCTGGTTTCTATCCTGGTGTCTTTAACCACAACCATCAAATTGGTTCTTGGAAACAACTTACATCAGGGGTGGGATTCTACCAGTTTGGCCCAGTTCGGGCGAACCGGTGGCTCTGAAGATCAGCTGAGAGCGAACCGGTTCTCTCCGGCCTCCACATGGCCCACCTGCCCACTCCTGGCCTATACCTACATATATATTTCCTTGATTTTTAGCCCAGCTGATAAGGACGACAGAGTGGATTGCCACGCCTCAGCTCTTTTTTCCTGTGTACTGCGCATGCACATGAAGCGCACGCTCAGCGAACCGGTTGTAAAATTGGTAGGATCCCATCCCTGACTTACATGGCACTAATACACACACAGAGTGACACAGAAACCATTCACATGTCAATAGTAGATTTCCCTGATGCAAGCAACTACTATCATTTTTGTAAGCCGCCCGGAGTCCTTCGGGATTGGGCGGCATATAAATGTTATAAATAAATAAATAAATAAATAAATACATACATACATACATACATACATACATACATACATACAGGTAGTCCTTGGCTTGTGGTCACAATCAAGCCCATATTTCTGTCACTAAGCGAGACAGTTGTCAAGTCAGTTTTGCCCACATTTTACTTCCTTTCTCGCCACGGTTGCTAAGCGAATCTTTGCTTGTCAGAAGCCCGCAAAGGTCTCCCCCGGGAGACTGCAAATGTCATAAACCCGAGTCAGCTGCCAAGCGTCTGAATTGGGATCCAAGGAGCCTGGGGGGGGGATCCTGCAGCAGTTGTAAATGTGAGAAACAATCACAAGTCCCTCTTCTTCAGTGACCGGGTAACTTTGAATGGTCACTAAATGAGTGGTTGTAAATTGAGGACTGATATATTGGAAGCATTTTTGGAGATGAACCGGAATCCCCCTCTTGGACAATTACCGACAGGGAAAAACACGGGGCGTTTTCCGTGGACCCCTTCTGAACGTGGGCAGGCAGAGTTTTCATTCCTTGGAGAACCGTTTGGGAAAATATATGTCTCTGTCTTTGCGAGTGTAAAATTCAAGAATGTGTCTCGTAATCAACCAAATCCTAGAAACCCTCAGGATATTCGGAGGGAAAAAGGAAAGGCTGAGCTAAAATGAGCCCCTGGCTTGGTCCGGCTATCCAACGGCTCCCTCCTCTGTTTCCGTTCATCCAGGGATCTGAGAATCACCCAAGGAATTGGAAAGAGCTTTGATTTTAATAGATTGATTTTATAAATGTTAAGAATTAAGGCGATGACTTATTTATTGGGATATTTTCCCACAAGGCTCTTTAAGGGAATCTTTATTACTCTCTAAAGCTCTGGCAGGAGCTAAGTGCAAACTCTCCAGCTAAGCCTGTGGCCAGAGATACACTTACTCCCAGAGTCATTTCCCCCTTCCTTTGTCTTACTTTGTCGGTACTTTACTGATTTTTAAATTAGACTAGCCGATAACCCAGTGTTGCCCAGGTGTTTATTTATAGGGGGGAAATGTCTGGACCAAATGTCATTTCTAATGTTGGATTTTCTCCCCTACCAGAGGGAGCCCCCTTGTGGAGTACTATGAAGCCATTACCATGGCAACTCCGCTGCGCTGTACAGTAGAAGTCAATATGGCACAACAGGCTGTATCTTGACAGAACACACACCTTGAGGGGTGTTAGAGGTGTCTTATCCCCACAGTATTTTTCTCCAGAGAGTAAGCCATCTGTGTGCCAAGTTTGATTGAGATTGCTTGAGGCATTCCAGAGTTATGCTGAAACACACACACACACACACACACACACTTACTATATGCACACATATACATACATACACACACACACACATTATGGATTCTTAGAAATTTACCTTTTCACCTGTTTTGAAAATTTTCAGTTGACTATAATAGGTTCCTCTTTCCCTTGTGGTTACCATCATGATATTTTTGTATTTAGCTGGTACGTTTTAAAGACTAGACAATAGTTCATCAAGTGTGACTGATGTCATCCTTAACATGCCAGTAGTTTAAGGTGCTGAAAGATCCTTTGTTGGTTTTGTTTCAACAGTCTAATGTGGCTCACTTTCAGGAAACAGCCTCAGATTCTTGGTGTCATTGTTGATAACTAATGGGTTTTTTGATAAGTTTCCAGCGCTATCTCATTTTCAAATCCTTTTGTTTGCCTTGAATAGCGCAGAGGACAGAGATAACACGAGAGGCACTTCTGAGCAACAGCACATTTTTATTGACTCAGATTTACTAATAGTGAGATCATAAAGAGACAAATGAAGGCCCCTCCACTTCGACCAGGAAGGGAGTCAAAAACAGCTTGGAATTTAATCCCCTCAGACAATTCTGCGTGGCGTGCGATGAATGGAACCACAACGTTTCTTTGGAAAGAAACACGCGGCTCCCAAAGCGAAGGTGTGTGTGCCACACACCAACAAATCTCCAACAAGGCAGAAAGTGAGAATGAATGTGAGGAATTTAATCAAACCAGAACATTTTTTTTAAATAAAGGAGGATCCCAAAAGGATGAGAGCAAGATTATTTATGGTACCCGTTCTTTGGGGCTCCTTTTTTTCTTCCTTTGTTTCTTAATCCGTGAGAGCAATAATGTAAATTCTATTACGGCTAAGTTATTATGGGGAACTAGCATTGGCATGAATATATTGAATGCCAAATAAATGGTGCCTGAAAGCAGATCTCTCACAGGCCAGACGAAAAGCACTACTTTTGTGCCAGTCTGCCAGGGGGTGCAGAGGCATTAAAAAGTAGCTTGTATCTACAGTTTAATATCTAGCTAGTAGCTGAACAGAAGCCAGTGCAATTCAAGTCAAGTTCAGTTTGTACTTTCTGAAGGTCATAAGAAGAACCCCCGTTATTTAGCATAAGTGTAATCTTGTGTTTTCTTATTAGAAAATAATTCAGCAGGACTTTTCAACAGCTAGTGAGCCAGGAAGGTGCTCTGAAGGACACATTGTCTGAGATAGGTAGTCATAGCCAGGGGTGGGTTGCTACAGGTTCGCCCGGGTTCAGGAGAACCCGTAGCTAACATTAAGGCCACTCCAGAGAACCGCCAAATCCCACCCCTGGCTGCCCTTCCCACCCACCCCTAACTCTCCCACCCCACCCCTTCCCTCCCAGGAGTCTCCATGCATCCCATTTTGGATGCGGGGTAAGTGAGGAAAACCTCTAGAGTCTGGGGAGGTCAAAAACAGAGAACCCCCCCCCAAGTCATGGTGCAGGAGGCCGACTAGGCCACGCCCACCCAGCAACCAGACAGAGAACCGATTGCTGAAATTTTTGAAGCCCCCCCCCCCCGGTCCTACCCCATGGCCAGTTCTGGCCCACATCTCAGTCTGTGAACAAGCTACTCCAGCTGAACCCATCTATCAATCAACATGGAGCCTGGTGAGAAAATGTTCAAGGCTCAAATGTACCATTTGCAGATAGATACTCAGATATAAAAATTCTGCATAACCATTTCAATACACAGTCGCTCTCTGTCATTACAAATCACCTGTAGGCAATCTACTTTGATCGCAAGCAACATGTAGGCAAGTGGAGCAAATCAACTCTTAGAGGAGGATTTTAAGGAATTCCATGCTCTTTTGCTGACATTTCCAACAATTGCCTGGGCATTGCAATGGCTAAAAGAAAAGCTAAATGTCTGTGATCTCTACATAATAATGTTGTTATAACTTTTGGCATAAAACTATCTGCTGCAGCTTTGCCCCTCAAATGTGTGAGTTTAAAGCTCCTACAATTCCAAACTAAACTTTTTGGGAAACATGGGACTATAATCTAATATAACTGGAAAATAGTTATATAGATGGCTATATAAATTTGATAACTAAATAAATTTACTGAAACTCCCATTGTCAAATTATCAGAACGCATAAAACAAGCACCTTTTTGTGAGACATGGAATCAAATGTGCACAGAATTTTGCCAAGATTTTTTCATAGCTCATGGGCGACCATATATGTGCATGTGTCGTGTGAAGGAACATGAAATGCATATACAGACTTTATGGACTGTTGCAATCCTTTTCTCAAATCTGTGTTTGATTTTTTTTTTCTTGTACCAAAGAAATCTACCACAATCTAAACTTATCAAGAGTCAAATTCAGTGTGACTTTCAGAAGCACATTTGGCACAAAACCCCAGACTGAATTGGGAGCAAAAATCTGAAAATGCTATTGGTCAACAGACCTCCAGGTAACAACCCTTACCAGCCACATCACATAATTTATCTGATCTCATGTTAATTGTAGTAACAGGCAGTCATACCAGCATAAATTCTGTGGGTTTTAGACTTGCTAGTTAACAGATATGTCTCTTGAAACATACCAACTACTTGGCAGAACATTTTTATGAGGGTGAATGGATGCCTGGCAATGCCCAGTAGCAAAATGTTGGCCTCTCATAGACCACATGGAAAGTGCTACTTTTGTGCCAGTCTGCCAGGGGATGCAGAGGCATTAAAAAAAAGTAGCCGGTCTCTACAACTCAATCTCTAGCCGGCACCTGAACACAAGTCTGTATAATTCAAGCTTCCCAGGTGAATTGCAATCCAATGCTCTACAGTTTATGGAGCCTATATGGGAGAAAGCAAGTACTGAAAGATGAAAGGTTAATGAATCGTGAAGAATGTACACAATGAGGATATGTGCATGTTGAGTCTAAATAAGCCCGCTCACAAATTATGTATTAAAGACATCTTTAGCAACAGCCATATCACTTTAACACTGCGACATATTTAGCACTTTGGTGAAATATTGAAGTACTGTTGAAATTCTTTGAAAATTCTTCCTCTTTTGAATAAAATATGTAATTTTGTCTTAGTGTATGTTTGTGTATGTATACACACATATCTCTCCCTCTCCACACATCTCTCCTTTACCCCAGGCAAAAAAGGGTTTGGAGTGGACTGGATTGGACTGAAGAAATTGTACTTTTGAAAATTCCTAAAAGATCCGATGTGACGCAGCGGTTATGTTGCTTGAAATGGGGCCACAGAGACTCAGGAACAAACTTACACTCAAAGAAACCTACAGTATTGGATTTGTCTGGGCCAATCATTTAGCCTATCCAGGGATACAAGAATAGGTTACCACAGATGAACTTCCTGAAACAAACTTTGGAAAAGGCATGTACGTAACAGCCTTTCAAACAAACAGCAGGACTCCAAATGCAAACATCCTATAACCAGGGCTTGTCATTTTTGCTTGAAAGAAAGACAATCCAAAGCTGAAAAACTTTGGGGAGGAAAAACAAATACTTGCAAACTTCTTAAAGATGCAGTTTTAATGGGTCGTTGCAACACCTGAGGCAGCCCGGGGGGCTCTGTGGAGCAAGGAGATTAGTAAACAAAATTTATTGTCATCCTCAACATATAGTCACATATAGTTACAAGCCTGTCCATCTTTCCATAAAACAAGATTCTAGCTGGTTTACATTATGCAGCCTGCCTGAATTAATCAAAGTCATAATTAGGGATTGTCTAATCAGGAGTTTACCACTGCTTTCCCCACCACCTAAATCATCTTAGAAAAAGAGATGAGGCTGGGCACAGGGAATGCAAGATCCACGAACGGAAAATTCACTTTGGAGAATCACCAATGGGAAACCGATTATCTTCTGCATTTGGATGGACAGTCTATATAGAAACTGGCCTAGCAGTGATTTCCTAATTCTCCTTAAGGATTGCTTTATTATTAATATTATTTTATTTATTTTATTATTTTTTGTGCCTGTGAAGTCAGTTCTGGTGATTGTCTGGATGAGTCCCTGCAGTTTTCTTGGCCCAAGATGTTTTTCACCTTTGTAGCCAGGAAATAAGAGAGGAAGAGAGGAAGTAATATCCACAACCTAGAATGCATCAGGGAGGGAGGTGTGACCTAGGTAAACAACGGACAAATTTAGAAGATCCGACTGAAAGGCCTCAAAAATAAAAGGGTTTCTATGTTGAGAGGAATTTCTCTGAGAGCCAGTGAGAGCCACATGGAAAACTGACCTCTCTGGAAGAGAGCGTGACTGAAAATATTGTCTGGATATGGGATCCAGACTGCCAAAATGTCTCCAGAGAAATGAGAAATCTTGCTTTTATAGATAGATAGATTAAATAAATGGTGCCATGGAAGAGAACAGGTTTCATTGGAAAAGATTGAAATTGATATAAAAGTGGATTTTCAAAAGATAAGCTGTAAGGAGATGGAAAAAGATATACAAGTGGAACAGATTGTAAAATACATACAAATACTAACCAAGAACAACTTAGTGGTTTTACAACAAATAAAAATAAAATTGTCAATGATTTCATGAGACAAAGAGAACATGGAAACAAAACAGACCTTGTGACAATAATTGAAGGGATTACAGATTCTTGAGAGAAAGGGGAAAGAATGCAAAGTAGTTTTTTGTAATCAAGATTAAAATAGATGGGATGTTATCTTTGATATCTTTTAATTACTAATATAGCAATAGCAATAGCAGTTAGACTTATATACCGCTTCATAGGGCTTTCAGCCCTCTCTAAGCGGTTTACAGAGTCAGCATATTGCCCCCAACAACAATCCGGGTCCTCATTTTACCCACCTCGGAAGGATGGAAGGCTGAGTCAACCTTGAGCCGGTGAGATTTGAACCGCCGAACTGCAGATAGCAGTCAGCTGAAGTGGCCTGCAGTGCTGCACCCTAACCGCTGCGCCACCTCGGCTGCTAATATGACTAGGAGAAGATCAGAGGCGGGTTCCTACCGGTTCGGACCAATTTGACAAGTAGGTAGTAACTCAGCCGGCCACACCCCGAACCAGTTCTATCATCAGTGCCGTAGGCACCACCATCCTGTCTTTTGCTTCTGCGCATGCACAGAAACAATTTTTTTACTACTGCGCGTCAAACATGCATAGCACGCATCAGGTTCACCCACGCATCAAGTGCATCCCTGAGTGAAACAGCAGCAGAAGAAGTCGGAACCCACCCCTGGAAAAGGTGACCATGTTTTAAAGGCCTTGTTTGTCTACGAGAGAAGAGAGATGGGAATGAGGGTTCTTTATTGGATTTTATTTGTTGAAGCCTAAAATAGTGTTAAAATAATGCTGTTATTTCTGGTAATTTTATCAGATTTTTATTAATAGATTTGAATGAGGAGGTTTATGGGCTTTCTTTAAAGATAGAAAATGAGATGTAATTTTAAAATGAAGGATTTTAAGCAGGTTTATTAGATTTAATTGGTAATAGCTATGTTGTTATTTCTAACAATCCTTAAAGGACTTTTGTTGATTTGGATGGAGTGGTAAGATTTTAAAGACCTGTTTATAAAGAAAAGGGTGGGACATGGGAAAGTGTTTTGTACACTTTAAGAGAGAGTGATAAATTGTTAATGTTATTTATATTTGCTGGGATGAAGATGGAGGTAACCTTTTTATTACTTCCTTTTTCCTTTTTCTGCACCTTTTTCTTTTTTAATGTCCTCATCTTTTGTAGTTTGTTTGTTTTATCTGCATAATATAATCTTTTAATTATCAATGTTCAGAAGAATTATTCAGTTATACTTGTAAAAGGGCAACTTTTTAACCCGTATCCGAATACCCTAGAGTTTAGGTCCCATTTAGGCCTTTATAGGGAAGAATTTGTGCTCAGAGCTCAATTGGAATTCAGTGCAGTTTTTGGATTATATTTTTTACATACAACCCAATATCATCTATCTACTCCATTTTGAGGCCAGCTGCAGTTTCTGAACGTTTTTCAGCAACAACCTCCATTCCCGTAAACTCCGGGAACAATGCAAATTCTGCTGCCAATTATTGAATCAGCCTGCTTTGACCTTTAATAACATTTGAATTGACCCACAGCACCCGGAGCTGCAGCTTCATAGCTTGAGCCGTTCCCCATATTTTTGTGGGTTTTTTAAAATGTCAGCCTGGCCATAGAAATAAAAATGGAACTGTCAAATCAAAGCAATTAGGCCACATCTACAAAAGAGGTGGGTTTGTCACTCAGATAGGTTGTTCATTTGGCCAATGTATTGATGTCCCTGGAGGTTTTGTCACTGACTCCAGCATCATGAGAACTTCATGCTGATCGTTAGAATGGCCTGTATATGGAGAGATTGCTCTGCAAGGCAGGGGTCCCTGACACCCCCCCCCCCGGCTGTGGCCCACTACCAGGCCTTGAGGCATCGGAACTGGACCAGGAAAGCGGTGGGTGAACAAGTATGTGTGCCACTTGCACGAGTAGCAGACAAGCGTGTGTGTGGGCACTCCAAATGGAGCTGCACCTGGACACATGCTTGCCCGCCACTCACACAGACTAATCCCCCCCCCCAGACAGTCTGCAAATCCAGAAAGATTGGGGAACTCTGCTATAAGATGACTATATATATATTTAACATATTTAAAAGGAAAGTCTTTGGCTCCCTTTTTTCATTGGTAAATATTAAAGGGGGGGGATGCCCTAGTTCAAGAGATTCCAAATGTAATTTTCCTTGGCATTCTTGGAATCCACCTGTGGAGTTTCCTCTTTTTAAAGTAAACATTTATTGGCATGAAGAATATCTTGGATATAATTTTCCCCATTAATTTTCACTTTACTGTGGGGTTTCCCCCCCCCCTTCTTCCTTTGTGTGAGTTTATTTAGGAGATTGTTTGGTAATGCCGATTTGCAGTTTACACCAATAAATTCCAAGTGGTGTTTTTTTTTCAAGACTTGAAAAAACATAAACGAAAACCTGGCATCTCATTAAGATCCAAACTGCTACTTATAGTGCAAAAGCCAAGAGTAATTATCTGTGTAGTTACTGGGGGGCAATGACCTGCTTATGATAAAGGGCACAGAAACAGAAAACACCACAAAGATATAAGCTGGGTTAAAGACAGATAAAATTTGTTCTTCCAAAGAGAGGGCTGGAAGTTGTGTCAAGCATTCGACATGCAGACATGACATAACATGACATCTATATATCACTCTGTGCTGAGAGTTTAAGAAAAGATGGACTAGATCTACCATTTGATGGCTTACTAATTAAAAAATGGATGTTCTCTGATCCCCAATGTCTACAAGGCACTTCCTCCTCAGCTTACAAAGCAGAACATCCAAGAGCAATAACTGAGGCACAAACCTGATTTATATTCCAACAGTGGGATTATACGCCCTGCATATTAATTCAGAAGGAAGTCCCTTGTGTTTTTCTTTGAATTGATTCCCTATCAAAGGTAAATCTGAACTCAGCTATGTTTACATTGTGGGATCACTGAACGACAAAGTAGGTGCAATTACATTTGATCCTAATGTATTGCATGAACTCAGCCATTGAGGTAATGCATGATTTGTTATGACGTGACGCCAGAAAAATGGGATAATTCAGACAACCAAGGTTTGCTGATCCTCTGCATGAACAGGGCAAGACGAAAGAGGTCTCCACTAGGAGATGGGTTGCAAGATTAAAAGAACCTGAAGCAGCAAGGATTTCCAACAAACTCCAAATGGCAAATTTCTTCCTTTGCATCCCTTTTGAATCTGAAGCCATAAACTGCACGAGGTGTTAAAAGACAGATTGGGTTGTGCTGTTCTTTAATTTCACCTCGAGGGGAAAAATGAGAACCATATCACACGGGAGCACTTCATAGTTTGGGGAAATGCTGTCAGAAAAGCCCCTGTGTGCAGTCACTGAAAAGAAGCTGAACACATGACAGCCATGTCAGACAGTCTGGGTTGCAATGGAAGCACCAAAGATTGTTGGAGGAGGTGAAAAAACATTGAATTCCCTCAACACTCTTCTCCCTCCTCAGTCGCCTCAGTGGACAAGATTTTATGCCTATCCTCCGTTTCCTCAGGATACAGTTCGTGGAGTCTTTATGGAGAGTCTGGTTGGACATCCAAAAAACACGCTGGACATTTCCTTCACTAAGACTCTGAGCACATGGTCAACCACAGTTATACAGAAAACTCAGAGACAGAGAAATAATTTGAACTGGCTATTGCAAGCTTATAGGACACGGTGGCTCAGTGGCTAAGATGCTGAGCTTGTCGATCTGAAAGGTCGGCAGTTCGGTGTTTCAAATCTCTAGCGCCGCGTAACGGAGTGAGCTCCTGTTACTTGTCCCAGCTTCTGCCAACCTAGCAGTTTGAAAGCACGTAAAAAATACAAGTAGAAAAATAGGAACCACCTTTGGTGGGAAGGTAACAACGTTCCATGCACCTTCGGCATTTAGTCATGCCGGCTACATGAACACGGAGACGTCTTTGGACAGCGCTGGCTTTTTGGCTTTGAAACGGAAATGAGCACTGCCCCCTAGAGTCAGGAATGACTAGCAAACATGTGCAAGGGGAACCTTTACTTTTACCTTATTGCAAGTTTAATCTAGACAATGTCATTCCTTCCTGTGCTACTAAGAAAGTGTGCTCCTATTTCAAGAAATTATTCTAACTGTAAGTAGAAGGAAGTAACATTAGGTCTCTATCTTAGCCATATCCTGGTACTTGGAGGGATACCTTAATCTTCTGCCTAAGACTTTCTTGTTTAAAGCAAAAAATGGAGTTGGTAGAATTCTGTCCCATGAGGAATCCCATGTATCCCTCTTCTACACAATCTATAAAGTTGTTATTCCTCTCTATTCCACAGGGGGCACCACATGTGTAACACTGGATACAATTAATTCTGATAATTTTCCTGGCCATAGAGAAAGAGTTTATGGCTACCTTTCCCATAGTTTCCTTATATTGACTTGTACAATGCGATCATATCTTCTCTAGATCTTGTTTTCTTCAGACTGAGCATCCCAAGTTCCTTCAGCCTACACAGGCCACATCTTTGGAACAGCGCTTGAATTCTGTTTGTTACCTTTCTCTGAAATCTCCCCAACTTAGAGTACCCAGAATTGTATCCAGTGTTACACATGTGGTTCCCCCTGTGGAATGGAAGGGAATAATGACTTTATAGGGCCAAATTGCTTAGCTCCCATTTCTGATGGTAAGATCTCCGCCACAGTAAGAAACAGTCTGCCTAAGGAAGTTGTGGATTCTCCATCTCTGGAAGTTTTTGAGAAGAGAAGTGTTTAGGAACAGGCAGCTCTCATAAATCATTTAAATGCTTCCTCAATACATTGCAGATGGTCAGACTAGATGACCCTTTTGGCTTCTTCCCACTCTACAAGCCTATAATTCTCTGACGGCTATAAAGTTTAAAACTGAAGGTCAATTTCCCAAAATTTAGTATTTGCTCCAAAATCTCCTGGTAGACGGCTGCGTTGACCCTGGACTTAATGAAGCAGAGTGGACCAACTCCAGCACATGACATGGCTCCCCAAATCAACTCAGACTGTGGAAACTTCACACTGGACTTCAAGCATCTTGTAGTGTGTGCCACTCCATTCTTCCTCCATACTCTGGGTCCTTGGTTTCCAAATGAGATGCAAAAGTTGCTCTCTTCAGAAAAGAGGACTTTGGACCACTGAGCAACAGACCAGGTCTGTTTTTCTTTAGCCCAGGTAAGACGCTTCTGACGTTGTTTGTTGTTCAGGAGCGGCTTGACAAGAGGAACATGACATTTGAAGCCCATGTCCAGGATCCGTCTGTGTGTGGTGGCTCTTGATGTACTGGCTCCAGCCTCAGTCCACTCCTTGTGAAAGTCCCCAACGCTTTTGAATGGCCTTTTCCTGACAATCCTCTCCAGGCTGTGGTCATCCCTGCTGCTTGTGCACCTTTTTCTTCCACACGTTTCCCTTCCACATAACTTTCTATTAATGTGCTTTGACACAGCACTTTGGGAACATCCATCTTCTTTTGCAATTACCTTTTGAGGCTTTCCCTCCTTGTGGAGGCTGTCAATGATGGTTTTCTGCACAACTGTCAGGTCAGCAGTCTTCCCCATGATTGTGATTCCTACTGAACCAGACTGAGAGACCATTTAAAGGCTCAGGAATCCTTTGCAGGTGTTATGGCTTAATTAGCTGATTGGAGTGGGACACTTTGAGCCTAGAATATTGCACCTTTTCACAATATTCTAATATTCTGAGATTGTGGATTTGGGGTTTTCATGAGCTGTAAGCCATAATCATCACAATTATGACAAATCACGGCTTGAACTATCTTGCTTTGCATGTAAAGAGTCTATCTCATATATTAGTTTCACCTTTTAAGTTGCATTACTGAAATAAATGAGCTTTTGCACGCTATTCTAATTTTTTGACTTTCACCTGTACATAAAGAAGTTAAGGAATCCAGCTGAATCAGTTATCTGTGTGTGCTTTCTGGATTTGATTTTTCTGAAACAAACCCTGACAAGTACCACTTCTGATGATATCACAACCTATTTTCCCGTGCCCTTAGTTGGCAAGGAAGGTTATTCACCCTGACACACAAAGATTCACCAAGACTGGCTTGTCACCAATGACTAACCAGCAATAGCTGCCAATTTTCTCAAAGACACGTCACTTGAGTTGAGTTGAGTTTATTGATCTTGTATGCCACCCACTCCCGAAGGACTTCAGTGCTACTTGGCATGGGAGTTTCAAATAATCATCATCAGCCCTGTTTTCTTACTGCAAGTGAATAAACAGCAGCAATTTTGCAGACCAGAAGATAGGACCAAGCAGTAACAGGCAAGAATAGGGAGCTGTGGGCATTAAAGGGTTGGATGGGACTGGCAAGCTTCAAGCTGGCCAATTACTTTGATAGGCGTTTATTTTTCAACCTGAATGCAAAACTGGATAGATGAGATTCAGGGTGGATTTTTATGTTAAAAATGGTGCTGTTTGCTGTTTTTAAAAATTGAGACCTTTGGTTGCCCGTATCTAATTAATACGTAGAAATACCTTATTTATTGATTTTGCAATCAAAATCTTCTTCCCTTCAATCTGATTCACATAAATTTCCTACAGATAAGCATATTCTAGTCTCTACATTCATGTAGAAGGGAATGCGCACCTGTGGGTGAGTTACTCTCTCTGTGTGAATTGTTTTTAGTGTTACAGATCCAAACTGCCCCCCAAATACTTGTCGCCATTCCAAATCACAACTCCGTCATTTTGCAATGTCCGTATAATGGATTGTCTTGATCTTATTCAAAGGAACATCTGTTTTTGCCCATTTCAGCTGGTGTGGCAATCATTTAAGCTTCTTCCACTTTCTGTAGTATTATCTTTCTCTCCTGCCATTGAAACTTTAGCCTCCCTTAACTTGGACAGTCTTCAGCCTGGCTTAAAATGCCCTTTTCCTTGTGTTCTATTTTGTAAAGCTGATACAAGATGTTATCACACTTCTTCAGCTGCAGCTGTCATCACAGTTCAGCCAATGCATTATGAGGTTTAAGTCATTGTGGCTAACCTGACTTCCTTTTGGGTGATTACTTAGCCATTGGAGACATTTGTTTTTAAACACCTGTAAATACAAAAAAAGGGGGGGGAATAGGGAGGAAAGAACTTTGTCTTCTTCAAGTGGATGATATTACAGGGGATTCTGGTTTCTTATTTATACTTCACAAGCACCAGGACACTTCTGGACTCCTGCAGGTAGTCCTCGATTTACAGCCATTAATTTAGTGACCATCTGACCTTGTAATGGCCCTGAAAAAGTGACTTTCCTACAGACAACACACACTTGCAGCTCTCACAGAATCCCTGTGGACACGTGATCAGAATTTGGGCATTTGGATAGAATCAACATACTAGATATTTATAATGGCTCCACCATCCCATGAACACACAGTCACCCTTTCCATCCTTCTCAGGTGGCTTCCAACAAGCAAACTCCGTGGGGCAAGGCAGAGTTTCTCATCAACCATGGCAAAAAAAAAAAAAGTTGCACAAATCCCCTTGCTTAGAATGTGAAATGCGAGGTGAGAAGAACTTGGTGCCAGGCAGAGAAAATGGGCTCCTCCTCATATGAGAAGCTGCCCTTTTCCCATACTGAGGTGAGACCAGGGGACTCTGGACAGGACAAGGGAGCTATGCTGGGAACCATGGGCCAGGAGCTCCTGCCGCAGGGCTGAATGGTCTGCTTGGCTGTCATGAGTCCTGATTATATCTCCACAAGGGTTGCAGACATCACATTGCCCTGTCCTCCAAAAAGTCCAGCACTCCTTATTATGTCTCCCACTTCTCTGCCTTGATCAAGAACGAGAGTCGCAGGTATCCCCGGCCATAATCTGTGGTGACAAGATTTATTACAGCTTTGATGTTGCAGCAGCTCAACTAGATCTGGGAATTTTCAAATTGCTGCTCCTGCATTCAATGAATCTTCCCCCATTGGAACCTCTCTAAAAGCACTGGGTGTGATGGGCTTTATCTCCAGACCAGTCCCTGCTAGCGTGTATGTTGCTTGGGGGGATGATTGGGGTTGTAGTCCGAAGCATCCAGAGAGCACCAGGCTGCGAAGGTTTATATTTAGAGGTTTCTAACAGTTCAGAATCTCAAGCCATCATCACCAACAATGCCATCACTGCAAAATCTTTTCCAGAACAAAGTCAGTGGGGAGGAGGAGGAGGAGGAGGAGGAGGAATATAGTTAGTACATAGCAACACATTGCTTAAAAAGAATAATACATCTCCAGATTTTATTTTTGACTGATTTGATGTATTTAACTAAACATCTTTTAGCAGTGAAAACAGGGTAATAGATTCTACCACAAGGAGATATGCTGATATATCTGATAAATTTTAAAATCCACAATGGAAGTAAAAAATAGAAACAATGTGTTAGTGTTAGATAAGACTTTAGAAAAATTCTACGCCAACATTGGTGATAAATCATTTTATTAAAAAGCTTAGGCAGAAACTTTCTAATAAAATGATTTATGACTTTAAATCATGGCATCTACTATCTAATGACCGTTGTGAAGCTTCCTCCTGATTTCAAACTGAATGTGGTCGAGGCAACCAAATTCAATTTGCAATCTGCAGCCGTAAAGTTTAAAGTTTAAAGTTTAACAGCATGTTCTAATGGATAAATAGAAACTAAATACTTTGGCTCAGAGGCAGCTGAGTTGCTTGGTTCATTTTTGCACTGTGGAAAACTGAAAAGTAGAGCATATCTTTATAAGTTGAGAATATTTATAAATAGATATTTCTGGAGTATTTCAAGCAAGAGCTAAATAACTGGAATTTCTGGCTTGAGGTTCTTAAAATGTTAAAATGGTACCTACATATTTAACATTAAAGTTAATTAATCAAAAGTTGTATTTTGGGTGCACTGGAGACTCACTGACCCACATGATATAGTCATGCGATCATTTAGTCTTGGGGGGGGGGGATACTGATATTTAACGTCTGAAGGTGTATTAGTGGACTTATGGGAAAAAATTATATGTTAAGGATATTAATGTAATCTTAAACTATATACAAAAGCTTTGACATTTAACTGTTTGTCAGAAATTGTGGTTCTATTGAACATGGGGATGGAAAAAACAATTATATTTAAAAATTGGAAAAGTGATATTATTCCAAATACCAAGGAATGGTTGTTGGATATGTGTGATCTGTATGTTTTGGACAAAATGGTATTTGCTACACGTCATAGGATGCAGTAAAATCTGCCAATATGGCAGAGATTTTATAACACCTTATAATAATATCTTGAACTGTTCATATCATAGCAGTGAATTCATTGGCAAATAAGTCACTGTTAATAAATATAAACAGATATTTTCCTTTTCCTTTTGAGTTTGTAATTTTAGTATTTATTTATTTATTTATAAAATTTATTGGCCGCCCATCTTATTATCACAAGGTAACTCTGGGCAGCTCACAGATACGTATGCCGTTAAAACATAAAAAGTTAAAATCAGACGTTGCAAACAGATTATTCCTTTGTAGCTTCCAGTTATTTTCAAAGTATTAATCTGGCCGTTTCTGAGTTCACTCACATCAGTTAGAGATCTATGGATAAAAATAAGACTGGCTTTCAGGAAGTGGGTCACCACCTGTTAGCCTTGTGATTTTAGTCTGGATAAGCCGAAAAAAAACACCTGGGCCGCCTTTGGCAGCAAGTGTGAGGAATGCCTTCCCTCAGTCAGACTTAGAGGAGACCAGGCCTAATGTCTCCATGGACCCATCCCCACGTTCTTCCTAACCGTGTCTTGAGATGGTTGCAGCAGCCGGTTTTTAAGAGCATGTCTTTATGATGCTGCCTTCATCACATCTCCAGTCCACACCTGAGGAACTCCTAGTTTCTCTTTCATTGACCTGATGCCAGGATGTTTTTGATCTGCTGTGTGACTGTATGAAAGGACTGCACAAGTAGGCCTCGACTTAACAACAGTTCATTTACAACAGACCATTCGAAGTTACAACGGCACTGACAAAACGTAACTTACCACCATTTTTCACATTTATTTGTATTTCAAAGCACACAATCACCGAACTGGTTGTTAAACCGGCAGGATCTCACCACTGTGACATGTTTCCTCTTTTCTTGTCTAACCTTGAGTGTGAGAGACGCAGGGAAACTTAGAAACATTGATCCATTTCCAACATCTGGGTGAATGTGCAACTTGCTGATTTGAATTGGTTGAATCTAAAAAAAAAAGGGTTCCTATTGTTAGTCTGGGCACTTAGCTGCTTTGTTAATCAGTAGGTGTTTTGGAGGAAGGAAAGGAAGCTGCAAACTTAACCTTTTTACTAGAGCAGCTATAAGGGGGGTCATTTCTCCTATGAAGTACGAAGTATGTGACCCAATGTCCATCAATGTCCACTCAGCATTATCCTTTCATGGGACCAATGAATGACCAAGCCAAAGGGTAGAGCTTAATTCTTTGAAAATGCTTCACTATCTGGGCTCTTTTTTACTCCCTGTGAGTGACTAAAGCAGAAGGAAAATAGGTTTGTTATATATCAGTGGGTTTGACAGCAATACCGCTAGTTTATTTTGAAAAGGCAAAACAATTTATTGTGTCATTTGTTGCAAAAGTAATTTATCGTCTCCAATCACCCGACTGCCTTCAAGGTGACACAGAGAGAATCTTAAAAGGCCCTGGGATGGGGGCAGGGGATTTACTTGTCAGGACTTTGGAAATATTGTACCAGGAATTTACTTTTGTGTATATTGTCCATAAAGCTTCTTGAGGCTTTAGCAAGAAAATGAATCACTTGGAAGGAACTATTATCGGAGTTCTAATATTAAAAGGAACACACAATCCTTTTACAAGTAGCCAGATTGTGAACAAGGTATAATCTACTGAGTTTTTGCAGAAAAATTGTTGGGGAAAAAATAGGTGGTAAGTTGCCTACATATCAAAGCTATAGCAGAAGCAACATGTTATAGGCATCCAAAATTTGTTGAAGTCTAATTTCTATCTTCAACCCAAGGTGACATTTGCTCAAATTGCTTAGGACATAAAAAAGCCAATGCAATCCTAGGCTGCATTAATGAAAGGTACATAGAATCAAGATCATGTGACGTTCTAGTACAGCTTTACCAAAGCCTTAATAAGGCCACACTTGGAATACTGCATCCAGTTCTGGTCACAGCGATATACAAAAGATGAGAGTGCAGAGAAGAGCAATAAGAATGATTGGGGGGTTGGAGGCTAAAACATATGAAGAACAGTTGCAGGAACTGGGTATGTCTAGTAGTCTAGTGAAAAGAAGGACTTGGGGTGACATGATAGCAGTGCTCCAATATTTGAGGGGCTCCTACAAAGATGAGGGAGTCAAACCATTTTCCAAAGCACCAAAAGGAAAGACAATGGATGGAAACTAACCAAGGAGAGAAGCAACCTAGAACTAAGGAGAGATTTCCTGATGGTGAGAGCAATCAACCAATGGAATAACTTGCCTTTAGTTGTCGTGGCTGCTACTGGAGGCTTTCAAAAAGAGACTGGACAACCATTTGTCTGATATGGTCGGGAGTTCTGCTTGAGCAGTGGATGGGATGAGAAGACCTCCAAGATCACTTTCACCTCTGTTATTCTGTATTCTATAAACTAGTCATCTTAATTAATCAATTAATTTGATTGGGTTGCTCCTGCCTCGGGGATGGGAGGTGGAGTCCTTTATGGGTTTTTATTATCTAATGGGTTTTTAAAAACTTTGTAAGCTGCCTGCAAGTCACCAATGGAGTTTGGTAGCTACATAAATTTTTTAATAAACAAAATAATCAAATGAGTCAATTAAAGGATTTGCACAATGGTGCCATGACACAAACACCACCTTTATGGGCTTGTATCCTACCCGATGGAAAGGGTTTTCAGGCCCATTGCCCAACCTTGGAGGTTTTTCAGAGAAGGAACAATGAGGACGTATCCTCAGGAACTCCAACCAAAGCGGTGGAGCCCCCTTGCTTTCATAAGTATATGGCATGAAATTCATGCCAGCAGCTCTAGAACGGGAGTGTCCAACTTTTATTGGCTCGAAAAACAAAACAACAGCTTTGCTTTCAGTTAATGCCGTTTCTTCTTTGAAGGATTTGGTGCCACAAAACACTCTGTTGTGCTCTATGAGCAGGAGTGGGCTTCAAAAATTTCAGCAATGGGTTCTCCTGCACCTCCAGCCTCCTCTGGACGGGGGTGGCTGGGTGGATGTTTTCACTTTCCGGAGGCTTGCCTTGAGCCTCTGGAAGGGCGAAAACCGACTCCGCCGGGCTCTGGAGATCTTCCGGGAGGCCTGTTTTTCACCTCCATGAGCCTCTGCCCGGGCCCTGCATCTACGCCACATCCAAAACAGCCCACGGAGAGACTCCTGTGAGGAGCGTGGTGGAATGGCAGGGGTGGGTTGTGGTGGGCGGGGCCAGCCAGGGGTGGATTTGGAGGTTCTCCGAACCGGCCATAACGTTAGCTATGGGTTCTCCCGGACCGTAGCAGCCCCCCCCCTGTCTATGAGAGGCATTCAACCACCCTCCCCCACCGGCTTCTGATGTTGAATGTGATCAGAAAATGCAAGCAGGGTTTTCAACTTGTGACAGAGAGATCAAGAGATCAGTCTGGCTGTACTTTTTTGAGGAGAGTTATTTTAAAGTAATGCCAACGTATTTCACTTATGTTTGATAATGAAACGGTATGCTGTCCATTTTTATGCTTACATCAAGTCAGGCTCTTGCTCTCCAAGCCTTGTCCTTTGCAATCATTGTTTACAGATTATCCAGTGAGCTCCAAGAATTCTTCAACTGCTCATAATCTGTTTTGAGTCCCGCTGCTTATTTTGGCAGCGTAACCATTAAGCACAGTTAGACATAAAAGCTCACAATATGGTGTGTTGATACCAATTCTTGTTTAACAACTCACATGCCTTGTTTTCTGCAAGCTGTTCCACTGGAAATGCTGCTCTTTTGACAACCATATTTTATTTTTAATTGAAATATTTATTTGCCACTCTAGAACCCTATCCCAGAGCTGTATTTATCGGAAAAAAAATTCTATTTTTTTTAAGCTACAGGCAAAGTTTAGAGGGGGCAGGAGGGGGCATGTGTAAGGCAACAGCATTAATAATTGAATACCATCCCTGAATAATTCAGCACCGCCACATGAATAATTCAATTCTGAAAAGGAAGCGCTCGTCAGAAGGTCTGGGAGGACTTTTTATGGTTCTTCCCCAAGCTTATTTGAAGATAAAAAGGCACAAGGCCAGTTTATTCAATCCGTTGTGTCAGATTTGAATGCATTGATGTATTCCATGTTGTAAACATTGTTTATAAATGCAGCATTTCTGAGGTTGACTGAGCCAAGAGGAAACTAGAACATTAGAACTGCCATTATTCAATTGACAGATTGGTATCTGCATTGCCTGGCTTAGTTGGTGGCATTGATTTCACTATGGAGATGTATGGAGATGAAGCACATAAGTGCCAGGTCAGCTCAGGATCACATTGGCCCATTGGTTTTGTTGACTCAGTTAGCCATGACCGGTTGATTGGGAACGGAAGATGTCTAAGGATGAGGAGCCTCAGCAGGTGTCAAACCTTGACTGACCTTGTCTGACCTAAGAGAAGAAGGAACTAATTATTACTTAGATGAGAAGATCTGGGAGGCCTGGAAGTTGCTAAATAGTTCAGAAGGAGGAGCAGCGAAACCATTTCTGCTGTCAAGAAAACTGCATAGGGAGTTGCTAAGGAGTCAAGCTCAATCTGATAAACATCCTTCCAACATTATTGCTCCACACTCGTATTGTGTGTGTTTGTGTGTGTGAAAAAGTGATTTTCAACAACTGCAGGGGTACGTAGGCTGCTGGGGGTTCGCAGAGGTTTTATTTTAATTTAACTAATGAACGAATTCTCATCCTCAAGAGTTCCTTGCAGAGAATGCAGCATCGTAGGAATCCGGCACACACGTCTGTCTTTGAGTTTTTGACACGTTGCTCTTTGGCAAACGGGAAATCAGTTTAGTTCGGAATCTAAGAAGATAAAAATAAGACCACCTGTTCTGATGCAGATGTAGAAGTCCAAATGACCTTTAGAGGGTCATCTAGGAATACAGTAAAGAAAAGCCTGTCTTTTGGCTGCCACCTGGTGGTTGCCTGGATAATTGCAGCTGAGTTCCGCTAGCCAGACTGAAAAGAAGAATGAGGAGGCTTGTATAATGACTGTGACTTGGCTGGCAGGAAAGATTAGTCTGAAATCAACATGGCATGTGCTGACATACTCTAGCTAGATGTAATTGCCTCGCCTGCTGTAAGGAGATTACCAAAAATTCCTGTCAAATGCAGGCCTGGGAGCTTAAGGAGCTCGAGTTCAGTGCCACGTTCTAGACAAAATGCAAGCTTATTAATAATAGTTGGCCAAAGGGCATCTTCTTTTCTGTTTAAAGTGTCTCCACATTTATTTCAGAACCAGCCTAATCAGAGGATTGGGGGGAGGCAGAGAGTCCCTGCTTGGCATCCAGGGCTGAGAACATGCTGGATAAGTGAGATTAGGGACCTGCAGCATTTTGAATGCAGATTCCCAGAAAGTCTTGGTGCTGCTGGCCATGCGGTTCAGGTCGATGGGAGCCATGGCTTGTGGGTACCAGATTCACCCCCTCGCCTCCAAATCTCAGGGAAATGTTTTTTGTTGATATGCAGTACATTAATTTAAGATCAGCCAGGCCAAAACTGTATGCCATCTACAAGTTATGGACAGAGCCCATATAAGATGGGCAACCCCGCTTTCTAATAAAAAAGAAGCAGCATTGAAAATTGATGTGACAAGATTAGGGGACAGTAGAATATTAGACAAAACAATTGGAGAAGATTACAAAATACCATGAAAATCAAAGGTGAAAGTATTGGCCTGTTGGGTTTCACACCCAAAAGCCTCCTATGCACCTGAGCTAAATCTGTTTTCCGGGGGTTTAAATGGAGACCTTACTTTTGCTTCAATCTTCAATTGTCAATTTGCCTCTGTAGGAAAAAAAATATATGTATGGATGTTCTTTCTGCCACAAACTTGCCCAGCAGAGGACAGTAGCAGCCTTTGTAGGAGCAGATAGTAGTCTTGCCTAGGGAGGCATTCTGCATCTTCCTCCTCCTACTTAGCTGTGTGATCCGTATCTCCATGGAGAGGAAATCAGTCACTTTCTAAGTTTAGATTTCCCCCTGCTTAGTATTCCCTGCATGCCCTGCAGTGAAGGCACTGAGAATTGCCAAAAAGAAAACCCTGAAAAAAGTTGCTGATCTCAAAGGCCTCCAGAGGCTCCGATCAGCTGAAGGTGAAGGTGGGCATTCCACAAACTCCAGAAAGTCCAGCATCAGCCCTTCTGCAGTTGAGAAGGGCCTTTATCCAGGTCCTTCAGATATAATTCATTCATATTAAAATAAAGCTGTCTTCAGCGGGTGAAAGTCCAAACATCTGCTCCAGGTAGAAAATTTAGTAGACCTGCAGGAAACTCCGTCTTTACAGAAGTTTTATTAGATGCTTTCTTTCTTTTTTTTTGGTCTTTCATTCAGTCGTGCCCAATTCTTGGAGATTGTGTGTGTGTGTGTGTGTGTGTGTGTGTGTGTTGTATTTGTGCTGATAAATAAATAAAGTAAATATTTGGGCATACCGGGGGTTGTAACTCTAAATCGATATATATTCATATATCGAATCCCAGTAAGGGTATGGCTAGCTGATGAGAGCTAAATAGCTTGAAATAGATCTATACTAGTCTTATTTATTTATCAGCAAAAATACTATATATCTATATCTATATCTATATCTATATCTATATCTATATCTATATCTATATCTATATCTATATCTATATCTATATCTATATCTATATCTATATCTATCTATCTATCTATCTATCTATCTATCTATCTATCTATCTATCTATCTATTTATTTATTATAGGTGCACAGATTGTATTCAGGTTAAAACTGTATTCAGGTGGGTAAAAATAAGCCAAAATAAGAGATCCAATTTGGGGGCGTGGCAGGCCTGGGTCACTGCCAGTTCCAGCAGCCCAGGCCGCCCAACTTTACCTATTCGCCCGAACCAGCCGGAACCAGTAGGAACCCACTTCTGTTTTAACCTATAAACATTCTGAGCACCTCTAATATATATCCCATATTTACCTTCAAACCTAAATCCCACATAAACAAATTTGCAGTTTTAACATTCTAAGTGCCCAAATATAGCTTGATTCCCAAAAAGAGATTGGAGTTGCCATTACGTTTGAAATAAGCAGTTCCAAGACAGGCAGAAGTGTCGGACAAAAAAGCATTTTTAAACTACCCAGCTTTGAACATTTTACATTTTATAGTGGTTCAGGGAAGAGTCTTCTTTGTGCACTCATCCTTCTGTGGTGCTCTGCAGCCGTCCCCTTCCTCAGAGAACATGGAGCACTCCTGGACAGTTCACTCAGAACAATAAAAGAAATTTAAAACACTATTCCAAGAAACTGAAAACAAAAATTCAGAATCATTCTTCAGAATGCAGTAACTTTCTTTCAAGGTAGAAAAATAACATTTATAAATTAGAGGGCAGATTTCTGGTCCAATCTGCATGTGTATTATTATTAATATTTGCAGGCCATCAATCCCAAGCATTTTAGAGCAGTCTTCGGTTCTCACGCATGACTGAATCTCATTTCTCTCCAATGAAAGATAATCCCCACCATCACAAGTTCCAGATGGAATGAATGGATGTTTTATACCTGGCCAATAGTTTAGCCTGCATAGCAGTTTATCAATCCAAAGTTAGGAGGGTCAGTAGCCAGTTAAATGCTGTGCTTGGATTTCCAGCTCCTCATTAAAGCAGCAGGCAAACATTTTCTTAGCTCAGCCAACACTATATAGGCTTGCCTGAAAACCATAATCCTATTTTGCGATGGTATAAAAGTGCTATAGAGCAGTATTTTCTGAAGGCCTAAGAACTGAAGAAGGTGACATATGTTTTTCCCTACAATTATCTTGAGGGATCATCTTCCAAAAACTGTGTTAACATGGTAGCTTATGGATTCATTTTTTGTATGCTACCAGCCAGATCGTGGCAGAAAACTCTGGTTTCCATTTTCAGGATTGTACTTTGCATCCAGTTGTGGTCACCACATTACAAGGAGATGTTGAGCCTTTGGAAAAAGTGCCCAGAAGAGCAACTAAGATAATTAAAGACCTGGAGCCTAAAACATATGAAGAACGGTTGCAGGATTTGGATTTATCTGGTCTAGAGAAAAAAAGCAATAGGGATGACATGATAGCAGGATTCCAGTATTTGAGGGGCTGCCACAAAGAAGGATGGGGGGGGGGTCTACTTATTTTCCAAAGCACCAGAGGACAGGGCAGGAAAGAAGAGACTGGACAGCCATTTGTTTGAAATGGTATAGGGCAGGGGGGTCAAACTGGCGGCTAGCGGGCCAGATGTGTCAGGCAGAGGCCACTCCCACCCCAGCTCCGCGAATGGGAACGTCATGAAAGTCATGTGATGGCTACGTGACGCTACAGGTTTGACAGCCATGGTATAAAGTTTCCTCCTTAAACAGGCGGTTGGACTAGAAGACCTTGAAGATCCCTTCCAGATGCTATGCTATGCACTACTCTACTTTGTCCATTCCATTCCATCCCTATCCCTACCTCCATCCCTTATGCTATGCTATACACTCCACTCTACTCTACTCTACTCTACTCTACTCTATTCTACTCTACTCTACTCTACTCTACTCTACTCTATCCATTCCATCCCTATCCCTACCATCCTCCCTTATGCTATGCTATGCTATGCTATGCTATGCTATGCTATTCATTTTGGCCTTATGATTGGAAGAAGCTTGCATAAATGGGCCTTCTAGAGTCCTGCATACAACGAAGGACCGGTAAAAAAAAGACCTCTAAAAAAGCGCCCTCTATAGGAGGAGGCAGGAGAACGATGTGCTTCACCTAGTCTGACTTTAGGCGTTTTATGATCACTCGAGCAGAGTTAAGCAAGGGTTAAAAGCCTAAAAATTCCTGATGTAGGTGAGACCGGCTACACCCAAACTACTCTGCCGTGACACCCCCAGATTCGTCCAGGAAACTTAGACACTTTAGCATAGGGGGTTGAGTTTATGCCCACACCTACACTGGATGGGCTCTCTGGATGCCTGCCACAGTTACAGGAATCACCGGACCTTTCTCCTACCAGTTGGAGCTCGAGGACGGTAGAATTTGGAGGCAGCACATTGACCAACTCTGAGGCCGCATCTCCAGCTGCAATCTTAGGCCACCAGAGGTAACTCCTGCGTGAGTCAGCCAAACATGAATTCACTCCTTCCACAGACTATTCAAGCCCGAAGGTATTGGGTTACTTACCTGGTGAAGTTGCAGGGCCGTAGCGAGTTCTGATTGAAACTCCATCCATGCCCTGTAGAAAGTTCCAGGAGCTTCTACCAGGCGAAGCCAGAGAGACAACAGGTCCATCCAATCTGACCAACTGAACTGCGCGGGTCAGAGAGAGTCACTAGAAAACCCGCCTACCTGCGTGAGTACGTAACCAGCCGGATCAGCCCAACTAAGTGGGAGGGGTGTTACATATTGACAGACAGTATGGTAATTTCCACCAAGGTCCTATGACCTGGCGGGAAAATACTCAAAGGTGATGGGCTAAGACGCCTGAGAGCTCCCTATGCGAGGGCTGCTGCCAGACAGAGTCTTTTCTGGATTGTACATAGTTGTCACTTAATAAAGAGCTGTTGCTGCTGAAGGCTGAGTCTGGCCTCTTCCATTCACCCTATTTAACAAGGCTGCCCATAATTCTCTGCTATCAGGAAACCTACCAATTGCCTCTTTGTTCGTCCAGGATTTTAAAAAATGCCTGATTAAAGAATGAGACGGAAACTCTGGGATCCCCCACAGTTTTCATTCAGACTCTGCCGCGTCTTTTCTCCGAAAAAGAGCAAACACCAGGGCAGTAATTCAGGTCTAATTTCGACTCAGATCCAGCTCTAGCAATGCAATTCTAATGGGTACCTGGAGTCCCATTAAGGCTTCATAAGGCTTATTTCCAAGCAGCTGAAGGTCTGATTGTAATCCTTGTTTCCCAGTTGAGTGAAGAGATATAGCATTCATGAAGAGATAACATTCATGAACATGCATTCAGTAATATTCCTAGAACGATGTTCAAGGTTCTTGTTCAGCTTCTTTTAGGAGCAGCCTTTTTTAGATTGCATATTAAATAAAACTGCAACCTTGCAAAGAAATCTATGAGGAAGCATAAAAAATTAAACTTGGCCTCCTCTGTCTAACTTAACGAACCAACTGTGGCATCGTGCATAGATACAGTAAATAGCAACATCATTTTATTCCCATTTCACCTTATGCTTCCAGCTAAATTTGACATGGATTTCAGGAAAGACACAGTCACGTTTATTACAGATCATTTGCTCCAGATTCTCCTCCATGCACCCCGACGTCTATGTTTGGTGTGGATTATGAAAAGCAATACTTAAGAATTGTCCAAGTTACATTTTTGTAGTAATTAACGGATTACACTTTGAGAACACGGTGCATTCTTTGGTGGATTCTGATAAGTAGGTGATGTTATAATCATTTACGAGATTTTTCTTATATTGGAAATTTATCAGAAAGATATAGTATCAAGGGGGAGGCATCCCCTCATAACCTCCCTGGTGACGCCCGAGGTGGGATTCGCCCCCAGCCCCTAAGCAGGGATTCCCATGAGGCAAGCTGCACCCTGTGGAATCTGGTTCATGGGTAGCTTGCATGGAAATGGGGGAGATTCCTCCACACCTGGGTTTTGCGCATAGTCTGAATGCTACCTGAGGGTTTTGCCACTTGGGGGGCAAGGGCAGAGCCACAACCTCATCCCTACAGGCAGCATCAACATGTTCCTCATCGTGTCTGGCAGAGGTTTCGGGTTGCAGCGATATGGGTCAGGTAGTCTCAAGGCTGGGGATGCTGGAATCTGGATTCTCTCCCCACAGCTGGCTGGTCCAGTGCCTCCTGGGGGGGGGACCCACCCCCGCAGCCGCCTCACCTGGAGCTGGGTCTCCTCATGTTGGACTTCAACCCTTGGTGGCTGGCAAAGGAACGGGCGGAGGCTGCTCCCCCACAACTTCCTTCCTTCTTCCTCCCCCCCCCCCCCTGTTTGCTGTTTCCAGCCCCCCCCCCCCCCCCCCGTGGGCCATATCTGACCACATCACGGGCTGGCCCTGGCCCATGGGCCTTGTGTTTGACAAGTCTGCCTTACAGGAAGGAGAGGATGTAAGTGTAAGAAATGATTGAACTGCCCATTAAAAAAACTATACTGAAGTCCTTTAAAATTCAAATAGAGAAGGAAGGAAGCCGCCTTCTGTAAGAGGGGTGCATATCCTTGATGGTGCAATCGATTGATGCTTAGCAGTGCTGAATTCCTCCAACACTTCTCTAGTTGTCAGCGAAACTGTCAATCAGTATTTGGTTTACTGCAAAAGAACAATTAAAAATGTTATTAAAAATAACAGTATAATTTTTCTCAATGGTAATATCTGAATATGTACCACACTTCTGTTCCCATAATGTTAAGACTGTATTTCACATGGACACGTATGGAATAGACATCTTTCCTTTGCTGCTGAAGATGATGCGATGGAAACCTTTATTGACCTTCTGTCTGCCATCTTGATAATAAAAGGAACAGAGGTAAATTCCAAATGCTAGATATTACGTACAGGTTTTGGGTATTTAGATCAGAAATACTCAGATCCAGATGGAATTGTCCCAGGCAATAAGCCACATAATTGCACATTGCTGCTTGTACAGAGAGGGAACCCCTGTTAATTCAACCTTGTCCTTCAACTAAGCCCATGATGGGAAACCTATGGCAGGCGTGGGCACACGAGCCGTCACCCCAGTTCTGCCGCACATGTGCACGTGCCTCCCGCCAGCCAGATAGTCTTCAGTTCTCTGCTGCGCACGTGGGGCAAGGGTAGGGTGTGTATGCGCATGCACGGGGCCGGGGGCGTGCGTGGGGGTGGGGGCATGTGCACCCAAGTGTGTGTGTGTGTCCACATGCATGGGGATGTGCACGGGGGCACGTGTGGGGGGGAATGCATGCACACACAGGTGGGGTGCATGCGTGAGGGCCGTGTGTGCATTTCATTTTGGAGATGCGGGCATGTATGCGTGCATTCACATGCACACTCTGGGCAGTCAGTTTGGAAGAGGTTAGACATCACTAAACTAAGCCCTAATGCTTAGATCAGCCATTCAATGATTTTGGACCGAATATTTATAAGGTTTCCCCACAGCTTCAGGGTTCGGGGTCATTGTCCATAAAAGGTGACTCCCGCATCGCCCAGCAGAACATAATCATGAGTAACCACAGGACTTGTAGCAGACCTAATGCTAAATGTGCAGAAGCCGAACTATAGAAATGGCTGAAGTACAATTCCCAGAATCCCCCACATTGGCGATGCTGACCATCTGCTCAGAATTGCAGTTTAATAATATCTGGAAAAATGCTGCTCACACTTGCTCTAACGAAGCTGAACTTCCAATCTTCTTATGAACTCTTGTATTTGCATTAAATGTCACATTTAATTAAGCCACAACCATCTTCCTATTTACCTGTTAACTTTTACTATTCTCATTAATCACGAACAACCCGATAATTTAGCTAATGCCTGTGATGCTCTTCAAGTGATATTTTGGAAAATGAGTTTGAACTACTGATCTGATCTTGATTTGAAAGCTGTTTGGCCGGGTGCCAAGGCTCAAAGAAAGGCTCCAGTGTCAAGTGTTTCTTCAGGCAACCGTCAGCCTGAGAAAAAGCCCATGATGTCCTTCTACCCAGACTGCACACGCTTTTTTTCCTACTCTTACTTTGCATTTTGCATTCAGCAAGAGGAAAGTACAAGCAAAATCATTTTTAAAATAAAACCTACCAGAATATTTGCAGATTTCGCGGTTCCACAAGATTTAAACCTACCTTCCCTGGCCCAATGTCCTCTGAGTGTAATTAAACTGTAATACACATTCAGAAGTTCTCATCTTTTTCTTTAATTCTCTTAATCTTTCATAATAAACACAGTTTTAGAGTTATATTTATTCTTTTGTCACATACTCATCAGAAAAGACTTACCGATAGGTTTAAAGAAAGAAAGGGAGAAGGCAGAAGCCTATGACTTCCATTATCATTCTTTCTTCGCCTTCAAAATGTCCCAGTCGCTCTTTCTGAATTCTTTGTCTTGTTCCTATCTCTCCAGTCATGTTTCTTAAATAAGGATTTTCCCGCGGATAGATCATATTCGTTAAGAAAACTGTACAATTTTATCCAGAAATCATATCTATTTTTTCCCCCCAATAGAGCGAAGCAGACAACTATTAGCAAGTTATGGCTAGCCATTTTCACATGCTCCCAAACAATCTAGATGACACCAATTCATATTTTCTGACATATATTTTAGCCCTTTCATTCATACTAGTGAATCTTATCTTTTGACTTCCCTGATTAGATTAACTCTACAAGAATTGACCACCTATATCACATCTGCTATGTCCTTCCCTTTTCTTCTAGTTACATAGGCATGCTTTACATATTCATATATACATATATGCACATGCACACAGCATATACAATACACACACAGACACATACATGCATATACTTATACATTTGTTACTTTTACCATTTAATTCTCTCATATTCTAAGTAGTAATCTCCTCGCTGCTGTACTATAGTTATCACCAGATGGGTTTGTAGGTACTGATTTTCACTGCCCAACAAATATGTGACCAATCAATCAAAACTTTTCCATACATAAGTTTTAGTAACATGGAGAAGGTGTAGGTTTCATTTCAGGTTTCGTTTTATTTATATGCTGCCCTATTCCCAGCGGGACTCAGGGCGGCTCACAAGTGTAAACTAGGCTACCTTTAGGATAGGAAATAGATGGCTGGGCAATGGTGCTTATAGGAAAGATCTTGAAACAGCAGTTGATTGCATGGGAATATGAGGCAGAAGTATCACAAAAAGCAGCACAGTTTTAGGCAAATTAATACCCGTTCTCTCACTTTCCAGAGTATAATGATTTCAATTTACAGGACGGTGGATCCCAATGGAATATTAGGAAAACTTTCTAATGAGCACTTTTCAATGAACTTTCATTGAGGGGAGGATTGGCCGTGATGGCCTGAACAGTCCCTTCCCCCCACTACGATTTTCTAAAGGAATAAAGTTCTTAAAAGTTGGTCACTTAAAATGGCGGCCCTTAAACTCCCCAGCACGGAATCCCTTCTCTGAATCTGCTCCTGAAGCTGATTTTACCCAGCAGCCCTCCAGGAACAGCAGCAGCAGACCTGATGGAGACAAATGACATAAGATTTCTTTCTTTTTTATTGGCATGTCAGGATATCAATTACAAATAAAGCAAAGCCAAAGAAAAATCAATAGGAAATCTTAACATGCAAGCTAATAACTATAACAATACTATTATAACAGTAATTATAGTAATATGACCAAAAGAAAAAGAAAAGAGAGATTTAACTAAATTTCTACTTACATTAGGTTATTTACAATTTTTCCGTATTATAACCATAATTTTATACATCTTTGTTTTCCAAACTAACAATTATTGGCATTCATAAACTTCCGTCTTATTTCTATCTCGTGTCTCTGTCCATTCATAAAATTTATTCCTTATCCTCTAATATTTTGAGTCTTCTTTATCTTTGTGCCAGTGGCAGGTGCAGAGACGAGAATGTGCAACTCCATTTGTAACCAATGTTGTTTTTAAAATTGTGGTTTTATCCTAGTTCTGTTTTGCTTTTAATTGCTGGAATCCTATGCATGAGCTGGGTGGCCATGTGCACAGAATGAATAAATAGATGCTTTCAATTGACGTGAAGAGTAGAATTGAGCATGACAGCTGCCTTGCTGAAAGCTATGGTGTGTCATGTTGGCATTCAAAAGAAATTTGCATGCTGATGGTGCAAATTATGGCTTGATCAATAGAAACATTGTAAACTGATAGCAGTGATACAATGACTTCTTGCAGAAGTTTTATGCCATATGCTTCAACCAGCAGTAGTAGTCCTCAGGATTCATCTTCGTTTTTGTGTGTGCATGTTTAAAACCAAAAGAATAAAAACTACAAGACTTTTTAAAAAATCCACACTTCAATCAGAATAAGAATGAATTGAATATATTTTCTGTCTAAAGCTGTTCAATCAAAAGATGGCAATTATTCAGGTAGGCACCAAGCAAAGTAACAGTGAATCATAATTTCTTTTTCATAAACTGAATTAAAATTCCACCCTATAACAAACCAAAAATATTACAGACTACGTTGAGAAAATGGTCTTTTTATGTCACGATAGATAGAAGTTGCCGGTAGCTGTGTTGTTTATAATCCATTTATGCAATTGGGTCTTTTCTTCAAATTTCCAAGCAATATTTCAGAGCTAGTCATGAATGTTAGGCTGAATTTTTGGATCCCAGATTCTCTTTTCTGTGGATAGAATAGAATAGAATAGAATAGAATAGAATAGAATAGGAATAACAGAGTTGGAAGGGACCTTGGAGGTCTTCTAGTCCAATCCCCTAGTCCTGCTTAGGCAGGAAACCCTACACCACTTCAGACAAATGGTTATCCAATATTTTCTTAAAAACTTCCAGTATTGAAGCATTCACAACTTCTGGAGGCAACTTCTGTTCCACTGATTAATTGTTCTCACTGTCAGGAAATTTCTCCTAAGTTGCTTCTCTCCTTGATTAGTTTCCACTCATTGCTTCTTGTCTTGCCCTAGGGTCCTTTGGAGAATAGTTTGACTCCCTCTTCTTTGTGGCAACCCCTGAGATATTGGAACACTGCTATCATGTCACCCCAAGTCCTTCTTTTCATTAGACAAACCCAATTCCAGCAACTGTTCTCCATTTGTTTTAGCCTCCAGTCCCCTAATCATCCTTGTTGCTCTTCTCTGCACTCTTTCTAGAGTCTCCACATCTTTTCTACATCGTGGCGACCAGAACTGGATGCAGTACTCCAAGTGTGGCTACCAAGGCATTATAAAGTGGTATTAACACCTCATGTGATCTTGATTCTCTCCCTCTGTTTATGCAGCCCAGAACTGTGTTGGCAGCTGCTGCATCAGATTCATAAAACTCTACATTAATATTATCAAGAACAATAATGACTGCTTACCCTTATGGCTGCACCAAGGACAAGCCGGATGCTTTAGCAAAAGAAACCAACAGGGCCATTTAGGAAAACATCATTAAGACGACCTTTTGCTGGATACTTAGAAAAAAATGAGCACCCTTGCTGAACAAGATGAAGGATCCATTGGATCTAGGGTCTTCTCCCCCCCCTCCCCCGAGAGAAGACACTGAATTTTCTAAAACAATAAAACAACAGCAACTTCAGACAAGACAGATCGTTCTAGGAAGGAAATGACCTTGGGAGGCAGAGGAGAGAGATCCGACAACCAGCATATAAAATGTGTCTCAGCCCATGGAAGGAAAGGAGGCATAGGAAGCATTTCAGAACCCTGTTCCTAGTTTTCTGGAGAGTAAAAGGAAAGAAGAGGAGAAATAATTTTAATCTTGCAACTTTCTCTTACTATAACCTTACAATAAATAAAGAGTTATTCCTCGTGGTTGTGTTTTTGCCTGCACTACCTCGAAGGATTAACACAGAGCCAGCCAGGTTGTTTTGTCATGTACAGCTGAAAATCCCTCCATCCCATCTCTGATAACCTTTGATAGATTGCATTGTCTTTAACTTTGGCTAGAAGTGATGTGGATAATGGTTGCTGCCATAGCGTTCATTTTCACCAAAGCAGAATCTGCTCTTAGAAGTCTTGAGCTGGAGATTTAAAGCTTTTATCACTCAAAAATAGTTGTACATTTTCTTGAGGCAGGCAAATTTCCCCTGGGGGCAAACCCAGATGGAATTTATTCTTAGATTCGGATCAATGGGCGATCCTTCTTGTACACCACGATAACAATATCATTCTATACAATTGTACAAGTGTTATAACCAGCCGCCTTAAATGAATCAGCCAGACAGGCCACGGGGGGCACACTGGATTTCGCCAATTGCGAGGAGGTAGATGCAGAAAATGCCCACCAAATGTGACAGGTAGTCAGTCCTCGACTTACAATCCCAACTGAGCCTAAAATTTCTGTTGCTAAGTGAGACACTTGTAAAGTGAATTCTGCCCCATTTTATGGCCTTTCTTGCCTAGGTTGTTAAGTGAATCACTTCCCTTGTTAAGTTAGTTAGAGGGTTGTGAAGTGAATCTGGCTTCCCCATTAACTTTACTTGTCAGAAAGAGTTTAAAGGGCCTCAATGTTAATCCAGCACTGTGTGTCATTAGATGGAAAAGAACTGCGGCAGATGCAGAGAGAGAGGAAGAAACTGCCATTTTCTTAGTCTTACGTTGCCAGAAGAACACAAAGTCTAAAGCTCTGGTGGAGATGACATTCTTTAAGCCATTCCCTCTTTGGAGTAAGAGATGATCCTTGTTCATACAGATCCCTTACAACAGTGTTTCTTAACAGTTTCTTCACAATGGGCCCCCTTTAAATACCGTTTGACATGGACCCCCGAGACTTGGCTCAAAATTTAAATCGTAAGAGGCTGACTCTGTAAACCGCTTAGAGAGGGCTGTAAAGCACTGGGAAGCGGTATATAAGTATATAAGTGCTATTGCTACAATAGTCCTTCAAGCCTTCGTGGATGCCCTGTGATGACATCATAGCCCCCCAGAGGTCCTCAGGCCACAGGTTGAGAACCAATGTGAAAGAAAGGGAGGAGAGAACACTAAATTTCAAAAGATGTATGGAGAGATCAGTGGATGTACAGCTGGTCCTCCTACACCCGTGATGGCAAACCTATGGCGCATGTTCTAGAGGTGGCACGCAGAACCCGCTCTGTGGGGACGCCCACTGTTGCCAGCTGCTCTTCACAGGCACCAGAGCACTGAAAAACGGCCTGAAAATGGCCCCCAAAACATCCAAAAACCAGGCGGTTTTTCGGGCCATTTTCCAGGCTATTTTCAGGATGTTTTTCGGGCTGATTTTGGGCTCTTTTCAGGCCATTTTGGGGGCCAAGAAACGGCCTGAAAACAACCAAAAAAATGGCCAAAAACCCATCCAGAAAACAGGCATGCACACCCTGGCTAGCTGATCTTCACGTTTCCAGCGCTCTGGCGTGTGCACATGCGCACACGTTCCAGTTGGGCTTTCAGTGTCGAAAAGATTTGCCATTTCTGTCCTAGGCTGAGGATGGCTGTTTATCGAGAAGGAAGTGGGAAGAGTAAAACCAGACTTCTCCCAATATGAGGGAGAAAGAAGAAGAAATAAATATGACTTGATACAAGGAATAAATGAAAATTCTATTTCCCACCTAAAAGATAATCTCTTCTAGCCTTGTATATGGAATTATTTTGTCCTAATGTCACCATTTTTCTGTAGTCTATCAACTTTCTAAACTTTCATAAATTGGGAAATAATTTTCTTTTTTGTTTGCCTTGCCTTGCCCTGCCCTGAGAGTAACATCTAACAATTTTGTTTGTAAGTAGTCTGCTCTTCTCCTGTAATGCTATTGACACAAATGAATAGTCCAGGAATTGTGGAATGGAAGAACGCCATCATGTCTACACTTCAGGCAGAATAACGTCAAATGAATTACAGATCAGTCAACTGACTTCTCTTTTTCAGTGTAGAGCATGACAATAAACAAACTTTTAATTCAGGGCTTCAAAACCTAGTCAGTTGGTAAACCAAGAATGTATAAATAGCAGATCAGAAAAGAAGGTAATAAACCTATCATTTTGCCCAGAATGGGTACTGAATTTTATTTACATCCAAGTTTAACACACATAAGGGATGTGCTGACAGAAACAGGGTAGTTTTTCTTATTGAAGGTGAAATATACTCTGGAAGATGAAAGTGCAGAATTTCAAAGGATATTTAAAATCCTTTCTTTGATAACAACCGTAGCTAACACTTTTTGTTAATTACTGCATTACCTCAACTGAAATATATTACTCTTCAGCCAGATGTAAGTGTACGATGTACAGTGTATGTTTGCAATTTTAAAACCCTGAGTTTTTCTAAATGTATTTGAAGCAGGACCTCTTGAAAATCTTTTCCACAAGTACATTTCACTCATGTTACTTTCCATGCTACATACAATGCATGATGGGATTTGACTGCTTGTTTGATACCTGCATCAATCTTAATATATTTTCATAATTTCCTTTGACAAATCTGTTGATGCCACAGATACTTCCTGCATCAATCATTCAAACAAAGTCAAGGTTATTTTGACATTTCCCATGCCCTTCACTTATATATTCAGAATATGACCAAATGAGTCTTTTACAACATGTACAGTTTTACTTTTCACTTACCATGGTATACACTGAGAGCTTTCATTATATCCATGCAGATATTGGGGCATTATTGAGTAGAAGTACCATGTATAAATTCCACCTGCCTTTTTAATGTAAGTATGCCTACAACTACCATAATAGGAATAGATCAATTGGGACTCTAACTCATCTGCATCTTCTAATTAAACAATATTGTAAGTTCCTCTCAAAGTAATCCTCCCTTGGCTCTACAGTAGCAAGACACCAACCATGTAAGTGAATGTGTTAACTGCCCGATTGTAGGCGGTTTGCCTGCTTGGGAATTCTTAACACTTGGAGATAAGATTATTCTTGATTGGTGTTAGACTAAAATAGCAATTTAACTGTGGTTCCAAAACCCAAGTTTTTAATTAAAGGATGTAAGTAAGTGTAGGGAAAGTGTGATTCATGCTTCCATCCCTTTACTACTCCACTTAATTTGGATATATACAATCACTAATGCTAACCTTATAAATCACACAAATTATAATGACAAATCACAATTGTTAATTATTATTTTAAAAAACTGATTTTTTTAAAGGGGGCTGATAACTCCATCTTTCTTTAGGTTTTTGCATCCTGACCACATATACTATGCCTGTAAATAAATACATTTATATTTCAATGAATGTAGTCATGTCCTTCAGAGAAAATACTTTCTCCTACTCATCCCAGTTATACGGAACATGGAATTATACAAATGATACAATTTGAAGAGGCCCCAGGACAGACACAACTATAAATCTCAAGGAAGATTTTGAGAGTGGATCTCTTGCAGAGTATATGGCCAAGCAATTTGTCTTTATGATGTCTACCTGGCTTCAGGTTCAGTAATCTCACCTATCAGTCACTATGACGCTTCTATGGAAATAAAAAAGTCATTCCCAAATTCAACTTACCTCACTGATTTTATGAGGCATATCCTCACGATGTCACCTCTGTCCGTTCCTTGGAAATGAGTTCAAGGTCTCCAGCTTCTGTTGACTGCTTAAATCTACTGTGGGTGCCGACCTTCACTAGGAATTCTCTCTATGTAGCCATTCAGACTTGGGCTCTGAAAGAGGCAGAAAACCTGGCTTGTCCAGAGTGGACCTACCTACCCGGATGTTTTGGGTCTGTTTTGACACAGTCCTATTGAGGACCCACACACACACACACACATACACACACAAGCTGAAATGGCCTATTAAAGCAATCTGATCTTATCCAAGATTGACAGAATTATGCACAGAAGAAGCAACGAAGATTCACCAAGATTGGGTGGCTGCATTCAGCAGTTAAAACATACAACTTACTGATTTGTTTGCTCTACTGCAGGGGTGTTAAAACCTGCGTCATGATGGCGTTGTCACATGACGTATCGTGACTTTCCCCCCCTTTGCTAAACCGGGTGTGGGTGTGGCCAGCGTGTGATGCACCCGGCCGGCGGGCTGTGAGTTTGACAGTCCTGTTCTATGGGATAAGAAACCTATGGTGAGAAACCATTTTTAGGTGACATTAGTGGAATAAAAACAATGCAAAAGAAAAGATTTGCATCAGTTTTAAGCATTATAGGGAAAAAAATCTCCTTTTTTTCCTGTACATACTCCCAACTGACAATGCAAATTGCAGCAAAAAAATAATGGGTCCCAAGACCCCAAATTACATGCGTGAATGTGATTAGGAGACAATGGTTGATATGGAAAGACTTCTTTTCAACTAATGGGGGAATTGATTAGCATCCTCAAAGCCACGTTACCTTGCCAAGCAAGCTGATTTAGAGCATGTGGAGGAGGAGAAGGTGGGTGGGAAATATCTTCCTAGATCAAAGGGCAGCTAATTGTCTACTTCTTTGGCCTTTAATTGCTTTCCTTCTGCCAAGCTCTGATTAATGCTGGTTCTGCTCTTCTGAAGAATTGGAAGTTGAAACATACAGTGAACCTCCAACCTCCATCACCCTTATCTGATTCAGTTGACATTCAGTTGGCATATTTTGAAGAGAAATTAAGCCCATCACTTTCTACAGGACCGATTCCAAATTTCCCAGGCCTTGTGATGGCATTCTTCACACAAGCTCACCTATATGGGCACCTGTCTATATGGACAGAAGTGGGTTGACAAGCTAATCAGGAGTGGGAAGGAATGGCATGAAATTTCTCTATCCTTTGTTGCATAGTGAGGAGGGGGGGGAATGCAATGAAAGTCCCATACACAAGTCAGAGGTTTTCTCTTCTATACTCCACTGGCTCCAGATATTGTACATTAAGCTTTGGAAGAAAATATTTATAACAGGATCTAATCTGGGTCAGTTACCGGGACCAGAGGCTTTGTCTTCTGAGCTTATAACCCATCTTCAGGGACTTCTCTAGTGGAGGGTTTCCATTTTTTTTTACTACTGGTTCGCTCCCTCGTGCGAGCATGATGTCCTGGCGGGTGGGCAGAGCCTCTGGCCGCCGCCACTACCAATCCGGGCCAAACTGGGAGCAACCCACCTCTGAACTTCTCTCCAGCAGTGGGCGTGTGCTGTTTTGCTAGAGAGAAGTCCCTGAAGATGGGCTCCAGCATGAGTCTCAAAGCTTGGAAAACAAAACCTCTGGTCTGCTTGAACGACCAAGATTGGTTCCTGCAACATTATCTTGGGGCAGGTATATTTGCCTTCATTTGTGAGAATATTTGTAGCTCAGGATTGACCTGTGAGGTCCTTTTTGACCGTGGTTGTGTTCTTGCAGGCATTTCATTACCAAACTGGGTAAACATCCGCAAGCTGCACTGGCTACCTGTTGATCTCCGGGTGCGCTTCAAGGTGCTAGTTGTCACCTACAAAGCCCTTCATGGTATTGGATCTGGGTACTTGAGAGACCGCCTACTGCCAATTACCTCCACTCAACCAATTAGATCCCACAGATTAGGCCTCCTCCGAGTCCCATCAGCCAGTCAATGTCGACTGGCAACCACGCGGAGGAGAGCCTTCTCTGTGGCAGCTCTGTGGAGATTCGTACCCTCACCACCCTCCAGACCTTCCGCACAGCCCTTAAAACCTGGCTGTCCCGACAGGCCTGGGGCTAAAGACCTTTACCCTACCCGAATAGTATGAATGTTGTGCTTTTAACGATGTATTGTCTTATATGTAACTTGGTTTGTCCTCCCCTCCCCCTGAACTGTGAGCCGCCCTGAGTCCCCCCAGGGAAAAGGGTGGCATACAAATATTAATAAATACCAAATACCAAACATCATCTGTGCTAATGAAGTTACATAGTTTGGTAATGAAACATCTGCAAGAACAAAGCCAAGCTCAGAGAGCACCAAGGACCTCGTTTGTTGCAGTCTATACCACCAGATCTCCTTTTTTCCCCGCTAGACCTGAAGGGAAGCCCTCTTGGGGTATTGGTGAAGTCTGGTTTTCTCTGGTGCTCCAAATAAAGCCAAGAGTAACCTAACCTGTCTCTGACTTGAACAATTGGAGAGCCCTACTTCCAAAAGGAATTCAATATTGTTTGTGAGAGAGAGGACGAGGGAGGGAGGGAGGGAGAGAGAGAGATGTATTTGATTAGGTTTTTTAGGAATACTTCACCATTGTCTAACAATGTTTGGCCTTGTTCAGTTACTGGAGCTGCTTTGGCACTTCACCTGTGATGGGAACCTCAGGCCATCTGGAGTGCATTTGGCTGGGTAAGACTCTCACAGGAAAATCCCACTTGGTTACACCCCTCCTCATTACAGTTTTGAGCTGGAGTTGATGGTTCAAACTTATACTGGATCCATTTCTAATTAGAGTTTAGTGCAGCCCAGAAGTCCTTTCAATAGGAAGAATCCTGGAAATGTGGTTAACTAAAGTGGCTGCTTTTGATAGGAGGTTTGAATCAAGCGGGATGACAAATTTTGGCAGCAACTGAATATAATTTGTGAAATGAATAGTAACAGAAGACATATTCCCTATTATTTCTGCCAACATTTCTAATTAAAAATTGTGAGTCATATTTGATGTACATGTGCTCCTTAGTACATAATTTTAATGACACTTGGGATGATGAAAAGGGGAAGAGGGCCATTAAATGAAAAAGTTAAATTTATAATTCTCCTACCTGCTGTCTAAATTCCAAATGAACGACCGTAGCTTTCGATTCTAGCAAATATAAGCCTTCTGAGCTATGAGTTCTCAAAACGTCCATAGAGGGGGGGGGGGGGGAAACTAAGATGAAAATTGTTGAATTGTATGGATATTATTTAATAGCTTTACTTCCAGCAGTGGGCAACTTCTCATATTTGCGTGAATAGCTATTTCATGAAAGGTATCAATAAGACTAAACAAATTGTACATAGGTTTTACACGGCTGTTTTACACAGCTTTTATTAATTTAGGGAACGCGCCATTTGTTTATTTCAATGCCAATATGCATACTTCATGATATATTTTCTGTGGTACAGGCCATGGCAATTTTAGTTCCCCTTCAGACGTATCACTTTAAATATTTGAATATTTAAATATTCACTTCATAAAAATGAGGTAAAATCGGGAAAGAGTTCTGCCAGTTTCCTCCTATGGTAGAAGCCATCACCCACATGATCACACCTGTGACATCCTCCTCTGGCTGCTTCTGAACACAGGTTGTGAAACTGTATCACTAACAAGGCTGGGATATTGGTATGGATGGCTCCTCTAGAAACTTGTGACGGCTCACCATATTCTTAGGTTTTAATACTATGTTTGAATAAGATGTCCACCTTAGTTCAAGCTGCTTAGTTTCGGTGAAACCAAAGAAATGTACTTCACGGGGAAATACAATTTGCCGCTATCTTTCCTTTTGAGCATTCAGCTGAAGAGAAAATGTTTCTAAACATCAACAACTATTCAGAAATAGTTAGACACGCTGGCAGCAAATTGTTTATCTTAGATATTATTAGCTGAAAATTGGAACAGGAAATTCTTTTTTGCTTTATTTTTTTGCAGCTGTCACTGAATCATCCCGTTTTTATTTTTACTAGACAAGATTTGTAATTTCAAATTGATGCAGAAGACAGCCCGCCTATCTGTGCCAAGTCACCAAATTCATGAAAAGTCACACTTCTGTTTAGTCTCCCGTGCAACATTTAGTTCCTGTCTCCATTTTACATTTGGTGTTCTCTTCCGTTTTATCACACGTTGGAATGTTTTTATTTACCAGCTAATTCTCCCACAATCTGCAGCTTGCTTTCTCTGATGATGAGAAATCAACGCCTGGGAAGCCAGAATCCATTTTCTTTAGCATTCAAAAGGAACCAGAAGCGCCAGGAAGAATCCAGCTGAATCTGTGGCACGTGTTCATCTGGGGACAAAAATCCACAACCCATACACGTAACATTGCTGGTGAGATTTAAATGTATCTTTATTTGTTAATTGTTATTTTACAACTCAACACTGCCTATTTTGTATTTGGGTTCTTTTTGTATGTATTTCTACTTTTCCCCATTTCACCCATCCTGTTCCTTTAATGAAGCATCCAGTTCTACGCACATGGCCTGTTTTATTGGAAGATAGTTGGGTTTAGCTGTATGCCAAGCACCACACGGAGTAACTTGTAGTGGGGATAGAACAGTCTTCACTTTCACAATGCATATTCTGAGTAAGTATAAAATTCCAGTTGGAAACCCCATGTGTTAATATGCTGGATATATGGAGTTTTCGAGGTTCCTTTTAATAATAATACAAATTATAATAAACCACATTTAGCCTTGTCTCCTATGTACGAGATGCAATGCTGATCCAGTCATTTAATGTTTCCAGTTGAATGAAATTACCCATTGTAGAAAATTAAAGGTTACACAAAAGCACATCATTAGGAGAATCTGACATAGATTGTGATTATGAGATGCCTTGGGTAATTTAGACTCCCATAGAGTCACTAAATTAAAAAAAAATTAGATTGTATTCCATATTATGTGCAAAAATTCCATTTTATATTAGGTATTTGATGGCATTTAATGCTGATAGCCTGGTATGCAGTATTTCAGAAACAATATAATCAAAGGGAAGACACCACGTCACAACAGCCTTTTGTTTTCTATCATTATCACAAAATCTGTTTTAATTCTACATGACGTTCAGCACCCACAATCATCATAAAAGTCTTCTTTATCTGACAGAATCTCAGCATAAGAGTCAATTCATTGCTGAGAATTACCTTGTGTTCTCAGAGGAGAACCATCCAGGGGTGGAATTCTGCCGGTTCACCCTGGTTTGGGCGAAATGGTAGTGGTGCCGCCAGGAAGCTCCACCCACCTGCCCAGACATCATCACGGACGCTCTGTGCATGCGCAAAAGTACCACACGCGCTCCCGATTCCAAACCGGTAGCAAAGGTAAGCAGATTTAATGCCTGGAACCAACATGGCACCTGCTCAATAGACACATGACGTGACGTGAAGCAGAAGAAAAAGTATGGGTTCCAGAGGACGAATCCCACAAATGTCCAGTTTACCCACTGGATTAGTTTGGTGGCACGTGCCACATTTGAGCTGAAAAATAAAGGCTTTATACATAAATATAAAATACATATGTATGTTTGTCTACCCAAATGCATAATTTTATAACTAGAGCTCTCTATGGATGCATAAATAGGGGTTGGTGGGTGTTGTGGTTTGCAAATCATAGCTAATGTCTTCAATAAATCATGGCCATATGTAAAATGCGAATCCAACCACCAATTTGGGCCTTCATTACTTTTAATACTGATATTGTTCTATTCACACAAGTCACCGTTTCATTTCACTGTTGCAACACAGCCGCCTGATTTTATCCAGAAAAATCTTGAGGAACGGGAAGGGACAACTCTCCACGGCCAACTCGCTATAGGAGAACTCACCGCGGGACAATTTAACAATTCAATTTAATTCTTTAAAATAAATTTTAAAAAACATTTTAATTTTTTGTCACTCACATTTTATTCTGTCCCTCTTTTTGCATCCTTTCTTTAAGAATTCCATTCCACCATTTCTTTGGTATTAGTGTAACTCTCGCTCTCCAGCAAGCCGCCCCACAGCAACTTCCCCGTGGTGAGTTTGGTGTGGCGAGTTGGTCATGGCGAATGAGGAATGCCTCGACATTTCAGCCCCTTCAAACAGCTGCTCTTGAACCAATCCCAGTGTCTTTCTGAAAGGGATCCCCTCTGCCAGACCAGAATGAGGGTTCTTAAAGAGATAATAAAAATCAGGCCTAGTGCTAGGAACCAGACAAATTTAACATCTAGCACTCATGAATTGACTTAGCGAAGCATTCTTTCTATGGGGAAAGATGACATTTAAGCCCCATAAGATCCCTTAATTGACTGGGTTTGCAACCCAACAGATCAGAGGTGGGTTGCTCCCAGTGTGGCCCGGTTTGGCCGAACAGGTAGTGGTGGCAGCGGGAGGCTCCGCCCACCCACCCGGACGCTTCTACACACATGCAGAAGCGTCGCATGCGAACACGAGCGAACCAGTAGTAAACTGGTTAGCAACCCACCACTCCAACAGATGCTCTGGTTACAGAAATCCCTTCATGGCGGATCCTGGGATATCACCCTTGCAAGCATTAAGGCCCTTTATTCTCTTCGAGTGTAAGTATGGACAGAAAACTTATTTTATAAAATACTGGAGAACGTTGGATCATTGTTTTAGAGATACAGCATTTCCTGATTAGATTCCATTAACAATGATAGAACTTCTAATGTATTGCCTTCACTGGAAAAGTTAGGAAACGTTAAGAGATGCATCTGTCTTGAAAATAGTCCATAATGAACTGTATGGCACTATCAAATGTGACATTTTGTGTTATGTCATAAACTATTTTATGATCATTTTATATCACAAAATGTTTCATAACCCTAAAATAACTCTAAAATGGTATAGGGATTCTTGCCTAAGCAGGGGGTTGGACTAGAAGACTTCCAAGGTCCCTTTCAACTCTTCTCCTCTCCTCTCCTTTCTTTGCCAAATTTCATTTCTAGAGGAGTCATGGGTTACAGATATTGGATCTACTCTGTAAGTTAGCCCATTTGAGGTACCACTTTGCCCAGTTAAAGGTTACGGGAATGAGAATTTTAGTATAAAATATTAGTATATTACCCAAAGAGAGCTTCTTAATTGTTCCTGATGTGATGTAAAGTTCTCCTTATCTCTTTCTGGATAAAGCAGGGAACCAGGCCATCTAGCAATAAGGAAGGGATTATGAATTTTGATTCTGACCTTTCTTCCTCATGGTGGATGACAGAAATTAGGAATCAGCATCTTCCATTGGCAGGGATGAGTCAAGAGGAAGGAGAGTATGCCAAACAAGAGATTTTTCAATAGAATGGGAGATTCTGGACAGATTGAAATGAACTATGATTCAGCTCCTTTTACAGAATAGCAACTTTGCAGAGTTAGTTTAATCAAATTGCTAGCAGGCAGTGTATCGGAAGATGGTTTTTAAAAGCCTGGGAACATTTGAAATGTCATAATTAGCAGCTCAACCTGAACACTGCTTTGTATTGAGTGCAATCTACTGCCATGCTATTGCGGCAAGAGATTTGGGGTTAAAACTTACATACGATTACATGTATCCAATTTACTAGAAATGACTTGTGTGTTAATGCGAAGCTCATTAAAAACGAGGCATCGTTTTGGTCTGTGTGTGAGACACACACACACACACACACACACACACACACAAAATTTCACTACAAGCTCCTCTGCAAAAACCTTGAAGTTTCTATGAATGGAGATGGTAAACCAAAACACCACAATATCAAGACCCACAATTTATGCATCCATTGACAGCTCTAGATACAAATGTATACATTTGGGTACACAGATAGTATATGTATGCATATTTTTAGTTTTGTATACAGGTAGTCCTTAACTTATGACCATTGGTTTAATGACTGTTTGAAGTTATAACACCACTGAAAAAAATGACATACGTTTTTCATACATACCACTATTGCAACTTCCCCATGATCACATGATTTAAATTTGGATGCTTAGCAAGTGGTTCATATTGCACAGGTACAGTAAAGGTGGTACCATGCTCAATAGTAGTAACTGTGAGAGGGATCTTGGAGTCCTAGTGGACAACCATTTAAATATGAGCCAGCCGTGTGCAGCACCTGCCAAAAAAGCATAAACAGAGGGATGTGAAGTGTTAATACCACTTTATAATGCCTTGGTAAGGCCACACTTGGAATACTGCATACAGTTTTGGTCGCTGGAGCACAGCTACTATTATCTCTCAGGAAGAGAAGAAAAACGAAAGCAGGGTGTGAGGAACCTGCATTAGTAATTTGGTGGTAGTAACCCCGCAGGCCCGACACAAAAAGCATAATCAAAATGTTGTCGATCCATATTTTTAAAAAAAAAATGGAAAAAGAGAGGCCATTTTAAAAATCCCATTTTTAATCACCCCAGGAATCCACATTCTTGTAATTATTAGATGGTGTTTTTAAATGGCACAAAACCCCAAACACAGATGTTCAATCAAACGTGGCTGTCAGGGGTTAGGGAGGAGATGGTCTAAATATACAAGAGGCAATTATTATTCTGCTTTTTTGTGATGCTGCTCTCAAAAGGATTTACACAGATGAGGTCCTCTTGCTCTCCAAACCAAGAATTGTAAAGGTGAATTTTTGCGAAGTGACTATGGGGAGCCTGATTTGTTGTTTACCCAACAAACCCAAGTTAAAACAAATAAGGGCTTAGGGTGATTGGCAAAACCAACATTAGGCTGGATCCAGGCTTGGGCCTCAAATACATAAAGTGATGCTGCCTGCAGAGGCGCGACATTTATGGTCTCTTAAGCAGGGTTTACCTGAGCTAAACATGTCATCATTTGAGAGATTTATTTCTAATTAGCAAGATCCTGTATTTGAAAGCCAGACAATGAAGAGAATGTTTAATGCAATTTAAGGTGACAGCTGTCTGACAGTTCACATTATAGATCAGTCTCCTTTTCACTGTATCATTTAAACCTGGATGCTGGAACATTAAGGTTTATACCCAACCATGACCAAAAGAGATGTCTTTCACTTTTTCACCAACAATCAACACTCAGATAAGCAGAGTTTAACACCAAGATTAACACTAGACCAACAAATCCAGAAGTAAACAATACCTTAATCAAGGAACTACCAACTCAGAGAAACAAGCTAACAGTAAATAATAGCCTAATCAATGAACATCAAGATCATTCCCACCAACTTTGACAGGGCGTCACTAGTATACAAAAAGAGAGCAAACATCACTCCCTTCTAGCACTGATGATGTTACCTAGTTAGGTAATGAAATGTCTGCAAGAAAATAGCCAAGCTCAGAGACCACCAAGGAGCCCAAGGATTCAATCCTGAGCCACAAATATTCTTCTATTGGTATCAGTTTGTATTACAGGTACTCTTCAATTTACAACTGGTTGGTTAGGGACCATTTGAAGGCACAACAATCCAGTGGGGGAATTCAATTTCTTTTTACTACCAGTTCTGTGGGTGTGGCTTGCTGGACATGGTGTGGCTTGGTGGGCGTGGCATGGGAAGTTTACTGTAAAATCTCCATTCCCTCCCCACTCCAGGGGAAGTTTACTGCAAATTCCCCATTCCCTCCTGCTCAGCTGGGACTCGGGAGGCAGAGAATAGATGGGGGCAGGGCCGCTCAGAGGTGGTATTTGCAGGTTCTCTGAACTACTCAAAATTTCCGCCACAGATTCCCCAAAACTGGTCAGAACCTGCTGAATCCCACCTGTGCAACAGGCCCACTTGGGGGTACTGACAATCCCAATTTGATGCCCATCCCATAGTTACATGACTGCACTTTGGCACACAACAATCAGGCTACATTCATGGCCATTTGGAACATCCCACTGCCACATTTCACAACAATTTTGCAAAACACAGGCATTTACCTCTGGTTTTCAGCAAAACCCGCCCATAGCGAACCACAGGTTCTTATAATGGTTGTGACGTTCACTTAATGACTGCTGCAAAAGGTCATAAAATTGGTTTGGTCAAATGACTGACTCGTTTTATGAACCGTCACAATTCTCAACTGTAATGGGCAAGCTCTGTTACATAACTCAAGGACTATCTTAGTAACGTTCCGGCCCACAACATCAAGTATGTATGATTGAAAGCAAATGAGATCCAAGAGAAAAAAATATAAATAGCATATCAGTTTGGCTAATTCATTGGATCAGGAAATATAGTAAGGCACATAATGAAAGATGGGCTAATCTGGTCTAGAAAATTTGATTTCACATTCCTGCAAAAATGCGCCCTAAGGACTGACATGATCTCTTTTGCAAACTTCACAAAAGGCAAGGGAATGAGGCTTCAATTCCCATGGATGCTGTTGCCCTCTAGTGTTAAGCCCAAGGAAATGTCACATGTTATAATTTATATATCTCTAACCATTCCTACATTTTAAATGTTCACTAAAATAGCATAAGTGTATCCTATCATCACTGGAGATGGCCAAGTGAAGATTGGATGACCATTGGCTGGAACGGTCTGAAGTTTTCTATCTTGGGCCAGAGTTAGAGGCTCCCTTCCTGCCCCAATATGATAGATATATAGAAGACTGCCCACCATATATATCTATCTATATCTCCACCAGAAGAAATGGTGGGCAGTCTTCTGAGGGAAGGGCTGTTCCAAGAGAAATTTTCTCAGAACTGCCATAAAAAGCAGACCGATATAAAGGTTGATATAAGGTAGCAAATTTGGCCAATGGTGGAAAATTGGTAACTCCAAAAACAGATGTGGCTTTTTATTTTATTTTAATGCTTTGGGTGCAAAGCTGCCGGAGGTTTCCACCCAACATAGAACATAGAACATACAGGGAGACTAAACATTTTAACTTAGATCAATTCTTAACATTTCTTCCTTGTTCTGGCCCTACCACATTCTTGAATGCAATCCACACATTTCTCAAAAACCTGTGTACACTTGAGGTTCCCTTCTCCCTTCCAATCTTGCTATGGTTGAACATTCCAAAGCTACACTGTTGTTTAATTAGATGGTGGATGTGAGAATAATATTGGCATATGTAAAAACTCATTTAAGAAATGTTCATCTAAATCCATTAAGAGGAAAACAACAGCTCCAACCCTGGGAAGTCTTTAACCGGCATCAAGTCTTTTCAGTCGGAGAGACAGAGATTCCTGCAACTTTGGTTGTGAAAGGTCCTTCCCTTTTCCCCCCCAGATAACTGGTGTCTCTGCATCTGCTCAACCTATGGGGCTGCAGTGAGGAGGAGGACTTTGTGCAGATCTCTTTTTGAAAACATGCTGGGTTAAAGCCCTTCAGTTTGAAATAAACAATTATGAACCTTATCCATATATTTAATTGATATTGGGATGTCCCACGCAAGCTCCCCACAAAGTAATATCTTCCGGATGTGCACTGCAACTCACAGACTTCCCACCCAGTATGGTGCTTATAGTTTCAATATAGCGTAGTCCTAACACATTAAGAGGCCACCACTTTCTGTCTAAAGAAGTGAGAATTCTTCAGATTTCTCCTGGAATCGACACATTCCAGCAAATATAAACAATTGAAACTACCATATTTTTCGGAGTATATGACGCACTTCCCCACCCCCAAAAAGTGGGTGGAAATGTCTGTGCATCTTATACAGCAAATGTTGCCGAAGCCCCACCCACCCACCGGTCCCCACCCTTTGGCTTCTGCCTTCCAGCAATTTTCCTTCTTGCCGCAAACAGCAAAAAGTGCGGTCAGTTTCAGCAGTCTGATTTAGCACAACTGATTGGTGGTTGAATCTGCCTCCTGGAATTCCTCCTATCAGCTGTTCCAGGCTGCAGGGATCACTGGCATCCATTGGCGCTGGCGCCACCCATCACCACTGCCACCTATCACTGCCTCCACGTGCCTCATTTTCGGCCTCCGCACATCCTGTTTTCAGCCTCTCTGCATCCCATTTTTGGCCGGTTCCAGGCAGCAGGGATAGGTGGTGGCAGTGGCAATCCTCTCTGCCTGAAACATGCTGAAAATGGCACATGCATAGGCTAAAAATGGGATGCACAGAGGCTGAAAATAAGCTGAAAATAGAGGCAGTGATAGGTGGCAGCGCCGATGGGCGTCAGAGATCCCCGCAGCCTGGAACAGCTGATAGGAGGAATCCTGGGAGGCCGATCCAACCGCCAATCAGCTGCTTGTGCTAAATCAGGCTGTGCTGAGGCTGACCAGGCTGTTGGCTGTTTGCTGCAAGGAGGTAAATTACTGGAAGGACAGGCAGATTTTGTTTGTCCTTGTTTTCCTCCCCAAAAGCCAGGTGTGTCTTATACTTCGGAGCATTTTATAGTCTGAAAAAAACACTATTCCTTTCCACTGCAGGATTAATATATTCAACTATTTTAGTGTAGAGTATTTCAACAGCAAATATTTATCATATGATTGTAGTTGCAAGCTGCTCCATGACGAGGGTTGTGATGATAGGGGAGGAAGGAATTGAATCTTTTGGTAAACAGAAGCTTGCTTACAATTTTCAAGTTAGTCAAAAGCTGACAGAATGATTTGTAATAATTGTTTCCTATGTAAGGAGACATTGTAAACCTTTGCTAATGCAGTTCAGTTTTTCAGTTAACTTTTCCACTCCTTTTAAAGTCATTTCTTTTTCTTTAAGTGGTTAAATTGAATTTGGCCTCTGCAGTTGGCAATTTGATCTTACTACTCGGAAATGCCAACACATTGTGGCACGAAAGACCAAGTTTGTAACGGAAAATTACATGCTCCGTCAAATTACCCTTTTCACCTACTGAATTTGACCAGATGACAAAGAGAGAGGACATATTAATGACACAAAAATGTTGTCAACAAAATGGAAAAAAAACCCCTTTCCTTCTAGCATTCAAATACAGGAAATGCAGCAAAGAAATTCTGTATGCATTGCTGTGTGTATAACATACGGAGTCACACAGAAGAATTTCAGACTCCATGTAGTTTCAAAAGTATTTGTTTTCCCATTATTAGGAAAACAACATAAAGAGCCATCTCTCTACTTTTTGCCTCATTTTTAAAAAAGATTTTGAGTGTCCTAACATGGTCCATTTTTTTCTTTTTGATGGTGAACTCATACTACCTACAGTGAAAATATTGTTTGATTATTCAATTTATGGAGATGTACATTTCACACGTGTGACTCTGGACTGTTCACACAGTTAAGACCCAAAAAGCAAGCCCTAGTTCAGAAACCATTTAAAACAATTAGGCGTCTCATGGGAGAATGCAACAAATATCTTACAAGCAATACTAGCATTTCACAGACTCCATCCCTCCATACGAGATCCCAGGTCCAACGCCTGGTATGGGAATGCAGACAAAGTTGATGATCAAGTAGAAACCTTGACCTGGGTATGGGTAGCATCCACAGAAGATACGGAAGGCGAATAAGGACATGTAAATGATGACACCAGCATGCAAATGTCACAACTTACATTCTTGCATGAGACATCAGGATACAAATAATTCTTGGTGGCATTTATGTGATGTCATTGTATGCCTCATTTTGGCACTATCATAGTTTCTTGTGAAAATCACTAACACAGGTCTCTCCAGTGCAAGTCTAACATTTTGACTTATACACACTGGTTCTTCTTTCAATTTATCTTCTTCAATAGTAGTAGGTGCCTAAGATTAGATGAATTTCAAGGACAGACTCCATATTCTACATAGAGAAGATTTCAAGTTCAATCCTTATCTATCACCATTTTTAAGGACTAGGAAGCAGGAGATGGGAAAGACTGCCAGTCAGAATTACTGTCAGTCAGAGTAGTAATTAATCATCTTATGTGACTGTATGCAATGTGCGTGAATGTAATGTGTGTGAACTTCTAATCAACCCTTTCCCACCAGATGTACAGATTGAAACTCTCAGAATTCCCCGCATTAGCAATCATTGAAAATTCTGGGAGCCAAAGCCTCCCATATATCTGGAGTAGATCCACGTAAGGGAAAGGTATCCTGAGCAGAGGTGGGATTCAGCAGATTCTGAACAGTTCTGGAGAACCGGTAGTGGAAAGTTTGAGTAGTTCGGAGAACCGGTAAATGCCACCCCTGACTGGCCCCACCCCCATCTATTCTCTGCCTCCCGAGTCCCAGCTGATGGGGAGGGAAGGGGGATTTTGCAGTAACCTTCCCCTGCCACACCCACCAAGCCCCGCCCACAGAACTGGTAGTAAAAAAATCCCACCCGCTCTCACTCTCTCCATAGAGGACCAAGGGAGCCAATCTACTTGTTGCCTCCTTGTTTTTAGCTACCATCATTGACTTAACTTTTCCCAGAGCTGTCTCCAGTCTGCCATTTCTTTCCCGAAGGCCCAATTCATAGTTTGGTGTGGTTTCCAGATGATGTGAACCCATCCTAGGCTTCCTTGGATGAAGGATCCTGCTCAGTGGGCATAAAGGATCACAGGACTCAAGATTGCTTACAGTGAATCCATCCTTACTGGAAGACCAAGCTTCTCCTTCACCGATTGCTTCTTTTGTGCTTGTACGCAACTGTTCTGCTTAAGCATAGTTTTGTGGCATTGGCAGACAACAATCTGAAATTATTTTGCCCAAACACTGGCAGGAGATAGGAACAATGCCAGCATGATCTGAGGAATGTGCTGGAATGTGGGCCAGAGTTGCAGGAAGGACGGGCTCTTTCCAAGTGGGCAAAGAGGCAAAGTTGTTTAGGATTTTTAGCATGTAGACAAAGAACTAAGGTGAACTTTCCCTTGAACTTCACAGGGTAAATATGGTACTTATACAAATAAATAAATATATTGATCTATATAATAAACTACTCAGAAGCCACTCTTCATGTCATTCTTGGTTTCTTGGATCTGCAAGAGCTGAAACAGTGAGAAGTAGTGGTCTCACTGTGTGTAATTCCATATAATTATTTTTATCCCTTGTTTATAAGCATCTAACTTTAGCCAATTCCATCTCTATCTAACTAAAAACATTATGCGAGAGCCTCAACTGATCAAAGGCATGATGAGGGAAGGAGAGCAGAGGACAACATTTAAAAGCCCAACTGTTGAACATGACTTTCTTTCCTGTCCAGCTATGTATTCACTTACTAGGCCTTCCTCCTTTTTTACACTTCTCTTAATGTTGCTTAGACTGAAAGGGGATTGCATAATTGTTTGCATGTTTATGTCCATTATTATCAATTGCCCACTTAATGGGAATACATGAGGAAATCCATATTACTAATGTAATTCTATTTTATTAAACTACTTGTATTGCTTTTAATGAGTATGGAATCACCTAATCATTTCAAACACTGAATTTTAATTTAGGTAAGGTCCCACATCTCTCTCTCTCTCCTCTCTTCCACACCCAGCTGTCTTGGGGGGGGGGGAGTCTCTCTGATTAAATCAACCCCTTGCACTTTCAAAGATCCAATGCCAATTTCTATTTATGTATTTATGTTCTAAAAAGTGATGATGTAATTATACTATAGTTCCAGCTGTTTAGTGCTAAGAACTGCCGGCATCAAAAATAGCATAAATCTCATAGTTCTGACTTTGGCAACACTCATCATTATGGGAGTTTGCTTCACCCAATATTTTTCTCCCCCCCCCCCTTCTCTTTCCACTTTGCTCTCCTGGTGGAATCTATCTAACGTCTCATAACTGTTGGCCTCATGATCTTCCCTCGTGATTCATTAAGTATCACTTCCATTTGGCAAAACCTGGGTGCTTAGTTTTTATGATTCAATGCTAACAGAAAACTCGGGTGGCTGAGAAGCCTTCCTTCCCATTTTATAAATGAGACTTTTGCCATCCCCGTGTTTGCTTCTGTTGCTATTCCAAAGCACTTGGAATGATATTTTTATAAAGTAACTCCCACCAAGGAGAAGAAATACGGTGCCAGATTCTCCACTGATTGATACATGAATGGCTTAAAGTTTCCGCTTTCGCCCTGTTTTTCATCTATTCCTTCACCTTAGAGATTCATAACCATAAACAGTTGCCACCCAGATTTCCCATTTCTGCCAAAGGAATTCATTACTGCATCCAAAAGTTAAAAACAATGCCTTTCACCCGTCAATTTAGAAAGAGTGATAAGACTAATGATTAAAAATCAGAACTAGCCCTTCCTTGAGCGTGTGCTTAATGTAATCCCACAGAGGGGGGGGGGATGAAATTGGGAAGGAAAAAGTGGGTATTACTAGTTCTCCCCACTGGGGGCACTAGAGATTTTTCACTGCTTCTGCCAGAAAGGATTTTCATGGGGCAGCTGAGTTTTGTTTGGTGGAAATTACTTCTTCCCAGCTTGAATGGCATTAGGCTATGAGACCAGAACTGGGATCCTTCCTCACTCACTACTATCACTGACGTTTCCTTTCAAACCGTAGACAAGGATGGAACTCATTCATTGTTAGCTGCCATTTTACCCCATTACCTGATTCCTATGGGACTCGTCTCTTCCAGAAAATCACTACCATACTCCTAGAAAGAGTAGAACTGACAGGCGAGGGAGACAGAGACACGGGTTGTCAGAGTAGGAACACGGAAGGTCTTGCCTTCTGCCGGTACTTAGCAAAACACATCTTTCTGCATTAGCAACCCATTAGGCAATTTGACATGTTACTAAAACCTGCTCTCTCCTAAATTGCCTATTCTTGTCCCACTTCACATTGGGGAGTGATTGGTGGTTGCTTTGCCACTAGCAGGGAGGAAAGGAAACAATTTAATTCTGCAATCTTGTGAGTACGGTCAGTTCTGATCTACTAGTCCCAGTTCCCTATTGAGGAAGAGAAAGGAAAATAGAGAGCCAGCCAGGTACTTTTCCCTTGCACTCTTCTTCAGGAAGAGCTCCGTCCAAGCCCACCTAGGAATGGAATGGGAAAACAGTGAGTTCTTTTTGCAGCTTGGGTAGTGAGCCGTGAAATGAGAAAATGATTGAAGAGAATAAAGACATAGAGATGCGATGGGTGAAGGTGTTGTCACCCTTTCCCCTGTGCTATCAGTCTCCCAAACTCTACTTTCTCTGTGCACAAAATCAATGCTTGGAAAGATGTGCAGCTGCTGCCATTAGGCCTGGCCTGTTTCTTAGCCATCCTGATTCACTGGGGACTTAATGTGGTAAACATATATACAGGGTGAATGGTAAAGATGCCTGCGCGTATTTCATTGTTATATTGTAGTGGAAACTTTGAGATGGGGAAGAAAGCTCTTTTAATTCATATTATTTCATGAAAGCAACCTTGATTTCTAATTTCATCTCAAACACAAAACTTTCCATTATACATTTTTTAAAAGGATGTGATGATCCATATATAATTGGAGCACTCTTCCAAAGCTAAAATTGAATGTGAAGGGAGAGACTAAGGAGTGATAATGAGTACTCATCATCTGGGGAATATGCTCTGTAAAAAATGGGAATTTAAGTATAAGGCAAACAGAAAAAAAATTCATCTCAAGTAAAATGTCTTTCGGGGTTCTTTAATAGCAGTCAATGGAGCACATGTGGCTTTGCAGACACCCTTACAAGACTGGCCGGAAACATTTTGCTGTTTCCAATGTGATAGGAAAAGATGCTCTTCTCTCCAAGTCAAGCTATTCTCTAGACCAGGGATGTCAAACTCGCAGACCGGATGCGTCACACGCCCTTACCCGGTTTATCAAAGGAGAAAAAAGTTGTGATGCGTCACATGACGATGCCATGACAATGCAAGTTTGACACTCCTGCCCTAGACTATCAATTCGCTAAGATTATTTTTTTTGGAAATAAAAGTACAATGATAAATCAAAGATCAATTTGCTGCCCTTTTTCAAAGTCCCAAATCGTTCAGTTCAGAGGTGGGTATTCAGCAGGTTCTGACCAGTTCTGGAGAACCGGTAGTGGGAATTTTGAGTAGTTCGGAGAACCGGTAAATACCACCCCTGACTGGCCCCATCCCCATCTATTCTCTGCCTCCCGAGTCCCAGCTGATGGGGAGGGAATGGGGATTTTGCAATATCCTTCCCCTGCCATGCCCACCAAGCCATGCCATGCCCACCAAGCCATGCCACGCCCACCAAGCCATGCCACGCCCACCAAGCCATGCCACGCCCACCAAGCCACACCCAAAGAATGGTAGTAAAAAATTTTGAATACCACCTCTGATTCAGTTGTCTAATAGCAAATCAAGCCCCATGCGCATCTATCTCAGTCTTCTAGGGAAATCATGTTTTAAGTAAACATGTTTTGGATGTACAGTACTGCTTTAATCAACATGGTTGAAGAGAGGGATATTAAGAATGAAAAGAAATTAACATGGTTTTCCTAAATTTAAAGGTAAGGAGGCTTTAAATGTTTAACACAATATTTCCAACAATCACATCTTCAAACAGCAGATCTGGAGAAACCATGTTGGAAGAGCATAAGGGAAAGCATGGGACTTGGCCCAGAGTCCCTCCCCGGAATTCCTCCTGTCAACATCAACTCTTTCCCTCCTGGTTGTTAGCTTGAACATGAAATGATTAAAGTATCTCTTGAGTGGACCTCAACTTCTGGTGAGCCCATGGAAGGGAGAGGGATCTTTCTCCCTCCCCCCCTCCCTCCCTCCGTATGTGTGTATGTGTGTGTGTGTGTGTGTGTGTGTGTATACATACATACATACATACATATCTACCCTGTTTCCCTGAAAATAACACCTCCCCGGATAATAAGCCCAATCGAGCTTTTAAGTGCTTGCACTAAAATAAACCCACCCCTGAAAATAAGCCCTCCCCGAAAATATCTCAACACAGCAGCAGCCATAAGGTGACTTCGCTCTCTGCCTCCTGCACCTCAAAAATAATAAGACCTCCCCAAAAATAAGGCAAGTGTTTCAGGGAAACACGGTGTATATCTTCCTCTATCTCCAATAGAGATAGATATAGAGAGATACATAGAGACAGAGATGATAGAGATGAGAAATATAGAGACAGACAAACACCACCCCGAGAGAGACAGAGGTGATCCAGTCATTAAGGCACCAGATTAGAAACTAGTTCTTCAATTCAAGTCCTGCCATACGCATAAAAGCCACCTGGGTGACCTTGGGAAAGTCTCTATCAGCCCAACCCACTTCACAAAGTTCTTGTTCTAGGGAAAATAGGAAGAGAAAGGAAAATTAAATATGTTTGCTACATTATTTATAAAACTAATAAAGTAAGGATTATGTAAATTATGTCCATGAAAGGGCTTCCAGAATTTTTCTCTCACGCTATGCTGCACAAGAGTGTGCAGAGGGGAAGAACAGATGAGTCCAATTGTCCTTGGGGTGACTCGCGTGTAACCGATGAGCTTTTTTCGGCTCTTTACCACTGAGGTCTCTGTTTCAGGAAACTGCAGCGTGTGGGGAACCCCCTAAAATAAAATATTTCTTACACTGTATTCAAATTAAATTTAATCTGAAGAAACAGATTAATCCGTCTGAACATTTCAAATAATGAGCTGTGTTTTATATGGATTCATTCCATATATATGGGGCCCAGAATGAATGCCCTCGCTCTCCTCACTTGTTCTCTGGGGGGACTTGAAGTGCTGATTTTGATCCTCAAAGCTGTAAATTGTTGCAGGCCGAGTTCCCAAGAGGCCACCTCTAGCAAATGCAGCACAGGGAGTCCTCGACTTGCAACCACAATTGAGCCTGAAATTTCGGTTGCTAAGCAAGCGTTAGTGAGTTTTGCCTCATTTTGTGATGTTTCTTGCTACAGTTGTTCATCACTGCAGTCGATCAGTTAGCAACCTGGTTGTTAAGTGAATCTGGCTTACCCCACTGACTTTGCTTGTAATCAAAAGTGATCACATGACATCGGGACGCGGTCATAAATACAGGCCAGTGGCCAAGTGACTGAATCTTCCATCACACGACTGTGGAGGTGCTTCAATGGTCATAAACGCAAAAAGGTCGCAAGTCAGTTTTTTCAGTGCCGTTGTAACTTTGAACGGTCACTGAACGAATGGTTGCAAGTCAAGGACTCTACCAGGAGGCCAAAACCCCTCAGGATCAGGCTCCTAGAAGAAGCTGCTTCCCTCTCTGCGGGCCATGCTAACGGCAGGCACACCCTTTGGGGGAACTGCAGTCAACTGCAGTGTTTCCCCCCCCCCCCCAAGGAAATTAAAATCCTTCCCTTGGACCAAAGCCTTTGAAACTCCTGCCAAGGTCAGCCATCATTTTAACTGCTGTTGTGAGATTTGCCTGCCCTCTTTTCAGCTGCCTCCGAGAACTCCCCCACTGAACGGCCTGCAGGTAAACCATATTTATGGCACATCAGTCTGGGGATGCAGGGGCGCTCAGTGGCTCAGTGGCCCAGACGCAGCGCTCGTCCATCAGGAAGGTCGCCAGTTCGAATCCCTAGTCAGCTGCCTTTCTCTCTTCTCTCTCTGTTCCCCCTCTCAATTTGCCGAGCCACCTTCAAGTGGTCAAAAACTCCTCACTGGCCTAAAACCCGCCGACATTATCCGTCACACTCAAGCCCACGTGCTGCCAAAACTTCACCAAGATTTCAACCTGGCAGCCCGAGGTTCTCTCCCTTAAAAGGAAGCCCAGGCGCCGTGAAACCGCCTACAGCGCTGACTTTAATGGCAATGGCGGCACTGCAAAAACACCCTCCCACCCCACGCAGTTCAATCACTTCGGCAGAGAGATCCAATAGATCGATAATCTCTCCTCACCACCAACCGCCCCTCCCCCCCCCCCGCGATCCCAGCAGCATAAAATGGAGGCGAGGCCCGAAGCCCCGCCCACCAGGGGAGGCCCCGCCCTCTTCCCCTCCAGGCTCCTTCCGACCAAAACATTGGCACGTGCTCCGGCGCTTCTTCGTCACGTGAGGCCGAAACCCTTTGGGCGGGCGGGCGGGGGGGGGGGAGGAGAAAAGCACTACGGCCCGTTAGCCAATAGCTGGGCGGGATCCCGGATGGCAACAAGCGCGGCGCCGGCGGACCAATGACGGAAAGGCAAGGGGGCGGGGCCGGGGGAGTTTCCGCGTCGCCTCCTCCCCTCACAATAACATTAACCGTCGGAGCCGCCGCCGCTCTTGGCCGGGTGAGCAAGGCGGGAGGGCCCCGCTGCCGTGGGCGAAGCGGCGGGGGAGAGGACCGGGGGGAGAGGACGCTGCTCCCGGCGGAGGAAGGAAGGAAGGGGCTGCCTTGGCGGAGAGAGGCGGTCGGTATGGCGGAGACTCCTCTGCCTCTCGCTCGGGCGGCCGAGGGAGCCTTTTGTGTTCCCCGTTGCAATCCGGGGGAGGAATCCTCCGGCTGACGGGGCTGCCTTCCCATCGCTGCCCCGCCGCCCCACCTGTCCCAGCAGAGAGAAGCTGCACGGCGGTTTGGGTTTTATTTTTTGCACGGCGAAGGAAGGTCGGCAGGCAAAAGCAGTTGGTGGCGCGGCCCTTTCCCCTCGAATGAACCGTCTCCTTCGACACGGCGAACAAACAAAAGCTCGCCTTGCGATGGGCCAAGTGGCCTCTGGGCACAGCCGAGTCCCGCGATGGCTACTCGGAAGCAGCTCAGGAACCTGGTCAGAAGCCCAGATTTAACAGAGTCGGAAGGGGCCTTGGAGGTCCTCTAGCCCAACCCCTTTGCTCAAGCAGGAGACCCTGCACCGTTCCTGACAGAGGGCAGCCCAGTCTCTTCTCGAAAGCCTCCAGGGATGAAGCTCCCGCAGCCTCTGGAGGCAACTTCTGTCCCATGGGTTGGTTGTTCTCTCTGCCAGGAAATTCCTCCTTATTTCTCTCCTTGCTCAGCTTCCATCCATTCTTCCTTGTCTGGCCTTGTCTGCTGCTTTGGACAATAGCTTGACCCCCTTCCTCCTCTCTGGGGCAGCCCCTCCAATATTGGAAGACGGCTGTCATGTCTCCCCTGGCCCTTCTCTTCCCTAGACTAGCCAGGCCCAGTTCTTCTAGCCTCCAGTTCCCGCCAATCATCTTGGTTGCTCTTCTCATCCCTCTTTCTAGAGTCTCAACACCCTTTTTTTATAGTGTGGTGACCAAAACTGGATGCAGCATTCTAGGTGGGGTCTCACTTAAGGCTTTATGCAGTGGTTTCAGTGCCTCCCATGATCTTGATTGTATCCCTCTGTTAATGCAATTTAGGATTGCATTGGCTTTTTTGGCTGCCCACCTGCAACAACCTGCTGAAATATTTTCACATCGCTGTCCTTCCTTTTTCTCCCTTCCTTCTCCTTTGAACATGTGTTTTCTTAAGCCCACCTCCTTGTTGCTGATCCTCCAGGGTCAGTTTCTGGAGGACTGTCAGTTCGTGTAAGGTGATCAGAGTCTTGATCTCCCTTATCCTGAAAGTGGTGACGGGGGGCATCTACAACAGGGGTGACAAACTGGCGGCCTATGGGCCGGATGCGTCAAACGCAGGCCACACCCACCCAGCTCCACGAATGGGAAAACAGTCATGAAACATCATGTGACAGCAACATGATGTGGCTTTTTTGACACCCATGATCCACAATGAAAGTTTGATTCCATAACAATATTATTTCCTCATATTTTAATCCACCTGCTCACAATACAGTAATAGTAATTTCCCCCTTAATCCAGCCTCAGTTCATTGATCCTTACCTAGTGTTTGCAAGAACATGTGCTGGAAAATGTGATGTATCCCCAGCATTGACTTGCAGTTGAAAGTTCAACAGCACCTTAAGCAAAAAGGAGATGGGTCCTGTCAAAATCAGCTGATTGCTGTCATTTTCAGCTTCCGTGTCTCTCAAACTAATTTCCTTGCAAGAAGTTCTAAAGTTCACCTCTGCCTAAGAGCAAAATGGTTAATTCGCTTGATTGCTTGTTTCCTCAAGGAAACCATGCCTTTTCTGGGCCAGGACTGGCGATCTCCAGGATGGAGATGGATTAAAACGGAAGATGGCTGGAAGCGAAGTGACCCTTGCAGCTCGGAATTTGAGGACGAAGGCAATCCACTTAATGACATCAACCATGCTATGTAAGTTTTCCAGGAGACATCTTAGACAAATGAAGATGGGGTTCTTCATAAGCTGGATCCTAGAATAATTGGATAGTATAAAACTGCTGTACACACACACACACACACACACACACAAACAAACAATGCCATACTGTCCATCTTATTTAGTCCACAGAGGAAGCTATCTTGAGCCAACGGTTGCATCCCAATGTGGATGGTTCAACATGTCATTCAGCATTGCAGCTGCATACAGTTGAGCCCAATTTTTTTGTTAAGTGAGACATGTGTTAAGTGAATTTTGCCCCATTTTATGACCTGTCTTGCATCAGTTGTTAAGTGAATCATTGCAGTTGATAAATTAGTTACCTGGTTAAGTGAATCTTGCTTCCCCATTGACTTAGTCAGAAGGTTGCAAAAGGTGATCGCATGGTCCTGCGACATAGCAACGGTCATAAATATGAATAAGTTGCCAAACCTGAATTTTGATCACATGAACATGGGGATGCTGGAACGGTTGTAACTCTGAAAAATGGTCATGTCACTTTTTCAGGGCTGTTGTAACTGATCACTAAGTGAATTGTTGTAAGTTGAGGACTACCTGTAATTTTGCTCTTCTGGACTTTGGTTTGTGTGTATGTGCTTTCAATGGGTGGATGTTTCACTCTGGTAATGAAGCCCACATCTAATGTGCAACGGTGGGTTTCACTTATTTTTAGCAACAGTTCACCCCACACGCACACGCACCTTCCGCACATGTACCCGGCCTTTTGCGCATGCACTTTGCTCACACGCACATCTTCTGCACATGCGCCCGCCCTCAGAAACGCAACTGAATAGGACGGCATAGAGCCGGGGCGAGTGGGCGGGCCCACCTGCGATCTCTGCTACCAGTTTGTCTGAACCAGTCCAAGCCGGCTGAAAAGCACCTCTGCTAATGTGGGAATAAACGCCATTTTGTTGGAGGAAAGATCTTTGTTTTTTTCATAAGACATCCAGGCCTGAGTATAATTGCAAGCAAGCCACCTGTGGGGGGGGGGGGATGCCTCACTCCTGGAACCATCCTGCCCGGCATCTCTGTGAAAAGGCTTGGAAAAATGGACCACTCTGAACAGGAGTCTTTATTGAGGCAACCTGCCTGTGTCAATGGTGCAGAGGCAGCAGAGTTGCCGAACAGAGGCAGCGTTCTGCTGAGTGGGATTCGGGGGTTCCTTGCTGAGGCCCCCTTGAAGAGCTCTTTGCTCAGATACCTGAGACAGTGAGAGCCTCCTTGGATTCACCCACCAAACGCTGCTGCTGCTGCTGCTGCTGCTGCTGCTGCTGGGTTACCTTCACCTGCCATTCTTGGGTTACTGCAGCCTGCCTAAATGACAGGCCTGTGTGTGTGTGTGTGTGGTGTTTTTTGATGCAATGTCCTGATCCCCTAGTAAGATACCCAGGAAACAGGCTTTGTAGACTTTCCTCAAGGCCAGACAAGCCCTGATATTGTTTGTTAAGAATTGTTTCTGGGTTTTACACTTTAAAAAAAACCCTCCATTCTTGGGGTAAAGCAGGGGTGTCAAACTCAGGGTGTCATGTGGCGTATCGGAGGTTTTCCCCCATTCACTAAACATCGGGTGTGGCCCTGCATCTGGCCCACAGGCCATGAGTCTGACAGCCCTGGGATAAACCATTTGCAGGTTTCAGTGGAACGTTTTACAGCCAGCAACAATTAATTGCAAAAGATCTTATGGCTGCTTTGAAACACAGCTTAAAATCTTACATAATTGGGGTGTAAACCAACTGTGATCATGTGAATGTTAAAAACTAATACCTTCCTGCTGTTTCTAAACATTTCAATCAATTATTAGAGTAATTGCACAAGCCGTGTACCCTTCATGGTGAGATCCATTTTGGGTATGATAAGGAGAGCTGAAAACTGCTTGTATTTGTTTAAAATATCATGGTGTTCATCTGTAATGTAACAACCCAATTATCTGATGCAGTGTTGCCATGGGGACTTCAGTATTTAAAATACAAGGTGGGCTGTGGGACCCATGTTGCTAAAACTAGGTTTGAGCTGGGGGGGAAAATGAAATTGCAGACTTGGAGGAATGGTATTTTTCACCCAAAAGATGTTCAAGAAATAACAGCTTGAAGATACACACTCTAATTTTCCAATACTAGCAAAAAAAGCAACGAGAGTGCTTTTGCAGGAAAGAAGAGTCGGTGATTTTAAATATTTCTTTATACAAGGACAGAAGTCGTTGGATGTAGTCACCAACCTTTTCTAGTGGAACAAGAAGATATTTTTTACGTGGGGCTTTTTTTCCTCCTTGTTTAATTGTGCCATCTTTTCCCAATGAGCATTCTCTGTATTGGAGGATGCTGGCCTTCCCAGGATTTCTACTGGTTAGAGTTGCAGTCTATCAGAAGGATCCTAGTTGGGGAAGGCTGGACTATAACGTAACTCTCAAAATTGGCTATAATTGATGGAAAATCACTGATAGTAACAGGAAGGCAATGGTGAACTTTGCTTTTAGATGAAAGGTAAAATTAAAAACCAGAGGGCTACATTGCAAAAATACAAGTGACTGCTAAATGATGGCAAAGCAATATTAAGGAAAGCTTCCTTTGCTGCCATCTAGCAATCATCTAGATATTTGTAACCCTATCAAAGAATCTGGAAAACAGTATAGTACAGGGGTGTCAAATTGGATTTCTTTGCGGGCCGGATCAGCATTGTAGTTCCCCGCCAGCTGATGGGGGGGACAGGGAGCAGGGTGGGAAATGGGACGGATGACTCCTGCAGCACCCTGCCAGCCAAAACAGGGCATGGGGGGACATGTGCGCCCCCCCCCGCCTCATTTTCAACCTCCATGGCCTCCATGTGGCCCATTTTCAGCTTTCCCGGCTTCCAGCAGCACTCTGCCTGCTAATAACGGGCCATGTGGAGGTCTCCTGGGGCCTCCACGTGGCCCTTTTTTGACTAGAAGAGTGCTGCGGGAGACGAGGGAGGCTGAAAATGGGCCATGGGGGGGGGGGGGCACACAGCCCATTTTGTCCAGCAGAGGCACTGTGGGCCTGTCCTTTGATAGTTCCAGGCCGGACCTGCGGGCCGCATTTAAGCCTCCCTGGTATAGTATGAAAGTCTTGAAGTTTATAATTCAACTTACTATTTTACCAGCATGTTCATACAGTCCATTTGTTTACTTGAACAAATTAAGAAATCTTGGTTCCTTGGATAAGTATCGTATTTTTCAGAGTATAAGATGCACCTTTTTGTCTTCAAAAAAGAGGCTGAAAATCCGGGTGCGTCTTATACACCGAATACAGCATTTTTTTCCCTCCCGAAGCCCCGCCCCCTTCAACAAAATGGCCATGCATACCCTTATGGAGGCTTTCAGAGAGCTCCTGGGGGCTGTGGAGGGCAGAAATGAGCAAAAAACTGGCCTTTTTTGCCCCCCCCCCCAGCCCCCAGCACTCTATAAGCCTCCATACGGCTATGCATGCTTTTTAAAAAAATGGGCCCGTTTTCGTGAAAAAGGGCCATTTTGGGGAAGTTTGCAGAGTACAAAAACTTTTTTTTTCCTTTCGCAAAGCTCTTTAGTTAGAGTGATTGATGAGAATTAGATTGGTCAAGCTGCTGTGCCAGCAGAAACAAGTCTTAGGTGCTGCAGGTTGTCAGCGATTTCCTTCTCCAGCACATGGATAAATACACCTGGAAACATCTACCTCTCTACTCTCTATCTCTCCCTACCTACCTAATGTATTTCTCTCTCTCTCTTTATCCCTCTACCTACCTACCTACCAGTGGTGGGTTTCCAATTTTTTTAGAACCCCTTCTGTAGGTGTGTCTTGCTTTGTGGGAGTGACTTGCCGACCATGTGACCGGGTGGGAATGGCTTGCCGGCCATGTGACTGGGTGGCCATGGCTAACTTGTAAAATGTGGTGAAACTCACTTAATAACGCTCTTGCTTAGCAACCAAAATGTTGACTCAGAAACTCTGGCATTTGAAGCACGCAAGTCTTAAAGCTGTCAAGTTACAAGACCTTTCCACCCCTAACCCTTTAGAAAAAAAAACCCAGGGGTGTTCAAACTTGACAGCTGTAAGACTTGTGGACTTCAACTCCCAGAATTCCTCCTCTCGCATTTCATCTTGATGATGTGCGGATGGGTGGTGGGAGGGAGCTGGAACGGGTTCTAAACGGCACTGTAGATTTGTGGAACCTCTTCTATAGAAGAGCTTAGAACTGGCAGGAACCCCACCCCTGCTACCTACCTACCTACTCTCTCTCTCTCCCTACCTACCTACTGTATTTCCCTCTCTCTCTCTCTATCCCTCTATCTACCTACCTACCTACTTTTTTTTTAATTTGCCTCTTCAAAACCTTGGTGCGTCTTATACTCCAAAATACGGTAATTCATGATTTAATATCTGGCTTGTTTTAAAACACAAGTTCAAACAATATAGGAAACTAGTTATTTACAGTGTTCCAGCTTAGATTGCTTAACAGTGAGCTTTTATGTATGGGCAAAATAAAGTTAATTTCTCAACATATTATGCTAAAAATGCTGCAGATTTAAAGCATTCTGTTTAGCCTGAAGCTCTCCAGATGTGTACAAGGTAGGGCGCCTCTTAACTCTCCAAATCCTATATTTTGGGAGAAACTCCATGCCTATTATATCAAAAATTTGTCTTTATTCTTCACAGCTGGATCACATAGTTTGCCTCTGAGTAATAGTCACACCGCTTGCCATTTGTAGCTGATGAATTGCAGCTAATTGCAGCAAAGGTTTTGAGTCTTCTGTGCTGCATTGGGCTATTTCATTCATGAGTTCACCCAACCACTTTCAACATAGTTTGCTTCTGTATTAACTTTGTACCTACTGCAGCATGTCTGTAAATTCGCTTTCACCTGGGAATAAATATAACAAACAAGGTTGTGCTTTTCATAGCTGTGTTTTAAACAAAACTGCTCAGGTATAGAAGAATAGGATTGTTTGTCTGCTTCCTTTAAGTCACGGGTGTCGAACTCACATCATCACATGTGACATTTCACAATGTTTTCCCCATTTGTGGAGCTGGAGTAGGCATGGCCTGCACGTCATACATTTGGCCGATGTGCTGCCAGTTTGACACCCCTGCTTTAAGTGTTAACCACTAACCACCCTGCCATCATCATGGCCCTTATGACATCCTCCTCTCAAGAGCCAGAGTGCTAGAATTCCGGTTCCCTAGTGCCCAGCAAGCAGGACTGCTGACCAAGAGTGGCAGGTACTTTGTTCAAGCAGCTTTTGGAAGGCCGTTAACCTTCCTGCCCCTCCACATTTATTTTTTTGTGGGCATGCAGCAATGCATAGATGGGGATTGGATGGGGTATTCCTGATGTTTTCTCTTATTTCATTTAAATCAATTTAAATTGGTTCCTTGGTAGTAGAGAAACGCCTCTTTCATACCTGAATTATTCTTTCTTCTGGCTGATCTGTTCTGCTGTTTTCTGTGGTATTTTGGCAGATTTTTCTTTGTATAAATGGACGCGAACTTAAAGTCCCAGCTGACTGCAAGTTAGCAATGTCAGGTTTCATTTCTTTCTTTGAAATAAATCCAAGGTCTTCGGCCTTGTGCTTCATAGCGCTTGGGCTGAATCTGTTTTCCTATTGAGATAGTTTTCATTAAAATTTGCTATTGGAAGAATCTACTTCTGATTTAGATTTAGATTTATACGGAGCAGATAATTGCTATGCCACAGATGGCTGGCTGTAGTTGTATTTTAAAAAAAATCCAAAGAGAATTTTTTTTTCTCTTCAAAAACTTGGCTCCGTTGCAACGTTGAATTTGTGACACCCTCTTTGCTTTAATAGTTACTGTTTTATTCCTAGAGAAGTGGGCAGAAGTGGGTCCCTGCATCTTCTGTTCTTTTTCTCTTTGATGCTTACTGTGTTCACCTTATACAGTATTTGAGTTTCTTAAATCTGAATTGACAGTGATACATACTTTTCATTTGATACTGAGCTCAGTGAATGGAGAAAATTCCTGTACACAATTTTCGCATCAAAGAATAAAAATAGCAAAGTAGCACCTTTCTTTTCATGTTGTTGCATTGCTTATATTTATAGTTCCAATATTTGTGAAGTCAGCAAACCAAACCATATTGGATTGGGTTCTGGAAAAATAAAAGTTTGCTGTATCTTTTTACCAAACGACTGTTTTTAAATTTTTCTTTATCAAAATTGAATGTGTAATTATAGAATTCACATAGATCGATCATGTCAGGGTACGGATTTAAGAGTTGACCAGCTGCTAGGGTGATGTAATACTGGAATGAGTCAGCAAGGTGTTTGGGCTGATATCACTTTAAGAGCCTGTAATAATAAGAAGAGGCCCTGTTGGGGCATATCTCTAGCTTTCTCTCTGTGCTTCCATACTGTAATAGCTGATTGCTGTTTGAGGTCTGACTGAAGTATGTGTATGTATATATTCTTTGTAGATAAAACCACTATTTAAATGCAAACCTCTGTTTAATGTATTTGTCTCACATAGTAACACTGTGCACATTCTTAACACATCACTTGGTACTTTTTACATTAAGCTCATATTTGAAGGAAGTTTAAAAATATCTTGAATAGCACAAAATACTGGATCTAAAACAAACATAAAATATTGTATGATCCTTGGATATAATTTTTATTGGGAACGGTCTTTTTCTCTGTGGTGCCTGAGCTATTGTTAACTTAATTACTTTGCTTGTAAGGAATTACGTGAATTGCTACTTTATACCAATAATAATTCATATATTCATCTGTTCCAATTAGCAAGATTTGCCTGTTTAAACATGTGGCATCTTTTAAGTCAAAGTGGAATAACAGAATCGGAACCATTCTCTGTGTGAAACGTGTCTCCACACATCTATACCTGGAGGCCAGGAATGTTTTGGTAAATAGAAGAGAGCTCTTTTCTTCTTCCAAGACATCTCTGTCTTTGCGAGTGACTTCATCCAAGTGCTCCACCCTGGTGCTTGTTTAAATATTGCTTGAATGCAGCCTGCTTGGCTCTTCCCTGTGTCAAACACATTTCATGCATGGCCTCTGTGGTTTCCTTTCAGCCTCTTGAACAGCGATGAAGAAATATGCAGCACCGAGTGTGAATTTGCAAGCAAGAAAAGGAAAAAGGATCACTTTAGGAACACTGCAAAATCTCAGTGTAAGCAAAAATTATTTTTCAGTGTTTAATGCCCTTTGCAATTTGACAATAACTTTTGTGCCTCGCAGACCTCTTATAAGTCTGCCCAAAAAATTCTTGTGTATGTGAGAAGCACAATCTAGGTAAGGATTCTTCTGTATGTGTACATGTGCATAAAAAGCTGCATGTAGTTAGGATTTTCACCAAAGTACTTCTTGTTTTAAAAAAAAAAAAAAGCAACGAAGGATTTATCTGACTCACACAGTTGCCCTTCAAGGCTATTCTGCTCTCTACCGGGTGAGCTTTGAAGCAACTTTTCAATGCTCTTTTATTAAACCTTTATTAAAGCAACTGTACACGTATATATGTAAATTTATGTTTTAAGAATTTTCTCTTTTGGAGGATCCTAATAAGGTTGGTCATGACATGAAAAAGAATGTGAAGGATGTGAGTTTTTGTTTTATTTTTATAGTTTTCTTATGTATGATGTACACTAAAGATGACATTTAATTTCATTGTGCAATAAAGTTAACTAACTAACTAACTAATGTATTTTTCAGATTATAAGACGAACCTTTTGTCCTCAAAAAAGAGGCTGAAAATCTGGGTGCGTCTTATACACCGAATACAGCATTTTTTGCCTCCCGAAGCCACGCCCCTTCAACAAAATGGCCGTGCATACCCTTATGAAGGCTTTCAGAGAGCTCCTGAGGGCTGGGGAGGGCAGAAATGAGAAAAAAATGGGCCGTTTTTTGCCCCCCAGCCGCCAGCAGCACTCTATAAGGCTCCATAAGGCTTTGCATGCAATTGTTTTGACAAAAAACCAGACTCGTTTTCATGAAAAACGGGCCGTTTTTTGCTCTTTTTTGCCCCCCCCCCCCGAGCACTCTGCAAGCCTCCCCAAGTCTATTCATGCCTTTTATATGAAAAAAATGGGCCCGTTTTTGTAAAAAATTCACCGTTTTTCAGAGTTTTGTAGAGTGCAAAAACTTTTTTTTCCTTTTTAACTGATGAGAATTACATTGATCAAGTGTTGTGCCAGCAGAAACAAAGTCTTAACGTTTGTCAGCGATTTCCTTCTTCAGCACATGGATAAATACACCTGGAAACATCTACCTACCTACCTACCTACCTACCTACCTACCTACCTACCTACCTACTGTATTTCTCTCTCTTTCTCTCTATCCCTCTATCTACCTATCAGCTACCTACCTACTCTCTCTCTCCCTATCTATCTACTGTATTTCTCTATCTCTTTCTATTTCTCTCTCTATCTCTTTATCTACCTACCTACCTATCTATACTCTCTATCTACCTACCTACTGTATTTCTCTTTCTTTCTCTCCCTCTCTATCCCTCTAACTACCTACCTACTTTTTAAAAAAATTGCCTCTTCAAAACCTTGGTGCTTCGGTGCATCTTATACTCTGAAAAATACAGTAGTTAACTAACTAACTAACTAACTGTGAAGCTCTCTGCTTGTGCCCTGCCTGAAGTATTTTGAGGCATCCACAGCCCTGGTTGAAAGCTTGAAATTTTCTGAGGTAGAATCAAAAACGAATTAGTAGATGTGGCTAAAGACCAAAATGTGACATTGAAAGTGGGTTTCCTAGTCAAATTCACCTTCAGATGATCTCAGGACATTGGCATTTTTACAATGAAACATAAAATTACAGCAATCCAGATCAGTCCAGGAAGTCATATACTGATTTCTAGTTAGAATATAAATCTGAATTGTTGGTTGGACTGATTCCACTTTAAAAAGGGGAGTCTGAATTGGCCCAGAGAAAAATTGGACCTTTCCCTTTTTTAAAGGTGGCTGCAAAAGCTTTTAAATTGTGTAGAATCTCACTTCAGTGTAATATGGTGATTAACTAGAGGAAAGTGAGGAGACGTGAGAAGAACTGGTATGCTAATTACATTTCTGTTGTGATTAGTGAGGCAGTTTTTGCTGGTCAATTTGTTGAATCACAGTCTTTCCCAAAGTCTACAACAATTTAGTTGTTTTAAGTAAAAAGCTTAGTGAGAGCATTCAACTAAACAGAAAGAGAAATAGCTCACCTTAACACCTCCTTTTTCCAGTTGATATGACGTGTATTGAGTCAATATTACCTTCCGTGCTCCACTGATTGTAATTTCATCCTAAGCCAAAACTGTAAATATTGTCCTTTGGTCTCTTCCCCCATCCTGAACTCTTAGATTTGGTAGCAGGTGAAATAACTGCAAGTGTGTACCAGGCATGAAATTTCCTTACCTTCGCTACCGGTTTGGAACCCACCTCTGGTGTGTACCGGTAATGTCGATGAGGACACCATCTAAACACTGATTTACTTTATTTTTTTGGTCCAAAGAGACTGTTTGATCCCTTTCTCTCGATTTGAATGACAGCAATGTCGAAGAGCTGTCCTGTACGTACATCTGATCATCTTTATTGAATAATTATTGAATAATCTAGTTGACAGGACAGCATGGTCAGATACGTGGATTCAATGGAATCATTCATAGAAGAGCCTTAAGACAAAACTTCCTTGATTGATCGATATTAAATCTTAACTGATATTTACATTAGCACTGGATTTTGATTCACACCAGAAGCCTGCTTGAAATGGCTACAGTCCTGCTCGCTAATGCTCTGGTGTGAGTCACTTTAAATTCAGCCAGAGAAATTTATGAGTTGCATAGAAGAGAAATGTGGGCAAGGGTGAATGTTATCCATCCTAATCTTGAAGTGTTTCAGTGAGTTTGTGCTTCTGTTTTCAGGTTTTTATCGTGAAAACTGGATATATGTTCATAAAGAAAGCACCCGTGAAGTAAGTCTCCTGTACAGTAACTGTTTCCAAAAGGAGACCCTCGTTTAACGCATCTCCTCTTGCAGTTGGAGAAAGGGGAAAGGGGTATACAAATGTTAACTCTTTTTCAGGATAGGAACAGGTTGATCGATTTATTCATAATATCTGTAAAAAAATATCTAATGAGACTTGAGGAGCCTCAGTATCAATTATTTTTTTTCCTTTTTTCTTCCCATACCTATATTTGTTATCTTAATTGATTTAAAGTGCAACATTACATGTGGACCTTCCCTCGTGAGAGATAAAAGAAACATTCTAGGCATTGAAGACTTGCCACGGATGAATGTAGCAATAGCACTTAGACTTATATACTCCTTCGCAGTGCTTTTACAGCCCTCCCTAAGTGGATTACAGAGTCAGCCTCTTGCCCCCACAGTCTGGGTCCTCATTTTACCCACCTCGGAAGGATGGAAGGCTGAGTCAACCTTGAGCCTGGTGAGATTCAATCTGCCGAACTGCTGCAGCCGGTGGTCGGCAGAGGTAGCCTGCAGTACTGCACTCTAACCACTGCGCCACCATGCCTCATCAGTGCAGAAGCGGAATGAGCCCTGTTAGGCTTATGTAGAAACTTCCTCTTGGCTTCCCTCCTTTGAACTCCTGTGGTGAAGATGTTGAGGAATTAGGCAGCTTAGAAACCGGTGCATCAGCCGCTGTGTGGATCACGCTTTGTGTAGCTTGTGTAACTTCTTATTCCTGCTTCATCTTCTCCTTTTTAGTACAGGTCCTTCTGCATATCTAACATCTGCTTTCTTTCTTTCTTTTTTGTTTCAAGAGGCATGGCTATTGCACTTTGGGAGAAGCGTTCAATCGCTTGGATTTTTCAAGTGCAATTCAGGACATCCGGAGGTTCAATTACGTAGTTAAAGTAAGATGTTTTGTGTGGCTCTGTGATTGAATTAATTCTTATAATGAACGTGCCATATGCTGTTGACCTTGAAGTGGTTCAGAACAAGTTCTCACTAGCTATCTGCATGTTGATTAGCATAATATATTCAGATGGCCTGGCTCTAAATCTTGCATTAATTTCACTACCTAACTACTTGCATCCCAACTCAATGGATGATATTATTATCGGAGTAGTTACAAAGAAGCTTCTGTACTCCCAGAAGTTTCTCTCACCCAGAGAACCCCTTGGCCAACAGCATTAATCAGCACATGGTCTAAAGTTACTGCTTTGCGCTTTAGCTGCGCCATGGAGTTGGATTCACTCAATATATTTACTTGATTAAACATGCTTAGGATTATGTTGAAATTCAGTTAAGTATCTTTAAATTAAATATTCAGACGTATTGAGCATCTGACCATGCCTCCTTTCCCGGTGGCTTTTGTTGACTTTCTTAATCCTCCTATTGAAATCAGCGGGAAGTGCTGTGATTGGAATGTGCTTAAAATGGCTCAAGCATAGTAATAATATTTGCATATCCCTCATAGATGTTTGATGAAGTAGAGCAAAAACATTTTCTAGACTTCAAAAATATTTTCAAGAGAATGGCTTTGCAGGAGTTCATTCCCCCCCCCCCCATATCTGCTATGCAGGAACTTGAAAACTCCCTTTTAATATGGCATTTTATCTGACAAAACTATCGCTCAGGAAGTGCCTTTGGTTTGAAGTTGAGAGGATTAAAATTGGAGGGGAATTGTGTGTCGCTCTTAAAGTAACTCCTGATGTTAAGAGCGACTGTAGGCAGGTGAAGAAGGTACAAGTTACTCCTGCTGTGACCCTCAAAAGGGAATTTGTACCCATGCAGAGGAGAGCAAGGCACAGATTCAAAGGCCGGCTGCTTTTGAGAACCTCAGAAGAGTTGTTCACTTGCACTCCGCTTGATTAGCCGTAGCTTCGTGTGATTAATGTGTGTCATTTGACTTTAGGTACTGTTTAAGGGTGGCTGTTTTCTTTTAGCTTCTGCAGTTAATAGCCAAGTCCCAGTTGACATCCTTGAGTGGTGCAGCTCAAAAGAACTACTTCAACATTTTGGATAAAATTGTTCAAAAAGGTAAAGCTTGCATCACATATTCTCAGAATCCCAGGTTTGTTCAGTCACCCCAAAAAGTTTGCCAACCGGGGTCTGTGAGAATTCGCTATGGGGCCAAGTCCCCACAGCCATTTTGCCCCAGAACGACTCACTGCAGGAGGACAGGAGTTGCACTGATATCAAAGAAATGATGGAGTAGCATCATTTTTTAAAAGGATGCAAAAGGAGGGACAGAACGTCCCACATTTCAGAAATGAAATGTGAATGGCAAACATTAAAATATTTTTAAATTTATTTTAAATAATTAAATAGAATTGTTAAAGTGTCCTGCAGCGACCTGTCCCATGGCAAGTTGTCCACTGTCAAGTTGGCCATGGTGAGTTGGCCACAAAGTGTTGGCTGTGGCGAGTTGTCCCATTCTGAGCCTCCCTGTAGGGTTATTCATGTTATTTGTAGAGCTGATGAATGCTAGCTAAGGATTACATAGCTGGGTCAAATTACCTGTTCATTTGGAGCAGGTTCTCTTTTAGCTAAGAGAATGAAAAGTTTGTACACTATATTTAAAAGCGGGTTTACTCATCCACCTGTATATATCTTTCAATTCCCATTCCAAGTTTTGGAAGACCAGTATAACCCACGTCTGATTAAAGATCTTCTTCAGGACCTGAGTTCCACCCTCTGCATATTGATCAGGAGTGTAGGGAAATCAGTGCTGGTAGGAAACATCAATATTTGGATTTGCCGATTGGAAACTATCCTTATGTGGCAGCAGCAGCTCAGTAATCTTCAGATGACCAAGGTACACCCAGCTTTTTATTCCCTTGTTATATAAATCTGGAAGAATCATTTGGAAATGCTGGGAGACAAAGTGGGGCATCTTTTCTGTGAGAATCTCATTAAGGATTATCTCCAAGGGTGAAATTCAGCAGGTTCTGACAGGTTCTGGAGAACCAGTAGCGGAAATTTTGAGTAGTGCGGAGAACCGGCAAATACCACCTCTGACTGGCTCCAGTGGCGTGGGAATTGAGATTTTGCAATATCCTTCCCCTGCCACGCCCACCAAGCCACGCACACCGAATTGGTAATAAAAATGTTTGAATTTCACCATTGATTATCTCGCCTTATTTTGTTCTTTAGGACAAGAAAGCATGAAATAAAAAAAAAATCTTAATGTAAAATAGATGATCTGTTGAGAATCAGAAATGGCAATCTAGCTAAAATCTGAAGAAATGGGCAAGGTTTTGTTTTCAGCACTGGATTTTTTTTTTACACAAATCCTATTCTTTCTAATAACTTAATAATATTTTGAGCACCTGGAAATGTAGTATACTGCACAACAAGGGCGTCAAACTCGATCGCGTCACCTGACGTAGCATAATGTTTTTTGCCTTTACAGAGCCAGAATGGGCGTGGCCTGCACGTGGCGCATCCTGCCTGTGGGCCACCAGTTTAACACCCCTCCTGTACGGCAATATATATTTAGCCTATTTCTAATTTTCAGAATTATTGGAACATTTAGTTTTCACTTTAGAATATCATGCTTATTTATTAAGCTTTGCTTTTGATATAAATGTTAGCATTTCTAAATCCTGTTTATGCTTGATGTTTAAATTAATGGACAATTAAGCGTCATGATTTTGATTTTCAGCACATCAACAATGGACTTACACTTAGCGATCTTCCTTTACATATGCTGAACAACATCTTACATAGATTTTCAGATGGATGGGATATCATTACTTTAGGACAAGTGACTCCAACATTATATATGCTCAGTGAAGATAGGCAGTTATGGAAAAAGCTGTGCCAATACCATTTTGCTGAAAAACAAGTAAGAGAAAGTTTTATTGTGCATCTACTTTTGTTTAGTCAGCTTCTGAAACCTGATTCTATGTAAAGAATCAGGGGGAAAAATGGAGAAAGAAAAAGGAAACCAACTTGCTTGCAGTTCCAGAAGGAAGTATGAACAACCATTAGCAGTACTCTTTTGCTCTCTTATGTACATAGTAAACATAGTGGATCAGAAAGAAATCTCTGGTTTCAGCAGAATTTACTTCCATTTAAGTATAAATGTAATGGTAAAGAACATGTACTCACGCTGGCTGGAGAATGCTGGGGGTTGAAGTTCATACATCTTAAAATTACCAGGTTTGAAAAACACTGGTCTATACCCATGTTTTGCTTAGCTTTAATAAGAGTCTATTGTGCTTTCCCAGACACAAGACAGGGTCTTGTTTTCTTTTGACCCCCGAAATAAGCACTTGGCCTTATTTTTGGGAAGTCTTATTATTTTGGAGGTGCAGGAAGCAGCGAGCGTGGTCACCTAATGGCGGCTGGTGGGTTGCAATGTTTTCGGAGAGGGCTTATTTTCAGGGAGGGCTTATTTTAGCGCATGTATTTAAAAGCCTGATTGGGCTTATTATCTGGGGAAGTCTTATTTTCAGGAAAACAGGGTATAATAATTGATAACATTTGCCTAGCATTGCTTGCCATGCCATAACCTAACAATAATTTGATGGACAGGGAGAAAAAAGTAAGTCAGTAATCCCCTAACTTATTTCACAAATTATTTTCTAAAACATTTCTTCTGATGTGTACAAGTTCTGTTCCATTATTGTTATCTGACTTAACTGCTGATGAAACATGATTGCCTTCAAATGTCACTTTTTATGTTCAGTTTTGTAGGCATCTTATTTTGTCAGAAAAAGGTCATATTGACTGGAAGCTGATGTATTTTGCACTTCAGAAATGTTATCCCATAAAGGAACAATATGGAGACACCTTGCAATTTTGTCGTCACTGCAGTATTCTATTCTGGAAGGTAAGAACTATGTAATACTTTGGAGTAAAGAAAAATTATTAGCTGTGTGTTAATATCGACTTCACAGACTCCTGGAGTGATCCTTGTTCTAGTACATAAATAGCTTTCCAAATAAGATATGTGATTGAAGAGTTCAGGTTTGTGCTGTGAGGAATAATGATATGCCTGCAGAAATCACTTTACGAATATACTGTATATATTTCATTAAGAATATACCAAAGTCAGAGTTGCAAGCAGCTTTGATGTTGCTAGATAGTCTGGCAAACATAGTTTTACTTTTCTTTTTTCCTTTCAAACGCTTCCCTACTCTCAGACAGTAGTGAGTATGCAAAAGTTGGCTTTGCAAACAGATCCATTAAATAAATGCGACACTTAGCAAATAATTTGTGTTTGGAAGCCAAGGCGTCCAGAACAAGTGGGATGAGTTTTATCCCGGTGGCCTTGTGTAGCTTGAAATATTTATTGGCCACTTGAAGCTTATAGGAAAAATGTAGGAATTCCTGTGCCATTGTTGGGATGATCCCTATTCACCTTTGCAGCTACAAATCTTGAGGAAGAGGGACTCTCTTTCCCACTTCCTGACATGGGTGAGGTGGGCTATTAAATCTCATCCATAAAAATATACTGTAATTTGAAGTCCTATCTGCCACCCGGCTTCCTCCTGGACATCCTACCTTTCTTTGCTGCTATTCCCCAGTAGCGGTCTGATTCTGGAGGGAGAACATAGATCAGGAGTGTCAAACTGGATTTCTTCAAGGGCCGGATCAGCATTCTCCTCCACGGCCTGCCCAGAGGGTGGGGGTGGCCAAGGGGGAGAGATGGGACGGATACCACCTTCAGCACCCTGCTGCCCCCCCCCCCCCCCAATCCTCTTTTGGCCGGCAGAATGCTTCAGGAGATCGTCCAGGCTGAAAATGGGGTCCACACCCCATTTTGGCTGCCAGAGGCACCAGATTTAACCACCCCACGGGCCCATGGGCCTTGAGTTTGACACCTCTGATATAGATGCTCATATATTTCATTGGTTCGCACTCCGTGTGATATCCAGCATAAATCAGCTGGGTGGCTTTGGGCTACTCACTCTCTTTCTCAGCCCAATCTACCTCACCGAGTTGTTGTTGTAGGAAAAATAGGAGGAAGAAGGATTAGGTGTGTTGGCTGCCTTGTGTTGTTTACAAGCATAATACATAGCAATAGCACTTAGACTTATATGCCACTTCACAGTGCTTTACGGCCCTCTCTAAGGGGTTTACAGAGTCAGCCTGTCGCCCCCAACAATTTGGCTCCTCATTTCACCCACCTCGGAAGGATAGAAGGCTGAGTCAACCTTGAACCTGGTGAGATTCGATCTGCCAGATTGCTGCCAGTAGTGATCAGCAGAAATAGCCTGCAATGCTGCACTCTAAGCACTGTGCCACTGCAGATCCTAAGGACGTTTTCAGCCCGATTTATAAGAAGCCCCGACCTTTTCAGTGACCGTCGTTCACGTGCCTCCAGCTGCTTTGAGTCGTGGAAGTGGGGCAAGAAAAGCCTCATACCGAAAAGGTGCAAATGGGGCTAAAGACTTGATAATAATAGGTCTGGTCAAGAGCAATGACTAATTGCCATCTTAAAAGCTTTCTCTCTTTATTGGTTTATGTCTAACATTTTCCTTTATTGATAAGGGGAACGGATCCATTGGTTTCAGCTCATTCGCTTCCAAGAAATAAGTTGCTAATTTGCTATTTTTAATTTTTTCCCCAAGAAAGGGGAAGTTTTCCCTTCAGTCTTTGTTTGTCAGTAGTGCGCACAGAACACTTTTATAACCATGATTGGCGTATTGGTTCTGTCCAATAAAATCTTCCTCTCTTTTGTTTCACTGCCCTCCTTCCTGTCTCTTCCTCCATGACCTCAAAAGGACTACCAACTTGCTTTGTTATTCAAGGTACTTTTCATCGTACTTTTGACTTGGCTTTTTCTTCTGTGTCCATGATGTTGTAACTGAAGTGAAAAGATGTGTCCTTTATAAGTGGAATGTTCCAACCCTGAACATGCTGTTCTAATAATTGTTGGCATGCCAGAATTGTGTTCCTTAACTTGAGAATCCAGATGTGTGTAGAGTTATCTATTTATAGGGGAAAGGGCGCTTTAAATTGCAACCTTTTGCCCACTTCCACATGGAAGAAATGGCAAGTTTGGTTAACATGCACTTCATGTGCCTTCCTCTGAAAGAGATGTTTCAGATTATTTATGGAAGTTTTAGCTAAGGCCTACGGGAATTAAGAGCACATTACGCAAAGGCCAGTGGATTTTTGACTTTGACTCCCTCAATTATTCGTCAGTCCAGTCTTGGACACAGTCTGTTACACGTGGGCACCAATATGCAGAAAGCCACGTGAGGAGCATATTTGAGCTTTAATGGCATTTGTAAAGTGCCTGTCCTCTATGGACTTTAAATGGCCTGTGTTCCTCCTTTCAGTTTTATACAGCAACGCTGGGAAGTAGACTAAGTTGAGAGAACGACTAAACCCGCATGCTGAATGGTTGTGTGTGCATGTGTGCATCTCTCTCTCCCTCCTGATTTGACATTCTAACTGTGGGTTATTCATGGCAAGAAAAGTGAAACACATAATAAAATCAACGAGGAAATCTGTGTAGGGGAAGGTCATTCTGAGCCCCAGTAAGGTCCAGTTAGATACATGATATAGTTAGTCATAATATAAGAGCTTTATAAGCCATGTTCTCTAGATCTGGGACAGAGAATCTCCCTAACAGCCCCCCCCCCAAAAAAAAATTAGCATTTCAGACAACCTTTTAGGAACAACTGTATTGTTTTGCTTCAATGTGGACTGTTTCCCTTTCTGGGATTTGGGCTTTTTAAAATCTCAGCTTTCTGCTCTCTTATTATTGTAAATTGCCCCACAAAAAGAGTTCATGGGGGTGAGAATTGTTGAAATGCCTACTTAGGCACAGGTGTGGCTTCTCATGCTTCTGAGGTTCTCAAAGGAGGAGGGGGAGGAGGAGGAGGAGGAGGAAGAAGAAGAAGAAGAAGAAGAAATAATCATGATTTGCAATTGAAGTTGCGCGACTACGGAGGAAGAAATCAATGGTTGTAGCAATAGTCATAGGAAACCTTGGAGCAATACCCAAAGAGCTGCCTAGATACATGGAAATTTTGAATTTATTAGACCTGAATCTCCTGATAGGTTCAGAAGTTACCTTAACAGCTCTTAGGTCCTTGGTTAGACTTGAACTGTTAAGTTTTTACCAATCCCAGACTGTGAATCGAATTGAAGATATAACAACAACAACAACAACAACGTTTCTATCATTCAAATAATTTATGGGAAGATAGGGAACGAACTTGATGGTTTAGAATGTAACACAAACTCAATAAAATTGAACTGCAATTCCAGAGATATTTCTCTTGCAGCCACCCAGGTTTTACCTGTTCTTGAAAAAACAAATCTTTTAACTTATTTGAAATTGGCCTGCCTGAAAGGTCCAGCAATATCTTAGGGCCTTATGAAGCATTCTTGGAAAGTAAAAATGATGTGTGGGTTAAAGTGCAGAGACTTACACAAAGGAGCACTTTCCCACTGGGGGAGGGAAAATGAGAAGTCGCCAGAGATGCTAGAAAACACCCTGCAGGGACGGGAGGGCTTGGCGAGAACAATCTCAGCGGTTTGCCTTTTGGAAAAGGGTTATTTCCTAACAAGCCGCACCAAACGAGAGCCGCCATTTTATTAACTGAGGTAACAAGAATTGAAGTGAGAAGTCAAACTGACAAACTAAATAGCAGCTCTTAAAGAAGTTAAATACAAAATTGTTGATCTTTTCACAAAAAATAAGTACTTTAACATCGGCTATTTTCAAAGTCTGAAGAACAAACACAATATTTTTTCCCTGTATGCAGAGAAATGGGGGGGAAATGAACTCATGATTTTTGATAATTAGGCAGGATAAATGGCAGAAAGAAGAGACTCTTAATATAACTTTAGAGAAAGGAACTAAAATATGTTTTCACTTACAGCTGCCATGAAGAATATTGGAACTCATTTTTGTATCTTTTTTCTCTCTCTCTTATTTTTCTTTTACTTCTTTTCTTGCACTTTACAGCTTTCTCTTTAATTTCTTTTCCTCTTTTCTTCAAAATAGATTGAAAGTCATTTCAGTTAGTTTAATATATCTTCGTATTTAACATATCAAAGGTTAAAAGAATGATTAAGAGGGATATTTCTGTATTCAAAGAATGAACTTTGTAAAAAATAATGTGTCTTCAGATGCAAAAAGATGGATCGATTGATCAATAGATGAAAGAATGTGAGTTGGGTGGTGGGTTGGTCAGTTAGGGTTTCTTAGGGCAGTGTTTTTCAACCTTTTTTGTGCAAAGGCACACTTTTTCATGAAAAAAATCACAAGGCACACCACCATTAGAAAATGTTAAAAAAATTTAACTCTGTGCCTACATTGACTATATATAAAGTGTTTTTCCCACGGCACACCTTACACTATGTCACGGCACACTAGTGTGCCGCGGCACAGTGGTTGAAAAACACTGTCTTAGGGTATTGTCTGTAGACATGGGTGATCTAATAGATAGTCTATATTTGGATTTGAAAAAAGCTCTTGGCAAACGCCATCTCCAAAGGTTTCTAAACAAAGTCAATTGTCCTATAAGAGGACAGAGCACTTTTATGGACTGGCAACCGCTTAAAATAAGCAGAGTAGGAATAAATGGAAAATCCTCCCATTGACAAGGTGTGCAAGGCTGTGCCCACCAGGGATCATGGATGAAATTAAATCTTTAATCTTTACACAGATGATTGAGGGTTAGGGCTGAGTAATGACATACCCATGTTTGCTGTTCAGGATGGTGAAATCAAGAGAAGAGTAGGAAGAGTTCCCGAAGGATCTCTCTCACCTGGGCGGCCTCAGAATGGCAAAAACTATTCTGTGCAAATAATGCATGCTGGCCCAGAGAAATTGGCCACTGCTACTGACTTGGCAGTGGTTGAGTGATGAGGAGTGGAATCTTGGAGTCATAGTGAACAATTTGATGAATATGTCAACCCACTGGCAGTGGTTGTAAACGAAGCAAAAACCTCGCTGGGTGTGGTTAGGAGGAGGAGGACTGAAAATAAAACCGCTGGTGTTGAAAAGCCTAAAAGATGCCTCAGGTGAGGCTTCACTTGGGGGATTGGATGCAGCGTTTGAACACTGGAAAAGAAAACTATAAAATTGGAAATGGCGGAAAGGACACCAAAGGGATTGGAGCATCTCCTTTACCAGATAAAAACCGGGCTCTTTTAGCCCAGAACAAAGGAGTAGCAGTGTATAACTTTAAATTGCAGGGATAATATAACAAAATGCTTTCTCCTTCCATCGTATTAAATGAGGTGATATTTATTGGAATTAAATGCCTAGGATGAGAGAACAAAATGCTTTTGATAAAGCACGTAATTAAGCTATGAAACTTCCTGAAGCCGGTTTATTTCATAAATAAATAATATTTCATAAAAGCAGACTGAACTGATGGAAGTTGTCAGTGAGAGCTGATATTGAGGGCTGTCTTCTACTCCTAAATTAATACTTCCAATGCCGGTTGATGGGAAATGAACCATTAGCTGACAATTCTGGGCTTGGGAGTTTTCCAAATACTTTCCAGTTGGCCGCTGTGAGGCAGAGAATACAGGAAATTCTTGACTTACAACCATTCATTTAGGGATTGTCTGAAGTTACAATGATACTAAAAAAAAAGTGACCTATGACTGTTTTATTACATTTATGATCATTGCAGCTTCCCCATGGTCACCTGATCAAAATTCAGACTTTTGGCAAATGGCAGGTATGTCTGATGGTTGCAGAGTCATGAAATCATTTTTTTTAACCTTCTGACAAGCAAAGACAACAGAGAAACAGATTCACTTAATAACCGTGCTATTATCTCAACAAATTCAGCGATTCACTTAACAACTGTGTCAAATAAAGGTCGTAAAATGGGGCAAAATTCACTTAACTGTCTTCCTTAGCAACGGAAATTTTGGGCACAATTGTGATTGTAAGTCAAGGACTACCTGTACCAGATGAGCAGAATATTACAAACTAAGAGAAAAGTGGCTCAATGGCTAAGCTTGTTGATCAGAAAGGTCAGCAGTTCGACGGTTCGAATCCCTAGTGTCACGTAATGGACTGAGCTCCTGTTACTTCTCCCAGCTTCTGCCATCCTAGCAGTTCAAAAGCATGTAAAAATGCAAGTAGAAAAATAGGAACCACCTTTAGTGGGAAAGTAACAGTGTTCCGTGCACCTTCGGCATTTAGTCATGTAGGCCACATAACCACGAATACGTCTTCAGACAGCGCTGGTTCTTCAGCTTTGAAATGGAGATGAGCACCGCCCCCTAGAGTCAGGAACTGCTAGCTCATATGTGCGAGGGGAACCTTTACCTTTACCTTAAAGAGAAAGTTTGAGGACTCTCAGTTCTGATCCAGTAAGGCTGCTGTTATTTTTCTATTGGGGAAATTCATTCTTCATGTTTTTTTCCAGCTGCAAGGTGTTAAAATTCCAGATTTATCCACCAGCCCTCAAAAGTTGAGGATCTTGATATAAAAAGGCTTTTGTGTTTTGACAAGAGAGATGGGGCGATTACATTATTGTTCATGTGTAAGTTTGATCCCAGTACTAGGTGGAGATTAACTCTGCAGAACAATAATTCAATAAGGAACACTTTACGTTGGCACATTGCCACAAATCTTCACAAAAAGTAATTCATGAAGCCTCTTGAGATGAAGGATACAAGGCTTCTCTCTATTAAAAAAAAAACCCTGTACAATTGTGTCAATAATTGATTCTTAAAAGTGTTCCAGATTGAATAAAAAATATATTCTACTCCAGTGTACAAAATGTAGCCTTTCAACAATTATTGTGGCATCGTGGGTGGCAAAAGAGAGAGACCGCCTCCTGCCGATTACCTCCCATAGACTGATTAGATCACACAGGTTAGGCCTCCTCCGGATCCCATCTGCCAGCCAATGTCGGCTGGCGACTCCCCGGGGGAGAGCCTTCTCTGTTGCAGCTCCAGCCCTCTGGAACGAGCTCCCCGTGGAGATCCAGACCCTCACTACCCTCCCGGCCCTCCGCAAAGCCGTTAAGTCCTGGCTGCTCCAGCAGGCCAGGGGGCTCTCAAAATATCCAGCCCCTCGGAAATTGTGACTGTTGTATATTTTAATATGTTGTTTGTGTACTATCCCCCCTCCCTTGTTTTATTGTAAGCCGCCCGGAGTCCTTCGGGAGTGGGAGGCATACAAGCTCAATAAAACAAACAAACAAGCAAAAGTCCCATCTTTTTCTCTAAACATTTTGGTAAATGTTTTTGTTTCTCTTTTTAGCTAATGAGCTTAGGGTATTTTTTTTTTTTAAGTATTCATGGGTAGAAATGGGACACTTGCTATTCCTGGCAATTAATTTTGAAAAAAAGCAAAGAAAGGAAGGGGGTTGTGTGTGTGTTTAAATGACATCTGGATTATGAAGCCAGGATGCCTTCAACTGAAAACATAGAACATAGAATAAGTAAAGTTTTCAAGTCCAACCCCTGGCTTCAGCAGGAGACCTTATACTAATTAACTGGAAACCAGGAATGATTTTCTCTCATTGGAATTGTAGAAACACATATAGAATTAGAGTAGAATAGAATAGAATAGAATATTCTTTATTGGCCAAGGGTGATTGAACACACAAGGTATTTGTCTTTGGTGCATATTCTCTCAGTGTACATAGGGAGAATAAAACACATTCATCAAGAATAAAAAGATACAACACGTAGTGATAGTCAAGGTTACTGATAAACTATGCCGTTGGTTTTTATTTTCCTTGCAATATTGTGTTACTTGCTAGAACTGGGGATTGTAGGATAATAGGAGGGTTTTAGAAAACGAAAGAGACAAGGAGGGCAAGAGTTAAAAAGGATTCTTGCACTGCAGTCAGCCTCAGCCATTTATCAAAACAGATCCGTGCAGAGATCTGCATCACAAGATGACTTTTTTTGTCTTAAATGACCTGGTGGCTGCATGCATTTGTTCTGAATGAATAAAAGGGCTTTGAAAATCTAAGCACTGGGGGAAATGTATTGCTCTGTGGTAGTTAAGGAAATAGAAAGCAACAATCATTCAGTGTGAGACTTTGTTTGTTTTAGTTTTTAAGTGCTTCATGAGAAGAGCGCATTACAAGTAGAAATTCTGGTTTTCCTGTGTGGCAGAGTGCTCCGATTCAAAGTAGCTCACTTCGGAGTGTTAGGTGATTAAGGTCCCAGATTGTGCTAAGCCATAAATCATAGTTTACATGCAAATGGATAGGTTTGTTCCACAAACTTAAACATAAGCAAATTACCCAATTATTGATCAGGTTATATGAGCCTAGTATCACAGATGCATTTTAGTTCATGAACTTTTTGAAAGCTCTTTAGCCAAGTGACAACGCCCTGTCATTATTCTTCAATGTGGGGCCTTTGGAAGGCTTTAAGCCTGACAATTCCAAGCTAGCTCTGCCAGGAGTTTGGAAATTGTAGTCATTAAGCGAGTCATTGAGTGACTGGACTTGATTTTATGAACATTTTACTACAATTGTTAAGCAAATCACAAATCTGAGTTTGGTCTAGTGGTTAAAGCACCAGGTTAGAAAAGAGGAGACTGTGAGTTCAGCTCCTGCTTCAGGCATGAAAGCCAACTGACTCTCAGTCCATCCCACCTCACAGGGTGGTGGTTGTGGGGAAAAGGAAGAAAAAGGAGCATTAGATATGTTCACCGCCTTGAACTGTTTCTGAAAATAATAAAGGTGGGATATAATTTAATAAATACATCTGTCTTACAGAACAGAATCGAATACTTTATTGGCCAAGTGTGATTGGACACCCAAGGAATTTGTCTTTGGTGCATATTATCTCAGTGTACATTTGATTTTGCTTGCTGGAAGGTTGCTTTGCTTGCAACCAGTGGTAAATGCAAATTGTGAACACATGACCACAGGAGCAGGCGATGGATGTAACTTCAAGGACAGGTTGTGAGCCACTTTTTTCAAGGTCATTGTAATTTCTGTCTTTAAACAAATGGTTGTAAGTTGAGGACTACCTGTATTTCCCAAAATCTTTCTAGGAGAGATCAAATCAACTTTTTTTTCCCAGCCAAGAATTATGCTTGGCCTTTGAATGGTATGTTGGAAGCTGCAGTTTCGGAGGGGGGGTTGGGACTGAACAAAGGGCCCAATTGACTTAAGTACATGCAAAACAATTATTCCCATATATTTCAAGTAAATGTTTACTGTAGCTGACAGGCTAGGAATAAAGACCAGTGCAATCTCTCCCTCTTGTTTCGTACTGAAAGAAAAACTTTTGGCAAGTATGTTAAGAGGGTAAGTTGTGTCTTGGGTTACAAGCGATGCATTCCTAAGCTCTAGAATTGTTTGTGGGGCCTGAGAGCTGGAGAGATGTTTTGATCTGGCCTCAGTTCTGATTTAAAAATAGACGCAGGAGACTTTGACCCAGATGTTCCTTTGTCTCAGTGCTGCTTCCTGTACAAAGTCCCATTTGGTGGCCAGCAATTTTCTAGTCCATAACAAGAATAACAGTCTTTTTCCTTTCCTTAGGACACGGGTCACCCTTGCACAGCCAATGACCCCACCGGGTGCTTCACACCAGTCTCCCCGCAGCACTTCATAGACCTCTTCAAATTTTAACTGCAACCCGGGGCCGAGGCCGAGGCGTTTTTTGTAAAAGGTTTGCAGCACCAGGCAGTCTGTGAATGGGGGTTTCGTGTGTGTGTGTGTGTGTGTGTGTTCTCCTGATGTGTTTCGAGTGTAATCAGGGTCAAATAGAAGAGTTGCTGGAACTTCCATTAAAACCTTCAATTTCTCAGGAGGAAGAAAAGAGAAAGACAATTCACTTAGGAAGGGAAGATATACCAGAGAGAGAGAGAGGTTTCTGTGAAAGTAATAATTGGAATCGGGCTCTCTGGCTGATAGCCAGCAACACATTCATGTTTTTCTTTGAGTTTCGGTGAGACGTTTGGAGTTCAGTTGTTACTGGAATGAAGAAACTGATGAGTTTCTTTTTACTTGTCCAATTCTAAATATACCCAGTTGGTACATCCTGTAAATACTCCCATGATACTCTTAGGGTTTCTATGTATATATCATGTTGATTGTGAGCATTAAACAAGGGCAAAATGTCCTGTGTATCAGTTGTGCAGCAAAGCCAGCAATTCCGTATTGTAAATACGTTCAGCACAGTATTTATTTTCTTAAAATACCTTCCATTAATTCCACCCCATCTGCCTGTCTCCTAAATAATGTGAGCTGTTGGTATCCTGGCTGCTGAGCCAAGACACTGTTTTCTAGATGTCATCCAATGAAGTGTGTTGAGTGAGCGGTGTATGTGTTTCCCCAGTCTTCTCACTGATGTCTCCTCAAGTCTTAACCGCTTTGAGCAAAATAGGTGATCACGGCTGGGCTTTGAGAGAATGGGACTTGGTTTGAAGAGCGCTGTTGAAGCTTTGCTGTGAACATCTTGGCTAGCTTCTCTGAAGTGGAAGATAATCTGAATGCCGTCATGGCTACTCTGAGAATGGGATTGGTAGGAGAAGCGAAAGGCAAATTTTCAAGCACTTCCAGTGTTTAGAAACTCTTAAACCACCATTTCCATGTTCCATGGATTTATGTTATGTACCACCACGTGTATTGAATCTAAGTTTCTACCTGAATAAATAATTTCATCTTCTAACAAGAGTGTGGAGTTCTTTATGTTAACACATTACATACTCCTGGTATTAGCATATCCTACTTATAAACATGGATTCTAATGCTATACACCTATATTTGTGTTGATATAAGCTGTGGGGAAAGCCTACCACAAGTTTTCATGATCAGGTGTAATTAATGTTTCCAGTATTTTCATAGCCGTTCACATTAATATATTGCTATAGTAGCCCTATAGGATAGCAGATAACACCATATCAAATTTCAAGGAAAAAATGGTTTCTTAAAGATTGAATAAATGTTGGTCTTCTTTCTACTGTGAAATAATTTTTGATTCTTTGTGGGATAGAATTGCCAAAAGTAACAAGTAATTACCCAAATGCTCAATCTTCCTCCTTCTCATAATCTCCAATAGCTCATCTAAAATTGGATTGAGGCTGGAGAGATCAGAAATTGAGTTTCTCAAGCACTTCTGCCCTGATTTACATACACACCCATGCCCCACCCCCCCAAAATTACACACATAATTTAAATAGAATCAGAAGGGTAAGTTTGTTAGGGTAAACTATCTTTAGGGTAAACTGTAATTTGCTCTTTACTTAGATTATCCCCATCAGATGTCTTTATAAATGTTGCATGCAGGATTGCAGATGTCTATAATAAGCCTTAAAGATGCAATATTTATAATATATTTTATATAATTTTGCACAAAATTCACATTTCCTCATGAAAGAAGTTTCAAAAAATAGGAAAAAAGCCTATATTTGAGGTAAGACCAAATTTTAATGAACTATCCCAAGAGACAGTAGGAAACAAAATCTTACCAAATCTACCGAAAACTTGCATTATGAATGCAAAAATTCACACATATTACGTTGATTTTCAACTGACAAAAGATCTTTTGTTGGAATATCAGTTGCTACCAATTTGTATTCCAGTGAAAAACATGGACCTTCACGCTGCATCCTTTCTTAGATTTCTACATTACGTACATCATTACATGGTTGTGCAATGAGCTTACCAATTGGTTAACATAAAATTTGGTAAAGTCCATTTTTCAGCAAAACCTTTCAAAGTTGCCTCATTGCAAAAGCCACAGCATAGACGGAGCATAGACGGTGGTGGTATGTCAACTTTTGTTTCTCCTTTTTGTAAGCGCATGGTAAATTGTGCTGATGAAGATGAATCCTTCTGGTGTAATAGGGCTATAATCTGAATGGTCCTAGGAGACCTTGCTATTATGGGATGTCTCCCCAATTCCTCCCACAGCTGAGGACGTTCAAGTACAATCACATAAGAGTCACAAATGTTTGCCAGGTTTAAGAGATGAGTTTTTAAAATCTGCTTTGTTTTTTCATGCTTTTGTTTGGGTAGCTTATTTGCGTGGGTGCTACCCGTTTTGACATCTGTGAGGTAGCAGCTGTATTAAATATATAGACACACACACACACATACGCGCATTTTGGGTTACTTTGCCCTTAGAAGGAAAAGAAAACTAAACTTGGTCAAGAACCAAAACTTGCCCGTCCAGCCATCCAGCTACATCATGGTTTGTTTTATAGAAACTGTAATCTCTCTGGGAAAGGCATCCTCAGCTTGGCAGCCTTAAGAAAAATTACTCTATTGGCTTGAACTGAGTTGCCTTGCATGTATATATTTTAAAGTGACAAGTCTAGTTCTGCGCCATGAGCTCTGAGAATAGCTAGAGATGCCCTTGAAGAAAAGGGTGACAATGCTGAGCTAACGGCATGAAATCACGGATGGGGAGCTCCAACAAAAAGACAAAGCTTTTATGGCTTTCCACAAAGCATGAATTTATATTTTGTTATGAAAATGTCTCCCTGGGTCAACTTCAGCAAAAGTCAGGGGTTTAAGCTGTTTCTCGGTTCAAGTGGCTTCTAAAACGTCAGGGGCTTGTTTGGTTAAAAAAACCTGCATCCGTAGTTGGATAGCCCCTCCCTGCATTTCTGCATCCCGGAAGAAGGCTTTTTGTCAAGGAAACTTCCATGCCTCTCCATCTTTCCTATTTTAGTCAGTCTTGGCTTGTCTGACTGTTGGCCTTGCAGTCCTGTTTATTCCTGCCTGAAATTAATTCCTTGCAGTACTTGGTTGAATACAGTTTAAAATCAAGATGAAAGCAGGCACTTCCCACCATTATCCCTTAACTAAGGAGAAGCGGAGGTTTCGGGGGGGGGGGTGTGTGTTTGAAAATCAGCTCCGAGAGTTACAATGAATATTAGACGAATACTGTCAGAAAGACAGAGAGTTTATGTATGTTTTAAATTCTTATTTTAATGAAATAACTTGGGAAAAATGCATCACTGAGAACTAACATTTTCCCTTCGTTTTGGGTTTATCGGAACTTTTCAAAAATGGATCTGTAAAGAGGACACCGATTGACAATCCATTTTCTATCCCTGCTGTGGTAGACAGAGATTGAACCTGCAGCCTTCTACTCTGTGGAAAGTGAGCACAGGTAGTTTTGTGCTCCTAACTTGGGAAGGGGGATTATCCAGGAGACCAAAGATGGCGGTAACACCAGGCCTGCTAAAGAAAATGCAACAAAGCCTTTTTTTTAATTTTCATGTATTTATTTATTAAATGTATATGCCACCCACCTCACCAATGAAGTGACTCTGGGCATCTTCCCCCCCCCCCTCCTCCTCTTCATTGTGTTACCATATCCCTTTTACATAAAATAACAGAGATTGAAAATGTAACCTTAGAGTTAATGGCAGTTTACCCTGCTCCTTGAATTTTGCTATGCTGATTCATATCGGTTGCACTGCAAAGAGCCTTTGAGGGTTTTTCAGACCCCTTTCAGACAGGCTTCAGGACAGGATATGGGACAAAGCAGCACTTATTGGAATGATGGGAAAGATTGGACAAGTGTGCGTGGCATGACACATTACGTTCTTCTGTTTTCTGTGATTTCTCAGTAGTTTTCAATACCAACAATTGTGACACTCTCTGGACCAGTCAGGGGTGCTGATTCCAGTCAACATCTGGGTCCAATCCAGGTGTTGGTCACTATCAAATCCTGCATGGCATGAAGCCGGATTAAATATGGAGCCTTTTTATAATTGCCTTTGCCTGGTTCACTACACTATACAATACACTGGGGATGTTCCAGATCCCATCTATTAAACTCTGCCAATTACTGAGATGCAAAAAGTGAGATAGTTCGGCCACAGCAATTTCCCTTTGGAATATCATATATCCACTGAGATTCATTTGGCTCCAACTCGGCTGGCGCTTGGTAAATTCTTGAAGATTCAGACGCTCCCCTGGCAGGGAGTGTGCAGGTTGGTGAGCTTGTCAAAGCAGGGTGTTTTTTCCCCCCTTGACATTCCTGTGGTTCTATAGTTTATGTTAGATTGCCCTTGGATGAAATGACATTATTGTATTATTGATGATGGTTGGTTTCCAATGCCATATTCACTGGGCAAAGTTGCAATTTTGAGATGGGCAGATTTACAAATTGATAAATATTAAATAAGCTTATAATCATCTCCTGGACTGTAATAGTTGGAAATATTGAGGATTGTTTAGTTGAGTAGCTGGGGTTAGTGAAGCAGACTATTGTGTTAAAAATCCATGTAAGCACCTGATTGGCCAACTTAGGAAAAGGGAATGTTTATTAATCTTTTTTTCTGACTTAGCAGAACAATGTCTTCTGTCACCTTTTTAAGACGCAAGGGCACTCTCATAAAAAATGTACACTATGAAAGGAAATGATTATGTACCACCTAAGACCGACCCTGGCCAGAATCCAAGGTGCAACTAGAGATAGAAGGAACTAAAATTTACAAAAACATGCCCTGCTAGATAATGCTAGAGCCTAAAAAATATGAATGTGTGTATATTTAAATGATGTTATATCAAAAATGTTTTCATTTAAGCTAAGTCAATTATGCTACTGGTAGTACAAAAATAATACAAATCTGATGTTTTTATGGGCCTTCTTCATTTTGAAGGAAGTCAACCCATAGATCTTCTGAGACAATAGTTTATTTCCTAACAGGAAGTAAAGCCTGATTTCCTTTCCTTTAGTGTTGTCGCTATCATGCTTCGTTGCCAATTTATTGTTGCGAGTCTTCTGTTTATTTTTTAAACAGAATTCACTACAGGGAAAAGGCGGGGAAAGAAAAGAAAAACAAGGTTTTTGAGCAACAGTGTCTGCAAATAAAGATATTGAAGAACATTTTGAATGTCTTTGTTTAAATATGTTTTATGATTATTCATTGAAAACAGAAAACAAAGAAGTAATATTTACCAACATTGTTTCCCTATTATATATATTTACACAGCCATTGTTTTCTTAATGTGAATGTTCCCTGGATGCTTCATTATGAAATACGCCACTTGCCTCCATTCCATTACATTTTGCAATGACAGGCAGCTTTTAAAAAGTACACTCACAATCGTGCAAAGTGATTGGAACCATTTCTCAGAAAATGGTTCGCCCAATTTTTTTTAAAGGCATTACAACCACAGAACACACATATTGCAAAGTTCCATTATGAAGCTTTTCTATTGATCTTTTCCAATAAATTATGTTATGGAGTTTAGGAAAAACACATTGGAGTGGTTATGTCGAGAGAGTATATTGAAATAAAAACTGAAGGTTAGTCATGGCTCCTGTCCTGTTAATTTCAAAGCAATTTCTAAACATGCAAATTTTCATATTTTGCTTCAGATCAGGGGGGAAAAAACCAAATTCCATTGGCATCACCCAAGTAAACTCTGAAAAATGTGTGTGTGTGTGTGTGTGTGTGTGTGTGCAAAATAGCATACCAGCCACTCCTTTTTCATACATTATATTCTGGAATAAGGTCTTGCTCTAAAACTGTAGCTGTATAAAGTTAATTAAACCATGATATAATTTAATTATAGTTCTGGAACTGCCTACTTGTGATAGGACCTAACTGATTTGATAGGACCTTGCTGATCTTGTGTTAAAAAGCAACAAAACCCCTAAGCAGCGACAGTCTGCTTAGTCTATGGATGGGAGATCACCAAAAAATCCTCAGCTCATCCCACGTAAGAAATTCTAAAAATACTCTGAAATAAGGCAATGACGAATATGATTCAACGGTGAATGTGTTTGAAGCTTCACATTGGAAAGACTCAAGTGAGTGATTATCTCAACTCTAAACTAGTTGTAGTTAATATAAATTTATAATTAACAGGTTTTTATGCCAAAATTTTCTGTTGTGGTTCTGCAAGTGTTGTCCAGTATGGATAAACCAGATAGGAATCATAACCGGTTGAGCTAATCCTACTTTAATGTAATGTAAATGACAGAATTTTGCAAGGCTGAAAGTAGAATCCTTTCCACTCACCTCCTTTGCAGCGTGAGAAACGGGAGAGGATCCCTTCTGAGCCTCTTGCCCCACCCGCTATCCAGTTCTGGGCTGGGCTGTCTTAAATTTGACTGTTCCCTTGCCGCCTCCTTTTGCCCAGACTCCCAAGGTCATTACAATAGTTGACTGCACGGTTCACAGTACGTACGCTTATTTATTGGACTTAAAACAATCGGAGATTTTAGATGCTTTCAAATGATGCTTTTCTGTGATTTTTCACAATATTTTAGAACAGGGGTGTCAAAGTGGTGTCACATTGTAGCATGATATATTGTGACTCCCCCCCCCTTTCGCTAAAACAGGGGCGGACATGGCCAGTGTCTGGTGCATCCGGCCCTCGGGCCCTGAGTTTGACACCCCTGTTTTAGAGGTCAAAACAACACAATTTTCAATGTGTAAATCTTTTTTTCTCACTGCTTCGTCTTTTTTTCTTTACAGGAAAATAAATGTTTAGGAAAAGGTAGAATAGCTGCACGATGCTATTTGTCATCAGCATTAGGAGCCTCTATCTGGAAGTGCCTAGATTGCTTATTAAGGCTATTGATGTTTGCTTAGATTGTCATAATTTGTTTAGAATTTCAAATTGCAATGGTCAAATTGTTGCTTTGTCATTTTGAACAGTCCCTCATGCATCGCAAGATCTGGTTAGTAAACAAGCAAATACTAGAGCATTAGGAGTCCATGTAATCACCAATTCCTTTGGGGCTACAGGAGCCAATAAAGTGGGTAGAAGCTGTTAAGATGAATATGTAATTAATATCAAAAAGGGCCTTTGCTAAAAGAGAGTTCTGGGAGAAATATGATAGAAAGCCTTTGCCTAGTGTGACATTGCTAGAATAATATGCTGCTTTATCAGCCTGCCGACTGCTATAAATCTGCTACAAAGGTCATTCTTGGTGACCTTACCTGAGCTCTGGAAAAACATGTCCAAAAGTAATTGAATAGTATAGAAACAATTGCTTCAAAATATACTTCAAGTTAGTAAATAATTGAAATATCATGTGTTAGATTTAAATCCACCTTCCCTCGGTTGTCTTCTTTCCTGAAATTTTCAGTGCAGTAAAGATACAGAGATTTCAATAAAGAAGAACGGATCGGTTGTTTTCTTGCAAATCTTTCATAGGATCCCTCAAAAAAGCCTCCCCCCCCCCCCGGAAATTTGTCTCTTGTAATAACTTTTACTAAGCTTTTGATTTTTTAATGTTATTCTACATTATTTTGTTGGCTGTTTAATTTTATTAGGCATTGCATTTTTACTGACTTTTTTCCCTAAAGGTGTGGGAGACAAATATAAAAAATAAGCACCAGATTTTTACTGATTTTTGGAAGAAAATTTTAAGCTAAGATGCTTAAAGGCCTAGGAAGCTGGCTCTCCTAATCAAACCAAAGCAAATCAAATCAATCAGTGGCCCTTACACAACTGTGGCAAACGGATGCATGCAAATCCTTTACAAGTACAGTAAATAATAGCTAGATTCTGCTATATGATACAGTCTTTGGAACATATAATCAATAGAATTAAATGAAAATTTTCATCAGTTTGGTTTTAATTAAGTTTTTATTCATTTGTGAAAATACTATTTTTAAATAGAACTAATAAAATACAGAAAAGGAAACATGAGCATTAAGTGACTAATTAAAGTCACATAAAGCATTTCACCTTCATTGACTTCAAGCCAAGAATTATGCATAGATGAAGTGAAAAGGCAACATGAAAATCATTACATTTGTGCAACTTTCAAGCGATGTTTTTAAAACTAATATAATTAAAATCAAATGGTTACAAAAAGAAATAGGTATATATTGTTTACGGGAAGACTGACACGTATCAAAGTAGTGATACATGAAAAATGCAAATAATAAGTTGTCAAGCAAATATTCACAAAGAAAATTATATTTTAAAAATCTACAAAAGCACATCAATAAATTATATTAAAATTTAATAATTGCCTTTAAGTATTAAGTAGTTCTGCTTTAGGAAAAACATGGACATAAACCAGCCAAAGTGAAGGACACTTATATCCCATGAATTTTGGTAACATACAGAAACCAATGTAATAGTGTGCAACTTTTGATAGGCTCTGTGCGTGTTTATAAAAGAAGATCCATAGCTTTAATATACTAGGCAATACCTTATATATCTCAAATTTTCACTTTAGGCCTGATCTTTGGATGGTTTTTCCTCCTTCCAAAGCACAGAGGATCCAGAATTAAGACCAAATAGACCATATTGCACATTACGGCACACAAAAGGATCCAGCAGAGCAACGGATGGCATTTTAGGGTTTCTATGGTGAGCCTTCACTCAATATATAAATTGCAGTGGAGGTCAGAGAGGAATGGCTTGTGGTCTGGGGGTTTTGTGAAGGCTGCTTTAAAGGATCGCCAGTCACGATTTCAGCCAATGAAGAGAAGAGCTTTTGTAACAGTGGGGCCAAACCATCCGTATCAGTTCCGCTTCTCAGGTAGATTAGCTTCATCCTCACAACTCATTATTAATACTGCAACAGCTTAAGCCAACACATAGGATGCAGATGTGGAGTTTGTTTTACAATAGGATTTAAGTTTTGTAAATCTACCCATCCTTGTCTAGATAAATATAGGACAAATGTGTGAATATGGAATTAAACTGGACATCACAGAAATGACATCAAGGTGAGATACAGGCACTTGACAGGTATAATATGCAAGGCAGAACTTCTGTCTGTCACAGTATAAAAAGGTTTTGATAAATGGTAAGAAAGAAAACATATTTAACTCTTTTAAGTTTCGCTCCTGGATTTGTTTTTATGTCGCATCTTAATGCCAACATACTTTTCCTTCTTTTGAATGGTTATCTTCCCTAAACTGTAAACCAAAGAGATCTTTGCATAAAGAAAATGGCTGCATTCTGGAATTACTTTCAATTAATTTAAAGAAATTAGGGCACACACTAGACATAGGCAGTAAATCACTTTTAACAGAATATGCATATTTGTACAATTTTCTCTGAATTTTAAAGGGGTCTTAATATACTTTTACTTTCAGTGGTTTGGATGCTCTATTTTAATTTTCCCAAAGAAATGTTTTTCTAAATTCTTAGTTCAGCTATAATGCTACTATAAAATCCCATTCCTGCATAGCAACCGTGTTTAGGCTACAATTTTACAATTTGGTATTTGAAAAGAAAAATATTTTTTTGTCTACCATTCCTCAACATAGGACTGATGCCAGTAGCTTGAAATACAATTGTCAATAGAAAAAAGAAAAGCACAAAAGGAATTGTTATTAGCCCACTTTCAAGATTCAGGCTGGTTGTGTCAGCCTCGTCCACCACAATTTTACAATCGGCACTTGATCACAAGATACTGCGTGGCATAAGGGCATCTCGAAATGCAATAGAGCAGCAAGGAAAAATTCTGTATACTCAAAGACATAAGACATGGTGGACGAAGGATATAAAATCTTGTGGTGTGACTGAGAAATAACTTATCTCTGGATTGTAGCCATAATTTGTGTCTGTGTAGTATGATATTTCATTTTTTAATATAATATGAAGCTTTTACCTGGAGGGAGGAATTATACCTTGGAAATGTTCTGCATAGTTATAAAACAGTCTTGTAAAAAAACCTGATTCTTAACAAAGAAATTTTGAACATAGACTTTTAGTTTCTATATTGCTAAACAGCCCATTCTATAAGCAGCGTCATGCAGGCTCAATATCGGTTTCAAGTAAGGATTGGTAACTAAGAGGCAAGAAATATGCTACCATCCTCAATTAGATACTCATTTTGCAGAACCTGAAATCAAATAATAACAATCAAAAGTTTTCTAAGGATGTGGAAGAAAACAGTAAATTTCTCTAACCAAACATTTCTATAACAAACTGTTATAATTCAAGGCACTTTTAATATTTTCTTCATTTTTGAAATCAGTAGTACTAGTAGTTAGCTGAGCAATGGCTCTTTGGTAGCTTCTCATTTAACTGTAACTGTCTTCTCCAATTCAAAATTACTGGATTCCATTCACAAGGACATATGTGTAAAACAACTTTTAACAAGTGTTAATCTCTAGTCTTTGAGGGAACTTCATACATGGAGCAGTCCAGAAGACTGGAAAAGATGCTTATAATGAAGAATGCAAAAAAAGCATTTACCTAATGTGTTTCCTTGTTGATTTGAAGGAAGTTGTTCAAACAAATTCATTGAATCTCTTTCTCCTCTCGTGGGGGCACAAAGGCATACAAAAGCACAGTGTCTTCTATCATGCTAAGCGCATACACGGGACTATTTTCAATAAACGTATGTATAAAAATATCCTGTTGGGGAAAGAACCCCCAGATTAAGCTTAAGAGGACGTTTCTTCTGTTCTCCTTGCACTGTGAAAAATTCTTCTTCTTTAGTCATAAAGTTAGCAGCAGCCAGCAAAAAAATTGTGTAAGAGCAAATTAAACTAAGCATTTGCAGATAGCCAAGACAGAACGTTTGTCTCCATGAAGATGCAAAGAAAGAGCACAACCAATTAAACCTTACATAGCAGCAAAGATAAAGAGGATCATGTGGACAAAGGATACAAGGACAAAGATTGAAAAGCAATGAGTCTATAAAAGGATTGTGCATAAACTGAGTGACAACACTTCTTATAGGCCAGACTTTAGGAAAGGCTTGATTTCTTCAGTTTTCTAAATAATGCAACAGCCTAGAAATACCTCATAATATGCAATGTTATCATCAGCAATGATGGTAATACATACAATGACTCAGCTGAGTAGCAACCTGAAAAGTTTCCATATTATTCAAATTTGCTCAGATAAAGAGCTTTTGCTTCTATTTTTGATACAAAGTGGAGTCATACTATATGCAACTACTTTTGTAAGAATTTGTGCTTAGGCTGACATCCAAGTTGTATTTGCAATATATAATTCAGGATGATTGCACTTCTGCTTTAGCTGAGTGATGGTTCGACACCACCATGTGCAGAAGCATTATTAACATGCAGAAAGTTTTTATTTTGTTGCAAACATGCATCTGTGGCATGTGTGCAACGGAAGAAAAACATTGGTGTTCTTGCACTTCATGTTTGGTTTGGTATTTTAGAAAAATGCAGACGTTTGGCAGGTCAAAATGTCCATCTTAAGAACCATTATAAAGCCGGAACAATGAGGTATCAGCTATAAACTAGCATTTTCACAAAACAGGGAAATCATTCAAAAAATTTACCTGAAGTTCAAGAAATCTAAATCTTACATTAACGCACTCAATATTCAACCAGTGTATACAATCGTTTCAGTTTTTAAAGAGCAACTCAAGATAAGACAGTGTGAATGTGGAAATTATAGGCACAAAGTTGGTATTAAACTTTGTTCAGTGAGGAAATAGGAGGTCTAAGAAACCAATGAGTCAACTATTAAAGAATTTGAACAATGCAGTTCTGCAAAAAGATGCGGTGTTTTGATTTGGTTTAAGTGCAGACATAAATCATCTAACCTAAAACAATATTTAGGACATTCCACGTCTTTTGCAGGTACATGCAGAACAAAGCTTGCACTTTTTCCTATGGCCTGGGTGGATCCGAGTATTCTGGGGTTGGTGACAGCATGAGTGGAAGAGGTTCATAATATCCTAGGTGTAGTCTAGAGATGCAGGTACTCATCATCCCAGATTCAGACTGGCTCTTCTTGCAGAAAAACACGGAATACACTGAAGCCGAAATGCTCTGCTTTGTCATAAGTAACCCTTTATATGCCGTCATTCTAGCTCTTCCCAGTTATCAGTGAGGTTACCTTTGCTCTGCCGCCTGATGCTGACCAACCTCCCGGCTGATTTAATGCTCCACCTTGAACTATTATTCCCTGAGCTTGCCAGGTTCGTGTACTTGGTTGAGCCTTTGGTTTCATCCTCCCAGCCTGACCAAGATGAAGAGTCACTGAGAGTATTTTCTGCGTCACTGAGGTGGTCGCCGGCAGGAATCTGGGGAGGGTCCCATCCTTCAATCTCATCGGGCTTCCTGGAATGGAGGTTCTGTTTTATCACCAAGCTGTCCCAAAATCCACCTTTCTTTTCTGACTTCAAATCTTCTTTAAGTTTCATATTTGTTCTGGGTGACAATAAATAGTTTTATTGGGAATCGTATGAAAAAGGGAGATATTTAATTGCCTAGGTCAGAGTAGATTAACATTGTTTTATCACTGGATGGTTTTTCCAGTATCTTCCTCTTACCATTCAAATTTCACTGAATATATTTAGCTCATTTAAGCATTTATTTTTATATTTCCATCTTTTAAAAAACGGCTAAAGGCAAAAAAGGGTTAACAAAAGAGTAACCAGAATAGTAAAAATTAAAAGTAATTAATTTGCAAGCCCTTCCATTTCTATGAATTGGCAGCTTTAGCTGTATTAGTGGGAATAATGCCAGTTTTCCCCCATGTCCATCTATAACAATCACAGCTCCAATTCAATGCAAATCTTTAAACAGAATGTTTTGTTAACAAAACCGGTACAGAATTTAAGTGTATATTGTCTAATTCAGTGTTTTTCAACCTTTTTGTGCAAAGACACACTTTTTTCATGAAAAAAATCACGAGGCACACCACCATTAGAAAACGTTAAAAAAATTTAACTCTGTGCCTATATTGACTATATATAAAGTGTTTTTCCCACGGCACACCTTACACTATGTCACGGCACACTAGTGTGCCGCGGCACAGTGGTTGAAAAACACTGGTCTAATTTTCTGGAATCTTAGTTACTTTCTCCTGATTTATTGCCTTGATTCTAGCTTCAATAATTTGAGTAAACTTACTACAAGATACGCTTGTTACATTTAGTATCATTTTACACTCCATTATATACATACCCTTTAGATTTTGGAGATCTACATCCTGTTAATAATTGTTGTTCATCATCTTTATTAAATATGGAGGTGACTTCTTTCCATCCCCGAAAACCTGCACCTTGAACCTAATAATGAATAATATAATAAAAATATTTATAAATAATTCCATGAAATATGGCAACACTGTAGAAAAGTTTTAATAGTTAAAGTATATTGTCTTTCATAAGTTTAATTTGAAATTCTATTGTATCTTAGTTGCAACTTGTTTTAAAGCAATTGTTGTGCAATAATAAGGCATTAATAGTAATAAATCCTTAAATTCCCTAAAAGATTTCTATGCTAATTTCTTCTGGCTTTACGTTTTAAAGAATCTGAGAAAAACATTAGACTCAGATTCAGCCCACGTCTCAAGTGGAGACTGGCAGTCTGCTGCTCGCAACTCTGCACAATATTCACTCACCTCCAAATATAATTTTACAAATTAAAATGTGTATTTTTAAAAAACGTTAAAAGTGCCAAATTCTCATGACATTTCTACCACTTTATTTTTTTAAATTACTATATTGGTGTTCCTAATCTGCTTTAATATTTATACGGCCCAGAAAACAATAGCAATGCTTTAGTCATCAATCTAAATATTGCATAGTAATTTTGTAAGTTTTTTAACCTATACTGCTCAAGAATTAGATATGTTAGATTTGTGCTTTAGAGAAAATTACTTGCTTAGATCTACAAATAAAACAAATAAATATTATAAATAACCATTCACCCGGATCAGGATCAGGAACTTCTCACCCCGATGTTGTGGGATGTAGCAGAGGTCCTGAGCCACTAGAGGCTTTTGAGTCTGGTTGAAATTGAACCCCTGAGTAAGGTACTCGTTGTTCTCTGTGCAGATGAATCTTAAAACTTCTTCAGTCATAATTCTGAAGAGAGTGTACTTCTCTTGAAAGAGAGAAAGATCTGCCTATTGGAAAGCTCTTGATCTCACGGCTGTTCCGAAGCGCATGACGGCCAGCAAGCACTTTGCCCAGCTTCAGTTGAGCCCCACCCTGACACAGGCGGCCCCGGCCATGAGGGCTCACGTTTATCCCAGGGGTGACTTGGATACTATACTTAACATCATTACCTAAGCTCCTACGGTGCACGCTGCCTTTGCACACAACTCGGAAAGGATGACTGGTGCGAAATACAGCAAACTAACTTGCAAATTACTCATCATGCTCACGTAAGACATGCCTTACAATCATTGTATTGGACACTATTAAATTTCTCTGTGCAATTCAAAGTCTTGGATTTAATCCATAGATGTTTATATGGCTTAGCATTTACGGACTTACAATCTCCTCCTAATGGGGATGGGCACATCCAATTTATCTGCACAGTACATAATTCTCACCAAGACTTTTGTTTATTCTCAGATTTGTATGTAGGTGGGGAGGAACACAAACAGTGGTTTTCAGCTGTGGGCCCCACTTTATAGAATGGCTACCCTCTGGATGTCAGGCCAGCATCCTCACTGCTGGTCTTTCAGAATCCACTGAAGATTGAATTGTCCCAGAAGGCATTTTGGGAATGAAAACTATCACCATTCTGTTAATTGGATTGTTGTGGATTGCCAAGAATTGGGTGAAATTCAAGGGCCATACAAGTCTAATAAATTATTAAATAAACATTAAAAATGAATAATTATTTGCATTATTGCTTTTGTTTATTCTGATGTTTTGTCTCTGAGAATAGTTTTACACTATTGTACACTGGTGAAAGTCATTTGAGATTCAGCAGTATAAAAATATAAAAAATAAATTATCCTTGTTCTTGTCTTAAATATGAAATCAGTTCATCATATCAGCAGTCAGAATTATGCCATTTTATATATAAGAGTCCAGCTGTGCCTCACTCTGCCTTCCTGGAATATAGCAGAGAATCCATTTTTATTTCTTAGTCAGTTTTAAAAATCTGCTGATTATAATGGGTTTTGCAAAAATTTTGTAAATGTTGAAGCACTGTAAATTTGTAAAGAGAATTTCATGGTTGCTGGCTTTCTATACTAAATTTAAATGATAACATTATTTGGGTAGGAAGAAATGTTTAACTGACTGCAACAAGAGGAATCTCAAGTAAACATTAGAGCATGACATTTAAAAAACTAAAAGAACTTCGAGCCATCCCACTCCAGTCTTCTTTGGTCTCCCTTGGCGGGAAAAAAACCATTAGTGCTTTTATGTAACACTGAGTCCTCACTCTATTACAATATACTATAATGCTGCATATATTAGACATTTGTGTGCCACTGTTTTAGTGATGCTTCTGATTAACAAATACATGTAGGGAAGTTCAGTCTCGTCTGGTAGCAACTTTTGTTTTAGGAAACATTCAAAAATTCTATTGCAGGATGTACTTATACATCAAAGGAAAATTTTAAGTTGGCCTCTTCCTGGAATGTTAAAACAGTTTCCCTGTAGTTTGTTTATGCATTTTGGGGGAGAATAATACGTTTTATGACTTAAATGAAATTCCTGTTATTTAAGTGATCACTTTCCATATTAAAATGCACCATATGAGACAATATATAGCATAATTGTATATCATAATACAACACATTATAAGATGTAATATGTACATATATTCAAACTTTTTTTAAAAAAGTTTTTTATTTTATTAACTTTATTTATGTTAAATTATACTTTAAAAATGTAGCAGAAAAAAGGCACGTTTCTTCTGAACCATTTTCACAAAACAATTACATGGCATTTTGTAATTCAATATGCTGTATAACCATTGTCTACGCTATTGCTATGTTCATCCATCAGTAGATCTCTGTCTCTATATTCAAAGACATAAAGATAGATAATGAAATCTATTAATTCATAATTCTTAATCAGCTGAATCTTATTATGAAATCTTTTGTTCACATGCTAAGTATCAAGCCATTTACAATATTAACATTAATCATGTTATTATGGTTCATCGCACAGTCAGACAGGATTCAGACAGCATTTAATATCTACCTACTGAGTCCTTCCCAAGGATCTGGGAGAGGAAGATGTTGATGTTTGATAGAGGGATCATCGCAGGATGAAAGCTGTTCTGAGTAAAGCTGCCTTTGGCAATTGACTCATGGTGAATTTGTAAATGCTGATGATATTCAAGTCGTACTTCAGTTGTTTTGGGATTGCACCAAGGTGCCTATTTCTATTTGCCTTCTTTTGCCACAGTTGTTCAATTTGTAAGTCTTTGCATTTTGCTATCTTTTCCAGTTCTTTCTCATCTATTCTGCCGTCTCCAGGTACTGCCACATCCATTATCCAGAGTTTTCTGTCTTATTATCGACAATTGCTAATAAGAAAGACAAAGAAAACTCTGGATAATGCCTATAGGTTTGAATTTAGATCCCAGAGTACTCCAGCTTTTTCATTTTCTATAGCTTTCTTTATTTTATGGTCCCACCAGTTCTTGCTTGCAGGCAATGGTATTTCTTGCAGATCTTCCAGTGCAGCATTGTTATTATTATTTTCCCATATTTTTTTTAGTTTAAGACACACTCCCCTTCCTCTAAAAGTGGTGCGCCTTATACAGTGAATGTTGTGAAAGCCACGCCCATCCACTGGTGCATTTTCATCCTCCATGCATCATGTTTTTGGCCTCCGCACACTGTTTTTGAACCGTTCCAGGCTGCGGGGATCGCCACAGCCCATTGCCACTTCTGCATCTCACATTTTTGGCCTCCGCGCATTGCGTTTTTGGCCTCTGCATGCTGTTTTTTATCCATTCCAGGCTGCGGAGATTGCCACAGTACATCATCGCCAATCGCCGCCTCCATGTGTCACAATTTAGGCCTCTGCATTCATTTTGGCCTCTGCACATCACATTTTCAGCTGGTTCCAGCCACCTGGTGATGGGCTGTGGCGATCCACACAGCCTGCAACAGTTGATTGGGGGTATTATGGGAGGAATACCTGCTCGTGCCGAGTCAGGCTGCAATAACATGCTGAAGCTGACCAGACTGTTTGCTGCAAGGATGCTACCTTAGATGGATACTAAGGGATGCTGGTAGCCAGAGGCAGATTTTTTGTCCGCCCCCAGAACTAATGTATGTCTTATACTCCGGAGCGTCTTATACTCCAAAAAATATGGTATTAATTTATTTATTCTTATGGTATTTACATGGTCACCCAACTTGCATCCAGTGATTCCGGTGGCCTACATTAAAATCCATAATGTAACCATAGGCATCTCTCTCTCTCTCTCTGACACACACACACATGTACTGAGTGTGCAGCTTGCTTACGTACAGTGTTGGTGGAGGTGTGGTTCCTTCGTTAGGGGATGTTTTCTACTTGATTGTCTGGGTGTTGGTTGCTGGAGCAGATACGTTGTCTTTTTTGTTTCCTTCTTAGCTTTTCTATTGCCTTTTTAGATTTAGATTTAGATTTTATTAATATTTGTAGGCCGCCCTTTTCCCTGAGGGGACTCAGGGCGGCTCACATAAAATCAGGGAGGGGGAATACAAAACAATGACGAAGACACATATAATAAAAGTAATAAGCAACATACATTCATCATTCGGGAGGGGCAACTATCCTTGTCCCCAGGCCTGACGGGATAGCCAGTTCTTAAGGGCTGTGCGGAAGGCCTGGACGGTGGAGAGGGTACGAATCTCCACGGGGAGTTCGTTCCAAAGGGTCGGGGCTACTACTGAGAAGGCCCTCCTCCTTGTAGTTGCCAGCCGGCACTGGCTGGCCGATGGAATACGGAGGAGGCCCAACCTGTGAGATCTAATTGGTCGCAGGGAGGTAATTGGCAGAAGGCGGTCTCTCAAGTATCCAGATCCACTACCATGCAGGGCTTTATGGGTGACTAATAGCACCTTGAAGCGCATCCGGAGATCGACAGGTAGCCAACGCAGCTCGCGGAGGATAGGTGTTATGTGGGTGAACCGCGGTGCACCCACAATCACTCGCGCGGCCGCGTTCTGTACTAGCTGAAGTCGCCGGATGCTCTTCAAGGGCAGCCCCATGTAGAGCACATTGCAGTATTCCAGCCTAGAGGTCACAAGGGCCCGAGTGACTGTTGTGAGTGCCTCCCGATTCAGGTAGGGTCGCAACTGGCGCACCAGGCGAACCTGGGCGAATGCCCCCCTGTTCACAGCCGTCAGGTGGTGGTCAAACGATAGCTGTGGATCCAGGAGGACTCCCAAGTTGCGAACCCTCTCTGAGGGGTGTAAAATTTGACCCCCCAGCCTGAGTGATGGAATATTTGTCGAATCTTTGGGAGGAAAACACAACAGCCACTCGGTCTTTTCTGGGTTGAGCACAAGCTTGTTAACCCTCATCCAGTCCATAACGGCTTCAAGGCCTCGGTTCATCACGTCTGCCGCTTCACTGAGTTGGCACGGGGCGGACAGATACAACTGGGTATCGTCCGCATATTGATGGTATCTGATCCCGTGCCTACGGATGATCTCTCCCATTTTAAAATGATATGTAAATGAGGTGCATCTCTATGTGGCTATTGATGGCTGATTTATCTAAATGCCAATTTTCCAGCAATTCCCCGAATCTTTTTGGATTTAGCTTGGTCTGGGATGCTTACAATTTCCCAACTGAAACTATGTTGAAGCTTGTCCATGTGCTGTGGCATTAAGAAGTTTTCATCATGCCTCTCGAGTGCTTTTGGTGTGCATAGATGTGGCTCTGCTGCTCTACTGCTGTCTCTCCCACATAATGGCTGTTATAGTTCTTACACTCTATGTTGTACATGAGTTTTTGTCTCCTGGATTACTGGGTCTTTTTGTTTACTTAAGATATTTGGAAGGGCTTTGCTTGGTTTGTGTGCCACCGTCATGCCATGAGGTTGTAACAATCTATGTGTGGCTGTCCCTTATCCCTTTCATAGCATGTCTTGGTTTGTGCCATAGTGGCTTGAGTAGTCAGGCACTTTTTGATAACGTTGTGTAGGTATTCATTTTGTCAACAGATGTTGTATGGGCGATCGGCTTCATTTTTCCGGTCTTCTGGGTTGCTGCAATGTCTTTGTACTCATCTGAATAATAACCATACAGACTTCTCTTGTGGGAGTTGGGATATCATGGAGCACTTGGTTAGCATGGTTTGCTTTTCAGAAGGTTTGCTCTCCTAATCAAGGAACTGTGGGGGAGGAAACTACACCCCAACACTGGCAAGGTAAGCTATTATACATAAACAAGAAGCAAACTCAACACTCACTAGCAATGAGGATCTTATCTAGTTGGGCAATAAAACATCATCAAGGAAACAACCAAGCTCAGAGTGCACCAAGTACTCCCCTGCCAATAATATGCCCCCCCCCCCCAACTGCTGAAGATTTGTTGCATATTTAGAGAAGGTGATGATTTTGGCTTGGGCAAAATTTAAAATCAATTCCTTCTTGTTGCCATATTGAGTGGTTGCAAAGCTCTCTTCAGGCTTACTGGAGCCACAGATAAAATTGCAGCATCAACGGGTGTACAAAAATATACTGATACAGCTACACATTTGTTTAGGAAAACGAAAGCATGCTTCCTTAGATGAGGCCCCAATAATTTACGTATTAAATGAAACTGCAGTCAATACACATTTGATTAACACATTTTCTTATAGATATTACTTTAGTGACGTGTCCATGATTGCTATACTGCATTTTCAGTCTTGCAGCCTCATAAATTTTAAATACCAAAAGCCGCAGACATTTTTCTACTGAAGTGTTTTTAAAGTGTTAGTACAGCTAGTCCTCCACTTATAACCACAACTGGGCCCATAATCTGAGTTGTTGAATGAAGCAGTCATTAAGTAAGGCACCATGTGATTGCTTTGTTTAAAGACCGCCATCTTGGATCTCCCAATAGCAGTCTTTAGGTGACTTAAGTGGTGCATAGGGGAGAGAAGACCCAAGACCCTTAATGGGGGGCAGGAAAAAGGCCAAGGTCTCCCACCATGCTTGGGAGACCTGCGCCCTCTCCTTGCCCCACTGTAGAGAACAATCACAAGAATGCTGGAATTTGCTAGCATTCTCATCAGATTTGAGGTATCCATTCCTTGAGCATGCCATAAAAGGGACCTGAAATCTGGCAATAATTCTAGGGAACTTTACTGTTCCTTAATGCTCAGAATGCTGCCCTTTGTTAGTGTTTTCCCCTTCCCTCCAGAGGGGAAAAACTGTACCAAATTCTTCTGGAGGGAAAAATGCTAACATTTCCTTTGTCAGCCTAATACTAGCCTTCACTAGATTCACTCCAAAAAGCAATAGGGTTTCTATGCTTGGATTGGCACAATCAGACATTGCCAGGATTCTATTATAGCCTTCATTTTTTTGTCATGGTTTAACTGTTTATATGTTTTTGGATTTCTGTAAGTCAGATGTTGAACAAAAACAGCTTTTTCTTTATACAGTTAGAAGTGTACAGCATCTTGGCACTCATGATCAAGCCAAATATGGTGCATAGTTGTATGTTTTCTGGAAATGAAGAATTGCGACGTTGTTAACATTTGCTGAAACAACTTAATTATAGCTATCCAGCATAGCATCATCCAATGCATCAACTGCAGGCTCTGATGCAATCAAATTTGACAATCATGACTTCTTGCTGAGGAATCATTCAATGCAAGAGGGACAGAAGTCCTCCATTACAATTGCATTACAACAAGGTGATAATTGTAAGCTATCGAAAATCCTCAAAACTAAAGTGCCCAAGAAGTGGCTGCTTTTAAGACAATTGCTACAATAAACTTTGAAAAGTGGGGGATTAAGTTCTGCAATAGCCCAGAATAATTATTTACACAATAAAATAAAGATGGCATATCCAAGGATTACTTTGACAGATTTCCTCATTGCGTTACTAAAATAGGACTCTATTTTCTTTAATACTGCAAGTCATAATCTGTTTTCTAGTTTTATTTTTTTAACCCTCAAAATATTTACATATAGAAAATTTTAAAAACAGGTTTAAGGACTAGTTCTTACACATAAAAAGGTAAAGATGACCTTGAGTTTGAGTCTTTGTGACTCATGTAATTTTCATTGCAATATTTGTTACAGAATTAGTTTACTATTGCCTTCTTCCAGATTTGTTTTACCCTCCCAATCTATTCAACAGCTCTGGAATTAGTACGTGGTCCCCCATTAGAACCGGAATGGGAATGGAATACAACACAATACAATACAATAGAATATTTGGCCAAGTGAAATTTGTCTCTTGTGCAAAGCTGTCAGTGTATATGCAAAGCAACAGATTAATATCATCATCATCATCATCATCATCTTTATAATCAACAACAACAACAACAACAACAACAACAGTAATGAAGGTAAGTACCAAAGGGATCTGACCCTGCTTAGATTCGGAGAACAGTTAAAATCAGCTAGATGCTGCCATATGCTAAATGGATTAAACAGCTAAATTTTCCAAAATAAATCTATCTATCCAGCAGAAAAATTGATTATGTAGCATTAAAATTTAGATCACCAAAGCAAAGAAATTAGAGTTAGTATCATACACAATCTCCTAACATAAAGAACATAAACTGACGCTTTATTTTGTTATGAAAAAATATACAGTGTTTCACCGAAGATAGGAACCCCCCGAAATAAGCACTTGGCCTTTTTTTTCGGGGAGGTCTTATTATTTTGGAGGTGCAGGAGGCGGTGAGTGTGGTCACCTCATGGCTGCTGCTGCGTTGCAATATTATCAGGCAGAGCTTATTTTGGGGAGGGGGCTTATTTTAGCGCTCAATAAGCCCTGATTGGGCTTATTATCTGAGGAGGTCTTATTTTCAGGGAAACAGGATATCTAATAATACAATAGTAAGAATGTAAAGATTAATAGAAAATACAATAAATCATCTTGTTACAGTCATAACAAAGAAATCTTGCTTGAACAAATAGTAGTGTGCTTAAAAGATTCCCAACAGGAGAAATCCAAAATAAAGTTTAAATTCACATCTCAAAAATAAACAAACCTTTGTTGCGAGTTGTGAAACAGAAGATGTTACTTCATCCTGAAGACATGAATCCTTGTTCTTAGTCTGAAAAAGAATAAATAACTATAAATTTCAAGAGAGTTTAACAAATGTTTGTGATGAATAAGAAATAACAAGAATAGTTAATATTGTATAAAGATACTATTGGCATATAAATAATGTACTTGGTCCATATTCAATTTCCTCTCCTATTGTTTTGTTAAAAACAGATCTTTCCATGGCAAAACATTCATCAGCACATGCCGCTTGAACAAAGAAGGGAAGCATCCAAATAAACTTAGTAATATAGACCAATTTCTTCACTGAGTTTCGATTACAATATATCTACTACTATGCTAGCTGAACATCTGAGGAAGCACATACCTGAAAGAATAAATACAGAATATACACAGACCAGAGATTACGTTCCGAAAAGAAAGATGAAAGATAACAGAGGTATCATAAATGTCATAGAATTCATCAATATTATGGAAAAAGAAGGCGGCAGTAATGTTTCTAGACTTGGAAAAAGCCTTTGACAATTTGGAACAGGCTGTTTTTACTAGAGGTCTTAAACAGAATTAATCCTGGATAAGAATTTGAAACGTATGGAGAATATATAGCCAAGGCAAGCAGCAAAGATGAAATACTCTCCGCAGGCTTTTCAATTAACTAAGACACAAAGCAAGGATGTCCACTGTCCCCTTTACTTTTTGTGACTACTCTGGAAGTCATGACAAGATATGAAAAGATCATAGATAATTGGAATGAATAAGAAATACAGGATAATATGAAATGCTATGCACTTGATGTAGTACTAAAAAGTAGTACAACATGATTATAAGCACAAAACTCCATAGTTGATGAAATAATAAAATATTTGGTTGCTTTTATGAATATAAAATCAATTAAAGAAAAAAAGATAATAATAACAAGGTGTTTAGTTTACAAAGAAGAAAATGTGAAAAGAGACTGGCTGTGAGATAATAAAAGATCCAATGAAATATTTAGGAGTTTACCTGACAGGATGCAATAATCAAGAAGTAAATAAAAATGTGCGCATGTATATAACTAATAGTTAACGAAGAATAATTTGAATTGTTTCCCTAGAAATCAAGTACTTTATTAGTATATTAACCAACTTTACATTAATTAGTATCAAATCGGATATCACCATATTTTGCAAAGTGCCTTCTTATGCTGGCAGCATCTTCACCCGGAGTAGATCTCATTAGTTCTCATAAATTAAGTTACTCAGGTTAAGCCTGCTTGACAAGCTGTGCCTCCTTCCTAGAGAGTTCTAATAAAAATACAGCTGAAGGAAATGGCATCCAATAGTTTTTGTTTTCTATCAATTTTTGAGGTAAGCCACACATAAATATGAAGGGGCAAATGGATTAGGACAACAGAAGAATCTGGCCACTCTTCTTCTTCCCATTCAAGTCAAGTTCCATCTCACACTCATAGTTCTCACTGTGAACAGTAATAATTATGCAACCAAATACCAAGTGAAATTAAACAGCAACAACAGCAAAATAATCATAAGGAAAACTGGGCTGCTTGAAGTTTGCAAATTTACAAATACCCCCAACTTTAAATCAAAAGATTTACATACTCAAATGAACTTTATTTAAATAATTCTGCATTCATTTCCGTGGACGAAGCAAACTTTTATATGTATATATTCATACTTCTCTTGTAATTTTCAAAGGCCATGCATGCAAGTAACATCCATGTTGCATATTTTAATGGCCTAATTTAAGCTAGTAATGTAATGTTATGCTCTATGGTCAAACTACTGTATTTCTTTCACTAAACATTCAAAGGATAAGACTTATTTCAGCATTCCTGAGGTTCAGCTTGTCTTATGCTGTTTAATACTTTGGTAACAAGCTTTCAGTAACAGTAACTGTGCCAGTTCCTTTAATATTTCTAGAGGAATGTACACACGCATTTTTTTCTAGAATATTATTTTAAAATGTACAGGTACTCAAGGGATTAATTAAACCAGAACACAGCTCTCTTTATAGAGATTAAACTTTAAGCCTACTTTTTGTCTCTTTCATTTATATTAAATAATAATCATTCATTTCATTGTTTATGTTGTGGTAGGAAATGCAAATTACTTCATACAATCTTGCAAATCCAGACTGTCAAATCTGAAGTCTGCTACATTGATTGAAATCTGTTTGAGGTAATAATTGGATTTCCTAAACATAGGCACACTCATATATAGACACACATATATAATGCAAATGTCCTCTTCCTTTTTCTATTTAAAACATTAATTGCTGTCATTTAAGAATTTATTGGCTGACAGGCAGGGAGGGAGGGAGGGAGGGAGGGAGGATGGATTTTTGATAATATCTGCTAGCTTCACACAAGGAAACTCAATTGGGAAGCTGGCAGAGAGTTGGAAATTCCCCCCACGGCTCTTTTGCCCACCTTTGGCCATTAGGTTTCTCTGTTCAGGTAAGGAATTGACCCAATTGGTCACCACTTTTATCCAATTTCTGTTTGGAAATCTTTATGAGGGAGATTTTGTTTTTTAAAAAAAAGACTCAGGAGGAAATATTTGGATTAACAAATCTACAAATATTACAGAATCTGTATGTACAAACATTTCTGCTGGAAAAAAAACATAGTTTCAGTATATAAAGCTATGTAAATAAAACTACATAATTCTACTCCCTATTAGAACATGAGGAAAAGAAAAATATTTATTGTATAGGAAGGGCTCGACAGTTGTGGTTGCCTAAGATAAAAACATCTCACTGAACACACACAAAAAGTCAGTGTTTGGTTTAGCTTGTGATACCTTGACAAGTGTAATTCCAAGCAAACGTTTCCCAAGCAGAAAATAAGAACAATCGTTTAAGAATTTTTTCTTCATAAAAGGATGCCTCTGAATAGTAATTTGTGGCAACAAGTGGCAACTAAATTATCTATTACTGTACTTTCTGCTAGAAAACTTCTTGTATGCAACTGACACTCTTGACTAAACACTATGAATACAGGAAAAAAAATATTATTTCCAGCCTTTTAAAAATATTTAATTACTCCTTGAAAGAAAAGATTTTCTTTACAGATGGAAACTGCTGGAAAATCTCAGCAGTGGCTCATGACTACAGGACAAAAATCAGAAATGTTTGATCCTGCATGCAAGATCAAATCTTTTGAGCAAGAAAAACAAGGTGAACAAAATCTAGTTCAGGTGTAGCTTCAAAAGGGTGTAAAATATCTCAGGTTACCTGCCTGAAGGACAAGGAAGAATTTAGATGTAATTCAAGATCAGTATATACATCCAGCTTTGCATGATTATTTATTTCTTATGAAGAATCTGAGTGGCATTTTAGATTCAAAATAGTCTAAATACACAGACTATTTCAAAAGGAATTCAATGACATTTTTGTTAATAAGTAGAAGGGAAAAATTACAAGTGATGATACATAAAGGCAAATAGCAACCCCCTTCCAGGTAGGTTTTTTTCCATGGAGGATTAAATGGCATCTTTTTGGTTTCATGCATTTTCTCAAACCCTCATTTCCTCCTTTTTATAGATATTAAAGTGTTTGCTGACAGAATAGCATTCTTTCTAATAGTTAAGACAGCGGTGGTGAGACCCCTCCTGAAGAAACCGTCCTTGGATCCAGCTGTCCTTAATAACTATCGTCCAGTCTCCAACCTCCCCTTTGTGGGGAAGGTTGTTGAGAAGGTGGTGGCCTTCCAGCTTCAGCGTACCTTGGAGGAAGCTAACTATCTTGACGCCTTCCAGTCTGGCTTCAGACCCGGTTACAGCACAGAAACCGCTTTGGTCGCATTGACCGATGATCTCTGGAGAGCTAGGGATGGAGGCCATGCTTCCATCCTAGTTCTCCTTGACCTCTCAGCGGCTTTCGATACCATCGACCATGGTATCCTTCTGCGACGACTGCGGGAGATAGGGGTGGGCGGCACTGTTTTGCAGTGGTTCTCCTCCTATCTCTCGGACAGGTCGCAGTCGGTGTTGGTAGGGGGGCAGAGATCGTCCCTGAGGCCCCTAACTTATGGGGTGCCGCAGGGGTCGGTCCTATCCCCCCTACTATTTAACATATACATGAAACCGCTGGGCGAGATCATTCGGAGGCACGGGATAAAATACCACCAATATGCGGACGATACACAGCTGTATCTGTCCGCCCCGTGCCAACTCAATGAAGCGGTGGACGTGATGAACCGGGGTCTTGAGGCCGTTAAAGACTGGATGAGAGCAAACAAGCTGATACTCAACCCAGACAAGACCGAGTGGCTGTTGTGTTTTCCTCCCAAAAATTTGACCAACATACCATCACTCAGGCTGGGGGGACAAAATTTACACCCCTCAGAAAGGGCCCGCAACTTGGGAGTCCTCCTGGACCCACAGCTGACTTTTGACCACCACCTTTCAGCTGTGACCAGGGGGGCATTTGCCCAGGTTCGCCTGGTGCGCCAGTTGCGGCCCTACCTGAATCGGGAGGCCCTCACAACAGTCACTCGAGCCCTTGTGATCTCCAGGCTGGAATACTGCAATGTGCTCTACATGGGGCTACCCTTGAAGAGCATCCGGAGACTTCAGCTAGTCCAGAATGCGGCCGCGCGAGTGATCGTGGGCGCACCACGGTTCGCCCACATAACACCGATCCTCCGCGAGCTGCACTGGCTACCTGTCGATCTCCGGGTGCACTTCAAGGTCCTACTCACCACCTATAAAGCGCTTCATGGTAGTGGATCTGGCTATTTGAGAGACCGCCTTCTGCCAATTACCTCCCTGCGTCCCATCAGATCGCATAGAGTTGGCCTCCTCCGTATTCCATCCGCCAGTCAGTGCCGACTGGCGACTACTCGGAGGAGAGCCTTCTCTGTTGCGGCTCCGACGCTATGGAACAATCTCCCCGTGGAGATTCGTACCCTCACCACCGTCCAGGCCTTCCGCACAGCCCTCAAGAACTGGCTTGCCCATCAGGCCTGGGGATAAGTCTACTTTCGCCCCTCCCGAATGCTGAGTGAATGTTGTGTTTTACTGTTTAATTTACCTTTGCTCACATCTCTTTTTGTATTTGTCCTACACTCCCTTTCCCCTTTGATTGTAAGCCGCCCTGAGTCCCCTCAGGGAAAAGGGCGGCCTATAAATGTGCAATAAATACAAAACAAATACAAAATACAAATAGTATACTAGATAATGTACACGAATGTCACCAAGATAGGGAAGTATCCTGAATTTACAAAATACCCTCCAAATCATCAATTCAAAATCTATTTTTAAAATAAGGCATATAAATATATTATAGATATTTAGCTACTTGCAGACATTTTTGGTTTTTAATTCAAAACATGGGAGATAAAGTTGAAGGAAACTATGGAAAGAATTGGAACCATGGACGGGAACACTCCTACGAGAGAGAGGAGAACCAAACTTTACTTTTTTGCTCAGGTCCTACTGCTGAAGTTAAGAAATGAATAATCCAAACACAGATAAACATGCCTACATAATCCAATTTTCCGTTTACTTGTACTGTATTTTGTCACAAAAGCTTATTTCCCAATTTATATCAGTTATTTAAGTGTAAAAATATTTAACTCTATAAAATTGGCTTCATTCTTTTGATATTCTTTACTAAAATCCATCCAAAAGCATTATCTACTTCTCTCAGTGTGTATATACTAAGGTTTCTTCAATTAATGTAAAATCTAAGCGTCCTAGTTTTAAGAGCCATGGTGGTGCCGTGATGGCACAGTGGTTAGTATGTAGTATTGCAGGCTAACTCTGCCTACAACTAGGAGTTTGATCCAGACCGGCTCAAGGTTGACTCAGCCTCCCATTCAGATTGTTGGGAGCAATATGCTGACCATCCAAATTATATACTGTGACTGTGCAAATATTTCCGGCCATTTTATTTTTCCTTTTATTAATTTACAGATAGCAGCCCATCTTTAGAATTATACTTTTTATACTTTTAATTAGTTTTTAATATTTATAAGACAAATGGTTTTGTTTTAGAAATTTAAAAATTCCTGCCAGTGCAGTTATTTGTTTGACAAATCACTGACAGTTTATGCAGGTTGAAATGAGGGACAGAGGTGTTTCAACAAATGGTATACACTTTTTATAGATATGATTCACTAACAAGAAACTCTGGACCAAGCACAAATAAAGCAGCTACAATCTTGCTGAGTTAACATTGTTATGTCCAATATGAGAAAAGAATAGACAGCAATCCCGTAATTCTTCATTCCAGTGCATGCAAGAATATGAAAGAGTCCCACTGAAAGTCAGAAACTGCTACAGTAGATTTCTATTGGATCACTGCAGCTGTGCATGCAATTATGCAGCCAGGTTCTAATTTTATATACTGTGACTGTGCAAATCCTTTGAAGGAAATGCTTACAGCATGCAGAACTGCACACAAAACATGTGTCTTTAAATTATTAAAATGACTGTGTTTTTTGTTCAAAGAACATTACAGAAGAGTTCAGAAAGTCATCTCATACGAGAACAGTCTTAAACCTTAGGTTTAGCCATTAAAAGAGAAAAAAGTGGCTTAAAATGGGATAAAATCCAATCTTCATTTTAAGAAAGTTTAAGATGACAGATATCTAGTGAACCTTTGATAGAAGAAAAAAAGGAACTGTTCCAAAAAGGAACAAGACTTAGTCAAAAATAAGTAGAAGAATCGTGAAGTATATGACCTCTCTCATAAAGAATCCATTCTCCTAAATCAGAGGCCATTAAATTATAACGTGATTTAATTGCATTAAGGAAGATAGTAAAGAGGATAAAAAGGTTTAATAAAATGTAGAATTACTGTAATAAATTTCGTAAACATGCTGAACTATAGGAAACTGGGCCACAAATAGGTGTTCTGAACAAATAAATAAAAAATCAGATATATTTAAAGAAAATGTACATTGGAAAAATAGAAAAGGTTTATGTTACTATTAGCAGGTGGAGAAATTGCATGGTTATTCAAACCAGGCATATTGGATCAACAAGCAAACAATACAGAAAAAGTTCCATGCCTTTAATACTCCGGGGCTGCCAAATCTACTTCCAATCAGGACTTTTAAGTACATATAGCAGGAATAAGAGCCCTAACAATGTTAATGGTGCCTCCTTTCACAAAACCAGGGTCAATTTCTTTCTAACTGTAGAGTCAGTTGGGCATTTGATCCCACTCTTTAATCTCTTAGAAATTGAAAGTGTGTCACTATCAGAGTTGATCTATGACAGAAACATCTGGACACAAAATATAAAAAATATAGCTTTAGGAAACAAATTTCTTTACCAACTCTACTACTTTTATAAGAGTGCTTATGGCCTTAATGGGCAGGAACAGCCTTTAGCCTCCTGGATCCTCTATTACTCACATGCAATATTATACAGGTAGCCAAGATCAAACCACAGCCGCTTATCCTGAAGAAACTCAATCACAGCTGAAATGTATAAAAACATCAGGCTGGTCAGACATAAATGCTTCAAATGTTTGGTGACCAAACGTTCACCTGTTCTTCAGACGGCCTCAGTTTCCTCAGCAGGAACACTGGGCTTTCTGGGGTTCTACAACCACTGACTATACAAAGGAGGCCAAAATGTTTTACGTAAACTGATCCATGCTCAATGAACAACCCTCCTAAAGGTATGTGATCAACAGATGGAATAAAATATCAACCAAGAAAGAAAGGAGCTAGTAGTGACTATCAAATCTGGGAGAAAAACCGTGCAATTCAGTTAAAGTGGGTATCCTTTTTAGATAGATAATCCATATTGTTACAAGAAAACTACATACATATTAATGAAGTTAATACAAGTTAAAGTTGACTCAAAGGAGACTTTATGTCTATGTAGGTGTTTTTCTGAATGTTTTAGTGTACTTAGGGATTTATGAATACAAGAAAGCAAACACTTTAAGTTGCAGGTAGCATTTAAAGCACAAATTAATACAGGAAAATCATGTTAGACCTCATAGCCTATAACTATCCCTAAATAGGGAAGGCATTACATCAACATTCAGAAACAGACTATTTCTTGTCATAATAATATATAGCTAATACCTTACATCTCTCAAAAATACATGTAACATGTTGCTAAAAGTTTTGAGCATGGGTAGAGAGATAATACTAAACAAGCTCTTTATGGTAGGGAGAGTGCAGGTAGGGAGAAAACCAAACAAACAAGTTATTTGTTACAAATTAAAGCTAAGGTTGAACTTTCCCAGTTTTCAAAAAATAGGAACACCCAGTTTTTGAACGATTGTTTCAGGAAAAGCTGTTATAATTAATAAAGTTATGACCAAGTTAAAGTGAATAATTACATCGCATTACTGGGTCTGTTTATGCTGGAGTATAAAATGGTGCAGGTGTCTCAAAGAGGTACTGTAAGGAGGTCGCTTTCCTTTTTTCACCCCCGTTTCCTAGTCTTCATTTAAGTAAGGAAAACATGCACTCACCTTGCTCAGAATGCAAGGTTAATAACATCTGCACAGGTAAAGCACATGGCCAAATGAGCAAGGACATCAGTTACTTCATCAAAGGCGCAAAGAAGATTTCTCACCCCGCCCGAATGTTGAATGAATGTTGTGTTTTTATGGATAATTTTCTTTTATTCACGATTTTTTTTCCTTTAAGTCTTGTCTTGCACCCCCTTCCCCTCATTATTGTAAGCCGCCCTGAGTCCCTCCAGGGAAAAGGGCGGCATATAAATTCTTAATAAAATCTAAAAAAAAAAAAAAAAAAAGATGACAAAATAACTGCTTCTTGCAAAATAATGTGAGCTTATTTCTTACTAATAAAATGGTAATTTGGGACATGTTGCTTGCACTGAATAGGTTCCAACTACAAAAAAATCTGAGAAATTACCCCTATTGTAATTTATTCAGGTATATTATTTACCAACTGCTAATAGCAATAGCACTTAAACTTATATAGCACTTCACAGTGCTTTCCAGCCCTCTCTAAATGATTTTCAGAATCAGCCCATTGCCTCCAAAAAATCTGGGTGCTCATTTTACCAACCTCAGAAGGGTGGAATGTATTTATAAATTTTTAATGTGGCAATAAGTAATTTATGTTATATTATATGTTTTAAAATTATAATTTTAAATCAACACTAAATATTCTGCATAATTGCTTGGATAATATATTTTGTACATTTCTCTATTTTCATCAGAAATTAATCTCTTAAAGATAATTCAAGTAACATTTAATTCATTTAATTTTAAATGAATTAATGTGTTTAAATTAATAAAATATTTAAGCTCAACCTCAAGTGACCTATATTTACTTTATTAATGTTGTTACAGTATTCCCTTTCAATAAACAAACCTATTATCTTTTAAAATATTATAATAGAAGCCTAGAAAAGTATAACTCACATTGCAATCCTGAATAAACAGGTTTTAAAGTTCCATTATTGTAACTGCCATTAAGTTCAAAGGAGTGACTTTTAGATAAATGAATATAATGCTGCAATATTCCACATAGCAATCCGAGTTACTAAGCCCCTCTGAAATAAGGATGCACAGCTTTGAAAAGATTAGACATTGTACCTAGGTTTCCCTTTTAAGGACCTAAAATTGCACACCTATAGTTACAATCCTAAATAAACTTGACTTCACTAAACAATAGGGAGCTTATGTTAGTATAAAGTAATATGAACAATGACTAAAGAAATTTTAAAAAATGGAACTTTGATGTTATATATGCTGATAGTAGCAAGAACATTCTGGGCACAAAAAAGGAAGGATACTTTGATCCCCACAGTGGACAAATAGCTGCAAAAGTGTTGATGGAGTTAGCAGAGATAACTAAACTGACTGCTTTGATTAAAGAAAAGAACACAATTTTATTTCTGCTTGGAAACTGCTTTTAGACTTTGTTCTTGAGGTGGAAAAAATGAAACTTTGATTTGGGGTTTTACTAATTAGATAAGTTTGTTATAGAAATGGCTATTATATAATAGTAAAAAGCTGAGGTTGTATATTATTGCCTTATTCTATGTGCCAAAAAGAGTTGGAAGTTTTTCTTTTCCTTTCCTCCTACACTTTTTTTCCTCTTCCCCTTTTCCTCTCCTATTTCCCAATTTTTCATTTCTCTTTGTATTTCTGTACTTTATATTTTGCTAAAGAAAATTTGAGAAAAAGTAGAGAAAAATTAATGTAAAAATCTTATATACTTTTAATCTTATCACAAGCTATTGCAGAATTTTTAAAGAACACAAATGAACAGGTTCAAAATGTGTGTGTTCACAAACATGTCTCCAAGTGCTATTAAATGCAGATCATGTAGATTCTATAAGAGTGATAAAAAGTATTTTCATATATATTGACAATAGGCTAGCGTGCTGAAGGGCAACAAGATTTGACCTCAAGTTTTAAGATTCCCTGCTTTGAACATAACCGTGAGAACTTCTACAGTGCACTCTTTCAGAGCTCCTTATTTTTTGTTATGTTCAACCAATATAAGGTGTAATTTTACTCACTTGTATCTAATGAAAAGTATAATTGGACGCCTTAACTCAAAAGCACAGAGAAAAGTTCTCCAAGCATGCAGCAGAGCTTTTAGCACTGCTGAGTGGGGCATTTTTAGGGAAAGATTGAAAAGAGCTTTCCAGAGGATAATCAGCAGTATAGCACATACCAGCTCCTTCTTGCCACAAGCCTCACTGTTGAGGCATCCAAGGGGAACAGAAAGCGATTGCTCATAATGCCAGATCAGAGTTATAAGAAAGAAAGAAAGAAAGAAAGAAAGAAAGAAAGAAAGAAAGAAAGAAAGAAAGAAAGAAAGCCAAGGCGCTTGGCCTGGGTAAAGGCCAGAGGGAGAGAAAGCAAAGTCTGTGAACAAAAGGGGACAGAAACATTAAAGCAGCCTTTCTCAACCCTTGGCCCCTTGGAAGATCTCCGGACTTCAACTCCCAGAATTCCCCAGCCAGCATTCACTCCCTGCATTCGCTGGCTGGGGAATCCTGGGAGTTGAAGTCCGGACATCTTCCAAGGGGCCAAGGGTTGAGAAAGGCTGCTGATTGAAGCTCTTGGGGGCCGCAGAGTCAGCAGCGCTGGGGGGGGGGGGGACTTTTACCTGAGCCGAGAAGGTCCCTGCTGGCGGCGGGGGCGGCCTCCTCTCCTGCCGGCGGCCGTCTTCTTCCTCGGGGGAATCGTCCAGGAGGACCTTGCTGCTCTTGTTGAGCTTCCACATGACGGGCGGAGGAGGCGGGGAGGGAGGGAGAGGGAGCGGAGGAGGCCAAAGGCGGACCGGTCCTTCTTATTTGCGCCTGGGGAAGTTTGAGAGAGAACCGGCTGAAGTGGCGATGACTTTGCTATTCAAGTCACCAGCCCACCAGCTCCCTGGAGAAACGGCCGAAGGAAGCCGAAGGAAGCCGGGGAGCCTTGACTCCCAGAAAAGCCGCTGTCGAGAGGGGGGGAGGGGGGGCAGGGGGGGGCTGCGGGTGCACACAGAGATCTAGCGCCTTCTCTGCTGCTGCGTTTGTCCCACGGACCGGGCTTCCCTCGCCCTCCGAGCACACTCCCATCGCCCCGAGGACTCTCCCGGGGGCCCAATTTATGGGTCCCGCTGACTCAGCCGCGTCCAAGGGGGGCGGTCTGGACGCGCTCAGAGGCACCTTCGCCGGGGAAAAGGGGCGGGCGGGGAGGGCGGGAAGCCTGGAGGCTCCTCCGCGTTGGGGGGGGGGGCAGGTCCTCTCCCCGCGGCCCCCACCGCAGGCGACCCCCCCCCCCACCCCTCAGCCCAATCTCCTCTCCGCCGCCAGCCGCCTCCACAGACGCCGCACGAGAGCCGGGGGGGGGGGGACCAAGCGGGGGGGAGGAGGGGGAGGCCCCGGTAGGGATGTCGGGCTGCCTCCCCGGCCCTCGGCGCCCCTTCCTCACCTGCGGCCGTTCCGCCTCGTCCTCAGAGCCGCCGCCGCCGCCTCCGCAGCGGAGCGGAGCCTGCGAGCGGCCGCTGCCATGTTTGCGGCTGGCGGGGCGGCCGGGGGGGGGGGGGCGAGGAGGAGGAGGAGCGCGCGCGAGGGACCGCGGGGGAGGGGGGGGCTTGCTCCGTCGCCACAGCAACCCGGGAGCGAGCGGGCGCGCGCGGCGCAGGCCTTAAAGGGGGGGGGGGGCGCGTGGGGGGGCGCGTGGGGGGGGCGGGGCCGAGGTCCCCCCCACCCGGGGTTTCCTCGTGCTCGGGGGGGGGCGGACGGGGGGGGGGTCTCGCGTGGGGCTCCTCCTCGGAAACTCCTGGACCCGTCACCGCCTCCCTCGGCCGATTCCCCCCCCTCCTCCTCCTCCTCCTCCTCCTCCTGGGTCCTCGGTTGGGCGGGGAGGGGGCTCAGGGGCGCCGAGGCCCCTCATAAGCGCGCAGAGAAAAGCCTCCCCGTCTCCTTGGGGGTCTCAAGGGGCCTCGTCTCCGTGGAAGCGGGGACCGCGGAGGGACGCCCCGGTATTTCGGGCGCTTCGATGGAGAGGAGCCCCCCGGCCTTTCCCAGGGCGACGCGCGAGCGGAGGAGGGTCTGGTTCCAGAGGCCCCACAAAGAGTGACATATTGTGGTTTCTGCGCGGCTTCCCCGTGGACGGAGAGCCAGCTTGGCTGATAGTTTTAAGACCCCAAGTCAGAAGAAACTGGGGGACGGGGGGGGGGTCCCGGCCCTGCTTTGGGCTCAAAAGCCTTTCAGGCAGCTTTGAGCGACTCTCTCAGCCCCAGGAAGGGAAAAGATCAGGGCAAACCACTTCCGAAAATGCTGCCCAGAAAACCGGCAACTTGGTCAGCTGCCAAGAGTCAAGGACCGGCTCGGAGATATATAGATGCTTACCTTTCCTGCAATACATGGTTTATAAGGCAGTGAGGTAGGCAGAAATTAAATACATGCACAAATGCATAAGAGAAACCAAACAACTGGAGTTAGTCATTGATATGTCTAAACACATAATATGCTCATATTATTACCACATCCTTTATGGTAATAACTAATGGAAGTTATATTTCCATTAAAATGTTTTAACCATTTTCAAAGAGACAGATAGGATGGCAGAGAGGTCATTTCCTTACCAGCAACTGGTATCACCTTATATTGCCTTCCTGGACACCTTCGCTGAAGCTCTTCCCTTTTTTTAGACAGCAAATCATGTAGAAGCGTGAAATGTGTTGATCTCCGTCCTGCTTCTGACCTCTCTTCTGACCTGGTGCCTCATCTAGGAAAGCGGTTGGGCAATGATCCCACCAAAAAAAATATGAAAGGGTTGTTCAAGGAAGATACGGAAATTGCATATGGACTGAAATAATTCTTTGCATTGGTCTCTGCTGCAGGACATATAGGACAGACACTTGAGCCTAAGGACACAGAAGGAATTGGAAACAGTAAAACCCACTAAGGAAACTATAGAAGATACTGTAGGACATCATTACAAGCTCAGGTATCTGTTATATAACAAATCCCTGGGTCTTGATGGCATTCACTTGAGAATTGTTAACCATGGGAAATGGGTGATTTAATGTGTGTGTGTGTGTATTATACCTTGAAACTAATAAAAATATATAGAAATATACAAAAATATCAAAGGTGAATAAAGCCCATTACTCTCCAGATTAAAAGAGGAAATACAGGTAGTCTTTGATTCATTATCAGAATTGAACCTAACATTTTTGTTGCTAAGCAAAACGTATAAACATAGTAAAATGTAAGTTTTGCCCCATTTTACAACCTTTCTTGCCACAGTTGTTAAGTGAATCTTTGCAGTTGTTGGTACAATAATACAGTTGTTAATAATAATATAGTAGTTGAATCAGGCTTCCCCGTTGACTTTGCTTGTCAGAAGGTCGCAAAAAGTGATCATGTGACCCTGACACACTACCACTGTCATAAAAATAAATTAGTTGTCAAGTATCTGAATTCTGATCATGAGACCACGGGGATGCTGGAACAGTTGTGTGAAAAACTGTCATAAATTACTTTTTTCAGTGTCGTAACTTCAAACAATCACTAAATGAATGTCTGTAAATTGAGGACTACCTGTATTTCACAACATCCCCGTCCTCCAGGCCTACTGAAAAAGCCAGTTTGTTATACGGCCTTTCTGAAACCCAGCAGGTAGAGTCTCTGGTTCTCAGTGAAACATTATTCCTAGAAGGCGGCCAGCAATAGACAAGGTTCACTCCAGGGCATCTTGGGTGATTCTTAAGTGAAGGGACCTGAAATAAGCTTTTTTTCTATACAATCTTATCAGATCCAACTGGGAGAAAGAGGTTCCCCAAATATCCAGATAGTCTATCAAGAGTTCTAAAGGTGATAATAACCAACATCTTAAATTGTTATTGGAAGTCAACTGGTAACTGATGTTGCTCCCAAAATAGCACAACAGTGTCATTCATGGCTATTTCAACCACTGCATTCTACACAACTGTAGCTTCAAAGTGGTTTTCAAATATAGCCCTATGTACAGGGCCCGATGTAGAATACATTGCAATAGTCTAAACACAATATAAGACATGAGTGATTGGGCCTGTTGTTCTAGGAAAGGTCATGACAGTGACGGAAAACTGAGTTGTGCCATTGGAGGCTTTGCTAAGTTTCAAGCAGGAACTGACACTCAAGAAAGATCCCCAGATTATGAACCAGATCAGTATGGAGGGGTGTAATTTCCATCCAGGAAATATTCCTAGAACCAGATGACTTGGTCACCCAAAGCCACGCCACGTTCCTGGGATTTAACCAAAGCTTTTTCTTTCTTTTTTTAATTCAAATTCTAAGCACATCCGGACCCCAATCAGAACAGCACCAGTTCACTTTGGTATTAATATGCAAAGCAATGCCAGCACCTAACTCCCTTTAATAATTTCATGTACACGTTGAAGTGAATTGCTGAGCTCTCTGACACCTCATATTCAAAGGACCCGAGACTCCACTGCTCCCTCTTCATCACTACCAGCTGAAACTGCTTTTTCAGGAAGAGGAAAGATACTGTCATACCATGATCCTCATTCCCAACCCTCAGAGTTGGTCCGAGTGGTTTCGTGGTTGGTGACACTGAAAGTTGCAGAAAGATCATACAACACCTGGCCTTGCTAAAAACAATCTACAAGTGCAATCAGTGCAGTTCTTGTGCTGAAATAAGCTTTTATTTAAAGCCTCACATTATCTCATCCCAGATAATATCACAAGTCACTTCTGGCCCAATTGCCATCCCAATGAATTTCAGGATTAGATTAATCCTTCGGATGTAGAAAATATTTCTCACAGAGGTTCTATAATTGGTCTTCCAGGGAAGGGATCTAGGTCACTTTAAATAGGGACACTCGGAAGCAGTCTTTGTACACAATACAAACGGAGAAATATTGTTTTACCAGTCTAGTTGCCATAGGTACAGATATGTTCTAGCCTGGAATCTCTTGGATTACTTCCTTGTTTCCCACCAGCTGTGTTCAAAGGGTCTCCTAGAATGCTTCTGTAAGCCAAGAAGACCTTTTTGGATCAGCAAGTAGGGAGAGATTGATAGGTGCAAACATATCCAAGGCTGCGGCTTCCTTTTTGTTCCAGAAAGCAGTTAAATTTTCAGAAGGACTGCCCATCAGTGTCTCATAAAGTTCCCTAAGCATTTTGTAAAATAGTTGATTGATTCTTTAAAGAAATAATGACAATATAAATTCTGAAAGAAAAAAGAATAGAATGTGCGAAGAAAGAGAAAAAGAGAAATATTTACCGTAAATGATTTTCAATCTTCATCACAAGAAGTACAAGCAAACTTAGTAATTCTTTACCCCCTCCATAAGTATCTCTTCTTCCCTTAACCCATCCTTTATTAATACACAAATCCATAAATCATTAGCATTTCGGTCCTGGTGTCAGTAAAATACACAGAAGGTTTACATTTAGAACCATGTGTTGTTTTAATCTGGGTCAAACAAGCCAACTATTTACTCCTTCCTTTTATTTCTTACAGTCTTTTAATTCATTCAGATGTCATAGAATTTGATCTCTCTTAAATTTCCTTTTTCCCGTTTCAAAGGCTTCCTCAAGTCTTTAGTAAACCTCTTTTATAAAGTCAATAAATCAATTATCCAGGTTGTTCTCTTGGTTTTAATTGACATTTTCAGTTAAACTGTCATCTCTGTTTTATAATTCACATTAGTTTTTATTTTCCAGTATTTCAAAAAAAAAATTAAAATATTCTAGTAGTTCTGCATCAAGTGAAGTTTGTTTCAGCTTTTTATCCTGTAGATCAGGGCTATCAAACTAGCGACCTGCGGGCTGGATGCATCATGCGCTGGCCACACCCACACCTGGTTTAGTGAAGGGGGGGAAAGTCCTGATATGTCATGTGGCTCTGCTGTGACAACGTGCGTTTGACACCCGTGCTTTAGACCTTCCAAGGTATTCTTTCACATTGTCATTTTGGAAATAATCTATCCATAGAAGCTGACATGTTATATTGCAGCCCCTGTTTTCTGACCCTATTCTTCAAAGAACTGAAATAATTCACATGTAATCCTGTTTTTGGTTATTTTGTCTGTAACGCTGACCAAACATAACAGGCAAATCTTTTTTCCCCCTTTTCTGCCTGAAATCCTTAGTCCCCTCTAGTGTCCTATTTCTGAAATCACAAAAGCTCAGATTTCTCTTCTAACTGAAGACAGACTAAACAATTTAGTTTCCACAAAAATGCTATTTATTTATCTACCAAGACCCAATATTCCATTTTTTTTCCCGATCGTTTAATTTGTTTATAACTTTAACTCTTATATAGCTTTTTAAAAGTTCTTTATTTCTGTTCTGTTTCAAAGTTGTTGACACACACATACAAACAGTACTTTAAACGCAAGAAATATTTCCCACAATTTAGGCATGTAACAGAAAACAAATAACTAGTAAATAATGCTTGCCCGAAAGGAGCCCAATGCAGTCCAGGAAGCGATCCGTAGTCCAGAGATGCTCCAAAAGTCACAGGATGCCAGACTGGCTAATCAGCCCGTCCAAGGGTCAAGAAGAGTGAAAAACAAGAAGCAGCCACACGATTCAAGAGCGGAACAGTTGTCTCCAACAGGCACAGGAGATGCCTAAATCTGCCCTTGGTCAGCTGGCTGCAATTATTCATGCTTTGCCTTGGTTTTTGAGAGCCCACTTTGGGCAACATTGCTCTGCTCGCTTCTCTCTGCTCCTGGACCGGAGGCTGGGGGATTGCGCGTTGTCATCCGAATGTTGCACTCTCCCTGGATCAGGGATCACCACTTGTACCCTTCCCAGCTGGCTTCCGACAAGCAAAGTCAACGGGGGAAGACGGATTCACTTAATGTTTGCATGATTCACTTAACAACTGCAGAGATTCGCTTAACAGTTGTGACCAGAAAAAGTCATACGTTGAAACACATCTCACTTAACAGCTACCTTGCGTACTTAGCAACCGAAACTTTGGACTCCATTGGAGTTGTAAGTCGAGGAGTATACACGATATAATTCTGTCGTTTATATAAATCTTGCATTGTAAATTATGTAAAGGAAGCTGGGGTGAAATGTACAATATTCTCGTCTGGCTTCCTCTCGTCTTTGGTGACGGATTAGCTGCATGCAAAGCATCATCCTTTCCCCCTTTTCTCTTTTCCCGGGGGCTGAGTTGTGGGCAGTGTGGGAGGTAGCCATTCCTTTCCTTTTTGTGCGTGAAGCAGGGGGGGGGGGGGGCGTCTATGCCTTCAGGATAATTTGCACCACCAGCAGCCACCAGTGCTTTGTTCCTGGTCTGCAGGCATTCCTGAAGATCATCACCTTCTCTGTCAGAGCCATTGAGGCACCTCACAGACGTCGTAGTAGTTATTAGTAAGAGTACCTGATTGGGGAACAACGGGGGGGAAAAAGACCTGCCATATCTGCAATTGGTCCATTGTAGCAACTGCTGAAACCCCTGTGCAAACAATTTGTTGCCGAAATATATGCAAAATTTATTGTGTGTCTATGTATTCAGTGTATCTATTTATTTATTGGTGAGATGAGCTTTTGCACGCAGTGTGAAGCAATTGAGAGAATTTTGATTGCTTCCGAGCCTACAGTAGCTTCGTTCCAAGCATTGAGGGCAGGATGGTTTTCACACCGTTGGTCAGCTGGCTGGAAACCACTGACTGTCTCATGACATTCACTTTTATTCTCTGCATTTCAAGGTTAGCTTAATTAAATAATTAATTAAACAAATAGATTCAGAAGTGCTGGCTTGGGGGTAAAGGCGGCCTCCAAAATCTTTGTTACTGAGCTAACGCCTTGTTGACATCCTGTGTGAAGGAGCCTCTCATTCCCTGTTCGTTTTGCCTGATCATATCACATCCTTTTTATTGCTTTATTAGAGAAGGCTGCCAGGTTTTCTCTGGTGGATATTTTCCAGGTAGATTGGGGGCTACACTTGTAAACCAGGAATGTCTGACCTATTAGAGTAAATAGTAGTTTTAGCCAGTAATTAAAGATAGCCATCCAGATCCTGGCTTTGTAATTCCTAGTTCTAATCTGAAAGCTGCATTAGATATGCATCTGCATGATCATTCTTAGATACTTGGATTATGCCCTCTGGACTGCAGCTCGGTTAATATAACAACCCAGTAGAATTCCATATAGTTGTGCCAGAGGTGGTATTCAGTAATAATTTCTGACCAGTTCTGGAGATGCAGAAATTTTGAATAGTTCGGAGAACCAGTAAATACCACCTCTGACTGGCCCCGCCCCCATCTATTCTCTGCCTCCCGAGTCCCAGCTGATGGGGAGGGAAGGGGGATTTTGCAATATCCTTCCCCTAGAGTGAGATGGGAATGGAGATTTTACAGTATCCTTCCCCTGCCATGCCCACCAAGCTACGCCATATCCACCCCCAAGCTATGCCCACAGAACCAGTAGTAAAAAAATTTGAATCCCACCATGGAGCTGTGCCATAACTTTTGCCTCAAATAGTTTTAGCTCAGCTGTAACATAACGCCAACCTTTAGAGAAACCAAATATATAATAGCTCTTCTTTGGGCATCCTATGATTTGTGGGTGAGTGTGAGTCCCTGCATTCCATCCTGAGGAATGAAAGATAATTCTCAAGTAGCTGAAACATTTAACTTGCTCGGTATTATTGCCGTTAATATACCGATCATAAATTTTCGGTCTTTTGTTAAAGATCAGAAGTTTTGCTTTTTGGTAATTTGTCATCAATTTGTCTTTTCTGGAATATTAAGCAAGCAATCTAAGGGTCCTTCACATCCCCACCATGGACAGTGACAGAATAGTCCCATTGTCATCCCACAGGAGAACTGAAAGTCATCTTTTGGTTAGTTTTGATGGGTGAAAATTGCTCTATTGAAATTTGGGTAACTTGAGTTTATATAAAAATCAAAACGTAATGGAACAAGAATACAACCTTGCTTTATTATTTCTGTTGTTACAATTAACTGCCCTTGCGGACCAGATTTTATTTCAGATTGGTATTGCCATAAAGTTTATACATTAATAAAAGTAATAATTTATCTATGTTGGTAGATATCAGCTGCTTCCACAATAGTTCTCTTGATATGGAGCCAAATGCGGATTTGAAATGTACAAAACTGCATAAAGAGAACTTTTGGATTCTTAGACGTATTTCTCTGCTAGATGTTATAGATTATTGCTTGGTCTATTTCAAATCTTCCTGGTCTTTAGACCAGCCTTTTCTTCACATGGGATATTATCTTCAATCCAGTCATAGACATTCTATTTAGGTGATTAGCATCGATTTTGTTAATTATGTTTTTAAAAACTGCTTGGATGATAGTTGACCAGAATTTTCTTTTGTCCTTTTTTATAAATTGGAATTATAATGGCTATACCCCAGTCTTCTAGGATATGAATGGTGTTGCCAATAAAAGTGAAAAACGTAGTAAGAACCGAGGTCCCACCAGTCGGTGTTATTTTTAAGACCTTCAGTGGGAATAAAGTCATTATCTGGGGCTTCATCGGGCTTCAGTTGCTCAATGAGTTGTCTTATATCTCTCTGATGGATACAAATGGCGGCCAATGTAGCACCTCAAGAGTTATTAAGCGCTCCTGGGCGGTGCTGGCATCTATGCCACCTTGTGGAGCATATAGACAGTGGAAAAGGCCTCCTGGGTAGAGGTTGGAATTAGCATTCAATGCCTTGTGAACTATTGTGCTACAGTGAATGTGAATCACGCAACCTCGTGGCTTCATAGAGCCGAGGCCACTTTGCTATGTCCACTATCCTTTTTTAATTCTATGATTAAATGCTTCTACTGGAATTTTTTTTTTTGCAAGAGCATCTGGGGCTCATACCTAATTCTATTCCTGAATTAGCTTTAACTATGAACAAGATCTGTTTTTGACTTTAATCTTTATAAAACCATAGTTTTGAGCTGTGGGTCCTAAGAGGGGGGCGGTCTACTTTGGCTACTTGGTTCATTAGAACTCCCTTCAATTTGATGGTCTGCTTTTCAAGGTCCAGCAATTTATTACTCTCATCGCCATTGGTCTCATCAGTCATCATTTCCCATGTAATTTATTGCATCACTTCGTTATCATGAAGGTAATAATTGGATAACAGCATAGTTTATCTTATCAGCCTATTCTAGTCTCCTGTTACATCTGTCATCTTCTAAGTCAGCTGGTAGTATGTCTCAGTATGTATGTAAAATACAAATAGTTTTAACTGTTAAAATTACGAGGGGAGGGGAGGGGGGGGGTTAGTCACTTTCTAGCTCGCCCATTGTGACCTGGAATGAAATGAACAAATGAACGCTATTATTTGAGACGATGATACAATCTAGTCCCTCCTTGGATATGAAAAACCCACTGGGTGACCTTGGGCATCCGGGCTCTCTCTCAGCTCTACTCATCTCATAGGGTTGCAGTTGTGGGGAAAATAGGAGGAGGAAGGTGTGTTGTATATGTATGCTGCCTTGGGTTATTTGTAAAAATAATAAAAGTGGGATACAAAAACAAACAAACAATAAACAAATAATCTGATGTGCTTTTTCCGCTCCCCCTCCTCACTATGTCTATTTTCCTGGACAGTCATTCAGAATTGCCCTATGTAGGATATTCAGATTTAAACAGTGAGTTAAATGGGCTAGACAGAAGCCAATATATGGACTTTAAATGGATGCTGCAGCAATGGGGGGGGGTCATCACAGGGGTCAGGAGAGCGTCAACAGCCATGGATGTGTGGCATTAAAGTCCCTTCCAATTAGTAGATCTGCAGTAAAGAAAATTAACATTACATCTCCAAGGCGGTTTTTCAATTTGTCATGGTTACCTTTACATGAACGTTTGGATAATTGAGGTTGAGGATAAATGTCAATTACTAAGACTCTGTGATGGCCAGTGTGAGACCGATGGCCATTCCCAGGAGTGGGATGGCAACAAATAAAGGGAGATGGACACTGTGGTTGCTAAACCATCTCTGGCTCTCCCTCCCTTTTGACTCATTTGTTCACTCGAGATGCAAAAAGTTAAGTTTCAAAATCTATGGGATCAGAATCAGAGCTTGTTGTGTTTCAGGAAACAAGGGGGAGAAGATGCATTGAGGCAGAATATCCTTCTAAGGGCTGCAAGAAGTTCTGGGATCTTTTCTTGAACATCCTGGTCAGGGCTGTTATTTGTGTTCCCTGAAGTGACATAATTGGGGCACCACAGATTAGCTTTAAATTGCTACACGAGGCACTAAGGAAGTAGGGGAAAATTCCATGTGAAGGTTAAATTACTCTTCACTGTAGCTTATTACCCAGGAATTAGAGAAACACAAAGTCAGCATTTGACTTCATTCTAAATTAAATCTTTACATTGTTAATCTTTTAATCCAAATATTAAGCTTTGTGTTTCAGCACTTCTGGTGCTTCTCCAAGAGGAGCCTCTTGCCTTCAGAAGTCGTAGGGGATTCATCATTGGTGGATTTTAAGAAGAGTCTGGCAGCCACTTGTCTCAAATTGTACAGGGTGGCCCTGCTTGAGCAGCGGGTTGGAGTAGAAGACTTCCAGGATCCCTTCTATTCTGATTGAAGGTGAAGCTTTGTCTTTCAGCTTTAGGAATTCCTCTCATTTCTACTCTCAGCATCTCCATTATATTCCTCTACTGAATATTAATCCTGTAAACTTCAAATGTTCAGCATTTCTTTACATGGTCAAAACTCTTTCACTGGTGCTAAAATAATAGTTTTATATCTGCTTATAGTTTTCTGTAAACTTATGAATTCTTTATCCCCGTGTGTAAATATTTTGCCTTGGGAAATGCTTTTTGTTGTCTTGGACATAACATATCTCTGGAGTGATGGCAAAATATAAGTAGCGGGGTGTTTCCTCCCTGATGAATATCAGTGCTTCAGGCTGAGGAGATTCACAAGAGGTAAACATTTAACGTAAGGTTGTTTTATTACCTTTCTACAATTGAATGTTTGCCACTGTTTTTCTTCACCGGAGGAGCTAACAGCCCAACTCCAGCTTTCTTACTTTTTCATTATTAAAGGAAATAATAAATCTTAGGCATCACTCTAGTGGTGAAAGCCAAAACTCCTGCCCATTTTTTTTTACTACCTTTGACAAGAACCATATATTTCCATCACAAAAGATGTCTGAGACATCTTCCCAATTCACAACCTTCATGGCTAAGGATAGTAAAATAATAAAATTTGTTTGACACGTACTCGGTGCAACAACTACCAAATGCTCCGTGCAAGAGTTTCATTTCAACGACTCTTCCAAAGACTTTCAGGGCAGGATCTATCTGCCTTTCCGGGGATAAGGACAGAGAAATAGAGCATTGGTTTTTTTTAAAAAACACTATTGTTTTGTTGCTCCCTTTTTCACTGTATTTCATCTGGGCCGGGGATGATGAATGAAGTACCCATTGCATGAATTGATTCTTCTTGAGGCAGGCAATGCTGTGGATATCTGCATGTCAAGCCTTGGATGGCACAGAGATTGGAGTTGTTCAACATCAACAGCTGAACACCAAATCCAGCTCTCAATCAAGTCTGGAAGGCATCTGCTTTTTAACAAAGTGACCAGTATAAGAACAGGATCCCTAAACATTTACACTCAGATTCATAGCCTATCGCAACAGAAATGTAGCTCCCTGGTAACTATCGTGGGGTGCGATGGCTTAGTGGCTAAAGGCGCTGAACTCGTCAGGTGAAGAGGTTACAGTCCAGGTTAGAGATCTGGGCTCTGGACACCAGAGTGAGTTCCTGTTACTTGCCCCAGCTGCTGCCCACCTAGCAGTCTGAAACCGTGCAAATGCAAGTAGATCAATATGCACCACTTTAGTGAGAAGGTAAGGTTATTCCATGTGCCTTTGGTGTGTAGCCATGCTGGCCGCATGACCACAGAAACGGCAACACGAGACAACACTAGCTTGCCTGGCTAAGAAACAGAGATAACCTTTAGTGACTATCAAAGATCCGGAGAATCACCACTCTACCTCGGGATCATTTCTAATGAATGATCCCCAACTTGGGAAGGTAGATTTCTGACCAGGCAACATCAGCATCCTTGCCTAGCTAGGTTTTTATAATGCCCATCAAATCCATTTCTTAATTGAAAAATAACTAATATGCAAACATAGTCTTAATCCATTCAGACCTGGTATTTACCGACAATTTCTCCAGAAAGACTGAAGCAATCAGGCCCGAAGTGGAGATGGCACCACAGTGCTCCTCCCTCTTTCTCTGGAATGGCCTCGACTGACAATCATTCACTGAGTGACTATTCAAAGTTATAACAGCACTAAAAAAAACCTTTTCAGACTTATGGCCATTGCAGCATCCCCATGGTCATGTGATCAAAACTTCTGCTGTTTGGCAATTGGCATGTATTCATTAATGAATGTATTATCCATGCTGCTATTACAAGTTCTTTTCCGATTTTTAAAATTCGTATTCACCTCCTTTAACCAGCTGCCTCCTTGCTTCTTTGGGTTATCCCGTATCTGCCCCCAGAACTGCCCTGTTCCTTCCTTGTCTGGTAGTAACAGATTCTCCGCAGTCCCTTCATTGATGGGTTGGAAGAAACATTTCTGATTGGATTGAAATGGGAGGTTCTGCCTATAATTTGCAATTTGGGCTTCATGTCTGCTGACCTCCTTGGCTATAGCATTATTTCCTACTTTTATTATTTCTAGTGCTTCCTTAAGATTCCCTGTTTCTAAGTTGTATTTGTTGACTGAATGTTCTTTGTTCTCCTTCATCTTTTCTTTCATCCCGTTGCCCTGCTTGCCGTTGATTACAGTTTGATCTTGTTTTCCAGCCTGATCGTTTCCCTCCCCTCCCCTTCGTTGATTTTGAATCCCAGGTATTCAGTTTTACTGCAGCTGTGCTGTGCATGAGTTGGTTTGTTTCTTGCAGTGAGATAGGGCTTATATTTGCCCTTACAGTGATGGGGTGCTAGCTGTCTCCTTGGAACCCGCTTCAACACAGGCCACCTTACCCTGTGTTTTTGTGCTCTTTTACATGCTCAGTGATTCTTTCTTTCAACTCTTCTACTTTTTTCATTGGAGAACTTTGTTATTAGGAGGCAAGGAATAGAGTCATGCTTTCAGAATATAAACAATTCAGTAGCTGATTTCTTCTGCTGGTTTGCCTTTGCAGTTTGATTTACTTCTGGCAAGACTGCCTGCTCTGGTTATTTAGCCAGCAGCCATGAGTTCTAAAGCCCAATGTAAATTATTTTTGACATTTGTTGTCTTAGTTTACTCCAACCTTTAGGTTTCCTGAGGTTTTTAGATCCACTACTTCTCTGTTTTAATTATGTGTACCTGTTTCCCTTTTTTTTACTTGTTCTTTCTGTCTCTCAATTTCTCAGAGAGTTCTCTGTACAACCTTGTTGGTTTTTGTAGTCAATGAAACAGGCATGGGGTACTCATTGTGCCTTTCAATGGCTTGCTAAGCAACTTGGATGTGATCCAATGTGCTGTAACCACTTCTGAACCCTCCTGCTTCTTTGGCTGTGCATCCCTTCATGTTCTCAATTTTCTTTTTGCTATTATCTTGGTGAAAATCTTGTACGTGATTGAAAGAAGGCTTATTGGGCAAGAGTTCTTGAAATCATCTTGGGCCCCTTTGTTGTGCATAAAAATCACTAGCATCTTGTGTAAACTGCAGCCACCAGCTTTCAGCATTTCAACCGTACCACAAACATTTCCTGAAGCTTTGCCATTTTTCATTGATTTTATGGCACTTGATACTTTCTCTACTGGGGTATTTGGCATTTCCTCTCTTGTGGGGGTTAGTTGTTTTGAGTGATCTTGATCTTTGTATAGCTCTGAATAGAATTTTCCAATTATTTGTACATTTCCTATTTTGTTCTGAACACACAGAGGCAGTCTATCTTCACTTTAGCTTGTACCACTCTGAAGTCACATCCAATGTTAAAAGTGATTGATGACGGTACAATTACAGAAGATGATGACATGAGGTAGCTAATTTCACTGGTGTACCCAGGTGGACTCTTCTATGTCCATTTTCTGCTAGCCTTTTTCTTATAAAATGAGTTGATGATATTAAGTCCCTGTCCTTTAGCAAAATCTGCTAATCTATCACTTCTATTATCTCGTTCACCAGTTCCACATGGACCAATTGCATTTCTCCACTTATTGTCCTTTCTATTCTTGCATTAAAGTCAGCCATTAGTATTTTGCATCAGCATTTTTCTTTGTCTTGAAGCCAGGCCACACCATTGTAAAGACTTTGACCTCATCACCATTGTAGCTTATTCACTACCTCAGGGTTCTATCTGACACTCTTGTCAAAAACGAGTTAGGAGTGTGACATGGTTCTATATACCATGACTTAATTTTCTAACAACTTATTTCATAAAATTTCTAAATAAATTCGCCACAAATAGCAAAATTTCAAGGTTCTATCTGCACTGTGGCATGAAAACTCAGAACTACGGGGTTCTATTTGCAGCAGCCAATAGCCATGCTTGGCTGCACCCATGTGACAGAGCAAGGATGGAGCCTGCAGCGCTTAGCTTTGCCTCTGTTTCTGGACATGTCAATTCCAAAATAATGTCTCTCTTCCACGATACGGAAGCAAGTTCAGATTTATTTGAACCAAGTGGGTCGAGTATGTTCCAGAAAGCAAGATGGCCAATTGGACATGGAACTTTTAATTGAAAACGAGTGAGTAGTCTGTGCTTTAAGTCTATACCATTCACTAACGCTATTGCAATGCAGGCCCGGAACTCTGCATTTTGATCCTAGTAATAATTGTGGCTATGAGTCACACTCGAGTTAGAACTCTGTGTGTGTGTGTGTGTGTGTGTGTGTGTGTGTTCAAGCATATTAGCTTAAGTAGGCATAAGCCTTTAGTGAGGAAGGTCACCCAATCGTCCAAACATTGAAAGCATTGAAATGAAGTTGTCTGTACCAGGCCCCTCTTGCATTCAAGAAGTGGATAATATGCAGGGCATAATTGAACGTGCTATGAATTCTTTCCACCAGTTTCTTTCCTAAGATTGCTGAAAGAAGCCAAGCGACGCCAGCCGTTCAAAACCATCCAGAGGAAGCCCACCCATTTTAAAAATTACTCCATGTGTCCAAAGCAGTTTTCAGTACACAAGTGTGCCGTATGCTAAAGTATCACAACTAATATTCACCCAGATCCATTCAACAGTAAGGTTCAAGACGACCTTCGCTGTGGAAGATTGGGACACGGTCCCCCTCCGTGCCTTTGAAAAGAAGACAAGGAGTGTTTGCGGGAAACCTGCTTCCCCAACACCGCCTGCCACATCTGTTACATTCCCTCTGCCTAAGACAGGCGAAAGATTTATACCATCTGAAGAGAAACCAGAGTATAAACTCTAAGACACAGTTACAGGTGCACACAGTAACCAAAGCAAAACACGATGACATAGAAAGTATGTTCGAATGGATGCCTAAAGTCGATAATGACTATTACTGCACCATTTTGAAGAAACTGTTATGCAAAACTTGGGCTAAATAGTAATTCTCCATATTAAGACATATGCATTTACATTGTTACTGAACCTTCAAATAGTAATTTACAAGCATTTTATGGTCACAAAAACAAATTTGAGTTAATATCAAGTTGAATTCAGTGCTTTTTTTAAAAAAAATTTATTGAACTTTGTAATTCTCATTTTTATGGTGAAACTTAGTGTGACAAGGTTCTATTTGATTTTCGGGGCCTCCCGTATGACCCCAAGATGAGTCGCCATCGGCCTCATTTTTTTTTTTCTTGCATGCACTATTTGTTGGTAGGATCACATACCATTTTTTATTCCTTCTACATACAATGGGGTAACCAGTACAATTTTTTAAAATGTTTAAGGCTCATTTCCCACAAAATGGTTGCGACGCACTTAGAACCCTGTAATTCTGAGATAGCGTATTGTTGGCACATAAGCTTGGATGATTTAAAGCTTGTTCATTCAATTGAATGATGGATTTGGCTACTGTCTAATATACTTTCAAATTTTACTACAGACTCTTTCAGCTTTTGGTGGATGAGAAAACCATCTTCGTCCATCTTTGGTACCCGTGGTGTAGAATAGATGCTGAGTCCTATCAAGTTCAACCAAATTTTTGCCTTTTAGTCATATTTCACATAATCCAATGATATCCAATAATCCAATGAACTCAACATTGTTGAGTTCAATCAGCAGTTCTTTTAGTCAAGCGTCTATTTTCAATGTTCAAATGTTGAGCATTTCTATGTCCAAAATCCAAAGGCAGCCTGATTTAGCCCAGTGATTCTTAGTGTACTCTGCCTTTCAGTGGGTCTTCCCGCTGCTGTGGCTAGTCGCCTAGGGGTCTCGGGGGAATGAGGGCTATTTTGAGGTTGTATTGACATGTTGAAAGAATAGACTATAATCTGTCACACTAGTCCCGGTTGGCAGATATGATGGGTGTTAGTCTGAGCTATCCATCATGGCCTGTTTGGCCTAGGTGACCCTTCTGGACACGTACATGTCCAACGACCTAATCCATGAATTCATTTAACCACATGAGCCCCTTCACCTCATCAAGACCTCAATCATAGAAGGAGCTTCAGGAGCGTATTTGATGGAGAATATTCATGATACCAATGGTTCTCATGTTATGACATCCATTGGGACCAAATTGGGGCTGATTGCCATTGATGTTGTTAAGTGAAGAGGTATAATGGATTGTCCCTGATTGGATAAAGCAAAAAGTGGGGGAGTCCAAAAAAAAGGATTGCAGGTGTTTTTGAAGTTGAAAAATTCACTGAAATATATTAAAAACAAGTAGGCTGGAACAGAATCACATTAATCCAATCCTATATTTGAAGACTCTATTTGAAGAAAAACTATATGTTGTTGTTTTTGAAAACTAACACATTAAATTATTTATCAAATAGCATTTTTGTTCAATCAAAACTAGCCACGTTGAAATGGAGAATATTTGAAGCTGATGAATAACCTTTTGGCGGAAACTAGCAGTTAGAATATTAGCAAGATTTTCCATCACATTTGCTTTTGGAACAATTCAACCAAGCATATCAAGACAAGCTATCTAAATTCTATTTTTAATGCACGAGAGAATGCACTTTGCCTAAAATCTCTTATTACATGGCTGAATGATATATCTCAATTATGGGACATCTGTGGCTCTTCTGCATCCCTGATGTGAAATTCTGCAAAATTTCAAAATCTCAGAAAAACACCTGTTTTTTTCTATGACACATATGTGAATTTTCTATGAAACAATGGCCACTCAGTATGATAATTTCACTTTTTGTATGTGAAATTATATTTCACATAATTTCACATTTGCTCTCCAATAATGATGGCAACTCATTTTTGACTATGTTATTTTAGTTAAACATTTTTGAATAGGTATACCTGGCAACTCCTGGGAATAACCTTGGAATTGGTTTGAAATGTGTCTTCACACTATCTTGCGTTTTGATGATGAGTTATTTCACTGTGGTAGCAAAAATAGATATAAATAATTTAACAATGAAATATTCAAGACAGATTTATTAAAAGGTGAAGTTTGTTTACATATAGACCATAATTCAGAATGAAAGAAAAACCTATCATAATACTTACTCCACTTCCATTTCGATCCACTTTTTGCTTCCATCCTAGTTGTAATATGCTCCTCTTTGGCTCCTGATACCATGATGCTGTAAAACAATAAACATTGTGTTGCAAAATAGATTTTATTTTTACTACTGAATTTTGTATGATAACTCTTCTACCGAGTGAAAAAACACAATGTCTTAAAAACTGTATTATTGACCTTTTCAACATACTCATAAGTCTTATCTGAGGTTTCAGCAGAATCTGAAAAGAGTTAAACAAATATTTTAGAACAGTATTATCTGGATACTTCATTGTTTATATGCTGTGGCACGTTAAAAAAATGAATTTTATTAAATTGCATTTACCTATAATCTTACAACTGCTTATTTTGCAATGCAAAATGTCAGGTTCTGAAGGGTTAATGAAACCAGCCAAACACAGAAACGGTTTGTAAATGCAGTTTGTATTCTTCCTTCGGCACGAACTGACCAACAAAGCATTAAGGCAATGAATAAATTGTCAGAGCTGCCACCCGGTGCTTCCCACCACCTTTTATAGCTACATTGGTAATTAAGATAAGCCGCACCCCATAGGTGCGCACACCCATCACCTTGTGACCCAGAGCAAAACCACCCGGCAATTAATCATGGATTGTTAGCACGAATTTCTTCAGTTTGTGTAGGCGGGACGGTGAGTCTTGGCAGCTGGCCCAGTCTTCTCCCCCCTGAATGGCAGCTCCAGGCCTCGGAGCTGGCATCGTATAGAGCAGGGGTGGGTTTCAAAAATTTTACGACCTATTTTGTGGGCATGGCTTGGTGGTTATGTGACTGGGTGGGCATGACCAACTTGTAAAATGTGGTGAAGCTCACTTAAAAACGCTCTTGCTTAGCAACCAAAATTTCTTTTTTTGTCTTTCTCCCTTCCCTCTGTGGGAAGCAACACCCCTCCCCAAATAAAATATTACTCATAGGAAAAGGCTCCCAGAAAAGGAAAAATCAAGCTGCTAGCAAAGAGACCTGCCTGAGGCTCATTCCACATTCCTACCAGGTAGAGATAATGAGATAATGAGCCTATAGAGAGTTTGGCTCCATTCACACAAGCAAGGAACCATCTAAACACAAAGCCCATGTTGCACAAACCCCAAAACTTAAAAAACATAGAACCATATAAGAATCCTTCCTTTTCGTTGTTGTTCAGCTGACCCAGAACAAACTGCTGAATGTCACTTTGCAAACCTCCTTCTGAGCAGCTTTTCAATTTAAAGCAGGGTCTCCAAAGTTTGCAGCTTTAAGACTTGTGAACTTCCAATTCCCAGAATTCCACAGCCAGGAATGCTCAGTTTGGAGACTCAGATTTAAAGCGACAGCATTTGTTTCTCCTTTGCTGAATCTCCTGGCTGAAAAGTGAGTTTTGTTCGAACACCTCCGTCTTTCTTTTTCTTTCTCTTTCTTCCTCCCTTCTCCCCCCCTTTTTTTTACTTTTTAAAGCCTTTTATCCTTGCCTGAACCGGCAGGGAAAAAAGGCTTAAAAAAATCTGATGAAACTTCGGACAGGAGAACTCCCATTATTACTGGTCTGGTCTGCCAGTTTTTTACTACCTCTTCTGGCGTACCGCACCATACTGGGAGAATCCCACCCCTGGTATAGAATAATACAAAAGGACTGGATTTCTGTTATAACTATTTTTGATGTATTTAAAGAAAGCTCCTAAAAGGTTATAGAATTCTTGTGAGGGAGGATGAAGGGACGACACTCCCAGCTGTTATTTTCCAAAGTAGAGAGTCGTCAACTGAAACATGTTTATTTCTCTCCCACAAATGGAAAAATAAAGTGGAGAAGCATCAACAATCCCAACTCGCTGAATTGTTCTCACTTGTACTCAATAAAGAGCTGTTGTTACCATTAAGCCTGTGTGTGCCTATCCATTACCCAATCTAACCCAAACCTTTCTCATCATGTAAGAACGATGGAGGGAATTGTACATGCTGTAGATCTATCAACACTTATTAAAGTAATAAACTGTTGCACCTGGGATTAGCACAGTGATAAAATCTTATGTTGTTTATCTGACACGGAGTTTTTGCTTTTGGGTAGAACAGGCTTGGCCTGAAAAAATAGAATTCATATGGAATACTGAGGACCTTGAAAGTATCATTCAGTGTAATTTGCCAAAAGCCCACAATCATACTTAAATTTGGCATGCTCTTTAGTGTCATGAAGTTTTGACCTCCTCCTGAAAATCTCTGTAGCTGGTAAATCATCCTCTTATCTTCCAGCTACAGATTCCAATATAAATTCTCTGCTCCAGATTTCTTTCTTTGGGGGGGAAAGGATGGGTTGGGAGGGTTGCATCCTGGGTGATGTTCCATTTTTTAACTTGTGTTAAGATGTATAATTTAAAGCAAAGGTTCTTGCACTGCTTTTCCTGACAAGGGAAGCTGAAAGACAAACATAAATAGCAGCACCACTAGTAATTACTAAGCTTGTAAACAAGGAACAGACTCCAGACAGTGTGAGTGTGAGCTCACAAATATTTTGCGGGGGGAACGTTTGTAACAAAGACATCTGCTAGCCGAAGTCCATGTCCAATACACCGTATGTGTGCTTAGATACATTTTGCATGTTTACAGAACACACACACACACATACAAAAAGCTTAAATGCTATGCTTTAACTCTCAAACTGAGCTAAAAAAATGTGGAAAATGGTTCTGTTGAATCTAGTCCCTTGTCACTTTTTATTTTCCTAATTATATGATAATATACACATAATGAAGTTTATCAGAAAAGCTACTTTTATGACAGCAGAGGATTTGAACTTGTGATAACATTCTAAAGTCACATGAAAACATGTAACAGTATTTAAAGTTTGATTTCCCCTCCCCCCCCTTGTATCACACACTGCTTCACAGATCATTCAAATTATTCCAATAGAATTTTAGAAGAGTGTACATATACAGTTTTTCAATGTTTATTATACATAAGAAATATTATCTATCTGGTAAACAATCTCAGTCTCTTGTTACAATGAAGTTTCCAATTAATGCTTATACAGTATTTATATCAAAAACATGGATGGTCCCAATTTTTAAGACAAAGTCTTTCCAAAGTATTATTTTGGGGCAGACTTTGTCACTTCTTCCATAATCACATTCTTCATAAAAACCAACGGGTTCCCTTCAGCACAGAATACTCGGGAAAGTTCTAAATAGGTTTCCTAGCCTTTCTCGTGTTAAGTTACCTTATACAGATTTGCTATCATGCAATTGATAATTTTGGTTCAAGAATTTGCTTTCCAAAGGAGGAAAAATCCCTCTTGTGTGATTTCTGCCAGCATAGTCAATTGGCGCCAAAGGTCTAGAAATATGTCCAAACTTCTTGTCCGGCATGGGAAAACCAAAACCGACACAATGAATTGCTCAGTAGAGTTTTATTGCTGTCTGCCTGTAGACGGGAACCTTCCCAGACTAAAGCACATTCTGCATACGTCTCACAGAAAATCCTGTAAAGATTTCAGGAGACTTTTTTCTGGGTCTTTTCTTTTATACCAACAGCTCAAGGCTGATTCCTCTCTTCATTCCTCTCCCCTGCAACTCAGCACCAGGCTCTATCCCATTTTCTTCCAAAACCCCTTCCTGTTGTCGGCCATGTGTCCCCCCATCGTGCCATGCAGCTGCTCTAGTTGGGCCCCCTGTTTCCCTCTTATTTTTGCGTCTGCAATAACTACTAGCATTTTTATGGGGTCAAACATCTTGATCAAAAGGAAATGGAAAAGGAACCTCTCCAATTCTAGAAACAGAGTTGACATGTTACATTGCACTGGAACCAGTGAAGGCTCTCAATATCCAGGATGACCTTTTAACTGGGCAATCTACTCTCTGCAGCAGAATAAAGAATGATGATAAAATGCATAGTGCTGTGATGTATGTGATGTATGCCTGCCATAATAGCCCCATTAGAATTCCAGCGGGAAAACATGTTGGAATCATATAATGCTTCAGCAAAAGGCTCTAACCATTTATGAGAGCATAAATTTGGGTGTATTTGTATTTGGCTTTACAAATTTTAACACCGTTCCCCACAATCTCCTTTCTTCCACTGGTTCTGCATCTTATTTTGTGAATTTGCTTTATGCGAGGTTTTGAAGGAATGTAATTGTAGCATAAAATAAGGGAAGTCAGTACTTCAATAAACTAACACCAATCCAAGATGCGAACAGCTATGTATGTTTGTAACAAAAGTAACTAAAGAAGCAATAATGGGTGTTATATTACCAGATCTATGGTTAAGATATCAAGTTCCATCCAAATGGTGACTAGCTAAAAGTAGGAGCAAAGACATATGGAGAGAGAGAAAACAAATAGAAATAATTCAACTTGGTATTGCAGGTAAGATGTATGCAGGGAGGGAAGGAAGGAATGGAAAGAAAGAAGAAAGAGAGGTGGAGAGGAGAGAGAAAGAAAGAAAGAAAGAAAAAAGGAAGGAAAGAGAAAGAAAGAAAGAAAGAAAGAAAGAAAGAAAGAAAGAAAGAAAGAAAGAAAGAAAGAAAGAAAAAGAAAGAAAGAAAGAAATCATCGTTTGATATTTTTAACTTTCAAGAATGTAAATCTTCTCTATCCCCTGTTGTCAAGAGTAAAGAATTATGAGCTGATCAAAGTTGCTTCTTTATTGTTGTTCACCTATTTACAAACTGATTGCATTCTCTTGGGGGCAGCCAAATAAGAGTTTCAGGGACTCTGGGGAAAGTCAGGCCTTCATCACTTCCTGCTACGCAAAGACTACAAGTTAGCTAGCCGCTTTACAACTCTTTCCACTCTAGCTAGAGATTCTGTGCCCCATTAGAGAATTCATTATTCCTTTAGTTGGTGGTATAGTTTAAAATGCATCATTTGGGGTAAATATAGTTTCTGTTTTGATTATAATTTTGTAGACACTTGAAATGTGCTACGTGTCACTTTGTGGATTAATTCAATATAATTAACACAACTGAGTTGTATATTTTTTTTAACTTTTGTGGTCTAGATCCTTATTCCAGAGTCTATTGAATCTTGATGAACGTTTGTTCTACTGTTTGTTTCCAAAGTAAAACAAAAAAAAAATATCAATAACACTTTACACTAAGTAGTTTGTCACTAATTAGCTTTTTACACATTCAGAAATATTTTGTGGCGGGATAAAGTTACCTGAAAAGAGGATAACAAACTAGAACAAATACAGTATAATATTACTTAATGTTGTTAATTTTGAATTTATTCTGAGTCCACAGTCAGCCGTTTAAAAGAGAAGACAACACTCTTCATAAAGCAGCATTCAGCATTTTGATTTTAGATAGAATGACATTCACTGTGTGTATGTGTTCCTTCTAATATTTATCTGAGAATCCAGGAATAAGATGGTATCATTAACTCTGAAATAATTAAGAGCCTTTAACTAAATATCCTGGAAAGGTATCGCTTGTCACTGATGAAAATAACACTAGCTATAAATAACTGATGAAAATTAATAAATTATTAAAATACCTGAAGTCATAATTTACAAGAAGGAAAACCATTCTTGGAACGTGACTCTGGTTCTCTTAGAGTATTTGTTGTTGATGGTTACTTCATTAAGTTTGATTTCCCCCCCTTCCCACACTCACCCACACCTTGCAATTGCTTGCTTTCCTATGTCAACTAGTACAGAGTTAGTGCCAAATAATGCACAATCTATATTTAAATGTATGGAAAATTTTCTTTTTCCTTTCTTCAGAAGTGGAATACTCTAGGTCGGAGGTCCCCAATTCCCCCGGGCCATGGACCAATGCCAGTCCATGGGCCGCTGGGAACTGGGTCACACAAAAAAGCAGCACATAAATCCCCATTTGTGCAAGAGGCATGTGTGCACTGGAAATCATCTCCTCCCCCCGCTGTTGCCGCTGCAGGTCCACAGATCCAGATGGCTGGAAATGATGGGAGTTGTAGTCCAATAACTGGAGGTCTATTTATATGAGTTAATGGACTCTTAAGGTTCAGTTTTCATTCAGCCATGTATCCTAGGCAGTGATTGAAGGTCAATTCCTCGTGGGAAATATTGTTTATGAATGAAGAATTGTGTTGCTTACTATATCAAGCACAGTATGCTAAAGTGCCAATGATAAATAATGGACAAAAATCTCCTGAGTTTGCCCAAGCATGCAAGGCATCAATGAGGAGGATCCTCTCTTCCAAATGTTATGACCTTACACTAAAATCTTGACCACGTTGTGCAAGAACATGGAGATTGTGTGAAATCTGGTGATCTAAGTGTCAGGGTTACAAGTAACAGAGCCAACACAATCAAAACTCTGAGGCCAAAGTACTCCTCAAAGGCCAGATTTATTAGGCATGCCATATTGGCACATCTGGTGAAAACCGGAGTCTGAAGGTCCCGCGGTTTTCCCCACACAAATTTCTTTCAAAGTTCTTTCCCCCAGTCCATATGTCTGCCACATGGCCCAGTCCAGTCACCATCCAAACTCTGGTTGGTTTCAGTCCATGCCTCCGTCTCCCCTCAGCACCTGGTGAGGACGTCCTTGGTTCCCAGGAGAAAGAATTTCATTTTGGCTACGAGACCCCATCTGCCTCTATCTCCCCCCTCCCATTCCCACAGCGCTAGCCATCCCTATTGTGGCAGCCCTGAAAATGCTCCAAAATGGTTATTGAAAAGAAGAGATTCAGGTGGATTTCACCACTTTAATGAAAGGTCGTGAGTATTTTGGCAGCTGCGAACATGGATGTACATTGTCCTGATGTTATACTTGTAGCGTGTTAACGATCATGAGATAATTCTAGGTAACTGAAATATGAAAGTTGCAAACTTCGCAGACATAAGTTACCTCCACCAAATTCAGGTCACTGTATTCCTGAAATACATGACTCTGTTTTCATTTTCAGTGGAAATCCTGGTCCTGGGACAGGATGAAAGGAAGTCGTCCATTACAGGACAGCACTGAATCCCCTGTCCATTTAAATGTTCCTAAAAGTTTGGACGTTGAAAGCATGTCCTGCATTTTAAAAATAAAGGCCTTTACTGGCAGGATGAGCTACAATCTGCTTGGCTAATATTTGAGGAAATTGGAACTATAGTTTGCTTTAGTTTTAGTCTTAAGTAAACAAAGTTCTGCTTGAATTTGAACCATTTCCTTCTTTGTAATGGAAAGTAGTCCTGGTGAGCTTCTTATACATGTTTGATTTTAAAGGGCTTCTCTTGTTTTAGTATAATCGCACCGAACAGAGTGGTTGGTTTTTTTTTCCCAGTCCATTCCAGCTCTGCAAAACTCTGCTGAACAAAAGGAAACGTTCTGATGTTTTCCTTGACTTTGATATCTTGGCCTGGAGATCTCGCGAGGTTCCTAGAGTGCAGAGCAAATTAACTGTATCAAGAAAGCCAGGAGACATCATAGTCTCTATAATAAGCATTTGTTTTTATATAGTCAGCTCTCATACAGAATATATTATTGGGAACACAAAGCAAAACTTCTGCAGAATTGTTGGATGATCTCAGAACAAAATAGCTTTGTATCTCTTCATTACAAAAAATAATAATTCATCTCATCAAGTCTTAATTTCAAAGTCTTAGTGAGATAACCTTGATGAATTTCCTATTGATCCTATTGATGTATAGTGAAAGAGTTAAGTGACACATTTAAAACAAAGGTTTTACTTTGCATTGGTATATTGATTAATTTATTAAATTTATACGTGGCCCATCTCACTGTCAAGTAACACTGGGTGGTGTCAAACATTAAACATGAACAAGGAACCAAGGTACAAGTAGAATGGCTACTCAACTCTACTCTGTTCTACTCCAACCCACTCCCCATTCCAATTCCACTCCAATGCTGATTATTATGCTTGATCTTTCTCCCCATAATCCTGCTACTCAGAAAAAAGACTGAATGGGTAAAATAGAGTTGAAGATTTGCCAGGTTTGAGGAGGACTGGATGGGGCTGCTGAAGAACCTCATGCTGTTAAGCTTCAGGAGTGGCAACAATTATAATTATCATAATAAAAGAATTATTATAAAAGTTTAGACACAAACAGAGAAATAGTTTACAAAGAAGCACCTCATCCTCCTTTTCAATGCACCATATTTGAATTCTAACAGAAAATATTTGTTTTTTACTTAGAATTTACAGCCTGATTTCTAAGGGAACAAACAACTGTTGGAAAAATTCCTTGATACCTTCCTCCAATGAGTTGCCCATTTCTGATATATGAAGTGATAGAAACAAAAATGTTTTCGAGTTCTTATACAATACAATACAATACAATACAATACAATACAATACAATACAATACAATACAATGCAATACAATAGCATCTTGGTGTCATCTGCAAATTTGATGAGTTCCCCATTTATCCCCTCATCCAGATCATTGATGAAGATGTTGAAGAGTCCTGGGCTTAAAACAGAGCCTTGGGGTCCCCCACTGCATACTTCCCTCCATGTAGATGCAGTTACACGTTGAGTGCGGTTGGTCAGCCAGTTACGAATCCATCTGGTGGTGATGCTGTGATGCCCACATTTTTCTACTTTATTTAGTATTATGTTATGGTCTACTTTATCAAATGCCTTGTTGAAATCCAAGTAAATTATATTGACGGCATTTCTCTGGTCCACTAATTTTGTCACTTTGTCGAAGAATGCAATAAGATTAGTCTACCATGATTCTTAATTGGAAAAATAGGAAAAATATGCTTTTATGCATTTCCACTGGTTTCATATGTTGTTTTGAAATATCGTCTTGCCATCTGTTTTCCTAATAGAAAGAAAGAAAGAAATTCATTTTAAATGAATGTGATGATATGGGATAAATATAGACCCTCCATTTTTGTCACACGCAGAGCATCCTTTTTATTTGCACACAAAAATATGAGTGCTTTAAAATCTGCCAGTAGATAGTTTCTATAGTGCTTCTCAACATTAGTTGTGAGGCACTATGAAGTGTTGCTGTTGTGCACCTGTTCTTGTGGCTCTTTTTATTGTAGGTGTCTGATAGGTTCTTTTCAGGAGTGAGTTTGGGCCAACTTTCCTGCTTGTATGACTTATTTTCTGGAACGAGCTCCCTGTTGAGATCTGGATCCTTACTACCCTCCCGGCCTTCCGCAAAGCCACCAAGTCCTGGCTGTTCCAGCAGGCCGGGGGGGGGGGGGGGGTCTGAGAAGCATCTACCTCCACGGAAATTGTGAATGTTGGTTTTGTTTTTAATATGTTGTCTTTGTCTCGTTCCCCCCTTTCCCTTGTCTTTTGTGAGCCGCCCGGAGTCCTCCGGGAGTGGGCGGCATACAAGACAAACAAACAAACAAACAAACAAACAAATAAATAAATTTTCACTCTACTGTTGCCTCATTCCTAGAATGGGTTGGTAACATCTCTCTCTCCTTAATTCCCCTTCCCAATAACTTCCAGGCATGTTGTTCTGTTCCATGTATGTTTTTTTAATCTTATGTCACCTCTACTGCTTATGTCTGTTTCAAACAATGCACTTCAGGTGGTTTCAGGCTAATCCTAGCAATTTATTATCTACCTCACAATGGTAGGAATTCCCCCTCAACCAATCAACGGTTAGCAGGGTCTTTCATGTCTTTTAGAGCTGCCTTTACCACGAATACGGTAATAGCATTCCTTGTTGTTTACTTGTGGTGCAAATAGAAGACTATTGGTTAAACCAGCAAAAAGAAAAAGCACAGGAAAAAATAGGCAAATCAGAAAGGAAAAAAAAATACCCTTTTAAAAAAAAGTTGGCAGGTTCCAACTTCCACCCTGAGTTCTGGTCCCCTCTTAGGCATGAAAGCCAGCTGGGCGGCTTTAGGCCAGTCAGCCTCTCTCAACCCAACCCATCACATACCGTTGTAATTGGGGGGGGGGGGGAGAAAGAAACATTACGTATGTTTACTGCCTTGGGTTACTTACTTGAGATTACCCACAACTCTGGGAGATGAGGAAATAGCCATCTTGCTCAAACCATGATTGGTATCTTCAAAAGGACAACGGGTTTGCATCCTTCCTTTTCTAAACACTTTTTGAAATTTCTTGCTAACTGCCTTTCAGCTATTCAGCTTTGGATTGACAAGTCTGAAAACAGCAGGCGAGTTTATAGAATGACAGGGCTGGGAGGATCTAAATGATCTTGTAGTCCAACCCCATACTCAAAGTTGGAGATTTATGTCGTCAGGGTCAAATCGTGGTCCAGTCTATCCTTGAAAATTCCCAGTGATGAAGCACTCAGAACCCCGGAGGCAGAGCTATTACATTGATAACTGCTCTCAGTGCCAGAAAATGTCTCCTTCCTTCTAGGTTGGACCTTCCTTTGACAAGCCTCCACCCATTGCTTCTTGTCCTGCCCTCTGGTGCCCTAGAAAATAAGTCAATACCCTAAGTCAAGAGCCGAGGTGGCGCAGTGGTTAAAATGCAGCACTGCAGGCTACTGCTAGATCAGCAGTTCAGCGGTTCAAATCTCACCGGCTCAGGGTTGACTCAGCCTTCCATCCTTCCGAGGTGGGTAAAATGAGGACCCGGATTGTTGTTGGGGGCGATATGCTGACTCTGTAAACCGCTTAGAGTGGGCTGAAAGCCCTATGAAGCGGTATATAAGTCTAACTGCTATTGCTATCTTTGTACACAGCTCCTCACGTACCTCATGTGATTCTATCCCCCAGACCTCTCCCTTCAATCCTCAGTGGAAGAAGTTTTAAATAAATGTTTAAGGAGTTTTTTTTAGAAAAAAACGCTCTCTCTTCTTCCCATAACCCATCTCTTATCCATATGCAAGTCCATGTATCCCTAACCTTTCAGAACCAGCCCTAATTCAATAGAAAGGTAGAAGAAAAAGTAATCAGCGATACAAGGATTTTTGATGGTCACAAATGAGGAGATGAAGGTCTGTATATTCAGAAGCAGGAGAATCAGCTAAATGCATCCATCCCATGCCCTTTTGAATGGGGCAGATAGCACAGAACTTCAGGTAACAGGAGAATGTGGGATAAATGATTGATGGTGATTTCAATCTCCTTCCAGGATAATGCATGGGACACTCCAGCTGTTTGTGTAGATGTCAGCTATTAAACAAATTGGTTGACTTCAGGAAAATACATTGCAGTATTTTTCATGTGTTTCATGTGTCAATTTGTGTGTTTATCGAATAAAGCAAAAATGAAAAGGTATTATATATTGTTGCAAAATTGAAATTCTCAAGATAATTATGCTTATATTTAACTACTGAATTTCATAATATAATGACATGGTTTAGCACATAGCATTCAATTATTTGAATAATGTTTAATAATATAATTACACTATAAAGTGCAAGGAACACATCACTCTGTGGTTTCTGCCAGCACCTTTTGATAAATCTCTGCAGTGGTTTCCCAAAGGAGGGGAAGGAAGGGCTGCTGGGGGAGCCACTTTCTTCTCATTCTCATAAAGCTTCTGCTTGTTCTAAGTGAAATTCTGCCATAAAAATCTGCCTTACAGCTGATGTACAGCATACATTTATGACAATTATTATTATTATTATTATTATTATTATTATTATTATACAATTGTATCACAGCGGCCAGTTGTTTCACCGGATTTGGCATTGGTTACTAGTCGGGCCCCACCCAGGGGCCTAGGACGTCGTAACATATTTTCGTAATATGCATGCAGATCCAAGCAGTGCGGCTTTTTGCATTTGACTGATGGTGATTTTGTCAATTTTTAACTCTTTTAAATGTAATTCCTGTGCTTTTGGAATAGCACCCAGTGTGCCGATTACCACTGGAATTACCACTGCTGGTTTGTGCCATAATCGTTGAATTTTGATTTTTAAGTCCTGGTATTTTGCGATTTTTTGATGTTCCTTCTTGGCGACTCTGCTATCACCTGGTATTGCGATGTCTATGATTGTGACCTTATTTTTCTCAACCAGTGTGATATCTGGTGTATTATGTGCCAGTATTTTGTCCGTTTGTATACGGAAATCCCACAAGATCTTGACCATCTGATTTTCAGTGACTTTTTCAGGCTGATGTTCCCACCAGTTTGTTGCTGTTTTAATATTATAATTTTTGCACAAATTCCAATGGATCATTTGTGCTACTGAATTGTGCCGCAATTTATAATCAGTCTGCACAATTTTTTTACAGCAGCTGAGTATGTGATCAACAGTTTCATCAGCTTCTTTGCAAAGTCTGCATTTGGCATCATCAGAAGATTTTTCAATTTTGGCCTTAATGGCATTTGTGCGGATAGCTTGTTCTTGCGCAGCCAGGATTAGTGACTCTGTTTCTTTCTTTAATGTACCTGTTGTTAACCATAACCAAGTTTGTTCACTGTCCACTTTATCTTTTATTTTTTCCAGAAATTGGCCATGCAGTGCTTTGTTCTGCCAACTCTCCATTCTTGATTTTATCACATCTTTTCTGTATTCTTGTTTTGTCTGTTGGGCCTTCAGTAGATTTTTGTTCTTTACTTCAATTAATAGATGTTCTTGACTTTCTTTTAAATAATCAGCCAGTGCAGGTTTTTCTTCTTCAACTGTTTGCTTCACTTGTAATAATCCTCTGCCACCTGATTTTCGGGGCAGGTACAGTCTATCAGTATCACCACGTGGATGTAAACTGTAGTGCATTGTCATTAGTTTCCTGGTTTTTCGGTCCAAAAGGTCCAAATCAGCTTGTGTCCAGTTAACTATGCCAGCTGTGTATCTTATAACTGGTATTGCCCAGGTATTTATGGCCTTGATTGTATTTCCACCATTCAATTTAGATTTCAAAATTTTCCTAACTCTGTTGGTGTACTCTCCCCTGACAATAGTTTTTACTTCTCCATGCTTGATGTTATCCAACAGCAGAATGCCTAAGTATTTGTAGGCTTCATTTTCGTTGCATTTAATTAGTTGGCCATTGGGCATTTCATATTTCCAAACAAGTGGCACACCCGTATTATGACTATTTTATAATACACATATGACTTCAAAACAAATTCATTGCAAGAACTGTTATGCACAGTTAACATTATTATTAAGCAACCTCAATTGCTGGTTCTGGGGAATAATGTAACAGGGCTGGACACACATTTTATTGCCTTGGGAGCAAAATGTCTTAGTCTGAAATCAAGAAATCACAATACGAAGGCCAAATCCTCCTCCTCCCCCCCTCCCCCCATTCCTCAACTACCAGAATCCTTCTAAAGTGATCAGCCATTTATTATGAATCAAGGTGAAATTGTTCAGTAAAAATAAAGCATAATCAGTAAATATACTGGAGCTGGACTGAGGATTTTATGAGTGGAAAAGCAGTTATGCTGAAATTAAACTAGGACGATTTGGCAAAAACACTTTTGACAAGTTCTAATGTTTTCTAATACAGGTAGTTCTTTAGCCATTTCTTTAGTGACTATTCAAAGTTACCGCAGAGCTGAAAAAAAACCTACTTATTACCATTTTTCACACTTATGATGGTTGCCACATCGCCATGATCATGTGATCAAAATTTGGGCACTTGGCAACTGGCAACTGGTCCTTCTGAGGGTTGCAGTGCCCCAGGGTCACGGGATCACCTTTGGCGACCTTCTGACAAGCAACGCCAATGGGCAAGCCGCCACTTAACAACCAGGTTACTAACTTAACAGCTGCAGTGATTCACTTAATAACAGTGGCAAGAAAAGTTGTAGGCAAAACTCACTTAACAACCATCTTGCGTAGCAATGGAGATTTTGGGCTCAGTTGTGCTTGTAAGTCAAGGACTTCCTCTACAAGCGAGGGTAGTTATTCATCAGATCAAAGGCTTTAGAATCACCAAACGAAAATGATTGAAGCAAAGCCATTCCTGCCAATTCTGTGTGGCTTCCTTCCGCTGAAGCAACCATAGAAGGCAAACTGGAAGGGGACCGAAACTTAACAAGCAAGTCCCATGATGTGATGAATAAAGAAAAAAAAAACTGCTGCTAATTTGAGTTTGACAAATTCCTGCATATTCCCCACATCTGGTGACTATTCGATCTATGGGCACAATCCAAATTCCCCAAAGGGCATTTAATGCAGGGGTGGGGAAACTCGGGCCCCTTTAGGACTTGTGTACTTCAACTTCCAGAATTCCCATGGCTGGCTTAGGAATTCTGGGAATTGAAGTCCATAAGTCATAAAGGGCCAAAATTCCCCACTTCTGATTTAATGGAATGAATCACCTGTCCTGTTTTTGAAAGAAGAAACCAAGCAGCCCCAAACTCCACATATGCTGGTTTCCTTTCTTGCTTTTTCTCTCGGCTGCTGTTAAAAATCACCCGGGAAAGAATTCACTGGGCAAAAGTCCTGCCTTTCATTTGCTGCTGCAGCTTCTGACAGTCAAAACAAATGCAGAATGTGATCCATAACAAAATCTATCTACAGAATCTATCTACAAAATCTATCTACAGAAGAGTGAAAATCTGAACAGGTTGCCAAGGATATACTTACATACTTTTAACATTTTGGATGAGCTGTTTTAGGAATATAAATTCACTCCACTCAAATGTATACGTGTTTAAACCAGCTTATTTTGTGTGGACAGGACCTTGCAAGTAAGTAATTGTTTCATAAGGTCTCACTGAGAAATAGGTAGTGTTTTCTCTCATACAGGATTTCTATCTCCATGTTAAAAGGTAAAGGTTTCCCTTGCTTGCACATATGTGCTAGTCGTTCCTGACTCTAGGGGGCAATGCTCATCTCCATTTCAAAGCCAAAGTGCCAGTGCTGTCCGAAGACGTCTCCATGGTCCTGTGGCCGACATAACACTGAAGAAGCACGGAACGCTGTTCCCTTCCCATCAAAGATGGTCCCTATTTTTCTACTTGCATTTTTTACGTGCTTTCAAACTGCTAGGTTGGCAGAAGCTGGGACAAGTCACGGGAACTCACTCCATTACACGGCGCTAGGGATTCAAACTGCCAAACTTTTTGATTGACAAGCTCAGCGTCTTAGCCACTGAGCCACCGTGTCCCTTATCTCCACGTTGAGAGGATGTCAAACTTGGCATACATCTAAAAACAAAATCTTCCTTTACTAGTTCAAGTGTCCTGTATTCTTTCTTATACAATCTGCTTTGCACAGTCCAAGAATTTGTGGTTCTTTTTTTTCATCCTTCAAGGAAACCTACTGTTCATTTATTTATGTGGTATAGCACCCCTATTATTGGACAAGAAAGTAGATTTGTGGTGCAGAATTTTTGGCCTTTTATATATCATTGGACTACATTTCCGTTAATGTTGATAGTTTCTTATATTGGCTAGGGCTAGTAGGTGCTGGAAATCAACAAAACCACATGTTCTTCAGTCCTTAGATGGATAATTGAATAGATAATTTTTATTAAAGGGTTTTTAAAGGATTCAATCAATAAGAATTTAAAAGGGGAGAGGGAAGGGGAGAGGAGAGGAGGAAGGAGGAAAGGAAATGAAAGGAACAGAAAGAGGAAAGGAAAAGCTTCTGTTCTTTTTAACAGCAGTTACAAATACTTTTCATCTCTTTGTAAGGTTACAACGTGATTTCTTTTCCTAGACTATCCTTTCTAAACATCAAACCCATAAATTTGGCATAATTTATGGCATAAGTTTGACAATTTCATTTTCTTTTTTTAAGCAAAAAGCCCATAGTTTCCAGTTAGTATTAAATGTAGTTACTATCCTTGCTCTGATCAAACAAGTCAGTTTTGCCCTTCTCTGCTCCTGCTATAAAAGAGAGTGGAAGATGAGAGTAGAAAATACTCAAACTAACCGCATCCTATCAAGTGCTCAGCAGAATGGAAAGTAAGCATCCATTTCCCATCTTCTTCATGGGACAGAAAACAAGGACAGACCAGCGCATCCCCTCCTGCTCTACCTCAAATTAGGTGAGAACCAGGCATGTCTTTCTTCTCCCCTTGATCACAAAAGTTCGTGAAAGAGAGGATTACTTTCGATTGCGGAGTGTAACCCAAATCACTCAATTTCGGAAGGTTATTATAAGTTTACTTTAAGACTTCTTCTAAATCTATGGAGGAAAAAAACAATGGAAAGAATATATTTATAGCTCAGAGTTGAACTGCGCAGTCCTTGGTGTTCCTGATACAGATATCTGTGTTTTGACCCACTACGGTTTTGATGCACTGTCTAAATGAGATTAAATACAAAATTAAGTAGTTCCATTGACGGTGCCATCGGACCGAATACTTTTTCCACTGTGCAACTGTTAGACTACCGGTCTTTACAAGCATTCTGTGGCACCAGAACATTTAATTCCCCGTCTGTCCCTCTCTGTGCCTAGTTCAGTAGCAAAATGACCCCTCCCCCAATTCTCTGGATAATTCTAGATCTCTGCTGTGGGATCCACAGTAGAATTTCAGCCGAGGGGAAAACCTTGAAACCTTCTCTGTCCCTTATCTGAAAATCAGCAGGAGCTGAAGCCTTCACGGGCTTTGGAAAAGAGGAAAGCGTCAACCTAGTTTCCGAAGCACCAGGAGGCAAGACAGGAAACAATGGATGGAAACTAATCAAGGAGAGAAGCAACCTGGAACTAAGCAAAATTTTCCTAACAGTGAGAACAATTAACTGATTTGCCTTCTGAAGTTGTGGGTGCCCTATCATTGGAGGCTTTTAAGAAGTGATTGGACAACCATTTGTCCGGAATTGTATAGGGTCTCCTGCTTGAGCAGGGGGTTGGACTAGAAGACCTTCAAGGTCCCTTCCAACTCTGTTATTCTGTTACTTCTTCTCCTCTGTTGCTCCCTTCTTCTTTAGAAGAGCAACATTTTCAGAATAAAAGGAAGAGGGGAAGACCTGCTTGTCTTCTCCAGAATGGCTTCACCTTGCCTGCCACTCCCAAAAGTGTAGAAAATTCCCTTTCTCACTTTCATGACCCACAAAGAACTGTGCAAAAAGTGGAAGGATATTTTCTGCAAAGAACTAACTCAAACCTAATACATTTTATGTGTTTTGCTTTGAAATGTAATAGATATCTCTAAGTACAGCATAGACAATTTAATTCTGAAGCCAACTTTAGCTCTGGCATATGGAGCATAACTGTGAGATCTAAAAAGGGAAAGGAAAAGGATTATTTTAGAAGATCTGCTCATACCAGCTTGACATTTCTTAAGAATCAAAACAAAGACATATCTGCACTTAACGATAAATGCATTGATTGAGTGACAGGTCTACCAGATGCTAAATCATCTGCTAAGTTATGAATATTATAAAGAACTCCAAACACAACTTCCAAAACTTCTCTTGTTGCTGTTCAATCATTTAGTCATTTCCAAATCTATCCGGCACAAAGCTCAGCATTTTGCTAGGACTGAGTATCAAAAATTGCTTCTCTGTGTTCTTATGTGCTTGTGCTTGTATCATTAATGATAATATCTGACCCCCCCCCCTTGTCTTAATGAAATTGCCTTTAATTAGGGCATCAGAGTTTTATCCAATGATTCTTGTTTGTATACAAAAATTTAACCTTAGCTTCATGATTATTAGAAATTCCAGTGCGGAGTCTGCATTTCTTTGCTTGCTTATTTATGGCTTTGTTTCATTTATGAATTGGATTATTTGTTCTTCTTATATGTTCTGGGCTTTTTTTCCACAGTTTTTCCCAGGACTACAAATCAGGTTTTCTTCACTTATCCTTTCTTATGGGCCACAAAAATAAATCAGAACTTGAGACATGAAAACATATTTCACTTTTATTGTTTGCTAGACCAGCAGCAGTTAAAATGACAGTTCAGCCCAAAACGCAAACCGTTCAAATGTCATTGCTGTTATTTGATTTCATATAGGACAAAAATAAGGTTTTTTCCCCCCATTTATAGATACTATTATGCATGTGTAGACATCATTAATGCACAGTGCATTCAGAAAGTATTCAGAAATTGTGCCCTGTATGGGAAGTTCAATCATATCATTGTGTAACATTGTAATATTTCTAAACTGATAATTAATCCATATTATTAAACCTATGATAGGCACTGATTGGCAGTATTATTCTCTTCTTCAAATACCTGAAAGTAAGAAATTAGTAGCTGACATTAATCACTATCTCCTCTTTTCCCTTTCTATGATAAATTTACATCTGGGCAGGGGCAGAATCTATTAATTTTCTTTTGCCTTTTTATTGATTCCTCTGAAATTTTATTTCACTTATAGATTATTCGGGGAGTTCTATGTGAATCACCACCATCTTCCTTCTGCGGAGAATTCTTTTGGGGTTGTGTAATTGCATGTAGGAGCCGACCAGGCTGAGCCGGAGGGAGGGTCAAACACGTCATAAGTCATGAGTTCCTTCACACCCGGGAGAGATCAAAGTCCAGCCCACTTTGAATTCCTTTCTATGCTTAACTCCCTCCAATTTCCTTTGACCATTAGTAGCTCAGATTCTTGTAGAGAACTTAAGCTCGCAATAAATCTTTATACTCATTTCAGCTGCCTGAATCTCCTGATTTCCATGGTGCTCGACATTGCCAATTTTAATTAATTCAACAGAAAAGGCCTCGCAGGTCAGGAAATCCTGGAATGTTTATGGTACCGATAAGGAATTCAAGGTGCCAAGTAGGGCTAGGGTCAAGATTTCTTCTTCATCTGTTTTGCATTCCACCCTGAGATTTGGAGCGGAATTTTGAACTATTTCTTTCCTTACTTGCCGTACTTGTCTATGATGCTAAATTGCGTACTTCTTATTTTTCTTATTAATCAGACTCCTAGAAAAGAATCGTATACGGAATCTCCAAATGTAACGTTGGCAAAAACCCATTGCATAGAAAGAGGGGGAAATAAAGGCAAGAGGCATCTCTTTTGTACAAGTGCCAAGCGTATCTGCTGCATACGTGTGAAGTTTCAGAAGGGGATTTTATGAGAGGTAATGGGAAGCAAATGAAGCTGAAATTATTGTTTGTTCAGAAGCAGTACTGTCAACATTCTGAGTAACGCCCGCTTCTTTTCTTCCAGGAAAAAGAGACACTGCTTGTAAAAGAATGAGTATTTGGCCTCTTGTTTTATCTAGTGCTTACACTGGACTTCTCTACTTCAAATAAAGCATCAGGTGCACCAATTATGGCTTCCTGGAAACTTTATGCAAGGAAGTGTCTCTAATTCCTCTCTTTAGAATAGCTCATCTCCATAAAAACGAGCACCTTGGTAACTTAGACAGGATGTATGAAATTCCGAAGAGCAGGTGGTGTCTTTGAATCATTCATGAACTTTGGTTGGTAGCAAGGAGACCTTCTCAAAAATAAGGAGACTCCAGAATGACTTTGAGCTGCCGTTAGAAACTGGACAGCTAATAAAGAGGAAGTACCGTAATAATATTTCAATGGGGAAAAAGCCATTATATGATTAGTTCTTAAAATAGGATCTATTCCCTCCCGAACAAGATCCATACAAATATAAGATGTGTACTTTTTATATTAATGATCCTACAGGCTAGACAAATGCAAGATCCATGTCATTAGAAGTGAATATCCTGTATTCTTTGTTATGTTAATTTTTACTATAGCTATATAAATAGTCTTTCTAAACCTCCCATCTCCCTAAAAGAGGAACTCTGGGTGGTGTACAATATAATATAACTGATAAATTTTTAAAAAAGTATAAATTTAACATTAGAATCAGAAATTAAATTAGGGCTTATTTTAAAAAAAATTATAGAATAATGTCAATTAAATATCAAAAGCGGGGGGGGGGGAAAGTCCTACCATAATATGGACATTTATTTATCACATGTATATAGCTGCCCCTCTCACCTATGTCATTCTGCGCCATATACCATAAACAACCTGTTAAAACAATTAAAACAACAGTTAACTGTAATTAAATGCAAATAAAGCCCAGAAGAATGGACCAGTTTCTTACACATAATATAATCATTTGGGGGACTCCCCATTTCTCTGGGCTCCTTTTCCAAACACGTGTGATTCCCTCCTTTCCCCAAGGTTTTCCGTGGGAAATACAGTGATAATAAGGAGAAGCACCAGGAAGTGTGTTGCACTTTCTTGGTACCAACATTAAGGAGGCAACTGATGAGCTGATGGCTTCCTGTTTCACTTCAGTTTATTTGAATTCCTGAGCTTAATAGTAAGATATCAGTTAGCATTAGTGTTAGAGCCACGGTGGCGCAGTGGTTAGAATGCAGTACTGCAGGATACTTCTGCTGACTGCCAGCTGCCTGCAATTTGGCAGTTCAAATCTCGCCAGGCTCAAGGTTGACTCAGCCTTCCATCTTTCCGAGATGATGGGTAAAATGAGGACCCGGATTGTTGGGGGCAAGAGGCTGACTCTCTAAACTGCTTAGAGAGGTCTGTAAAAGCACTGTGAAGCGGTACATAAGTCTAAGTGCTATTGCTATTGCTAGAAATATAAAGCTATGGCTTTATGTTTCTTCAGAAGTGATTCAATCGATAGCCCTTCAAAAGAGGTTAGAACCATTCTTCTTCAGTGAGGCTTTCTCCCCACATCTTTGATACAACTAATAATTACCCCTTCTGGTCCAGGTTTCAAAATCTTGTATGTGTTCAGAATCACCTAAGAATGAGCAAGCTACTTGGGTAACTAAAAAGGAATTAATATAAAATCTCACCTGTCTTCTGTTTTGGATGCTTTCACTAATGGTGATGCCATAATTGAAGCATTCAAGTCCTATTATAGATAAGTAATTTTGTTCTAAGGGGACGCAATGGCTTAGTGGCTAAGATGCTGAGCTTGTCGATTAGAAGGTAGGTAGTTCAGCGGTTCGAATCCCTAGCACTGCGGAACGAAGTGAGCTCCCATTACTTGTTCCAGCTTCTGCCAACCCAGCAGTTTGAAAACATGTAAAAAATGCAAGTAGAAAAATAGATACCACTTTGGTGAGAAGGTAACAGCGCTCTGTGTGCCTTCGGCATTTAGTCATGCCGGCCACACGACCACAGAGACGTCTTTGAACAGAGCTGGCTCCTCGGCTTAGAAACAGAGATTAGCACCACCCCTAAAGCCTGTAACGACTAGCACCCACCTTTACCTTAATTTTGCTCTTGTTGTGACAAATGTGTCACTTCTGATTGCATTCGGGTTTTGGCTGGTACACCAAACACCTTGATAACTTGGTACAGTTTCACTAGACAATACAGCGGGAAGGAGGGAAAATCCCTTCGCTGTCTTCATAATAAAAAAACTCACTTCACGATTTATTTTCTCCTTCCTAGATGTCAAGGATGGACACTTACTTCTCTGACTTTAGTTCAAGAGAATACTAAAGAATCACATAAATTATGGGTTACAGACACAGCACAGTGAGGATTGTGATGGTTGCATGAGTAATTTCTCCACACTAAACTATACTTTTGACTTGAGTAAGCATTCATACAAATCAGAATCCATTTTTACCTAAGTACAAACTATTTCAATAGATCCTGCATTCTTGAAGAAGAATGAAGCCACTGAAAGCCCAAACATCTGTGATCCAATAATGACAAAGGAAATGGAATAAGGTTCACTATTATCTGATTGCCATTCTCTTATGGATGAAAAAATCCCATCAACAGTATAATGCATGAGAAATTATGTCTGATGCATAATCGTCATAGGAATTAGAGTTCAGATTGTATGATCTCGATTTAGATGCTGAAATTTCCCAGGACAAGTACCCAGGGTCCTTAACTTTGGCTCAAAGACCACCTCTGTCAGTGGCTCAGTAGGTACAATGCAGGGTTGCAGGCTAACACTGCCGACAGCCAGGAGTTCTATCCTGACCAGCTCAAGGTTGACTCAGCCTTCCATCTGTCCGAGGTTGGTACAATGAAGACCCAGATTGTTGGAGGCAAAATGCAGACTCTGTAAATCACTGAAAGCACTAGGGAGTGCTACTGCTATTAAAGTAGTTCAGATTGGTATGGATTTTGTTGTTGTTAACCACATACAGTGGCAGAATAGTTCTGGCTTGCATCTTTGTATAAATATAGTCAGAGTCAACAGTCTATTTCACATGACCTATAAAAGCCAAAACATAATTTGTTTGATTTGACCGCATATTGTATGAATCTGGTTATTATGAACTGCAAAATACAAAATCAACTATGCCTTATTTATTATAACAAGGTCAAACAAGTTGATCCATCACATGTGAAACAAATGTCTAAAATTAGGCAGCATCTTTGCTTCTTTAAATATTGTTTTTGGTCTTATTTTTTTCCTAGAAAACTGAACTTGAAGGAAGACAAGGCTATCCTTGCCCCTGATTTCTGCTTGGATGGCTATCATAAACATAATAACTGTACCAGATAAAAGAATTATAGCTAGAAATTATGACCCTTGTCAGAACTGAAAGAAAGCACTTGCCAGTAATTGTAGACAAATCTGACCAATTTAGACTGATCATCTAATTTTACTGTAAGACCAGCTTCCTAAGAAGAATGACTGAATTGAGTTCCAGCTTTCCTTATTCTTCAGTCCCAAGCAACTGAAGGAAAGATACGGATTCTTAATTCTTTCTTTCTATTATAAAATGTGTTTGAAAACATGAATAATATATCTTGGAATCTTAGAAGCCGGAGGGATTTCTAGATTGTTCTTATTTTTATTTTTTTTAGTAAAGAGGGGATGTCTTCAAGAAAAAAATAAATGCTGCAGAGGATTGTATGTTGATCTTGCAACATCAATTTTATGAAAGGAAAATCATCATGCATTTGCTTATCATATATAAACCACAGTATTTCCACTTTGCTTAACACAAAATCTTCAGTTATTGTAGCCCAGAACTGTGTTTCCTGGTTTGCTTGCTTTTTAGCATAACAAAAATAAATCTTAAAATGCGCTTCTTTACCAGATTTGGGGTTACAACATTTTTTGACTCCCAGACAATATCCCAGTGATTTTAAAAGTCAGGATCCTTTTTGCAATGTCTGCCATGAGCCTGCTGAATTAGGGTCAAATGTCTCTGAATATTATTGGATTAAAAGTCACTTTTTAAAAAACAAGCAGGGGAAAATATCTCAGGAAAGTTCAAAGTCCGTGTTTTTAATTAATGAGTAAATTAAAAAAGTCGAGAGTACCTGTGCTTGTTCAACGAGAGGTATTTTTGGAGAAATATCTGCAGCTCCAATAAGGAAAGAAAAGGGCCTTTTGTCTGGACTGGCACCAGACTAGGGTTACCATGGTGGCAGACTTCTTCTCACCTCTTCATTAGCCATCACCACCTTTAATGTGAGGGCCAAGTGCTCTTGAGTCTTGACCTTGGACTGAGTGAGCTTGCCTTCCTTGTTTGAAGGAATAACCCTAACCTGAACTTTGTAGAATACAGCCGCTTTTAGCACTAATGCCCAATGGATTATCTCTGCATTATTCTCCTAAGGAGGCCTAATTGCCCCCCCTATTCCTGCCACTGCTTTCATTTGAACAAGCAGACATCCAGCTGCAGCCCTGAATGTCACAACCTACCCGAACTATATATATATATAAAACCTCAGAAAACATATATATATATATATATATATATATATATATATATATATATATATATATATATATATATATATATATATATATATATATATATATATATATATATATATCCCTTCCCTATTTCATACAATTGCTCTAGTTTTGACATCTGTGTTGAATGTGAGTCAGAACCAGAGATTCAGCTGTGTTCAAATTGCATGAGATAATACAGCCTTCACTGAGCCGAGGTGGCGCAGTGGTTAAATGCAGCACTGCAGGCCACTTCAGCTGACTGCTAGTTCTGCAGTTCGGCAGTTCAAACCTCACCAGCTCAGGGTTGACTCAGCCTTCCATCCTTCCGAAGTGGGTGAAATGAGGACCCGGATTGTTGTTGGGGGCAATATGCTGACTCTGTAAACCGCTTAGAGAGGGCTGAAAGCCCTATGAAGCGGTATATAAGTAAGGTGACCAGATTTTCAGATTGGAAAAGAGGGACACCCTTGACCGGGGGGGGGCTTAATTAAAAAACTTTTTTTGTCAAAAGGTCACCCCAGGACACTGAAACCAGAATAAATACGAATCTGTTGCCAAACAAAATTTTGATCACGTGACCATGAGGATGCTGCAACGGTCGCTAAGTGTGAAAAATGGTCGCAACGGTCGCTAAGTGTGAAAAATGGTCATCAGTCACTTTTTTCAATGCCATTGTAACTTTGGTCACTAAATGTTTTCCCCCTCCTCGAGACTCCTCACTTCTCTTGCTTATCTACCTTCACCTTATCTGTCTTCTGCTCTTTCCCTCTCTTCCTTCCTTCCTCCCTCCTTCCATCCTCTTCTTTCCTCACTCACTCCCTTCCTCCTTTTTTCTCTTCCTTCCTCCTTCCATTCTTTATACGATATAAAATTCAATGAGGGTGAAACACACCAAATCTGGCAAAGCTGCCTTGCACCAACCTGGCCTGCCCATAGAATAGCAGCCACTTTGAGACACATAAACCTGGTCTGAACATATTGCATCACAAAGATTTGCAAAGATCACACTTGCAAAAAGGAACATTTCTTGTAGTAAATACATTTTATAAACAATTTAAAAGTAAAAATCCCCCCAAAATAATAAAAAAGGTATTCTATAAATAAAAGAAATCCTTAAAAACCATTGTTAAGTATTACACCAGCAATAATTTATACTGTCACCATTTCAAACTATCATCAGAAATACGAATCTGTTGCCAAACATCAACATTTTGATCGCGTAACCATGAGGATGCCACAACGGTCGCTAAGTGTGAAAATGGTCGCTAAGTGTGAAAAATGGTCATCAGTCACTTTTTTCAATGCCATTGTAATTTTGGTCACTAAACAGCCATGTTCCTGACTTAACAACCACCATGATTCACTTAACGTGGCAATAAAAGGTCGCAAAATGAGGCAAAAATCATTTAACAAACGTCTCCCTTAGCAACAGAAATTGGGGGATCAATCCTGGTCGTAAGTCGAGGATTACCGGTAGCCAATTGCAAAAGGCAACTTTACTTGGAACAGGTGAGATTGTGCCCGGATCCCTTTCATGCCAACATATCCATCTTCTGCTCTTTCCCTCTCTTCCTTCCTTTCTCCTTCCATCATCTCCTTTCCTCACTCACTCCCTTCTTCCTTTTTTCTCTTCCTTCCTCCTTCCATTCTTTCAGCTTCATTTCTTTTGCCTATCTACCTTCTCTGTCTTTCTGCTCTTTCCATTTCTCCCTTCCTCTTTGCTTTTGTTCCTTTCTCCTTCCCTCCTTTCCTATTTCTTGCTTCTTCCTTCCTTCTGCCTATCTACCTTCACCTTCTCTGTCTTTCTGCTCTTTCCCTGTCTTCCCCTTTCCTCCCTCCTTCCCTTCTTTCCTTTCTAGTTCCATCCTTTCTTCTTTCCTCTCTCCCTCTTTTTTCCCTTCCTTCCCCCTTCCTCTTGCCTATCAACTTCATCCTCTTTGTCTTTCTGCTCTTTCCCTCTCTTCCCCTTTTCTTCCTACCTCCTTCCTTCTCCCTCCCTTCTTCTTTTTCTTCCTTTCTTCTTCCATCTTCCTCCTTCTCCTTCCATTCTTTCTCCTTCCATCCATCTTTTCTCCTTCCATCTTCTCCCCCCCTCCCTTCTTCTTTTCCTCCCCCCTCCCTCCTTCCTTCCTCTCCTTCCCTTTCTCACACACAGGAAGGGGAGGGGGGCTATCTAGTCGCTTTCACAGCATAATTTCTTTATCTAACTTTTAAAAAACAGTGTGCAAATCAAACGAGATTTTCGTAACCTGCGAAGCACCAAGTTATATTATGTTGTTACAAATTCGCAGCTACTCCATTCTTTCTGATAGGGAACTACATTTCCCAAGATGCCTCAGGTCCTCAAAGCGCTGAACGCAGTTTTGCAATTGACTCCAGCGAGGCACGGTAGCCGCCGGCTGGGGTGGTTGTCCGGGCGATGCGGAGCGGACGCGCCGTTTGTTACTGCTTCCAGCAAGCAAGACGGACAAGGGAAGCGACTGAAACGGACGCTGGCCGCAGGAGAGCGAGGCTGCTGCCGGCCGTTTCACCTTGCGCAGCGAATTTGACTGGGTCCCGGGGCTTCTGCCGGGTGGCAGAAGCCCGGGACCCAGTCAAATTCGCTGCGCAAGGTGAAACGGCCGGCAGCAGCCTCGCTCTCCTGCTGCGGCTTCTGTTTCAGTAGGGAAGAAAACTTCCTTTCGCTTCCCAGGCTTCTGCCGCCCGGCAGAAGCCCCGGGACCCAGTCAAATTCGGGAAGCGAAAGGAAGTTTTCTTCCCTACTGAAACAGAAGCCGCAGCAGGAGAGTGAGGCTGCTGCCGGCCGTTTCACCTTGCGCAGCGAATTTGCACTGGGTCCCGGGGCTTCTGCCGGGCGGCGGGACCCCCGCACGACGTTCTGTGCGGGCGGCAGCCGCTGCGCCCATGCTCTCGGAGGCGGCGATCCCATTCACGAAGAGGCAGCTCCTCGTGGGCGCAGCGCCTGCCACCCGCACAGAGTGAATTTAATTGGGATCGCCTGCGGCCGCGAGGACCCCTGCACAAATGGATTCCTCACGGCCGCAGGCGATCCCAATTCACTCAGCCAGGGCGGGCAATTTCTGCACGAATGGACTACTCCTCGCGGCCGCAGGAGAGGGAGGAGGAGGGGGCAGCCGAGCCGCCCGACTCCTGCACGAACGGAGTATTCCTCGCGGCCGCAGGCGATCCCAATTCACTCAGCCAGGGTGGGCAATTTCTGCACGAATGGACTACTCCTCGCGGCCGCAGGAGAGGGAGGAGGAGGGGGCAGCCGCCCGCACACGGTTCAGGGGCTTCTGCCGGGCGGCGGGAGCCCCCTGCACCGCATGGAACTTCTCTGCCGCGGGCGGCTGCAGCTGCCCCCACCCTCTCCTCCTGCCGCGGCGAGCGGAAAATTCGATTAGAATTAGATTACTCACCAGTCAGCGCAGCTGCAACCTCTTTCGTCTTTTGTAGAAAGGAAATGGAAACTCGCGCAAGCGTGCTGAAAATTTCCCATCCCAGCCAGCTCACTGATTGGCTGGAGTCCAGGCCAATCCAATCAGTGAGCGGGAGGCTGGGCTGGCTTAAATTTGTAGGTAGTAGGTAAAAGGCTAAAAGCACGCTTTTTTTGGCGCTGGCAGCTCCCGCCCATCAGCTGCTAGCTTGCTGGGCTGGCTCATCTGGTAGGATAGAGAACAGAACGATGAGCCAGCCCAGCAAGCTAGCAGCTGATGGGCGGGAGCTGCGAGCGCCAAAAAAAGCGTGCCTTTTAAAAAGGCGGGCGGGATGCGGGAAAATGCGTTGGAAGGCGGGTGTGTCCCGCCAAAAGCGGGACGTCTGGTCACCTTATATATAAGTCTAACTGCTATTGCTATTGCTATTGCTATTACCTTTGAAGGAGGAAGCACATGTTCAAGTACAAAGAGTTGTCAGGAATGCATAGGGAATGCCAGATGTTAAAATTAAACCCCTACCATAGGTCATTCTAAACTCCCCTTTTGGGTCCATCTCCCTCTAATTGCCTTGATATTGTGTGGCATAAACAGACTGAGATTGATATTACAACAAGCTATACATAATTCCATTGATAGATTTAGTGAATACATAGAAATCAAGGATATGGGGGAAAATCTTATGATCTAAGGCAGTGTTTCTCAACCTTGGCTACTTGAAGATGTCTGGACTTCAACTCCCAGAATTCCCCAGCCAGCGAATGCTGGCTGGGGAATTCTGGGAGTTGAAGTCCAGACATCTTCAAGTTGCCAAGGTTGAGAAACACTGATCTAAGGAATATGAACAGGTTTGCAAGGTAGATATTCATTATTGAACAGTCTAACTAACTTATTTGGTCTGCAAAATGTAATACACTGAAGCAGATTTAATTCAGGGTTTTGTAATTTAAACATGGTAGCTCTATTATCCTGAGGGACGCGGTGGCTCAGTAGCTAAGACACTGAGCTTGTCGATCAGAAAGGTTGCCAGTTTGGTGTTTCAAATCCCTAGCGCCATATAATGGAGTGAGCCCCCGCTACTTGTCCCAGCTTCTGCCAATCTAGCAGTTAGAAAGCATGTAAAAATGCAAGTAGAAAATAAGGATCACCTTTGGTGGGAAGGTAACAGCGTTCCGTGCCCCTTTGGTGTTTAGTCATGCCGGCCACATGACCACGGAGACGTCTTCGGACAGCGCTGGCTCTTTGGCTTTGAAACGGAGATGAGCACCACCCCCTAGAGTCGGGAACGACTAGCACATATGTGCAAGAGGAACCTTTATCTTTTCCTTTAGCTCTATTATAGAAAGATTTTTTAAAAGTATTGTTAGTTTCAAAGCATTTGGACCATTGTGGGTTGATTAGTACTACTTTGAAGTATAATTTATTTTAATGAGGCTGTCAAATGGTTTTTTTTTCTGTTGTCCTTTCCTTTTTTATTTTTATTCAAATTAAATCAATTCAGTATAGCTGCACCAGATGAATGAAACTAATAAAATAGGAAATTCTGTTCAAATTGTTTATAAGAAAATAAAACATTTTGGAAATTTCTTCAGATGTAAGATTGAATTAAGTTGTGATTACATAATTGATATACAGTTTAATTTGTAGAGTTCTCCATCCGTGCTAAGTTGCAGTATTCTATTTCTCTGTAACTTTTTAAATTAATAATTTAAATTGATATTGTTTCTGAAAGTCTATTATTTTTTACTATTTTTATTTTGCTGTGCTTTTATTATTTATTGTTTGATAGCATTATTGCTCTAAGTTATGCAGTTTTTCCTGTTTTTAAGAAAAATAGGATTAATTCTTCAAAATAAAAATCCACACAAATACAAAAACCACATGACAATCATAAAATAACAGTTTTTAGGGTGGGAGAGACTCTCTGCCTTACAAGTCTTACAGGCAGACTTCCAAAGTCTATATAATTTTGGCTTCTTTGTGGTGCCAGTAAGATGCTTGTAACAATCCCATTGAGGGATTAGATAACACACATTCTATTAATTCTGAAGCAATTACAGCCAGGTGCCAAGTCTTAAAAGGAAATCAGCAGAACAACTTGTGCCAATCCTAATTAAAATCCTGTCCCTTTTTAGGAGGTCCAATTAAACACTTATCCTAAGGTTACCAGATTTCAGCTGCAAAATTCCACTTGATTGCCATCTGGGAGCAAGGAAGGGCAGGACCACTGTTATCAAATCAAATTCTATCTTAGAAGTTGCAATAAACATTTGTAGACTTTTCTCTGGTGGTTAGAATATGAGCTTTATTAAAATGTCATTTGTTTAAGCTAAATTTTAGCTTGATTTGGTGGGTGGTTCCATTTCCTGAGCAATATCTGTGACAGGGGTCGGCAACCTTAAAAATTCAAAGAGCCACAAATGTCCTAACCGGAAGCCCCCCCATTCAATTTTGGGGCCAACCGGAAGTCCGGTTCCCCCATCATAGTCTCCTCGTAGCACAACATCCTTTTCCCTCCGCTGGCCAGAAATCAGTTCCCCCCCACTATATAGTCTCCTCCTAGCGTGGCACCCTTTTTCCTCCACCTGTCGTAACCAAAAGCCCTATCAGTTGTGGAGCTGTGGAGTGACAGGGAGCCACAGCAGAGGCATGAAAGAGCCACATGCAGCTCCAGAGCCGTGGGTCGCTGACCCCTGATCTATGACAAGAAGTGAAAGGCATGCTTTTTTCCTTCGTCTTTTTTAAAAATGTGTTGTTTTGTTGCTGCTTTCTATTCTGCTCCTTAGCTTTCCACCCCTTGGTCCATGAAATCAGAAAAGGGTGCAGATTCACAATACGAAACAGAGAACTGTACAAACTTTCTACTCCTAAAGGGCGAAGTATTTCAATAATTGGGAGGAAGCTGCATGCGTAAGGCAGCACAAAGGAGAACTCAAAGGAAATCTTCACAAGCCTCGCTCTGATTCTTCAGTGGGGATACAAAATAGCTTAAGCTTTGAAGATAATTTTCGCCTAGAGCAGAGGATCTCAGTCATTTCAGAGACGGTGCAAGAAAGTTGCAAAAGAGTGACGCCAGCAAAACGCAGCCTCTTCCAGAGGGTATGAATTATGAGAGCGTTTACAACAGGGACATTCATTCCCAGTGACTAATAAAGATCAGCCTTTCTAACCTCAATACACGGCTTCAGATCCTTTGCAGGGCCACGTTCTTGGTCACGAGGGAGAATGCTCTCTGCATACAAATCATAGAATTGATCAAGAGGGAGATGATTGCGCCCCTATTATATATTCCACCAAATCGTTCCCACTTTAGATTAAGCTATCTGATTAAATAAAGAACCTCTAATCTTCTATTCAAGTAAATGCAATATTTGGCCTTTTGGACAATCAAGAAACAAATGCACCAGCCATTCTCTCTATGCACTTCTGCTGTGAAACAGTTTGTCCTGAACTCAGCAGAGCTGTCTATGGAAGTGACAAGGGCCCTGGAAGAGGGTCACCTCTAGACGCACGATGGGCAGCGCACAAATAAATAAATAAATCTCCTGCGCCAGAACGCCAATAAATGTACAAACTTAGTGCCCATCTAAATACATCTCTGGGAAATAGCAGCATGTTCAGTTAATTGTTTCAAACCTCCATGCATGGAGCAGCAAGACTTGTATTTTGTGTTAAATTATTGATGCTTTGCCAAGGATTTCAGAGTTATGTAAGCTAAATAATGTAAGTTAAAAGGAAGAGGGTGTTTCAAGTATTTCTAGGTCGAATAAGACCGGAAGTAAAACACAAAGACCTTCCCATTAAATTAGATTATCTGTTTAACAAATTTATATGGCCATCTATGTTACTGAATGTGACTCTAGGTAGCATACAACTAACAATTAAAAATAATGTCCCAATGATTAAAATACTGGGGGAGGGGAGCAGAATTGCTGGAGAAAAGCATTCATAAACACAGTATAATCATACCGTAGGCTCCCCATGGGATTCGCCAATGTTACTGGAAGAACCACATGCTCAACGCCTTCTAAAGGCTAACAGGGCTAAACTCAACTTAAGGGGGAATGATGTTCCAGAGGGCGAAAGGCAAAGCAGAAGAAACATATTGTTTGGGTCCTATCAGATGAAACTTCTTAGCAGATGGGACCCACACCAGAGGTGGGATTCAGCAGGTTCTGACCAGTTCTGGAGAACCGGTAGTGGAAATTTTGAGCAGTTGGGAGAACCGGTAAATACCACCTCTGACTGGCCCATTCCCATCTATTCTCTGCCTCCTGAGTCCCAGCTGATCCGGAGGGAAGGGGGATTTTGCAGTAACCTTCCCCTGCCATGCCCACCAAGCCACACCCTCACAATTGGTACTAAAAAAAATTGAATCCCATCACTAGACCCACAGCATGGTTAGATGTGATTAGGAATGGGATAGTCCATCACATTTAGAGAGATTTAGGTTTGATTTCTAACAATCTTAGGTAGTATTGTAATCCTCTATGTGGGCAATGTGCTGGCACAATGGTTAGAATGCAGTATTGCAGGCTAATTCAGGCTAATTCTGCCGACTGCCGGGAGTTCGATCCTCACTGGCTCAAGGTTGACTCCACCTTCAATTCTTCTGAGGTTGGTAAAATGAGGACCCAGATTATTGGGGGTAATAGGCTGACTCTGTAAACAGCTGAGCGAGGACTGTAAAAACACCATGAAGCAGAATATAAGTCTATTGCTATTATTAAGTGCCGCATGTGGTGAAAACTGTATGTGCACAAGAGTGGAATCAGCAAGCTGGGGATAACGAGGCACATTTATTGGCCAGTGGGAGTAAATGCAGTTACCCATCTGCTTATCTACTGTTACAACATTGGGTAAAATACATTTATTCTAATCAAGGTCTATGTGCATAGAGTGACACTATGGAAAACACACTATTTGGAACTGAAACTTCCTCTATCATCCTGCTGGTTAGGCACAGTGGCCAAAATGCAATATTACAGGCTAATTCTGCCCACAGCCTGGTGTTCGATCCTGACAGACTCAAGGTTGACTCAGCCTTCCATCCTTCCGAGGTTGATAAAGGAGGACCAGATTGTTGGGGGCCGTATGATGACTCTGTAAACCGCTTAGAAAGGGCTGGAAAGCCCAGTGAAGTGGTATCTAAGTGCTATTGCTAAGGGATGCTCGGAGGCAGAGGCTCCATCCTGGCCCACCTCCACAAGGCGCATCCTTTGCTGGCATGGGATCATCTCATATCTGTTCTTCATCCCATGACGTGTTCTTTATGGAGAGTCCTCATTTAGCGACTGACCATTTGCTTTGTGACAATGATGAAAAGGTAACTTTGCAACCAATCCTCACATTTATGACCTTCACAGGTCAGTAAAGCAAAGGACATCTAAGTAAGGGCGTAAGTGCAATTGTGGTTTCACTTAGCAGCTGCTTCACTTAAAGACCAAGTTGCCTGTCCCAATTGCTAAACAAGGACTTAAGGTATAAAATACACTATAAGAGCCCATGTTTGGAGAAATAGGCATACAGTTGCTGTCATGTCAGAGCCGTGTTTCTCCACCTTGGCAGCCTGAAGATGTGTGGACTTCAACTTCCAGGATGGATGGAAGGATGGGGAATCCTGGGAGTTGAAGTCCACACATCTTCAAGATGCCAAGGTTGAAAAACAGTGTTAAAACATTTAGATCTGGGCCTAACTCTGGGCAGATTTTGAGGATACAAATTCCTAATCATTTCTAATCATTAGAAAGATACTCAAATGTGCAGAGATGGACTAAACGACCATGGAGTTAAAAGAAAGAGAAGAACCAGATTTCTATAAAATATGGAATATAATTTATAAGTGGCTAGAAAACAGAAGCCAAAGCAGGAAATAAAAGTTTTTTTAAATCTAAACTAGTATTGAATAAAAATTAACCAGTTACTAATTACTATCAAACTTAAACTACTGACCGTAATGTAAATATAATGGTGATATGAACAATTAGTATTACTACAATTGTCAGTACAACTGTTACTACACTATTACAGGAGTTAAGACCGATAGGAAGGCATTGGAGAATGGAGAACTACAAAGGCTGAACATGTAAGCCGATACAGGAGGCTGTATAACTATTTTATATTGTTACGTCTGTTTTTTTTTCTGTTGTGTTTTTTTCCTGTTTTTAAAGGTAAAAATGTTTAATAAAAACTATTTAAAAAAAACAAAAACAAATTGCGCTTCCATCTCTGTACGTCCCTTGCCGAATATAGAATCAGAATAATTGTAAAGCTACAATCACAAACAATGCTGTTAATCAGTATCCTTAGCACTTTCAATTATTCACCTTTCATGCTGAAGTCAAAACATGAGACCTATTTTGTAATTAGGAACTTTCTCCCAAAGGATTAGAACTTCAGCTAAATGAAAAAAACGCACGTTCACACAAGTCAGCCTGCCGTGTGATGAAATATGACTTTCATTGCCTCCTAGGCTTGGAAGCAGATAAAGTGCAGCATCGGCCTCACCTACAGAAAATGTCTCTCTCTTCTAAATGAGAATTTCATGACTTTTTCAATCTTCCTTTTTGCACTGATAAAATGTATGCTAAATAACCCCCAACACAAGGTAAGACCTGATCATCCTCATGCCAGGATGCCGGAGACGAAGTAAGGAATTCGAATTACAATAGTTACATAAGTTGTAAAAGAAGGCGGATCCTGCTTGAATTTTAAGGAAAATTTCCTAACAAAATTGCATAGTGGAGCCAATGACCCAGAGAGATTATGGATTTCAATGGAGGTATTGAAATGGAAACCAAGAAGCTTTTCGTTGGAAGTGCTTGCATTTGGATTCCAGCACTAAGTGGGGGCTGGACATTGGCCTAAATGACCTCTGAAATTCTGAATCCAATCCAAAAATAGTGTACATTTGTTTAAAGAGTAATAACAATCTGTATCATATAACAAGATGCATTATTTTCCATTCTAAAGCCTTCAGGTATCCCCAGAAGATTCATTTAAAGCTTGCTAACTTCCCTGAAAATGAAGATTGAATAAAGGATTATTTGGCAAAGAATTCAACATGATAAACTGTGGGCTTGGGTGGGGAATTAAATTTAAGGCATTCGTTAATTTTCTTGAGAGGAATCTGTTAAAAACCAATTTTCTAATTTCTCTAAGTCCTCACAATTGTTCTCAGGCCTGATGAAAAAAAGATACAGCAGGATGTAATGTCAAATCTCTTTATGATTTATAATAATACAATAGGCAATCCTGTTTTTTAAAAGAAAGATGTGTACAATGCCCCACAGTGGTTGAACATAAATACTATTTACAAAAGAAACGATTTGTACCATTAACAAAGAAAGTAAAACAATGATGAGTACAAAAAAAACAACAATCATGCTTTTTAAAAAGAAAACTTACAATGAACCGATCTTTGCACAAGGTATCTGATTGCTTTCCTGCTTTGATTCCTATTGTAGTAAATGGGATGCATAGAAACAGCTACTCGGTTTCTCATTGATGCAAGATTCTAGATTCATTGACCAAAAACATTGACGGAAGGTTGGATCTGCAGATTACCTTAAAGGGATAGTTATCCATCTAATATGTTGCTCTCTTTCTTCTAAAGAGGTAACCTGAAACTAAATCATCCTACAACTTTCAGTCACGGTCATCCCCAAATAAGTTCAATTTCATCTTCCACATATCTGTTTGTGTCCATGGAAGACTCTTTTGTAGGGTAACAGACTGGATGGTCGCCTGTTAGAGATACACTCATGAATCCTGAAGACGTGATGGGCTGTGAGAATAACCTTGAGGGACAGGAGGAAGAGCCAGAGCCTAGACAGCAAATCTCAGTCCAAAGGAGGGATGGGCACGAAGAAAGCATCTCAGAAGGGACTCTCCCTAGTTCTCTAGAAAGTAAAGGCAGGGGAGGGACTTTCAGACTTGCAAGATTTACAATAGACTTACGGTAAAGGTAGTGCTATTACAAAGCCAAGTATTTGATTTCCTGTCTGTATTAGTTCAAGGGTAACAGAAGGGGGGTGGACTAGATCAGGGGTCCCCAACCCCAGGTCCATGGACCAGCACTGGTCCGCGGCATGCCAGAAACCGGGCCATGCAAACAAGCAAAGCCCCATCCACCGCATGCAGGCAGCACATGAAGCCACGCCCCCTCTTATCTGCGGAAAACCCCATCTCCACGGAACCCGTCCCTGGTGCCTCAAAGGTTGGGGGCTGCTGGACTAGATGACTTCTACGGCTTGGTCAACCTATGATTTCAGCTGTCACAAAATGATGCAGGCCTGGACTTTGTGTCTTGGGACAATTATCTAGACGTCTGCAGAACAGAGAGATTGTCAAAAGCACCAAGCACTGCCTCACATGCCCACCAGAGCAGAGAGCCAACCCTCCGTTGGCATAGAACTGCCTGCTAATAGGGGGCTTGTCTTTTGCGCAGAGCGTTGCACACCCATGTGCCCATTTCGATTTCCTCTTCTGCCTTTTGAGGTCCAGGCCTTCAGCTGGGATGGTGGTGCCCAATCGTGGCAATCAGTCGGTGTGCGAAGGGGAAAGGCCTTCTCATGGGTCTTCAGACCCTCAGTTGCTCCCCCTTTCTCCCCTTAATCTTTCTGCCAAGATGATAGGATAATAAGAGAGCAGGGCTACTCGGCAATCTCTCTCTGCTCCAGCTCAGGTTTTAACTGATCTCTTTCTGCATGGGTTGAGCTCAGCCAAAAGAAATCCTTCGCTTGTCCTAGGAAGTCCATCTTGCTATAAAGTGTCATGGCTCCCCCTCTCTTCCTTCTGGTTCTTCTTCTTGTGTTAGTTTGTTTTCCTGAGTGTGTGTGGGGTGTGTGTGTGTGTGTGGATAATTGAGGTTCTTCTTCCACCTGTGGAATACAAATGGAGGGGATTGTATTCACAGCAGAAGACGACTCTCTCTGCACACCTTCAGCCAGTGGAGTTATCCCTGGAAGTGACAGTGAAAATCAATTGGGGCTCAGCCTCAGGCTCAGCCCTTTGGCTGGAGATCCAAAATCTGATTTAAAAATCCACAGGTTTCCTCTTTTTCTGAGCCAGCTGCATTAAGCTGTAGGTGGAGATGCTGGTCCCAAAGAATCCCAAGAACAGGGCCGCCTGATGGATCAGCGTGTCCACGGGGTTGAGGGCTAACTTCCCAGCTGCTTGGGTCTGCAAGAAAGCAAAGAAGTCCCCCGTTGAAGCATTCGGACGGGAGAAGGCGAAGCAAACAGACGAGCACCCGGAATGGCCAAAGGGCCTTGGCAGGAAGACAATCCAGCCTCCTGGCCTCGGGCTTCTCTGAGCTTAGCTGTTTTCTTGGAGATATTTCACTACCACGGATGACGTTACCTAATCTGGGTAATGAAGTATTTACAAAAAAACACAACCAAGCCCAGAGAGTACGGAGGACCCCCCCACTTCCACCCTGAGCTATAAATAGTCTCCTTTATTGGCGTCTCCTAACCATCCTGACCAACAATACCAGGGCTCTGTGAGCCTTCAGCGTTTAGTCGTCCCAGCCACGTGACCAGGGAGACATCTTCAGACAGTGCTGGCTCTTTGGCTTTGAAACGGAGATGAACACCGCCCCCTAGAGTCAGGAACAACTAGCAGCCCATATGTGCAAGGGGAACCTTTACCTAACCATCCGCGTGGGAATTCCCGCCACAGGGCTTTTCACTATCCACTTCTTGCCTTTGGTTTTCCACTTATCGTTTCTAATTAAGATGCCATATTCCCTGGCTACTGAGCATGCTCAGTCCTACCTCAGTTCCCACCAGTTCCCCCAAACCTTCCCAAATTGTCCCCTTGTAGTTTTCAGAGGTCTATTTGCAACATAGTCCTTTGCTTTGGGATCTGATTATTTCTGCATGTAGTCCTATCGTATCCAATCTGTCTTCCGTGAACGGAGCAGAATGCCTGGCTTGCCTCTTGAGTCCAATTGAAAGGGTGGCCCCCGAGCACCGAACAAGAACGCCCTGCACCATTTCTTTTAAAAGAAAAACCCAATCCCTTAAGTAGCAGCCATATGGAATACGGGCTTTATTCTGGTTTTCCAAATGAAAAGCTGGGGTGAATTGCCAGTGCCATCAAGAGTTATTGCTGTATTAACTTATTAGATGTTTATCCTCCTTTTATTACTTTATATAAGTAACTCAAGGCAACACACACACCTAATACTCCTTCCTCTTCCTATTTTCCCCCGCAATAACAACCTATGAGGTGGGTGGACTGAGAAAGAATGATTGGCCCAAAGGACACCCCCCCCTCCCCAGCCAGCTTTCACGGGACTAGAACTCCCAGTCTCCTGGTCTCTAGGCCAGCACCTTCAGCACTGGACCAAACTAGAAGATACCTCCATGGCTGATGGGCACTGGGAAAGGTTTTTTTTTATAAGAGTTTTTACTCCGTTTCATTCTGACTATTGTGAGTAAGCAAAAGGGGGGAGAGTTTATGGCTGTAGCCTTGGTGAACGTCACGGATGCTTTGATGTATTATGAACAGAAATTCATACAGACATGCAGAGCAGAGATACAATGTGAGAATTCCAGTTAATAAGAGGCAAGGGGACCAGAAAGTCATTCTATATTAAATCGCCATAGAAACCAGCGCTCTGCCATTTTGAGCATAGGATCCCCTCTCCCACTGGCACCTCTGGGACTTCCTGGTTAAGGAGATGGTGGGTGCTCTAAAGCAGTGTTTTTCAACCTTGGCAACTGGCTGGGGAATTCTGGGAGTTGAAGTCCGGACATCTTCAAGTTGCCAAGGTTGAAAAACACTGCTCTAAAGGCCATGAAAGGTGATGAATGACAGTAAAAGCTGCTTCATTCAAATTATATTCTTCCGCACTGTTATAGGACCCTCCCCGTGAGAAGCTAGAAAAATCAAAGGGTTTTCTACGAGTCTGTGATTTTTGCATAGATATTTTAAATATTCAAATCATACTCCATTAAGTCAGGAATATTTCACTACTCAACTGTAAGAAACTGTTTTAGGAACCTCACCATAATTAGCATTATTTACTTTTCCTTCACATTCTAATAGTGCAGTGTTGTGTTTACGGGATGTCTGTGAATAGATAATTTTATACGTTCTCGTACTCAGAAGTAATTCCAGTTAAATATAATGGGGGTTTATTTGGGGCTAAGTAGCTATTGAATTCAGCCTAAATAATTGTTGGTAATTGAAAACCTAGAAAAAAGAAGAAAATTCCAAAAAACGCAATAACAAAATACACACTTTTTGCTCTGGGCAATGTAGAATGACGCCAGTGATCCAGATTAATAACCAAGGCATCCCCCTATAAATTTAATTAGATTCCCATTGATGGCTGGAAAATTGGCTGTACCAAATTTAATATTCTTTTCCTACGTGACCCAGGACAGAAGCCCTGCAGAAGTGTAAGTGGAAGCGAAAGAGGGCAGGGAGAGAAAGAAAAAAATATCTTACCTGTAATAATCTTATATAACCCGGTGTGATTTTCCGCAGGAAGATAGCCATTTTTATCCAAGTTTTTCAGAGACTTCCAATTTCCAATTTTCTTCTCTTTTTTTAAAGATGAGCTGGTGGACAGCCACAACTTAATGAAAACAAAAACTTGCCATAAAGGCTTATATGATTAGCTAGCTGGACTCACTTTGCCTGGCCTGTTCTACAGAAATACAGATTGGAGCATGTTGTTCCCATTAAGATTTTTACATGCCACTGTCCTACAGATACAGTATATAAAGCCCAAGCCTATTATATAACCTGCCATGTGTGATTTATCGGCAAAGCTTAAGTGTTGGCAGAAGTCCCTAACTCTTCAGCCGAGAGCAAGTTATGTCTCCAATATCCCAAAACTCTTTTGGTATGTTTGAGTCTTATTAAGAAAGCAAATCAAAAGCAGCTTCCTTTACAACAAAGCGATCTAAATGTGGGTGACTCTGGACACAGGAAAAAAAAAAACACCACACGGACTCTACTGAAAAACTACAGATCATTCTGAGGTTGAAGAATAAGGCAGGGAAATCGGATTATTGGGAGGCTGGGATCACATTTTACTTCCATAAAATATAATCACAACCTGTTTTATTGATTTCATGAGAGGACATTTGAAGAGAAGAAGCTGAGAGGAGTACTGGGCATGGCTCGGTCTGGAAAGTTAAATGTTTTATTTTGTTGGCTACACATATAGAAGATGTCAATTCTCCTGAAGGGTTAATGTCCTCTTACAGGCTGAGGGCTCCCTTCCGTTATCATTTCGCCAGCTCTTTTTCTGAAAAGGGTCGAAGAGTAATAGCAATAGCACTTAGACTTATATATACTGATCCACAGTGCATTACAGCACACTCTGAGCAATTTACAATGTCAGCGCATTAGTGACTCCTTCTTCTCCCTTGAATAACGGCGGGATTAATAATAAATAAACAAAATAAAGAAATAAAATGAGAATAATAATAATAATAATAATAATAATAATAATAATAGTGGTGAGATTAAATAAATTGAGAAGTTCCCCAAGGAATAGAATATTGGCCAAGTGTGATTGGACACACAAGGAATTTGTCTTTGGCGCAGAGGCTCTCAGTGTACATAAAAGAAAAGATACATCCGTTAAGAATCCTAAGGTACAACACTTAATGATAGTCATAGGGTACAAATAAGCAATCAGGAAACAATCAGTATCAATGGGCTCCAGCACGAGTCCAAAAGCTCGGAAGAATAAACCTCTGGTCCTGGTGACTGACTCAGATTGGACCTTCAATATTCTTGTATCTCATTGACAACTCAGGCGATATAGGATTCTGGTAGGAACAGAGCCAAGAGCCTTGTTCTTTTGATGCTTTCTGGTAGATATAAGCCTAACATTATGCTTGGCTTCCAGAACAGGAGAACAAAGCTCATCAGAATGGAAATAACCAGATCCAGCCTCACCAAGGATCAATAGGGAAGTCATGTTTGCATGTTCAGACAGCCTTGAGAACAAACATTGCACAAAAAGAAAGAGGATTATTTTAGATGGACCAATGATCTGGATTTCTTCCTACATTGAACTCCTGACTTGCGATAAAATCCCTTCCCTTGGGCTACAAGAGAATTTGTGACTGTACAGGAAAACCAGTGACTTCCAATTACCAACTCTTGTTCAGCAAGCTGAGTTTTTTTTTTTTTTTTGAATAAATGCAATCCCTGCCATTCAGACATCAATTTATTAGATTTCTATTCCTATGTATGTATGCACATACATACAGAAATCCAAGGTGGTGCTTCCCCTTATTTTCTCATAATAACCACCCTGTGAGGTCAATTGGATTGTGAATGGCTGGCCCAGGGCTAATCCAGTTAAATTGTTTTTCTTCCGGCTTCTTAACCACGTCACCAAACGAGGCCTCCCTCATAAAACATATAGGCTAAATTAAACCATGCTGGTTAGATTCCTTTTACTAAAAAAATAAATCTATCAAGACAAATTTTGAATGTTGACTTAGAAACCATCACAGCAACGACCCGTGTATGGAAGACATTTTTGTTGGGGCCTTCGAGAAATAAAATAGAATATGCATTTAATTCTAAGTGATGAGATTTTCTAAGATGGTGTTCATTTTTTATTCATTCATTCTGTCTTTAAACCTGCCCCTTCAAAAAAAAAAAAAGACACTGTCATACTTGAATGCTAACTATGCAAACTACAAATTGTTTCTAAATTAAGGAAATGAAGCCCAAGAACGGAAACAATAATTCCTGGATGGCATTGCCTATTCTGACCCACGGCAGGAGTAGGCAGCCTATTGATTTGTTTATGCATTCATCTATAGAAAGATTTGTATGTCACCACCACCCTTTCTCCTGCAGGGACCCTGGGTGGCATATATGAAATGCACATTTATTTTGGAAGCAAGCGTCCCAGATTTCAATGGGAACGATTCCAAGATATTATTTCATCATCCATGGGGAGACTACATTATTTCCCTTCAAGGTAGATGACAGCAAGTCTTTCATTTTATAATTCCAACGGTGATAATAGTCAAGTTCTCTGAATTAACTATTAATTTCAGCAGTACTGTGCCTGTGGCAAGCAGAACACAAAGCTGTGATGCATGGCTGCTTATCATGGGAGGGAAGAGAGCACAACTCAGAGCCAGCATAATTCAGCACCATCCGGCAAAAACAGAAATATTTACAGATTATGCCCTTGTTACAGAAGTCTTTTCTCTCTCCTCCCTTTCAGAAGATGGTGGAAAGAACATTTTGTTCTCTTAGCTTCAGGGCGACAACTTAACTTTCTTTGCCTTTTTTTTCTGAGGCAACTTTCCTGATGCATTTTTAAGATTTACAGCACAAAATGGTAGCCTAGGTGATTCATTTTCCTTAAATGCTCAGTGATATAATGGCTGCTTGGCTGAAGTCCAATACGATCCCAGGTAGGGACACCAGCTTAATGTAGGTCATTTGTTAAGTGCCTTCTGGAACCTGAGTTTAAAGACACCATGTGAATAGCAATCAAAATTACCGGCAACTGTGGTGGGATAGCTAAAAATTAATAAATTGATAGATTTTTCTCTTGGCTGGCCTTACCGGAGCAATTCTGAAGACCATGATGAAACAGGCATGGGGCCTATGATGAGAGTATTGGGTCTATATTTTAAAGCGCCTTGCCAGCTTCAGGACATCATCCAGAAAAGACAGAACATTTTTTAAAATAATATTGATTTGGAAGAAACATATTTTTTAAATTTATGTGACCAAAATTAATTGGACTGAAGGCACTTAACTTTGCTGGATAAATGCCCAGAGTGAGGACCCGAAGTATGAATTATGTTGTGGGGGTAGATCTACATTTTTTCCTGGTGCTAAGAGAAACACCCAAATACATTAATAATTGGAGATTAGATATTTGTGTGCTCAGCCATCAGCATCTGTTGTATTGAAAACTATGTCATCCCATTTGAAGGACTTCTTAAAATTAACCTTACAAGAATGTGTGGACAGCTACATGTACATTGAGAGCTTCTGCACCAAACACCAATTCCTTGTGTGTCTAATCACACTTGGCCAAATAAAGTATTCTATCTTGATATCACCACCACCCACCATCCAAATTATTTTCTTGACAACAGTAGAGCAATAGCTTATCATTGCTTTCTACCTGGATCCCCCCCCCCCTGCAATTCTCAGTCTGGCCTACGTGCAATGGAATGTGTGGGTGATCTTGGGGACGAGAGGAAGAGATGCTGCCTATGAAACCATCAGAGGAGAGAGGCAGGAGCCCCCAGTGGCTTTAATGGCCAAGAAGAAACTTAGGAAAGACTCTAATAGATCAAAACTAAAAAGTAGCCATGGGAAGCTTGTACCTTTTAATGTAATTAATGTATCCCATACAATAAAGTAGAGTTTGATCAACTAGTTATGTTTCCTGTCTGTTGCCCAGGAGGGCGAACACTACAATTCTGCGATTTTTTTTGTCTTCTATCTAAAGAGGCTCCAAACTCCTTAGCTTCTCAGTATCAGCCAAGGTCAGTTGCCCCTCAGATAGGGTTTGAATCAGGTAACAAGCAATGCAGACAATTAGAAAGAAAAAAGAACACTTGCATTTAAAAAAAATGAGCCTACAGTATATCCTGCCTAAAGGCCAATTGATGCTAATGGGGACGAGAGAAGTCAAGTGATGGTCCTTGTCTGCTTTTTCCTGTTCTGATCTTTTCCAGGATCTCTTTTGTAAAACCGTAGTAGTCATGGCTGAAAGGTTGGGAAAGAGGGGAGGGGGGGGGAGGAGGAAATAATATCCATTTTTATTTCTGGTTCCGTTCTGTAGGCTTATCCATGAGCAGGTTTCATGATATACATCTTGGGAGATGACAGGCCATATATCCTTGCCGCTTCTCAGTTGAGAATCATTCTGTTTCAAAAGAATGATTGTCCTTGGTGCCTTTCCTTACACAAGATCCTTTGTGTGTGTGTGTGTGTGTGTGTGTGTGTTGTCACTGTGGAAGTGATAGTTTTGCAAGATGCAGTTGGTGCTTAATAAGTACATGAAAAAGAATCTGGGGCAAAGTCCGTTGATTGTAAAGTGTGAGCATTTTGCAGCTGCAGGAGAAATAGGAGTTGCTAGAAAGACTCTAATTGCAGCTGGGTTTATTTTAGTCAGTTTTCTGACTAAAGCATATGTTTAGCATAGATTGGAGCATAGATAGCATTGCAATTGATTTGCGTACAATTGTTCCTTTCTCATCTACCAGGTTCTTTGGGAAGCAGAGTTTATAAGTGACCGTTCATGTCATCATCCCTTGGTACTGGTCTACCCTTGCGTCAATTTCAGAATTTATAGAGTATTCTATATTTTATAGAGAATAAAGGGAAAAGTAAGGTTCCCTTCACACACATGTGCTAGTCGTTCCCGACTCTAGGGGGTGGTGCTCATCTCCTTTTCAAAGCCGAAGAGCCAGGGCTGTCCGAAGATGTCTCCGTGGTCATGTAGCCAATATGACAAAGGTGTACGGAACGCTGTTACCTTTCCACCAAACTAGTCCCTATTTTTGAACTGCTAGGTTGGCAGAAGCTGGGACAAGTGACGGAAGCTTACTCCATTATGTGGTGCTAGGGATTCAGACCGCTCAACTGCCAACCTTCTGATCAACAAGCTCAGTGTCTTAGCCACTGAGTCACAGCGTCCCTCTTATATAGAATAAAGAATATTTTATTACAGAATCAACTCTCATTTATCAGGATTTTTCATGTGTCATATTATGTTCTATGACCTAGGTGCATTCACAATAAGAAGATATTGCTGTGAGAATTTAATGCTTGAAATGGACTATATGTATGGACTTTTCAACATGAGTCCAAGATTTAAAACACTTTAACGGATAGAAATGTCTCTCCTTAGATCCCCCCCCCAAAAAGAACGCCAGCCACCTGTATTCAAGGCGCGCTACCGCTGAGTCACTGACCAGTCCATGGGGCAGCTGATGCCCCTTTCCACATTTCTGACAGTCAAAAACCAGCCTCTCATTTCTGCTGCACAGTAAGGAAAAGAACATTGTATTTCTGCAGTTCTCTTTCTTCCAACTCCTCCCAACTGCCATTGTTTAGCTCTTATTTATCATACAACAGGAAAGCGCGCGGGGGGGGGGGGGAGGGGAGCTGTTAAATGATACAACAGTTGTGCTGAGGTACAATTAGGCTGTCATGCCATTTGGCCATCCTCTCTCCCTGAATGCTACTGAATGCTGAGAATCCCAAGTTTCTGGTGGTTGTTTTTTAAAAAAATATTTTCTAAATCTCTCTCTGTGTATATGTGTATTTTACAATTAACAAAACAACATTTAAACGTTGGAAACATCAACAATGATAAAAGAGATAACTCCAAACCAATTAAAAATACAAACTAATAATGAAAAGAAAAGGGAGGGGGGGGGGAAATCAACTGTTACAGTTTATACTTATGAACCGAAGTCTCTTGATGCAGCGACCAGAAACAATCCCATCTTCACTCATCTGTTTCTGGAAGGATGGAAAGGGGCTCATTTCTAAACCACCTTGAAGCAGATTCCAGAAGGTCCAAAGGAGCAGAATTAAGGACTTGGCTCTTTTGGAGGATTCTCTTCCATTCTTGCCCTGCCAGAACTTTACAACGTCATTCTTTGCTTGCTTGCAGGTAGCCCTCGACTTACAAAAGTTCATTTTGTGACTGTTCAAACTTACGTCACTGAAAAAAGTGACTTATGACCGCTTTTCACATTTACGACTGTTGCAGCATCCCCAAGTCACGTGACCAAAATTCAGAGGCTTGGCAGAGGGATCTACTTTGCAACCTTCTGACCAGCAAAGTCCACGGGGGAATCCAGATTCACTTAACAACCATGTTACCAACTTAACAAATGCAACGATTCACTTAACAACACTGGCAAGAAAGTTGTAAATGGGACAAACTCAATTAACAAATGTTTCGCTATAAACAGAAATTTAGGGCTCAATTGTGCTCATAGCTGAAAGGACTACATGTACGTATGTATATTTTTTACATTTTGAACCATTCATCTCCTTCAATGAGAGAATCTGGCCAGTGTACAGTAAAATGTTAACATACAAAAACAGGATATATAAAAGTAAACCTTTAGCGAGAGGCAAGGATGGTTCAAACACTATTAAAATCAGTTCAACAGTTAAGGAAGGGCTCTCAAGGCACCAGCCAGCCCCACTTCTCCTCTGGGCCTCCCCATGTGAGGCTGCAGAGCATGTTGTCATCCCTTCCAGGCCAGGAGGGCAGGAGCTGCCTCATCTCTGGGGGGGCAGAATATTCCTCAGGATGTGGGCCATTTCCAGAGCAGGGTCTCTCTATGGTATCCGCTACTCACAGTTCTTTAACCGACAGGATCTGCAACGTACCTTCCCTGCCTGATTGAGTGTGACGGGCCGAGGTAATGGAATTTAGGGTATAGTGTAATATAGGTAAGGGAAAAGTTCCCCTCACACATATGTGCCAGGGGGCTGTGCTCATCTCCGTTTCAAAGCCGAAGAGCCAGTGCTGTCTGAAGAAGTCTCCATGGTCATGTGGCCGGCATGACTAAATGCCAAAGGCGCACGGAACGCTGTTAACTTCCCACCAAAGGTGGTCCCTATTTTTCAACTTGCATTTTACATGCTTTCGAACTGCTAGAATGGCAGAAGCTGGGACAAGTAAAGGGAGCTCACTCCGTTACGCGGTGCTAGGGATTCAACTGCCAAACTGGTGACATTTCTGATTGACAAGCTCAGCGTCTTAGCCACTGAGCCACCGTGTCCTTTTTATAATGTAATACGGCGCTGAGCAAAAGGCCCCTGCCTAGTTATTACATAATATTTCTATTTTTTAAATGACCAGAGGCTTTCATATGAGAACATCCTCACCACTCTTCCCTGAGCTAAACACAATATTTGCCTGTAAATTGGTCTCCGAAGTTTCCCAGCTTGCCCATGGACCCGTCAATCAGAAACTATTCCAAGGCTGCAGCCTTCCGAGCCAGATCTCCAGCTTTCCAAAGCTTTGGAAGCCCAACTTGAATCTGTAGGCTGAGGCTGGGGAGGATGGGAGGCTGATACTCGTCCTTTGTTAACTTGGCCGGAGCCTGACTTGCCAGAGAATGCTTTCCAAGCCTTTTTCGTTCTTTAGCCCTTTCAGGAGATTGTGGACTTACCTATTTAGTTTCTAACTGCAAAGGCCCTTCCTGCCACGGATTCCATTTGCTGAGCAGAGGGCAAAGCAATTTACCATGCACTTATCTAAACATTTGAGAGTTTGCTTTGCTGTGCTGCGGAATGAAACACTGCAGCCTGGAAAACGGCAATTAATCGGAAAGATGGTTTCCTGCGTTTGCCGGTTTAAAAAAAACACACACACACAAAAAAAGAAACTCCAAACAAGCATAGCTGTGAGCAACACGGAGGATCCTTTTCTTACTACGGGTTACCCGGTTGTTAGAAACAGGCCAGAGAAGAGAATCCAGATGCTGTTACGAGCTGTACAATGGAGACGCCGTCAGAAGATGTGATGATGCCAGAGCTGTTTTATGGAGCAGAGCTGAAATTAAGAAACTAAGTTGTGTTTATGTTTGCTGGTTTAAACCATCCATGGTTCTGATAAACTAACACGAAGAACCGTCTTCTGAAAAGCTCGTAAGGAAAGGCTGGCTGGACCAGACCAAACCAGATTTAAGCCTAAATGCTAAACTGATTTGGGAGAATCCTGTTTGGGAACCCTGTTTGCACGTAATTCAGTCCAAGCGAATGAGCCGTGGTGGCGCAGTGGTTAAAGTGCAGTATTGCAGGCTAATTCTGCCAACTGCCAGCGGTTTGATCCTGACCAACTCAAGGTTGACTAAGACTTCCATCCTTCCAAAGTCATAAAATGAGGACCCAGATTGTTGGGGTCAATATGCTGACTCTATAAACTGCTTAGAGAGCTGTGGAGCACAGTGAAGCAGCACATAAATCTAAGTGCTAGGGCTATCATTGGACGGTTCCTAAAGGTAAAGGTTCCAGCCACTCATGCGTGCTGGTCGTTTCTGGTTCTAGGGTGGGTGGTGCTCATCTACGTTTCTAAGCCGAAGAGCCAGCGTTGTCCGAAGACGTCTCCGTGATCATGTGGCTGGCATGACTAAACACCAAAGGCACACGGAACAGTGTTACCTTCCCACCAAAGATGGTCCCTATTTTTCTACTTGCATTTTACACGCAAGCTGGGACAAGTAATGGGAGCTCACTCCATTATGCGGCACTAGGGATTCAAACTGCTGAACTGCCAACCTTCTGACCGAGAAGCTCAGCATCTTAGCCAATGAGGCATCACTTTTAAAACTTTTGTTTTCACAAAATATATCTGGGCACTCTTTTGTACTATTTCCTTGATTCTTCTGTAACCTATTTTGTGCCCCTTAAATATACTTTGGGAAATGGTTGTTTTTGAGCAAGATTAAGGACATGCATTAGAAAAGTTAACTCAGGTAATAGTGGTTGGAACTCCTGAAGTAGCATCGATTTCATTTGACCTGCAAACATTCCCCCCCCCCCCCCGGTCCTTCTCATCAGAAAGGAATGAGAAGATATGGCAAATAGTTTAACCTTCATCTGAATATTGGATGGGGTTCCTGGTGTTGAGAATAAGTGCTTGCCCCTGGACCATCCAATTAGCTTTGTGACTATTAGGCATCTAAAGAATAATACTATGTGCTTAATTTATTAATATTCACTGAGTCTTTAATAGCGATTTAAAGCAAATGTATTCTGTTGTTTCGCATTATTGAATGTTTGGGCTATTTCGTTCATGTAAATGAAAGAGGCTTTTTAAAAATCTGAATCATATTTTGAAAAGCTATTCACGCCTCCACCATCTAAAATTAAAAAAGTTCTGGATATAGGCATGTGACTCAAAAGTACATAATTTCTATTGACCTGTATTTTTATATGAGCTGTGGTGGCACAGTGGTTAGAATGCAGTTCGGCAGGTTACTCCTGCTGACCACCAGCTGCCAGCAGTTTGGAAGATCGAATCTCACCGGCTCAAGGTTGACTCAGACTTCCATCCTCCAAGGCCAGTAAAATGAGGACCCAGGTTGTTGGGGCAGAGGCTGACTCTGAAAACTGCTTAGAGAGGGCTGGAAAGGACTATGAAGCACCATATAAGTCTAAGTGCTATTGCTATTTGGAAAATAGTAAAAAAAATATTCTTTGAAGCCATCCTCACTTCTAGTGAGTGTAATTTGCTATAGCTTTTTTTGGCAGTAGTAGAGAAATGGTTCTTTTTTCTGTTTCTCTGAAAACTCTTCCATTGTTAGTCTAGCCAGAGTTATTCCATCCAAATAGTAAGGAGGCCATATCTGGCTCAACTTCTTGATATCAGTCAGAATTGGCTCGCTCATGGTTTCTCAATTTGAGCAATTTTTAAGATGCATTCAACTCTCAGAATTGCTTACTGGGGATTCTGGGAGTTGATGTCCACATTAGTTCAAGTTGTCAATATTTAGAAACTGACTTTGATGGTGACATGTGGCTCCAAGTAAGAATTTGTGCTTTTAGTTGGTGAGATTAATTTAGGTAGTCAAATATTACAATTGTTGTTATGAATATGAATATAACCAGGGATTATATTCACTTACCTTCCCTACCAGTTTGCAAATATGAGAATGCATGTGCTCCGCCCTCCGCGCCATGAGCTTTGCTTAAAAAAAAAGGCCTAAATGGGATGCTGTAGAGCCATGGCAGGTAGGCATTGCCAACCATGATTTCCGCTACCACTTTGGACGAACCGGTCAGAACCAGCAGAATACCACCTCTGAATATAAGAACAATTGTTAGCAAAATATGAAAGGGTTAAGTAGCAAACAAATGAAAACTCTTGCAATGTGCTTAGCTTAATGCAACTGGGGTAAAAAATATATATAGCTGTCAATTTGCAATCTTGCATTTAATTGAATAGTATCCTCAGTTTTTAAAAACTATTTACTAGTAAAATGGAATAATGGTTTCCCTCATAATCTGTAGGACTCAGATATGAACCTGGTTTCAGTTTTCTACCATATATTAAAACAAACAACTACAATCTGTATGACTGTCAACCAACCTTGTGTGGGCTTTTGTCTTATTATTCAGTAAGTTATCAAAATACTTTTATAGAATTTATCAACGTTTCAGTATTCCCACTCATATCAATGCTATTTTTGTATTTTACTATGGATATCGGTAAAGATATTTATCCATCTGTAATCTAAAGCACATTTACAATATAATCCGTATCACTGGATCTATTAAAAAAAAACTCGCTGAGGTTTTAAAATTTAAAAGGGAAATACAAATGACAAGCCAAAAGAGAGACCTGAATCTTTTTCTCCTACTGACTTTACGAAAGAGGATTATTAAGGCTTTGAAGAACTTTGCGCAATGGGACGAAGAAAAAATGATCAGAAACCAAATCCTACAATATTTGTATGAACTAAACACTGAGATTGTTAGAAGCAAAAGGAAGTAAAGTTGGTTTATTCGATCAATGTTAAAATAAGAGGTTTTACCTGTGCATGGAATTTCTGCTGGCATAAGGACTAAAAAGATGCTTTCTTATGGATTTGTTTATAGATAACGTATGAAAGGAAGAGATAAATGTTGGTAACCTTAAAAGGGGTGAAGAGTCACTAAATGTGCTTATACTTGTGATGAAGGTTGGAAATCTCTCAAACACACACACACACACACACACACGTATCTTTATTGTATTGCATTTCCCTCTTTTCTTTTTTCTTGCACTTCTTTCTCTTCTCTTTTTTCTTGGTTTGTATTAGATTTTACTACTATAATCACAATTCTTTTATATACACCACACTCATACACATCTTTCTGCATGTCTTCTTCTGTATTTCTCCTTTATTCTTCATGTAGCGCAACTCTACATTATTACTTATACTCCAGTTAACTGCATTTCTTTCATTTCTTCCTTTCAAAAACTGCCCTATTTTTAAAGTCAACTACAAAACCAGTTGGCATTTTTATTCCACAGAGTGTTTTCATTTCTTCTTGTCTAGAGGCACACAACTTTGATTGGTGAACAAGCTTATTCATGTTACAGGTAATTTATAAAGCTATCAGACAACACTGACCTCAACTGGCTTCTCTTTCTCATTTTTTCCTCAATATGTTGGTTGATTAAAAGTCTGTGATAAACAAAATTCAAATACTGAAATGAGCTGATTGCACAGTCATGTTTTTTTCATAGTATTTTTTTTGCTAGGAATGCTGCAAAATTTATTTGTTCATTTTTTCAAATTAACCTATTTCACTTCTCTGACAACTTTGTGGAATGGAGCACGTCTTCTGGATAACACACTTCTTAAATTTAGTAAAGCAGTTCTCAGTTAAAAAGAAATGCATAAAAAGGCACATTTTAAAGGAATGTTTAGGAACTATCTATCTTTTGGGGTAAATACATATAACATAAAGGCATGTTTAAAATAATACAAGACAGAATGATTTAATCTGCCTATCCTAATTTATTATGTGATATGAAAAAACAGATTAGAGAAAAGAGCCCTGCTTTCCCCACATTAAGAATCCTGTTAATGGAAGATCCTTCTGTTGCCAGATATGAAGATAAGCAAGAGCATTTAGGCTTATATGCTGCCCCATAGCATTTTACAGCACTCTCAGGGTAATTTACAATGTAGAAGCATCATTGCCTATTGCCCCCCCAACAATCTGGGTCCTCATTTTACCAAACCTGGAAGATTGGAAGGCTGAGCAAACCTTGAGCCCCCTCAGGAATGAACTCCGGGCTATGGGGAGAGTTAAGTCTGCAAAAATGAATTTCAACCACTGCACCACCAGAGATAAAGGGCTCCTGAAGATGTACGTTCCAATGAGCTCTTATGGCCGGGAGGAAGATTTCATGTGAACATCAAGAAGAATTTCTCAATGGTCAGAGCTGTCAACAGTGGAAGAGGCTGACTTGGGAAGTGATTCAGCGAAGAGGCTGGATGCTTTAGGAGTCTATGCTGGAGAAAAGGTTGGAATAATCCATCTCTAAGTTCACTTCAACCCTTAATTCCTATGACAACTTTATTCATATTTTTTTAAAAAAATCATGCCTTTATTATTGTTATAACTCAAGGCGGCAAGCATACACAATCCTCCTATTTACCCCACAATAACAGTAACCTGTGATTGGTGGGGGTGGTGGTGGGTGACTGCTGGCTTTCATGCCTAAATCAGGACTAGAACTCCCAGGCTCCTAATTTCTAATGTGGTACTTAACCACCAGATCAAACTAGCTTTTTTTATTGCTCAGCTTTTAAAAACTGGAGGTATAAAATGGTACGGAAGTCTATATCAATTGATTACTTTGCAGGACAGAGTACCGTGTTTCCCCGACATGGTCTTATTTCCTTTTGACTCCCGAAATAAGCACTTGGCCTTATTTTCGGGGAGGTCTTATTATTTTTGAGGTGCAGGAGGCAGCGAGCGGGGTCACCTCATGGCTGCTGCTGCATTGCAATATTTTCAGGGAGGGCTTATTTTAAGGCATGGACTCAAAAACCTGATTGGGCTTACTATCCAGGGAGGTCTTATTTTGGGGGAAACAGGATAGTATAGTTCCTGTTCAGTTTTACTAAAACAACCCCTAGACTTCCTGGGGAATGACTCTGACTGAATAACCAGCACATGAGACAGAGCAATTGCATTAAGTATATTTGCAAGTTTGTTGAAGTAGATCATCCAGTTTAACCTGTGGCTCAGTGCAGACCAATATTTATTTATTAAATTTATTTATGGATGGTGTATAAATGTATAAAATTTATATACCACCCATCTCATCTAGAGACTTACATCAGAGTAAAAATAGCAAAACAAAGCTTTAAAATGTTACGATCCCAACTATTAAAATGAAGATGGTAAGGAAGGGAGCAAAATACATGCAGTCCATTATCCTCCCCCCCCCTCCGAATGACATGCGCCCCCATAGGGGCCCTAGGCCAATTGGCCAAACCAGGTTTTGAGGCTCTTATGGAAGGTCAAGGGGTGGGAATGGCTCCTATCTGGCACCACCGTCCCAGAAGACGGGTGCATAAATAAGAGTGAGTTTTTTCTTTCCTTTTCATCCCATTATGATTCTTTTATGACATGAAGATGAGCAAAGGTACTGGAGTGAATGACATAATTGTGCATGGTTCATGGGAGTAACATCCATTGCATCTGCATTGTCAGCTGAAGGCACGTTATGCAAGGAGACTGGTTAACAAGCCTAAATTCCTTCCATACAGTCTGGGTAATGTTGGTTTGATGGAGGTCTTAAGCTGGCTGCACTACAGAAGTGGTTTTTCTTGCTTTTGCTCGCTGACTGAACTGCATGCAGTAGAGGCTTATTTCAGGCAGGGAGAATTCTAGGGGTGGAATTCAGCAGGTTCTGACCAGTTCAGCAGAAATGGTAGCGGAAATTTTGAGTAAATACCACCACTGGCTGGCCATGCCCCCATCTATTCTCTGCTTCCTGAGTCCCAGCTGATTGGGAGGAAATGGGGATTTTGCAGTATCCTTTCCCTGCCACGCCCACAGAACCGGTAGTAAAAAATTTTTGAACCCCAGCACTGGAGAATTCTCTCGTTATTCCTCATCTAATACACTGCTGTCAAACTTGCCGTATCATGTTGATACCTTGTGACATATCATGGCATTTTTTGCCTTCGAGGAGCTGGGGTGGCCGTGGCCTGCGCATGATCCATCCGGCCTATGGACCCCCAGTTTGACACTCCTGATCTAATACGTATCTCAAGATCTTGACAATGACCAAGGCCAAATCCTGTCACTTTTCCTCCATGACCTCCTTTCCTATGTAGCACAATATGTTTCCACTCTGACACTGTCACTAATACTAAACTAAACTCCCAACCCACATTCTGCATTCCTGATTACCGTATATACTCGAGTATAGGCCGACCCGAATATAAGCCGAGGCACCTAATTTTACCACAAAAAACTGAAAAGTTATGACTCGAGTATAAGCCTAGGGTGGGAAATGCAGCAGCTACCGGTAAATTTCAAAAATAAAAATAGATACCAATAATGTTTTTGAATATTTATTTCAAAGAAAAACAGTAAACTAGCGGTGTATTCAATGAAATACTTCACTCACCTCATGATGCTGATGTCCCGCTGTGATGATGATGTCCCGTGCAGCCGCGGGAGCGATGTCCCGCCTCCTATGACACACGGCACAGTGATTCCTATCATTGGATCACTGTACCAGAGGAGGTGGGACATCGCTATGTGGCTGCTTGCCATAACAAGGAGGAGGTGGGACATCGTTGCAGAGCGGCAGGAGGGGGAGGAAGGGGAATCGTAAGACAGCCCTGCATTACATTAGAACGTGAGGAGGGGGGATGGTGCGGTGCGCGCTGCGCGGCAAACTGACACAGAGGGAGGGGAAACTCACAGGGGCGCCGGGCCATTCACGAGCGTCACCCAGCGGCATGGCCCCGCCCCCTTTTCTCCTCCATTTCGGGCAAATTTTTCACTGACTCGAGTATAAGCCGAGGCGGCTTTTTTCAGCCCAAAAAGTGGGCTGAAAAACTAGGCTTATACTCGAGTATATACAGTACTCTGGTTTCAGAAAAACTTCCTGCAAAGAAAAAAAATAGAATGCTACGATCAGGGGGGGAAATGGCCTTACTTACCAAGAATCTCAAATCTCACTTGATTTCTTTTAAATAAGATTATTCTTTATTAATGACATTCATTGCTAATGCCAATGATGCAAAATGAAGACATTACGATCCTTCCTAAAAAAAAAGACAAGAAAAAGGAAAACCTATCCTTACAACCACAAAAGACTTCCTGTTTTCTAACGGTTGCCTTGTTTTGAAATTTTAGCACAATGAAACGGAGCCGATAACCACTTCTGCTTAGGAATATAATCATCTCAGAACCTTTTGCATCAGGTATCATGGAACCTGAATGGAAATATAATAATATCCTGGCTGCAATTATCTGTTACCAGAATCTTTGAATGTCTCAATGTCTGAATAAGACAAAATTTCAGTTGCTAAGAGAGAGACACTTATTAAGTGAGTTTTGCCCTACTTTACAACTTTTGTTGCCAGAGTTGTTAAGTGAATCATTTCAGTTGTTAAGCTAGTAACACGGCTGTTAAGTGAATCTGGCTTCCCCATTGACTTTGCTCATCCGAAGGTTGGAAGATCACCTGATCACATGACCCCACGACACTGCGATTGTCATAAATATGACAAATGTCTGAATTTTGATCACATGACAATATGGATCCTGCAATGGCTGTTAAGTGTGAACAATTGTCATAAGCCACTTTGTTGTAACAATGAACAGTCTCTAAATGAATGGTTGTAAGTCGAGGGATACCTGTACTAACAAAACAGTTTCAGAGAATGAACTGCACTCTTAAAAAAGAAGAGGAGGGCTGATCATAGCAAGCCAGGTTATACGGAAGATGCAGAAGAGAAAGGACAAATAGAAGACATCTTGCAGGCTTTGTGTGAATGCATAATAAAAACGTACAACTTACAGAAGCCGCTGTATTTAGAGTATTAAGGAGAGAGCTGGGTATTTCTGAGGATAGAAGAATTAAAATAGTACACAGTCAGATAAGCAGTATCAAAGATTGAGTTCCTCCGTGGTCCTTTAGAAACTACTGGAATAAGCATTATATCGATGCTTCTTAGAGGGCGAAGACTCAGCAACTTTGGGAGAACGGCAGTATACTCCATTTTTGCTGCGCAGGCAAGGCAAATAGAAGACAGGCGTGCTAATATGGGATTTATTATATGTCACAAATACATATTTTGGTCAAAAATTAATGAACTCACACTGTAGTCGGGGGCAGATTTTCTCCTGTATTGACTGCAGGGGCAGAAACACAAAGCGTCTATGCTTACATAAGGGAGTTTAAGAAATAATATTTATTCTGCACAGTTTCTCTGCCTCATTTATTCCGATGTCCCCTGGGGATCCTGTTCTCTCTAGTATCTTTAAAATTTATACAAAGGGCACATTTTGGCAGGCGAAGCGGCTCTTGTGCAGGTGCTAGAAAAGCTGTTCTGATTAAATTCCTCTCTTGGAAACGCTTGGAGCCCATCACTTGAGTTGCTGGTGGAAGCTGCAGTTCTAAGAGGAACTAATGGAGATACCCCAAATATTTACATGACATTGAAAAAAGAGAGTCTGCCCAAAACAGACCATGCTGTAACTCAAAACGAAGCCTGTACATTTTATTATCCCATGGTAGAAAGTCAGCACCCTCTCCCCTCCTAGCATAATGAAATGTTATGGGAAATATTAAAAAAGGCAGAATATTATATTTCCCCTGGATGAGAAATGGAGAAACCTGCTCCTGGAGAACTGAGCCCCACTCCCTGCCCCCAGCAGACACCTACAAAACAAAAGACGTCCGCTCCAGGATGATGGGATTATCCTCCAGGGCAAAGCCATTCAGCCATAATAGGAAATTGCCCTTCACTGCATCCCCCGGCAAGATTCAACCAAGTCTGGGACATAGAGAGCCTATGAAATGAGCTATGACCCCTGCCTAGTCCACTGGGAGTCTGACAACAACCAATAGAATACATTTCTTGCACAGGAACAGGACGCTCAAGGGCAAGGCCCAAGAGAGGGTATCAATAACACTCTCTCCACTCCATGTGTTCAGCTGCACCAGGACCACATGCTTAATGGTTCTGCTCCATTAAACCACCTTTCCAATCAGCCTTCATGTTTCCAGTGCCTTTCTCCTCCCTTGGAACTGAACCCACGTGCTTATTTTTCCCCAACACCACGTCAAATCAACTCAAACAAAGAATACAGGAAAAACGATTCACCTTTTATTCTGCTCCTACAGTGAGTACTTTTTTAAAAAACACCACCACCAGAGATATGATGGGGAAAGCCAATCTTTTCCAGTTTTCCTATCTTTGCACACCAAACAGTGTGTTCCTCTCTGCTGCCTGTAAATTGGTCTCCGACGTTTCTCAGCTTTCCCGTGGTCCGATCAATGAAAAGAGTTTCTGAGCTGTGTTCAAAGTGAGTTAAGCTGGAAAAAAAAGAAACATCAGACTTCTGTACTTCAAGTCACAGCTTTTGCAGTCCATGTTGTTAGCCAACCTCTTAAATCAATGCTGGAACTTGCTGGCTTGTAATGTGGCCACTCCAAATTTCTTGGAAGAAAAACAAAGTGAAATGGACTTCACTGAAGCCGTTGGCTGAGAGCTCTGGGTGCACGAAAAACGAAAGTCACAAAAAAGCAAACAGAACCCAACCCAACCGCCCCCCCCCCCCCCCTACCATTAATAGTCTCTCCATGAACCTGTATCCTCTCCAAGGACATATTTCTCCCCAAGTATTCTAAGGTTTAATTCAAAGTTTTAGATCTTAGCTCTGTACAGATGGAGATTCTCATTCGGCTCATTTCCTGTCCTCCCTTCCAGGAAGGATATCTGTAATCCAGTAGCGAAACAAAGAAGATATTGCCGTGACTTGATCTGCGAAAGACAAAAACATATTATTCACGAAACGTCACAGAGTTTTTAGCAAACCTGTATCTTACGATAGAACTAAAAGTCTTTGCAATTCCTTGAATGAAGCATTTCAAGAATCTTGATAACTGCTCTTATAAATGTTCTTATATATAAATTATAAATGCCTGTTCTTCTTTCTTTCTTTTTTTGCATTGAATTACACAGTTTTAAAAAAAAAAACCACAAGCTTGATCACACAAAGAAGTGGTGCCCTGCTTGCTCCTAGTCCTCATGAAGTGCTAGGTTTTGAAACAGCAGACCTCTTGCCAATTTCGTGCTTTGCAGTCAGTTGCAATGGCCCCATCCCTTCCTAGGAACCACCCACATTTTGGAAAGGGTGGAAGAAAGCCACGAAGAGAAACACTGGGAATAACTCGGAAAATCAGGAGAAATGGCACCCATTTTAAACCCAGCCCAGGTCAATTTGGTGGCCACCAAACAGCTGCAGATTGCACGGCCAAAGGAAGAGGATGGCGGGCTTCCTAACTCCAAACAGCTACAGCGGCAGGCAGGAATTCAAGCAGCCAAGCGCAGGGCTGGGTCTGGCCTGGCGCAAACCCAGCGAAGGGGGCGCCTGTCCCAGGGCGTCACAAGCTTCCTTTTAAAGGTCCCAATAAAGATTGCAAAGATCCTTTTCCTTTCAGTCTTCAGTTTTACTGCCAGTCTTGCCCCCCTTCTCCTTCTGGGGGAATAAACATTTCCCCACCTTTGCCTGCCAGGATACCTTATTTTTTATTCTCCTTTCTTTCTCTCTGCCTCTGCTTCTTCATTTCTTCTCCCTGAATGCCTTCTCATTCTTTACTCCTGGGAGGCAGCCCTTGCTCGGATTTCAAAAGCTCCCTGGAAGGCCTGACCCTTTCCAGTTTTAGCTACGCTCCCGCTGCCAGCAGGAAGGCCCTTCAAACATTATTCCGGAGGGACTGCGGCCTTTGAAAAGAGGCCACCAAGAACAGCTCCATCCCTCCTTTAAACTTTGCTTAAACTGATCTTCTAGATAGGCCTCCTAGTTCCTGCTCTGACCTAGGTAGGCTTCCCCAGCAGCACAAAGCCGAATCCTCGCCCCGATAAACCGCTTCTATTTAATTTACAGTGAATTCCTCTCCAGCAAAGTCCCCGCCCACAGTCTTTCAGGATAGTTCTCAATTACCGACCTTCACCAGGCTTGGCGAGTGGCCAAGCCGATATCTTTCTGACGCAGCAATACTTGGCAAAGAGTGCAGGAATGAACTAATTGTCTCCTGCAAACTCCACTCCCCTTTCACTCCTCTTTTATTCCCTATGGGAGGGGCCATTCACCGTCCACCCGTGGCTTTACTCCCAAGTCGACTCCTGTTCTTTAGCTGTTTCCTTCACCTGGCAACTGCGCATGCGCACACTGGGAACAGGCTGCAGCTGTTCTTCTGCCCCACTGATGTCTGACTCTGAAGGCAGCTGATAACTATCAGACAGCCCTGGCCCCCTCTCCGCTTCCGGCGCAGATCACTCGTCAGAGCCTTCCCTGGATTCCAGGACTGGCCAATGTTCCTCCCCAACCTCCTCCCTCTCCGAATCTGCTGCCAGCTCTGCTGGCTGCCCACAACAGTTTCTTACTCAGAAATCTCTCTCAACATCTGTTTCTCCTATTCTCTCTCATTTGAATCTTTAGCTCAAAATCCCCTCTGATTTTGCATTCTGGCCTTTCACATCTATGCCTTTATTCTTTAAAATAGCAATCAGTACGTAGGCAAAATCTTGTTTGGTTTTAAACTTTAGAGTGATAAGTAATTTACACATTTTATCAATGAAATATGATTAGGCACAACTGTGACCTGCCCCAAGTTTGTTTACTTAAAATCATGTTGTTTCCAGGTATGCAAATGTATGCAAATCTTATTTTTATTTTATTTTTGCTAATAGGTCAGAGAGAAAAAAAAGAATACCTCTACATGTTATACAAGCCGTATTATGCAGAATTGTTGCTTGCCGGGACATTCCTTGAATATCCGATGGAAGGCCACATGCATGAAAAATGTGGGGACTTACATCACAGGCCCAGAATAAAACCCAGTGGAATATTAAAACTGCAGGCACAGAGGAGGCTATAATACTGATAGCCAGCATCCGTCTCTGCCAACCATGCAATTTGAATTCTGCATACAAATGGCTGGCAAACCCTGGGTTTGTTCAGACTAGTTAATTACACATCTGTTTCCCTGAAAATAAGACCTCCCTGGATAATAAGCCCAATTGGGCTTTTGAGCGCATGCACTAAAATAAGCCCTTCCCTAAAATATCGCAATACCGCAACAGCCATGAGCTGACCACGCTCGCTGCCTCCTGCACCTCAAAAATAATAAGACCTCCCCAAAAATAAGGCCAAGTGCTTATTTCGGGGGTCAAAAGAAAATAAGACCCTGTCTTATTTTTGGGGAACCATGGTAACTGCTTGAGGGACCAAAGAAAAAATTACAGGAACAGTACAATAAAAGTGAGAAAAAATATCACAATATCCCGGAAGAGGATAAAACCAAACTACTCCCATATGTATCACGTACAAGAAGTCAGGGACCAGGATATTCAAAAATACAGTACTACAAGTTTATTTCATGCTACTTGTTCAGAAGAATCTGAACTACTAAGGGTGCCAGATAACCGTTAAAGGACTTCAAGGGGCCTGGACTTATGTTTCTTATGGGGGTGTAGAGATTCCAAACCGATGATGCATTCAGCCCCACCCTCGAATTCAGCCTCTTACATGGGAACATAAAGACAAATGCTGCAGACATATCTACAAAGTCACCAGGTATCAAATTTGATCTGAGGACACCTTTACCTGTGAGATTCACCGTAAGCATAAAGGAGATGATACCTTACAGGCAACAGCTACAAGAAGACCTAACCCACCCCCCCCAATTGAAAACAGACACAAAATCTTATTACAGAAAACCATCACCAGGCAGTCCTCAACTTAGCAAAGCTACTGGGGTGAGCGACGCTACAGTGACAGGTAGTCCTCAACATGACAATTCAACCCAAACTTTCTGTTGCTAAGCAAGACAGCTGCTAAGGGACTTTTGCCCCATCTTATGACCCTTTTTTGCCACTGTTGTTAACTGAATCCCTGCAGTTCTTGAGTTAGTAACATGGCTGTTAAGAGAATCTGGCTTCCCCGTTGATTTTGCTTGTCAGAAGGTTGGAAAAAGGGATCGCATGACCCCGGGACCCTGCAATTGTCATAAATACGAATCAGTTGCCAGGGATCTGAATTTGGATCATGTGACCATGGAGATGCTGCAACGGTCATAAGTGTGAAGAATGGTCATAAGTAATTCCCCCCAGTTCTGTTGTAACTTTGAAAGGTCACTAAATGAACTGCTATAAGTCGAGGACTACCTGTAGTCACAGTTCTGTTATTTATAGCAGGCCCCCCCCAATCTTTCCAGCTTGGTGGCCAACCTGGCATGGGGTGTGCGTGTGAATGGCAGATGCACATGTGCATGCACAGCTCCATATGTGTGAGTGGCATGCGCGTGGGCGCCCTCCACTTGCGCGAACAGACTGGTCCATGAGGTGGTGCTTCCGATCACCCACAAAGCTCCCCTTGCAGGTGAAGTTCCACTCCTGCGAACGGAGGGCGCTCGTACTAGCGTGGGTAGCTCCACTTCCACCAGCTGAGGGCGCTTGTGTGCAGGACTCCGTCCAAATGAATGGAGCTTTGCACACTTGTGCAAGTGTTCTCCACTCACGCAAGCACTCTCTGCTCACACGAGTGGAGCTTTGTGCATGCGCGCTTGCCCACCCCTCGTGAGAGGGGAGCTTCACGTGTGCATGCTTGCCCATCTCTGCCACGGTCTGGTTTCAAACAGGCCGCAGTCTGGTAACGGGCCACGGCTAGGGGCTGGGGACCCCTGATCTCTAGTTTTATGTTGGATTGGTTTGCTCCCAGAAAATAAGAACTGCATAACTGCAGCCACCCATCTATCTGGTGCAACGTTTATTAAATGCTAAACATCTTCTGCATGCTTCAGTTTTTAAGGTAGCACCATTTGGTTTCTCTTTCTTTGGATATGATTTCTACTACATGGAAGGCAATGAAGAAAACTGTTCACGGCAGACAGGATATAAACATCCATTACTAGTGTAGAGAATTCACAGAATTATTAGAAGATTGTTCCCTAGTTTCTTTCTGTTAAATGCTTAGAAGACGTTTTTAGCTCTTTAGTGGGTGATAATTTCCAAGGCAACACGAAAAAGGACTATTTTTGACTTGATGCTTGCTGACAAGAAAGAAAGGAAGTGTTAACAGTCTGGCTTCAAAGAAGAGGGGATCTTAAGGCCAAAGACATCCAGAGTGAAGGGGGATAACTTCTTAATACACTCCTTGAGATCATGATATCCCAAATTTAAAAGATCTCAGGTGCTGTGGGAGTGGCAAGCTGGCACTGGAGAGGAAGCAGATCCCAAATGTACACGTGAAATGCTGCCCATTTCCCCGTTCCCTTTGCATTTCCCTCATTACCTTCATATTCCAAGCAATCTCCTTCATTTGGCCAAGAGTGTGATGGGAAGCAGCTGGCTGAACAATGAATTCATACAACCACAAAACCTTTATCTCGGAGAAGAAAGAAACTCACATTTATACCTGGGAAGCAATATATTTTCCATATGTTTATTTATTACAAAAGAGTTCGGTTGGTTCCGTGCCTGCCTTAATAACCAGAGAGTGGATGCTTCCCACTCGCACAGCACCTAAGATCTTCAGATTAAGATTCGGATTAAGTGATGGTCACGAGTCTTCCCATTTTGAGGGTTCAGAAAATGCCATCAATTTTCTGTGATTTCAGCAGTAGGGAAATATTACATCTCTTGGGTGCACAGTGTGGAGCTGCCTTTCAACCTGTTGTTGAGCTGCCAAATCCTTCCTGCTACTATAAACAAACCATAAGCAAATATTTAAAGACCATTCACCCTCTGAGGTTACTGAGAGCTAGAAACAAGTACTTATTCTTATTGAGCCACAGTGGTGCAGTGGTTAGAGTTCAGTGCTGCAGGCTACTAACTGTTGACTTCCGGCTGCCTGCAATTCGGCAGTTCGAATCTCACCAGGCTCAAGGTTGACTCAGCCTTCCATCCTTCCGAGGTGGGTAAAATGAGGACCCGGACTGTTGGGGGCAAGAGAGGCCGACTCCGTAAACCGCTTACAGAGGGCTGTAAAGAACTGTGAATCGGTATATAAGTCTAAGGGCTATTGCTATTCCAACTGTACCAACAACTCTACCATACTTCCAAGGCCAACATGCTGAAAATTTCTCGAGGAACAATCTACTAACATGAGACACACGTAGACTGGATTAGTAGTATGGAGGTTGCCAAAGTCTTCAGAATAGATCCAAAAAATGTGAGCGAGCACAGCATCAACAGAAACTTTGCCTAGAAAGCAAGCAACCATTACTTTATTTTTTAATCTCAAAAGGGACCTGACGGCCCATAAGGTTATCAGTCATGAACATGGGTGCCACATACAGCAGAGGGAATTAAAATGTGTTGACTGCCTAGGCAATAGCAAATGAATTTGTGACTCAGGGCCATGCCGGCACTTCCAAATGTGTCAGGCCACAGTCTGGTCTTTGTCTCAGGAAACCAAAAGTAATAAAGCAACAGGAAAAGATGCACGATGCATTGATGTGTGCTTGTTTTACAGGGAAAACAGCACCCATGCTACCCTCATCTAATTTATAACGTGGAGTTTTAGGAATGCCGATTATACGCCTGGGTTTGTCTTACAGCATTCAAGATAGCTTGATGCCTTTTTTAACAGCTTGTTTCATAAAGTTAAAAAAGGAATGGTGTTCCTGTGGCTTTACATTCAATAAAACAAAGACACAAAACAAAGGCAGGATAATTACATTCATCATTCAAACAGGACATGTGGTTAAGATCACTGTTGAAAATCCATTCCAAGCAGTCATTCCACAGGGAACAGCTGGAGGTTCAAGAGCAGGAAACGTGGGGAGCAGTCATGTTGCACAAAATGGCTGCAACTTTAGCAACTCTTTGTAGTCAGATAAGATTAGGGCTGCTCAGAAGGACTAAAAATAAAAATCCTATATAACTAGCCCTCGAGTTACAGATATAATCCAGCCTCTCAATTGCATTCCTAACCTAAGGATGTGTTTTGAGTGAATCATGTAAAATGAACGTGGAAACTCCCTGCTTTCGCCCACGCATTCACTAATCGAATGCGCAGGTGGTTAAGTGCACATGAGGTCTCTCAAGGTGGGAAAGGCCATGGGGGGGAGGGGGCTAGTGATGGAACAGCCACCTGCTTAAGACCACCCAAGGCCTCCCCAACCCACTGAGATATCTCATGCTCCCCACAATTGCTTGCTGTCCCCACCCTGCCACGCTGGGTCACTTATCTTGCAAAGATCTAGCAAGTTGTCTCCTCTCCAGCCTCTCTGCCACGCAAGATCACGGCCCCCAGAAACTTCCAGTCTCAGTGTGCAAAACGTTTGAACACCGACGGGAGGCTTTGGGGCTGCCTCAAAGCGTCCCATCGGCCTGCAAACACCTTGGCACCTCTTTGCAAAAAGACTTTGACAACAAGAACGGAGCCCCGGAGGGAGAGGCCAGAGGCTCCTGGGGTCTGTTCTTGCTTGCAAAGGCTTTTTTCAAAGATGACTGCAGCCTTCAAGGGACACCTTTAGGCTTCGACAAGGAAACAGCAAACGGAGTGAAGGCCTGAAGCCCTGAAGCCTTCCTCCCATTTGCAAAGCACTTTGCCGCAGATCTCGTAGTTCGAGATCAGTGGCATGAACACTCGTTCTACTGATACCGCATGCTCTTGCACTGCTTTAGGCGTCTGTTCCCAGCGAATGTACCGAAGCAATGAGGGCCATTTTTTGCTCATTTCTGAAGCAAAGAAACCACGGCACAGAGGAGAAAGCTCGCTAGATCTTCGCAAGGTGAATCTCCACAGGCCCAGTGCCTACGGAGACCTGGCGAGGGGGACGGGGACGGGGAGAGAATAGACAGGGTGAATGTTGCAGGGCCTTTGCTGTCGTTCGTAAGAGTGAATGGCTTCCACGGTGCTGCAACATCCGTAAACTCATAAGTGTGTCGTAAGCACCATGTTGTAACTTTGAACAGTCGCTAAGTGAGTTGTCATAACTCGAGGATTACCTGTACACCAAAAAGGGAATTACAAGCTCATTCCGCAAGCAATTTCTTAGGCTGCACTTCTATACTCATTTTTTACCTAAGCTACAAAACTCCAGATGACCATTAGATACTAGCAAATAATGCAGGAAACTCCCTCTGTTGCCATCTTCTGGCCATCTAGATTTCTGCAGCCCACATGTAGTTATTAATGAGTAAGATGCCCTCTGATTTTACTCAAGTACAAGTCCCAAGGCTGCAGTGCAGATGAACATTGGCATTCTATATCTTGGTATTTTCTTTCTCACCATACCAGTGTTTCTATTGTACCCAGTAAGACAGCTTTACATGGTCAGGTCCATTCATGTGATTTACAAGAAGGAGAAGACTCCAATACGAAAGGAAAAATAAATACTGTACCATATATCACTGACACTTGGTTCTGAATAAATATGTCTAGCTTCACCAAAGAAAACATAGGCACGCAACTTTTTTTAAAAGCAGGCCCAACTTTAATTACAAGCTTATTTATAGGTGAGAGCCTGTTGTTGTTTTTACTGTATTTTGGCCTTTCTCCAATGAACTTAGTGCTGTATATCTCAATGAAATCCTAGCAGGGATCAAGCTAATAGGCTTCGGCAGGGCATCTACTATCAGCCATGCAAGTCAAACCCAACTTGGAAAGCAAAGACATGAAGGCGAATGCTACTTTTATTATCAGATTAAGGTAAGAGAATCTTGCAAGTCAGAATCCTTTTATCCCCCTAAGAATTATGGAGGATCACGTCTGAGACGCTTTCCCCGATTATGTTTGTTCTCTGGACCCAGATTTCTTTTCTCTGACTGGGTCTTGGTTATCTTCTCAAGGTTAATCTTTGGGCCCATTACATACAGGCAGACCTCGACTTACAACCGCAATTCAGCTCAAAATTTCCATTGCTAAGCAAGGTCAGGTAACTTTTGCCCCATTTTATGACCTTTCTACCCCAGTTATTAAGCAAACTACTGCAGTTGTTAAGTGAATCATGCAGCCGTTAAGCAAATCCAGATTCCCCGATTGTCTTTGCTTGTCGGAAGCAGGTTGAGAAGGTCTCAAATGGGGATCAAAAGACCTTGAGAAAGTGCAACTGTCATAAATACGTGCCACTCGCCAAGCACTTGAATCCTGATCACAGGATACTACAGTGGTTGTTAAGTGTGAAAAGCGGTCATAAGCCCCCCTGTTTTTAAGGGTGATTGTAATTTTGGGCAGTCACTCAATGAATGGCTATAAGTCAAGCGCTCCTTGTTTACTCTGCACTGCCAAAGACTTTTTCAGCCCCTGAGTTCTTGGAGCGGATCTGTCTGAATTAAAGCTACTATGATTATACTGCAACCAAGAGAGTTACTGGGACAGAAGCACCAATTGTCTTACGGGAGGGTTTTGTTTCTAAATATATATTTTAATTCCTTAAGTACATAAGAACAGCCCCGCGGGATCTGGCTTCAGTTAATCTTACTTCAGCATTTTGTTTCTCACAGATTCCTTTAACTGCATCTTTCTGAACCAAAGTATGAAATATTCTGATGCATGAAAAGTATATAAAATAAAAGCCACAGGATTTTTAAAAAAAATGTAAATAGAGTTTCACATTAAATAACATTTTTTGGGGGGGAAATCTTTCCTTTCACCATTGAAAAACTCAATGCCTTTTATCCAGCTCTTTCTTTCAGTCCACTTATAAGAGGAAGGTATGTGAGATTTGAAATAATTACACTGTCATTGATTAAATGCTTTAAAATGCAGGAAGGGTACATTTTTTGCAGGCCCTTAAGTCTATCCATATGGTCTATTTCGCATATTTTCTCTAATAAGCCTGGTCATAAAGGACGAGCATCTGGCGGTGGCTTTTAGATGACAAAATCTCTGAAAGAATTTTTAATTATGATGTAGAAAGACCTTCCAGTGACTTGGGTCCTTTTTGGAAACCTGTGACAGAAGGAGTCTTATAATCTGATTGGTTGTAAAGTACAATGGAATCTGAGAGTAGTCAAAATGGTATTTTACCAAAAAAAGAGAGAATATTTTGCAATATAACACATGACTCCTCAGAATACTCTGGATGAATATACTATATAATCTTTGCTTGAGATGTTTATGTATACCTGAGCATACTTCCTTTGGGTGCCTTTTAAGCGTTTTGCTCTTCGGTACGTATGCTTTGAATTAAAAAACCAATTCAATAGGAACCTGGCACAATGGAAGACAGAACAGTAGCATTCACCCTGATCTTTGTTTCCCTGAATGCCTCTGGATCTCACATGGATCACACAAGTAACCCAATATGCCTCTCTTTCAAATTTTGTCAGGTTACACTGGTACCTATGTTGTCCTAGTACATAAGCAAGATTTTCACCTAAGCGTCACAAGAAAAGTTTTAAAAAGACTCTAAAAAGTTTGAATTAGAAAATATATTTCCACAAGACTAATTGATGGGTTGGAGCAGGGGTGTCAAACTCAAGGCGTGGAGGCCAGATGCGGCCCACGGGGTGTTTAGATCTGGCTCGCGGGCGAAACCTGGAAACAGTGGATGACCAGCCGGCAGTGCCTCTGCCAGCAAAATCAGGGCTCCTCCCGAGCTCCGTTTTTGCTGGCAGAGGTTTGCAGGAGACCATCCCAGCTGAAAATGGAGATCAAGAGGGCTGCACCCAGACCCCCGAGCTCTGTTTTCGCTGGCAGAGTGTTGCAGGAGTCCCAGCCAAAAATAGAGCTCAGGAGCTGGCAGAGAGCTTGGGCCGCCACTGGTGACATGAGTGACACCATGCTTGCCACCCTGGCTTCCTGAGGTCAAACACAACCCTGATGCGGCCCTCAATGAAATTGAGTTTGACACCCCTGGGTTGCAGTATAAAATTCAATACAAAAACCATTACATGCAGATAAAAGGAAGACCTGTATCATCCCTCTGATCAGATCCAAACACAAGGATCTGCTTTGCCAGACTGATGAAATAACAAACATTTGGGGAAGGGGCTACCTGTGGATCGGTCCCACAGTTTAAGCGGCACACAGATTTTTCAATCCTGTTTATTGCCATCTGAACTACAATGGATGCTGAAAGAGATCTGGTGCCCAAGGGATTTTGTTCCATATTTGTGAGCAAAGATTTGCGATCAATAGTTTTTCAGTTTACTTTTAAGGATTATAGGAAGTATATTACCTTCTCTAAATACAGCTTTGTCCTTTTCTCTTTGATGGTGATAGCTGTTGCCAGTGGATTTAAGAATTCATAGCATTCTTTTGTGCTTAGTATGGCAATTTTGGAAATGCAGAAGTCAAACATGGCCTTCACCCCAGAATAGCTAGAGTATGGATTATTGCAACCACTGGGGGACGGGGGAGAGAAGATTATACTTTGGAGTCCGTGGGAATAAGGAGGAGGAAAGTGACAATATGAACGTTACGTTGTAAGCTCCACACTTTTGTTTGTGCAGTGTGATATCACATGCACATAAAGACACGACATTGCCATGTTTGATCTCAGAGATAACCACTATGCTATTGCTAGCATCACTGGATTTGTTGTTATTGTTAGTTGCGAAGTTGTGTCCGACCCATTGCGACCCCATGGACAACATTCCTCCAGGCCTTCCTGTCCTCTCCCATCCTCTGGAGTCCATTTAAGATCATGCCTGCTGCTTCGGTGACTCCATCCAGCCACCTCACTCTCTGTTGTTCCTGCCTTCTTCCGTTGGGTCAATGTATTTCTAGCTGAATAGCTGGCTCAGAAGTACAATGGATTCTAGATCTTTCTTTCTTGCAAATTAATCTTGGAACAAACTTTTGTTTTTGCTGAATTGAACCCATGAAAACTTCACTGTATCTAAAATGGCTTTTAATTTACTATCGTCAAGGGGAGTTCTATCAAGAAATAAATCTCTGAATTTAATGCCTTTCTGCTACTATTAATCGCATGAATTTATCTCAGTGGTACTGTAAAAGCTGGCATAAAAGAGGACAACTGGTGGATAACTCAGTGTCAGAAATTGTCCCCATTTTTTCTAAGTAAGCAAATTATTCTATAAAATTGATTCAAAATAGATTCAGTAACTTGGCAACAGACTGGGAGGATATAATGCTCCTTCCCCAAAAGGAAAAGAAACAAGACCAGTTTCAATTGTTGGCTTAGAAATTGTTAGCGCTCACCATAGAAAAAGTTTTAAAGTGTACAGGTACATAATCCTTTAAAGTGTACAGGTACATGAATTCTGGCAATGATGCTCTTGGGATACATTATATAGTAATAAGCCAAACCTTGCCCATCCATATGTTTAAAGCCAATGTGCCCGTTTTATTTCTGGGCTAAAGGCTTTTCTATAAAGTAAGGGGAGGGCTAGGATGAAATTTGATTTCATTTCATTAAACTACATTAAATATACTTAAGATGAGTGTTCTGCTGTTGTATATTCAATAAATATCTCCCATCTGTCAGAATATAAATTTCATTTGAGAACCATTTTTAGGGTATCTGGCAGCTTCATAGAAACTGCAGAAAAGATCATGGAAAGCCATGACTGACCAGAAAGCAATTTCAAGATTTAAATTCTCTTTTCCCCGTACAAATCACTTATTTGAAATTGGGAGGGGGGGTGAATTTACGTTTTGCCTGCAAAGACACACTGAATAAAAATCTTTATATTTATATGAACATTAATTATTTTTTTAAAAAAGAAATTAAAATGCTTGAGAAAAATAGTTTTCTAGGAAACTAGCTGATAACCTGGCATTGCCCGAGTATTTATTTATAGGGGGAAAATGTCTAGACCAAATGTAATTTCTAATGTTGGATTTTCCCCATTACCAGATAAAGCCCCCTTGTGCAGTATTGTGAAGCCGTTACCATGGCAATTCCACTGCACTGTACAGTAGAAGCCATTTTATGGTAGTACAGTAGAAGCCATTTTAAGGCACAACAGGTTGTATCTTAACAGAACACACACCCGAGGGGTACTTGGGGTGTCTTATCCCTACAGTATTTTTTTCCAGAAAATAAGTCATCTGTGTACCAAGTTTGATTGAAATTGTTCGAGGCGTTCCAGAGTTATGCTGGAACATACACACACATACATACAGAGCCAGATAGATAGATGATAGACAGAGATGGATGGATGGATGGATGGATGGATGGATGGATGGATGGATGGATGGATAGATAGATAGATAGATAGATAGATAGATAGATAGATAGATAGATAGATAGATCTGCATGCTAGAAGAAATCTCATCAAAAACTTGGATGCATTCAGCCTACCATGAGGCATCTCTAAATGTGTGCTGAGGTCTTTCAGGGCAATATTTAGTTCCTCCACGTTCTGCTGAAGGACGAATGATTTCATTTGACGCAAACGTGCAATATCTGATGATGACAACATGCCAGATTCAAGACTCTTTAAAACCTCATGGATGCTTCCGGAGCTGTCGGTTGACTCTGTACACTTTGAGAGCTCTTAAGGGAAAGAAAAAGTAGCTGTTAGCAACTGGTTTACAGCATACAGATATTCCTCGACTTACAACAATTAGTTTAACGATGGTTTGAAGTTACGATGGCAATGAAAAAAAAGTGATCATTTTTCACACTTGATGACCATTGCAGAATCCTTGTGGTCAGGTGATCAAAATCTGGACACTTGCAAACTGGCATAGATTTATGACGATTGTAGTGTCCTGCTTTCAGGTGACAGGTGACCAATTTTTGCAAAGTTAATGTCGTGGTCAGACCACTGCCTACTGAGGCTCGACTTCCGGAGACCAAACCCCCACTGTAGGGAGGAGGAACCGACCAGGTGGTTCCGCCCCAGGCGACTTATGGAACCGTTAAGGTTCCAGACGGAGCTTGGGGTCATTCCTGATACTTTCGCCCACAGTCCGGTAGAGACTCTGGTTGCTGCTTGGCACTCGGCAGCATCGGAGGCCCTCGACCGGATTGCGCCACTACGGCCCCTCCGAGGCGGCGGATCCCGGAGACCTCCTTGGTTCACCGAGGAACTCCGGGAGATGAAGCGCCGGAGGAGATGCCTAGAGCACCGATGGAGGTCCGATAAGTCCGAATCGAACCGAGCAATGGTAACCACCTGCAGCAAGGAATACACCAGGGCACTTAGGGCAGCAAAAAGATCTCACATAGCCACCTTGGTTGCGTCCGCTGAGTCTCGCCCAGCCGCCCTGTTTAAGATAACCCGCTCCCTATTGAATAAAAGGGAAGCGGGGGAACCCTTGCAGGGCAGAGCTGAGGACTATGCCCAATTCTTAGCGGACAAAATTGCTCGGTTTCGGTCGGACTTGGACTCCATCCCCGCAGTTCCAGCCAAGGCACAAGAGGATCAGGTGGAACATCTCTGGGTTGAGTTTCAGGATGTTACCCCCGGGGATGTGGACAAGGCCATGAGGGCTGTAAGTGCCTCCACCTGCGTACTGGACCCGTGTCCCTCATGGCTGGTTACTAACAGCAGTGAGGTGACACGAGGCTGGATCCAGGCGGTTGTTACCGCCTCTCTTCGGGAGGGGAACTTCCCCGCCGCACTGAAAGCGGCGGTGGTGAGACCCCTCCTAAAGAAGCCATCTCTGGATCCAGCTGTTCTTAATAACTATCGCCCAGTCTCCAACCTTCCCTTCCTTGGGAAGGTTGTTGAGAAGGTGGTGGCCTTCCAGCTCCAATGGTCCTTGGAGGAAGCAAACTATCTAGACCCCTTCCAGTCAGGCTTCAGACCCGGTTACAGCACAGAAACCGCTTTGGTCGCATTGACCGATGATCTCTGGAGAGCCAGAGATGGAGGACATTCCTCCATCCTGGTCCTCCTTGACCTCTCAGCGGCTTTCGATACCATCGACCATGGTATCCTTCTGCGACGACTGCGGGAGGTGGGAGTGGGAGGCACCGTGTTGCAGTGGTTCTCCTCCTACCTCTCGGACAGGTCGCAGTCGGTGTTAGTGGGGGGGCAGAGATCGTCCCCTAGGCCCCTAACATATGGGGTGCCTCAGGGCTCGGTCTTATCCCCCCTACTATTCAACATCTACATGAAACCGCTGGGAGAGATCATCCGCAGGCACGGGATCAGATACCATCAATATGCGGACGATACCCAGTTGTATCTGTCCACCCCGTGCCAACTCAATGAAGCGGCAGACGTGATGAACCGAGGCCTTGAGGCCGTTATGGACTGGATGAGGGTAAACAAGCTTGTGCTCAACCCAGAAAAGACCGAGTGGCTGTTGTGCTTCCCTCCCAAAGATTCGATCAATACTCCATCACTCAGGCTGGGGGGTCAAATTCTATACCCCTCAGAGAGGGTTCGCAACTTGGGAGTCCTCCTGGATCCACAGCTATCGTTTGACCACCACCTGACGGCTGTGACCAGGGGGGCATTCGCCCAGGTTCGCCTGGTGCGCCAGTTGCGACCCTACCTGAATCGGGAGGCTCTCACAACAGTCACTCGGGCCCTTGTGACCTCTAGGCTGGAATACTGCAATGTGCTCTACATGGGGCTGCCCTTGAAGAGCATCCGGCGACTTCAGCTAGTACAGAACGCGGCCGCGCGAGCGATTGTGGGTGCACCTCGGTTCACCCACATAACACCTATCCTCCGCGAGCTGCGCTGGCTACCTGTCGATCTCCGGATGCGCTTCAAGGTGCTATTAGTCACCCATAAAGCCCTGCATGGTAGTGGATCTGGGTACTTGAGAGACCGCCTTCTGCCAATTACCTCCCTGCAACCAATTCGATCTCATAGATTAGGCCTCCTCCGTATTCCATCGGCCGGCTGGCAACTACAAGGAGGAGGGCCTTCTCAGTAGTAGCCCCGACCCTTTGGAACGAGCTCCCCGTGGAGATTCGTACCCTCTCCACCATCCAGGCCTTCCGCACAGCCCTTAAGAACTGGCTAGCCCGTCAGGCCTGGGGATAAGGATAGCCGCCCCTCCCGAATGATGAGTGTATGTTGCTTATTACTTTTATTATATGTGTCTTTGTCATTGTTTTGTTATTCCCCCTCCCTGATTTTATGTGAGCCGCCCTGAGTCCCCTCAGGGAAAAGGGCGGCCTACAAATGTTAATAAAATCTAAATCTAAATCTAAAAAATCTAAAGCCAGTTTCACCAAACAACCATGTTATTAAATGAACCCCTGCAGTGATTCATTTGCAAACTGTGGCAATAAAGATTGAGCCGGGGGGGGGGGGGGGAGTCAACTATCTTTCTTAGCCACAGACATTTTGGGCTCAATTGTGATGATAAATTGAAGGCTACTACCTATATGAAAAAAGCATCATATTTGCGTTTTCAGTCTATGCTTTTGGTTTTGACAGACTTATTTTTTTAAAAAAAATGATATAGAGAAACGTTTACCAAATTTGAAGTGAAAAAAAGTCTACGAGAGACTCATAGCACTGTGTTTCTGAATCTGGGCCTCTTAAATTTTCCAGGTCTCTCTTGCTCTGATGGGTGTGTATAAAACGAAAGATACACCTGAGTCCAGTCTGGGTGAACATCGGGTGAACTTATGCTTAGAAGATGCATTACACAGAGAGTATGACTTTGACCTGATAATATTGAGATGAAGAGAGCTTCATATATATATTAATTTTCAAAGACTGAGGTCCATGCATAATCAATAACTAGACCCCAAACTATGAACTCCCTCCATTTAAAAGGATTATGGGATGAGATGGGGGGCAGAAAATGGGTCTTTTTTTTTTTTTTTTTTACAAAAACAGGGGCCTTTTTGCCTTCCCCCAGCCCTGCTGAGGCCTGCCGAGGGCTCCTGGGGACTGGGGGAAGGCAAAAACACCTCCGTCTTTGGGACGAGGGGGGGGCAGGGCTTCGGGAGGCCACAAATGGCTGCATTTGGTGTATAAAACACACCAACTTTTCCATTCTTTTTTTTGAGGGGGGGGAAGGCACCTTATACTCCAAAAAATATAGTATGCCAATGATCCCTTGGTGCCACAGCCTCAAAAGAGCAACACACATTTGAGAAACAACTCATCCTAGAATAGTACTACTATTCCCTAATCTGTTCTTTAAAATAAAATCATTATTAAAATAACATCAGGCATACATAGAAAGAGGCTGAAGGGGGGGGGAGAGAGAAGTCATCCAACTGTTTATGAGACGCTATGGAAGGAAAATGAATAAAAAGCATTAAGATGATAGTTATGCTAATATTTTTAGTAGTGCAAATATACTATTCCCAGTGACAATGTAAATCAAAGCAGAAGAAAAACTGTCTTTCACAAACATAGCTAATTATCATATTCTTGTCATAGATAAATAGATAGATAGATAGATAGATAGATAGATAGATAGATAGATAGATAGATAGATAGACAGACAGACAGACAGACCCCATATTTTTCAAACATGAAGATAAACTTTTTTTACTGTATGTCCTTCCACATCCCACCCCTTTCTTTCTGCCCCATTATCATCTCTGGTGGTAAAGCTTGAAGTTTATATTCCAACAAGGGTTTGCAGATGTGTTTGAAATTCAATCTGAACAAAATAAAGGAATCTGTATTCAGTACAGCTACTTCCTAAATCTGAGAAATGCAGGCTCATTTTCTTTGAAATCTCTGCCTGTGGGTGTAGGATGCCTGTTCATGCATAATTTACTGGACCTTTGTGCCACTGCACCTTCTGGAAAGTATAGCATGAAATCATACTATATACCACTGCCCTCCCCCCACCAACTGGTACTTCAGGAATTAAACAGAGACACAGAAAACAGGTTCTGTAGCTTACGTGAGAAACGGAAGTTTCAATGCATGCGCTTAGAAATGCATCTCATTAGAATAAGCGATGATTATTCATATATTCAAGTAGATCTAAACAAAATAGTTTCCTCCATCTACTATTGTATCGTGGAAATAGGTATCAGACAGAAAACAAGAACAAGCAGGAAGCTTGAATCAATAGAAGTAGTCCTTGACTTACAAGACAAATGAGCCCGAAATTTCTGTTGCTAAGTCAAACATTTGTTAAGTGAGTTTGCCCCATTTTACAACTTTGCTCGCCATCGTTGTTTAAACGAATCGTTGCATTCGTTAAGTTGGTAACCCTGTTAAGTGAATCTGGATTCCCCGCTGACTTTGCTTGTCAGAAGGTCCCAAAAGCAGATCACACTGCAACCGTCATGAGTCAGTGGCCAAGCATCTGGACTTCGATGACATGACCATGGGGACGCTGCAACAGTCGTCAATGTGAAAAACGGTCATAAGTCAACTTTTTTCAGGGACGTAACTTTGAACAGTCACAAAATGAGCTGTTGTAAGTCAAGGACTACCTGCAAGCAAGCAAACAATGATGTTGGGAGGTTCTATCGCTCTGTGCTGGTTGCTTCCCAGGTGACTCATCTCCTTTTTCTCTTCTATTACATTGGGCATGTTTTTAGCTGATACGCTGCCCAGAATCATTAGAGGTTGGGTGATCTTATACATTTGATAAATCAATGGAAGACCTTATGACTGAGGGCAGTGGAAAAGTCAGTTCCTGAGTGTAGGAACTAGGGCTGATCATATCTTCAAACGGGGTGGGGGGAGGGGGGTTAGCTTCAAAATAGTTCTGAGCAAAGATCCTCTCCAAGCAGTTTCCTGAAGCAACGCAGCTCCTTTCTTTCTCAGAGGAAAGCACCGTGGAAGGAGGCTGAAGGGGGAAAATCTTCTCCTGCAATCCTGGCTGACGTGGTTCCAGGTTGGGTGCAGTTGTGGGATTCAGCTGGTTCGGGCCGATTCGAGCGAACCAGTTTGCCCGGGTCTGACACAGTTGTTAAATTGGTGGCTGGCTCTGCCTCTTCCAGGAGCCCCCATGCGCCCCCTGCTTTGGCTCCCAGGTAAGGGAGGCCTACTAGGGTTGTGGTGCCTCCCTGTGGCTGGTTTTTGCTCCCAGGGGATGCGGGGGGCCAAGTGCCCACCCAGCCGGTCTTTAGGGCAGAGAACCGGTTGTTATTTGAATCCCACCACTGGCTGGGTGGCTTTGCCAAACAGGGCAGAAATTAAGACTGGTATGAGGCATCCGGGAGTCTTCAGTTGGCACTTGAGAAAGAAGACTGACAGGACTCTCCTCCCTCAAGGGGACTTGAACCGATGGGGTTTGTTTTGTTGAGGCCTTCTCTTCAGAGGAGACTACAGGTAGTCCTTACAACCGTTCCTTTAGGGACTGTTCGAAGTTACAACGGCACTAAAAACAAGGGACTTATGACTACTTTTCACACTTATGACCGTTGCAGCATCCTCATGGTCATGTGATCAAGATTCAGATGCTTGGCCACTGGCTCGTATTTATGACGGCTGCAGTGTCCCAGGGTCATGTGATCCCTTTTTACGACCTTCTGACGAGCAAAGTCAATGCGGGAAGCCAGATTCACTTAACAGCTGCGGCTAGAAAGTAAACGGGGCCAAGCTCACTCAACAAATGTCTCACTGAATAACAGAAATGTGGGGTTCAGTTGTGGTCATAAGTCAAGGACTACCTGTAACCTGTTGCCTTAACTTGCAAGATGAATCTAAAACAGTTTGCATCGGTCCAACAGGAGTTATGTGTGTGTGTGTGTGTGTGTGTGTATATATATATATATATGTATGTATGTATGTATGTATGTATGTATGTATGTATGTATGTATGTTCTTTCTTTCTCAAATTGAGAGCACAAAGCAATCATCGGTCTTCCTCCCTCCCTGTATCTGACAGTGGAAAAATAATTTGTTTCCCCTCCTTCAAGTCACTGTCATGCGCGATGAAATATACCTACTGTCAGAAAAATAGATTTCCTGCGTGGCTTGCAAAAAATCCAGTATGTCATCTCCTTTATCTGCAACTTCAGACTCTCCTCCTCCCTTTTCTTCGGGCATATACGTGAAATCGGTGGCAACGGGTTTTCCGAGCAAGCCAGCGGCTCTCATTTTGTCTTTCCGCCGCTTCTTTTTCATTTTCCTCTTTTGGTTTTGAGTCAAGTTGGGACTGTCCCTCTGTTGCGGCTGCAAGTTGTCTCCCATTGAGTTTTCACGCCCTCCACGTTTTGCTGGATGTCCATGTCCACCAGCAGGAGTTTGACAAACGTCCTTCCGTTTTTTCCTCCGCCGCTTTCTCGGAAGTTGTTCTTCATCATTCTCCTCTGTGCATTGAAAGAAAAAGAAAATGGACTGTAAATACAATACAGCAGTGTTTCTCAACCTTGGCAACTTGAAGATGTCCGGACTTCAACTCCCAGAATTCCCCAGCCAGTGAATAATAGAAGCCAATTATCCATTAATATCTTCTGCACTGTAGCTTAAATCCACCAGATCTAAATTTGCACTAAAACACAGGACAAGTTATGGAGAACTTTCTCTGGCAGCACACAACAAAATAGGCACTAAGCAAGTGTCCCCATGAAGAAGATCTAAAGCTGTAGCACCTCCGCTAAGGGTTATTCATCCCTCTAGACCAATGTTTCTCAACCGTGGCAACTTGAAGATGTCCGGACTTCGGTTCCACCACAAAACCGTGGTGGAATAAAGCACGCTCGACGAAAGCGCGTACGTGACGTCATCACAGCGCGACGAAAACATCGCGCTGTGAGCGGTAAATTTAAAATTAAAGCGAAAACCTTACCCTAACCCCCCCAAACCTAACCCTAAACCTAACCCTAAACCTAACCCTAAACCTAACGCTAAACCTAACGCTAACCCTGAACCTAACCCTAACCCTAACCCTAACGCTTAACGTAACCCTAAACCTAACCCTTAACCTAACCCTAACCCTTACCTTTATGTGAATCGGCTTGCTTTAATTTTATTTTAATTTTAATTTAATTTATTTTTAATTTTTTTTGTCGCGCTGCTGATGACGTCACGTACGCGCTTTCGTCAGGTGCGCTTTATTCGACCGCGGTTTTGACAGGTCACGCCGGACTTCAACTCCCAGAATTCCCCAGCCAGCGAACATCTTCAAGTTGCCAAGGTTGAGAAACACTGCAATAGATGGTAGGAAGCAATTTGACTATCTGGATAAAAACATCCCTTTTCTCTAAGATGGCGATGCTTCATAATCTCAGATGGGAGGGGGGGGGGAGAGAAAGTTCATTTTGATTACAAAATTTGATTACGGGTAGTCCTCAATTTACAAAGGTTCATTTAGTGACTGTTCAAAGTTACAACGGCACTGGAAAAAAGTGAGTTATGGTTGTTTTTCACACTCAGGACTGTTGCAGCATTCCCGCTGTGACATGATAAAAATTTCACACGCTTGGTAACCGACTCATATTTATGACGGTTGCTGTCTCCTGGGATTATGGGATTACCTTTTGTGACCTTCTGACAGGCAAAGTCAACGGAGAGGCCAGATTCACTTAACAACAGTGGCAAGAAAGGTCATACAATAGGGCAAAATTCACCTAACCAAAAGTTTCACTTAGCAACAGAAATTTGGGGCTCAATATATAATTTACCATAATATATTCCTCATGAATGAAGAGCATGAATTCTCTCTCTCTCACACACACACACAAAGACAAAATTGGTATTGCAGTATAAGGAGTCTTCAGTTTTGAGGAGCGGGGGCTGGTCAACACAAAGGAGAGAATGAAGTGAGATGAGCACAAATGCCGGGTGTTGTTGTGGCCCACCAGCGGCCAGGATAGTTGGGGAGGAACAGGGGCCAGTCCTGGAGTCCGGGGAAGGCTCTGACGAGGGCTCTGCGTTGGAGGCAGAGGGGGGGGGCAGAGTCGTCTGACAGTTATCAGCTGCCTTCAGAGTCATTCATCAGTGGGGCAGAGGAACAGCTAGAGTTGCCAGATGAAGGGACAAGGGTCGATTTGGCAGTAAGGCCACAGGTGGACGGTGAATGGCCCCGCCCATAGGGAATAAAAGAGGAGAGAAAGGGGAGTGGAGTTTGCAGGAGACACTTAGTTCATTCCTGCATTCTTGCCAAGTATTGCTGCGTCAGAAAGATATCGGCCTGGCCACTCTCCAAGCCTGATAAAGGTCGGTAATTTGCTGGAGAGGAATTCACTGTAAATTAAATAAAAGGGGTTTAGCAGGACGAGGACTCGGCTTCGTGCTGCTGGGAAGCCTCGGTCACAACAGGAATTTCCTATTTGGTTTGGATAAGAATGAAGGCCTCTTATATACATATAACATTCACTGAGTGAATAAAACAGACATAAAATAGGTCATAGAAATTTAGCACATGTAAAAATACGTAAATATTTAACACTTAATAATAAATATTTAAAACTAAGCGTCATTTAGTTTTAATCCTATTAAATTATTAGAATTAAAACTAAATGACATTCACTCATGACTGGGCCACGATGACAGTTTTTCCTCTTGTTGAAGGACATTGTAGCATGTGTGAGATGGATTATCCTTCTCCCCACGTACTCTCTACACAGAGTGTCTTCTACAGGCAAACCTCATAGGAAGACACAACTTTACGAAATTGGAAGGAACGATTGCAGTAACACCAATTTTATTTATGCTCCCCTCAATTAAGCAAATTACAGCTTAGAAGAATATATGCAAGAAGCTTCAAGGTCATCTTAAATAATTTCCAATTAAATAGTGTGTAACATGGGAGACCCTTCCCTCAGATGATTGTTTATAAGGTGGCTAGCTGTTTTGTCAAATAAAAATATGTAAGGAATTATACTTATATCCCATGTTCTCTGACCCGCCCATATCTCTGCAGATAAGACTCTGTTTTCAGCTAATGCCAACAAGAATGACAATACTATTTAAAATACTCATCTAATTCTACTGCTGAGTTGATTATTAATATTGTATTGTTTTTATCAGCTGGCACTGGCTTTCTCTCAACTTTATTATATATTATCTTTGCTAGTGTACCATGTTTCACATTTTAATTCACCTCTGCAGCGCTCAGAAGATGCCCTTCACTGAGATCTCTACAAGCAGAATTAATATGAACATACACCTGAGAAGCCAGTGATGAAAAAAAATGAGAAAAATCTATGTTTTTGGTTCCTAAATGCTTTATTTTTGTTAGTTTGGCTTCTGGCACCCAATATTCATCTGGTGCCTCAGCTATAATTCATGCCCAGCCTTTCCACTAATAAATTTGCTCTAAAGATGAGAACTGCAATTTCATTCTTGTAACCTCTCCATTTTCAGGCTTTGTTATCTCTGAAACGCTTCCTCTCTCTTTTCATAATATCAGCTCCAGAGTCGCAAGTTCTTTAACTGACAGATGAGTAACTCACTGCAGAGCAGTTCTGATCCCTTCAAAGGAGGAGGAATAAAAACCCATTTGCAATTCAACGCTGCAGCATTAAAGAGACTTTAAATAATTTGCACCACAAACCTACACTGAACAGCGTGTTACCTGTATGACAATTGAAACAAACATCTCCCGGGAGAATACAGACAGATGAGAGGAAGAACCAGTGACAAATTCATTCCAGCTCTGTATGAAATGGTACAGATGTTAAGGTATCATTGCTTAAGCTCCCCTTTTAAAGGGAAAAAGAAGCGTAAATCGATGTGAGGGCTGAGCGAAGAGGGGCGATGCGTTTTTTCCTATGCGGAGAGAAAACATTTATCCTACGCACAGTTCTCTGGGGGGAAGTCCACTCATCAATTAGTTAAAGAAACATTGCAGCCTTTGTTCAAAAACCAAAAACAACATTTGTGCGTGGCCATGAAGAATATGTGAATCCTTTTGGACGGGTTGTGTAAAGCTCCTCTTGGAAGTTCTCTTTCCTAGGAGTGTAGCAATCTCAAGGGCAACAATAGACATATTTTATAAAGAGATGAAGGGTTTATGTAGGAAACATATTCAGCTTATTTATTTATAGCTCTTTCTATTATATAATTTTTAGTAATGGACTGTAAGAAGAATTCTCCAGTATTTTCTCATCCAATTTAGGGGCTCAAAATAGGCATTCATTTTAGCCACGTGTTCTCTGGCCGTGTCCTGCACAGGACTAAGGTAGCAGCTATTCTATTCTCTGGGTTTTCCTTCTTCGTGGGTTGCAAGACCCCAGAGCAGAATTTTAATCTTGAAGGAAGGAGTACACCAGAGCTGTACCAACATTAGATATTCAGTATCTTTAATATATGGTTGCAAAGGAGTGGATTGCTAAAAAAAATAAGACAGTTCTTACACTAAACAAGAGTTCTTTGGGAACAACTGTGGTGTTCTGAATTATCACTATGCAGTTAGGCTTGCTCATAGGTCTTCAGCTACTAAAAATAATTAACCCAGTGTTCATATCTGTGTGATGGAAAACTTACAGCAATGAGACAATTATCTCCAAGGAACCATGAACACAGGAGGTGGCTGCCTATAAAGACCATTAGCTGCAATTCTTCTCACCCAGCCGCCATCCTGGGACAAGAACGGCTGACTATATGTCGCTTTGCAGATTTTGGAGGGACGGAGGAAGGTGGAAGTTGTGTTGAAATACAGCAATAATGGTAATTCTTTCCCTGGGATCATTAGCATCGCAACTGATTTTCAGGAAGCTATTGATAGGTCAGCTGTAACACCAAGATGGAGGAATTTCAGCTGTGACCTAATTTCAGCTGTAATATAATATTAGGGAAGCTGGAAACAATATTCATATGCATACCTGTTATTAGCACTACATTTCTGAATCACCTGTTACTTAAATATACCATTAGCAACGAATGATTCCCCAACAAATAAAACAACTTAAAATAAGAAAAAAAAACCTTTCAATAAGTTAAATAATTATACGAATCCACCAAAACCAATATTAACTAAGGCCTTACTACTGACATCTACTTTCAAAGCTTCCCCCCAAGCAATCCAAAGATCCAACCATTATTCCAAATATACGGGGTCATTACAGAGAAGGGCTAACCTTGAATTTCTGCTAGGAGAATCAGCAGCTGTTCCAATATTTCTTAGACTAGGCCTGAAGGGTCCAGGGCTTTAAATAACCATCCACAATTATTCTGTAAGTGCTCATTTCCTGCATTTTGCCAGGAAACCAACTGGCAGCTTTTGAATCAACCAGGCTGCCAAATTTTGAGCCCACAGATTTTTTTCCCTATAACCTCTCCAGTCAAATTAAAGCACAGCAGGTTGAGTCTGCCAGTAGAAATAGTAATAGAACTTAAGATTTATATATCACTTCGTGGTGCTTTACAGTCCTCTCTAAGCAATTTACAGTGTTAGCATACTTCCCCAGCAATCTAGGTTCTCATTTTGCCAAGTTTGGAAGGATGGTAAGCTGAGTCAACCATGAGTTGGTTAGGATTGAACTGCTGGCAGTTGCAGAATTAGCCTGCAATACTGCATTCTAACCACTGCGCCACCATGGCTCCAACCTTCAAGTTATTGGCAGATGTAAGGAAAGGTAAAGGTTCCCCTCGCACATATGTGCTAATTGTTCCCGACTCTAGGCGGCAGTGCTCATCTCCATTTCAAAGCCGAAGAGCCAGTGCTGTCCGAAGATGTCTCCGTGGTCATGTGGCCGGTATGACTAAATGCCGAAGGCACGTGGAACGCTGTTACCTTGCCACCAAAGGTGGTTCCTATTTTTTCTACTTGCACTTTTACATGCTTTCAAATGGCTAGGTTGGCAGAAGCTGGGACAAGTAACGGGAGCTCACTCCGTTACGCGGCACTAGGGATTTGAACCGCCGAACTGCTGACCTTTCTCATCGACAAGCTCAGTGTCTTAGCCACTGAGCCACCTTACTGCCCTTACTGGCAGATGTACCGGTGTTCTAAAATAATTTTAAAATGGACAAAGGTGGTTAAGGCTAAGCTTGTTTTAAAATAAATGTTCCTGGTGTTGCCACAGTTTGAGGTGTCAGGGGAAGAGCCGGATCCGGAATGCGTATCAGGAGGCTAGGCGTCTTTCTGAAGATGTATATTACCCCATCAACTGTAAGTGCTGTCATGGTGCTCCAATCTTCCTTGGAGCCAGCTTCCTTTTTTTCCTTCTTTAAGCCAGTCCATGGCCAGATGTTGGTCCTCTCAGAAAACTCTTCGAAAAAGCCATTGTGGCACATTGTATCTCACCAGATGAAAAGTCCTGACAGACTCCATCAACAATTTCATGCAGATGTAAAAAGTGATGAAGGCAGAAGAGCCCTAGTGACACAGTGGTTAGAATGAAGTATTGAAAGCAAACTCTACCCAGAGCCTGGAGTTCGATCCTGACAGGCTCAAGGTTGATACATCCTTCTGAGGTTGGTAGCACGAGGACCCAGATTTTGGGAGGCAAATTGCTGACATTTTAAACCACCCAGTGAGTGATGTAAAGCACTAGGAACATATGTAAGTGCTATTGCTAGAAGGGAGGCACCGGATCTCTATATAAATTATCCGAAATAATTGTGTAGAAAATCAGTCTAAGAGATCAGAATGGAAGAGCTACAAAGCAAATGCAGATCCATTCCTTTCCCTCCCACCGAGACGATACAGAATAATATGGTAGATAAAAACAATCGTCACGCTCCCTCTGGGTGACAAAGATTCACCAAGCCCTCTAAGGCAATTTCAATGCCACAGCCCTCTGCCTAAAAATACGTTGTGAAATACGCCGGGTGGCAAAGGACCATCGTACTGAGGTTCCCATTACCTTTCCTTACCCCTGGCAGGAGTGGTTGCTGCCAGAGCACACAGCCGGGAGGCATATTTTGGCAGCCACCCATCTTAACTTCTATTTTCATTCTGCAGAACTAAAACACAATGTTCAAGATGTCTTGTTTCAAAGATCACATTGGAATGCATTTTACATCTTTTCTGAACATGCCCAACAATTCAGCCTTTCACAGATATGAATCCAGATCTCTGCACAACTGAGATCCCCCCCCCCACAATATAACAAGCAAGAATCCTGTTAATGACAAAACGCTGAAGGTAGCTTGTACCACACACTGTATACCTGCTCATAATCTTGGCACCCTTTTTCATTTCAGAATCTTGGAAGGAACCAGCACTGTGTCTCACTTAGCAAGGAACACGATGAATTCAAGGGGCTCACAAGCATGGAAATAAACCATCTTCCATTGTTGCCCCCTACAGCGGCTAATTAAGGTAGTCATTTATAGCTCAATTCCCCATGATGCTGTCTTGGCCCTTTTCAACATTGTCAATTAGTGTCCATCATTTCATTTGATGATAGTAAATCCCAAGTTTAACTATCTCCAGTTTGCTCCCTCATCATTTCTAGTTCAGATAATAGCCTGCAGATTGTTGCTAATCAAGCTTGATGAAATGTACAAAGCATTTCCCTGGATGTTCTCCAGCAGAACTAGGATTGTAAGATTATCAGAGACCTTATTTTCAGTTATTGAGAAGAGAGCATTTCAGGAGCTACGTAATTTGTGACACTTAAAAGAACTGGTCTGAGATGTGATATTGATTCTGGGAAGTATGGGACCATGTCAGAAAACCCCAAGTCCTTATTAATTTATCTCCCCCTTTATTTATTTATTTGTTTGTTTGTTTATTTTTGCAATTTTGTTTTTCTTCATCCAGCATGCCAGAATTTGGTTTAATGAATGAGACATTCAATAGCAGTTAGACTTATATACCGCTTCATAGGCCTTTCAGGCCTCTCTAAGCGGTTTACAGAGAGTCAGCATATCGCCCCCAACAATCTGGGTCCTCATTTCACCCACCTCGGAAGGATGGAAGGCTGAGTCAACCCTGAGCCGGTGAGATTTGAACCGCTGAACTGCTGATCTAGCAGTAGCCTGCAGTGCTGCATTTAACCACTGCGCCACCTCGGCTCAAACATTCTTTTCCCTATTTTTTTTAAATACAGTACATTCTGCTTGATGAAGTAATTATGAGTGCAGTTTAGCAGGCTAACTCACCCCTCACTGCCAGCAGTTCGATCCCAACTGGCTCAAGGTTGGTTGACTCAGCCTTCCATCCTTCCGAGGTCAGTAAAATGAGGAGCCAGATAGTTGGGGGAAATATGCTGACTCTAAACCACTTAGAGAGGTCTGTAAAATGGTATGTAAGTCTAGGTGCTATTGCTACGTGAACGTAACTGGATCTTCTACCTCTTTAATTGCGTTGTTAAAAGTGGTGGTGGTGGTGGTGGTTTCTCTATAAATTTAACCATTCTGTTATTTTATCCAATGGACTTTACCCAATAGACTCCAGGAGCTGTTTTTAGAGGTATAAGCCATTCCGCTGTGTATTCATAAACTTAGTGACTTGTCTCTTAAAGTTATAATACCGATATCTATTATTAAAACAATTTATTAGATTTGTCTCCCACCGTTCACCCATGATCTTAGGAAAATGGACACCGTGCTCCCTCCTTTATTATTCTCTAATGGGAAGAAGCTACTACTATCTTGGCTTTCCCTGCTGTGAACCTGGCTCCAATCACAGCTGACCTTTTGCAAAGGCAGAAGAAAAACTGCAATGCCAGAATTTTTCCCCACCCCTTGTAGCAGAATGTTTCCTTGAATGCATCATTTCACACGCGGAGAGTCTGCGGATGGGAGTGCTCTGGAACCGGAGATGCACCTGGGCAAAGAGCACCTTGGGTCAAATTGGATCTTGCTGCCCTGGGCTATTCAATGCGGGCTTTGTGAAAACTTAACATTGGTTGAAGAATAAATAAAAGAGTTTGTGCGAAAGGAGGAAAGGAAGAAAAGAGTACCACATTTCTGATTTGTCTTTACTTTACTTCAGGAGAGGGCTTAAAAGGAGAAAATGGAAGAAGGGACAGCTTTGAATATGTGTAATTGAATGATGACTATCTTGATGCATTAAGACAGCAGGGTAGAGTGTTTTTTCAAGCAATTATATCCATCAGTCCTTTCAGATTACAGTGGTGGATTGGAAAGTCACTGGCCAGCTACATGATTGCCAAAGTCCATTATTTTGAAGAAATAAAGCTTTTGCTTTCGGTATGTAATGGGGGCACCAAGGGTATTTTCAATACAAAGGAAGACAGAAAGCAAAGTCACAGCGTTTTCAGAAATATTCACTAATTTAAGTCTGCATTATCCCTTCTCCATATATTCATTTAAAGAAGACTAATACCAGCGAACAAGTATTTTATCACTGTCTTATAACAGAATAGTGGTGTTTTTTTAAAAAAAAAATTATTTTCAACAATCTTACTGGGGCTAAAAGCCTTGTGAAATCACCTTAATTTGACATCCATTAATTTATTTTGTTAACACAATTCAGTGTTTGGGTTGCAGCTTTTGGGAGAGACGTTTCATATCAGTCAGGTAGTAACATAAGCATTCTGATTTCACCTTATTAATAAACCTTGCACCTCATTACAGAGTCCTTATCGCAATTTCTCTGGCAATTGATCTAATAATTAAAAATTATCGTAAATAGTGACAGCATTTATTTAATCTTAAAGACCTCATTAATTTAATTCTCCCCAAATGCTGATATCTAATTGCCCCAATTTTCTATTTCACATGCAAACATACAGAGACAGCATTTTTTTCTCTTCTTCCTTTAATTACAAACCAGATTTAAATTTGTTTATTTGGTTACAGCCATTTCACATCCATTAAAATATAATCAAACACCTGAATGTTAGTGACACTATGGAAACCAATCTATGCTTTAGGAAACCAAAGACATTTCCATTTTGCCCAATGAATCTAAAATCCTTAACATCCTATAAGGCTGTACCGTTCTTTAGCGTTTTACTGTTATTCAGAGTTTAATTACTTTGATAATGGTAGCAAGACTGATTTCTTCCCAGCTATCCAACACTATTAATACAAAAACCAGGGTAAACTCTCCTGGTCTATCAGAAACTTTTCAAATTGGAAAAAATATATGATTTTGTAGTGAAAACAACGAAAAAGCAAAATCAAAGAGGGAGAAATTCTCCCTGTCCCTTTTTTCCCAGGTGTTCTATAAAATTCTATAAATCTGACATTTGGCTTAGTATTTTGTGATAACTCAGTTAGGGCGGCTATAAGCAATCAAACATGTTGATTATTGGGATGCTGTCCTTCTGCAAACTCTAAACACAGGAAGTTCAAAATTCTAGGTCCCTTCTTTGATAGAAAGTCCCTGACATTTAATGTCTAAATTGTATTTACATTTTCATCCTTTTTGCACTTCTTTTAAAGTACAAGACTGCCGCTTCAGCAATGGAGAAGAAGAAGAAAGGAGGAGAAAATGAGCTTTTCTTTTCATGTCTTTACAACAGCATCTCTACCCTCCAGGGAAATTGTGTCACTGGGAAGAAATGTCAAGGTTTCATTACGTTTTGTGCAAAGCATCCCTCTAACCTAATTTTCAGTGAAGCTGTCCATGCTCTGAATGGGGGTAAGTTTATAAATTGCATTAACGGATGTATTATACTATTGTGGATGACTGCCGCGCTATTAATCCGAAAGCCTTCAGAGATATGCAAGGTCACTTCATTCTCTTGAGTCTCGGCCTCCCCCTTGTAACAGGTCCCATGGAAGTGGAGGTTTTGGGGGGCACGTTCCTTCAAATGGCCCTTAGGCGTTTCAGAGAAGCCTTGATCAACAGAGGTTTAAATTTTACACTGAGAACTTTAAACAACCAGCCGATAAGTAATCAAAATATTCATACGAAGATTTGACCTGGAGAATGATATTCTAAAACTCTTCCTTCGCTTGTTTAATTGTAACTCAACACATCACCTAATGATAACTTGCCTGTTTATATTGATTGCCCATATTTGTCAATATTGCATCAAAGCCAGCTTCGAGAATTATGTAGAGGGGCCACATCAGTTGGTTTCACATTAATTTTAAGTGGCAGGGACCACTTTGGCAGTCCAAAGAAATGTCCATGGAAAATACCTTTCTGGAGCATTCAGGGAACTTGAAATTCATGAGTTCTTGTGCGTAAAAGAAAATTATTTGTGTAGCCTGCTCGTGCTTCAATAAGGAGGCATTATAAATATCACCAACCAGAACTATCACCAAGATTTTAGGATAATGTTCATTTCATAAAAGGACCCCAGTGCAAACATTACATTATCTAATCTGGGTCAATCACCAGGACCAGAGTTTTTGCCTTCCAAGCTTTCGGATTTATGCTGGAACCTCTCTTCAGGAACTTGAAAGGGTTCCAGCACCAGTCCGAAAGCTCGGAAGGCAAAACCTCTGGTCCCAGTAACCAACCAGATTGCAACATTATCCTGGGACACATATTCACCTGCCTGGAACCCACACTGCATTTCGGACGTTAAAACATTAGAGAAGGCCCAGAGGTTTTTTTTTACAAGAAGAGTACCCAACTCCTCTGCTCGTAAGGAAATTCCATCTGCCTCCAGGCTTGAAATTTTAGGCCTGGATCACCTTGAACGAGGCGGTCTACATTCCAACCTGAGCTCAGTGCACAAGATCATCTGCCATAATGTCCTACCTGTTAATGGCTAATTTCACTTCAACTGCAATAACAGAAGGGCTTATCAATAGATACAGACTAAATGTGATCCGTTCTGATCTTGATTGCAGGAAAAACGATTTCAGCAATAGAGTAGCAAGTGTGTGGGATGCCCTACCTGATCCTGTTGTTAGTTCCTCCAACCCCCTTAAGCTGTCTACTGTGGACCTTACACATTTCTTAAGAGCTCCCTAAGGGGGCGTGCATAAGCGCACCAGTGTGCCTCCCTGTCCTACTGTCCCATTTATATGTACTCTTTTTACGTGTGCATGGCTATGTTTTTGCTTATTTATATCCATTTATTTGTGCCATTTTTTCATGTGTTTTCATACTCGTTTCCTTGTATTTGTTGACAAATAAAATAAAATAAAATATTCATTTGCAAACATGACAGACTGCAATAGACTCAAAAACATCCAAACAGCATTTTGATCATTGATTCTTTGGTGGAAAGGTAAATGAGTACTGAGTTCAGATAGGACCTTCCCAAAAAGTGTGCACAAGCCTAGTTTCACATGTTCAACAGCACTAAAAGGCCAAATTGGCTTTGTTGGTATCAAAGTTCAAAGCAAATTCGAAATGATCCCCAGGAACCAGTGACGACATTGGAATGCTCGTGGGCCAGGTGATAAAGCCTTCAGTAACTGGGACAGCATGATACGGAATAAAAGTTAGCAAGCAGTGAAACCTGCCTAAAGTTCTCCTTCTTGTTTTGAATCCAGTAAGCATCTGCATTGGATGGGTTCGGCCTTTTGTCATTCTAACCCGACTCGCTTCATGGCCCCAGAAACAGCAGCTCCGGCAATATTTTGTGCTGTATCAGAATGACCCTTGGATGTCAGCCCTTGGATTTATGGTCTCCTTGGTGGAGGAACCGTAATGTGATTCACTTGTTTTCAAAACAAAATAACCAATATTAGACCGGCGTGGTATCCAGTGTTATCAATTCAATTTGGATCTGGGTAGGCAAAATTAGGGGGGAAACTTTAACACATTTCATTTATTCAGATGCACAGAAATGAGGAATCTGAACAAAGAAGGATAACAGATTTGAGTGATTATGTTTTGAGTTTAACTAAAGAATACCTGATGAATTCAGATGAGATTGTTTAGAAGAACAGTGTTTAGAATTAGAGTTTTACTTTATACGTATTAAGGAAGGAGCAGGAGTTTAATGCAAGACCTAAAATTGGCTGAAACTGTACAATATTCCTTAGTTTCTATCAGACATTTGTTTCAATTGGGATAGAAACATTTTCATGGCGGTACAACATATATATAAAAACAGTTTGAGAGAAAAAGCAGTTGCATAAGATAACCCAGGTACGATATGGACTAATACGTAAATGTCAACTGCTATCATATTTTTCAATATTTTCTGATCATCAAAATATTATAGATCATACAGACACAGATACTACTTTTACAGTTGAATCAAATGTATCCTTTAAAAAAAATCAAATTTTCAGAATTGCTAATGTTTTTCCTTAAAAATTCCTGAAAATCGCCCCATATTGCATTTCTGCATTAGCCAGCATCGCCATCTACAATTGGAAGAAACTTCCCTGCTGGCTTCAAAGGATTCTGTATTACTGGGTCACACAGACAATTGGCTTGTGCAAAGCTGTCAGCCTAAATCAGGGCATCCCGTTGACCGCCAATCTGATCCATGTCACCCTTGAGAAAATAATCCATTCATAACACAAGGCAGGTCAATATCAGAGTTAAGTATGTGACCGTTACAAGGAATCCGCAGGGCAGTCGGAGATGGCCCTTGCTTCAACCTGCCCTCTGCAGGAAGAACACTGAGGATGTGCGCCACCTGGCGGCTGTGGAAAAGAGATACACTTAAAATCCCTCCCTTTTTTTTTTAATACATTAGGAAAAAGGGGAGTTATTCATATTCCACGCTTGCTGCAAAAGGGGCCATTTGCGTCATTGTGTAGAATAGATGACTTGCATTCTCTTTCGCTTATGTGCTCAGAAAGAAATAGAAAGAAATATGAATTTTTGTCTTGGCAGAAAACAAAATCAAAGTAAGAGTGTTCAATGAGAATTAAAGGTAAAGTTTCCCCTTGCACATGTGTGTTAGTCCTTCCCGACTCTAGGGGGTGGTGCGCATCTCCGTTTCAAAGCCGAAGAGCCAGCGCTGTCCAAAGACATCTCTGTGGTCATGTGGCTGGCATGACTAAATGCCGAAGGTGCATGGAACGCTGTTACCTTCCCCCCAAAGGTGGTCCCTATTTTTCTACTTGCATTTTTACATGCTTTCAAACTGATAGGTTGGCAGAAGCTGGCTCAATCTCACCGGCTCAAGGTTGACTCAGCCTTCCATCCTTCCGAGGTGGGTGAAATGAGGACCCGGATTGTTGTTGGGGGCGATATGCTGACTCTGTAAACCGCTTAGAGAGGGCTGAAAGCCCTATGAAGCGGTATATAAGTCTAACTGCTACTGCTATTGATTAAGCCCAGTCTATTTTACCTGGAACACCATCCATTTTCTCCCTAAATTTTCACGTGATGATCTGAAAATGCCGAGTGGAGAATGAGCAGGGGGCTTGGTGGCCTTTTCTTTCTTTGGCTATTAAGCAGAAACTACACATCACCAAGACCAAGGATTCCCCCCCCCCCTTGCTAATTTGCTTAGCAACTTAAAATGCTTCTTCATCCATTATGTTTTAAAACGAGTTGCTCATTTTTGTAAAGATTATTTTCAAAACACAAGCACACAAGCAGAACATAATGTGTGAAACACAAGGGCAGTGAGATACAAAGATTTCAAATGGATAAATGAAAATCTGCGTGGTGTAGCGGTTAAAATGCAGAGTCTGGGGAGACCAAGATCCAAGTTCCCGCTGAGCTCCGGAAGCTTCTCGGGAGACTTAGGGCTGGTCCCCCTCTTTCAGATGAAACCACTTCACAGAATTATTGTTGTTGTGGAGATAAATGGAAGATTCACAAAGGAAGCTGCCTTGAACTTCAGGGGGAAAAACAGCATGCAAAAGCTAACAAGCAAAGCAACCCAATTTACAGCTCAGGATAAAGAGCTGGGCTCTACTCACTGAAGAATAAATGTCAGATGAGGTTAATACATATGCTCCAGAACCACAAACAGCCTAAGCTTCACTAAAGGTAAAGGTTCCCCTGGCACATGTGTGCTAGTCCTTCCCGACTCTATGGGGTGGAGCTCATCTCCATTTCAAAACCAAAAAGCCAGCGCCGTCCGAAATTGTCTCCATGGTCATGCGGCCAGTATGACTTAAACGTCAAAGATGCACGGAACGCTGTTCCCTTCCCACCAAAGGTGGTCCCTGTTTTTCCATTTGCATTTTTACATGCTTTCAAACTGGTTGGCAGAAGCTGGGACAAGTAACAGGAGCTCACACTGTTGTGCGGCGCAAGGGATTCGAACTGCCACAGTGTCTTAGAATTAAATAATGCTGATAAATGTTGCACAAAATATTGCTAACAGATATATTATATCTTAAATGGGCATTTTTAGAACTTTTAGCATACACACATAGCCAAAATATAAAAAGGCTTAATGTACTAAAAAACAAATCAACTTTTTAAACGCATCCTGGTGAGTTTAATTAATACGACAATGTGGTTACCTCTTGTTTCATAAAACCTTGGGGAAGCAAGTTGCTGTGTTTCATTTATTTTTTGGATTAAAATTCTCATAATGTTCAGACACCAGAGTGGTAGCTAAGACTAACACACCAGGAAGACACCAGATTGTCTGTTCCCAATGCACTTTTAAATGTGCTCTAACGGTTAGATTAATACATTAATGCATTCTCAACCTATCTTGATTTAAATACATGATTTTGCCCAAATAGATCTGTAGATCTGTCAATGGGGAGAAAAACACTTGAATCTTTTGATGTTATGGATTCTGTGATCATCATAATGCAGTACTTGAAAACAGACCATATTGATTTCTGAAGTGAACAATTTCTTGGAGGGTTTGTGGCTCTTCTACCCCAATACTAATGATTCTTAAGATCTCATTTCACTCGTCATTTTCACAGCATATACAAATGAATCCCTCTGACACCAATGCACTGCAAATAGAAGCAAATAAATTACTGTTAAGCAGTATGCAATTTCAGCTGTCTTTGGCCCATTTGATAAAAATGAATAGTGTCATCTTGTTCAGTCCACTGGGTAATGGGACAGTTAATCAAATTGTTTACCAGCTAGAAATGGAAGGGAAAAAAGATACAAATATTCATTTTTATTTGTAATCATGCTTTGGTGATCCTTAAAGAGTGTCATTAAGTTTGTTTGGGCAAAAATATACCATTATACAAATTAGATAAAGGTTTCCCTAGGGGGCGGTGCTCATCTCCGTTTCAAAGCCGAAGAGCTGTCCAAAGACATCTCAGTGGTCATGTGGCCGGCATGACTAAATGCTTGAAGGTGCACAGAATGCTCTTACCTTCCCACCAAAGGTGGTTCCTATTTTTTTCTACTTGCATTTTTACATGCTTTTGAACTAGGTCAGCAGAAGCTGGGACAAGTAATGGGAGCTCATTCGGTTACGCGGCGCTAAGGATTCGAACTGCTGACTTTTCCGATTGACAAGGTCAGTGTCTTAGCCACTGAGCCACCGCGTTCCTTATACAAATTAGTAGTATCCAAATTAAGATACTGCAAAAGCACATGTACAAATCCCAGCTGCATGAACAAACAATTGAAACACAGCAGTTGAAAAGATCAAAGCATAATAATACTGTATTTTTAAATATAACCAGTACAGTAGAGTAACTTAAAAGTGAGGGAAAGTGGATTGCATCATTTCAAATGACACATGAAATGTACATTACTAAAAAAAACGAAAAAAAAAGGCATTTATTTTTGGGTTTTGGCAAATTTGCCCCTATAGCAAACCAGGGAGGCACTTAACAGACACTGCATTCACTGAACAACTGCTGCAAAAAGATTGCAAAGTCAGGCTGGCCATATGAACAACCCGTTTTCCGATAGTTGTGAGTTATGTCCATGATGGGCAGACTCCATTATGGTCAAAACTTGAGGACTTCCCGTATCAGATTGAAATCCATAACTGAAATCTGTCATCCAAGTCAATCGTGATTTAAGATGCAAAATGCTTGCAAAATTGGAATAGTCAATCTTCTATTTGAGTGGTATTTTGCTTACAACCTTCCCCTCTGAAATGCGATAAGGCAGACGTTACGAACTTACAGGTATAACATGTACTCAATAGTTTTGCCAAGTATCTCTAGCAGCCTGATGGGTTTGTGGCTTTCCTGTCAAGTTTCTCGTATCATCAGTCATTGTGTTACTTGAAATAAACTGACCTTTTGAGTTTTCTAACTTGTAAGTGCTAAATTTATGTTAAGCATGCAAGTGTTGAATTTATGAACAGGGCAGCTGAAAGTAGTACAAAAGTTCAATCAGGAGCTTGAAAAAAGAAATAGAGCTGTAAAAACTTCATATAGAGATAGGAATAATTTTAAGCAAAACCTGAAAAAGGTTGGAGATTCCTGCTTTAAGTATAAAGCAATGCTTGACATGAGCCGAGGTGGCGCAGTGGTTAAATGCAGCACTGCAGGCTACTTCAGCTGACTGCAGTTCTGCAGTTTGGCGGTTCAAATCTCACCGGCTCCAGGTTGACTCAGCCTTCCACGGTGGGTAAAATGAGGACCCGGATTGTTGTTGGGGGCAATATGCTGAGTCTGTAAACCACTTAGAGAGGGCTGAAAGCCCTGTGAAGCGGTATATAAGTCTAACTGCTATTGCTACTGCTATTATCTAAATATAAAAAGCAATGGGTGGAAAATCCTTAGAGAGAGATCTTACTCAGAACCAAAGGAGGCGGGTCCTGATGGTGAGCAAAAAAAATAAGCTTGTCTCTAGAAGTTGTGGGTGCTCCATTACTGGAGGCTTCCCAATGCACAGCCATTGGTCTGGAAGGGTCTCTCCTGCTTAGGCTTGGACTAGAAGGCCTCCGCGGTCTTCCTTCCAACCCTATTGTTCTACCTGAGGGAGTCAAAATGTTCAATATAAAAAGCATCCAATTAACAGGAGGGACCAGGCTGTGGAGAAGGCACGGCGTGAGCAAAAGGACAGGTGCATCTCCACAGGCTTTTAGGGGGTCCTTTGGAAAACTAACAAGATTGCGCCCGCAACCTCTCCTCGTTTCTCCTTTTTGCAAAAGGTCTGCTGTTGCGTTGCTACGACAACAGGAAGCTTGCAGATTCCTATCTGAAGGGGAGAAAAGGAATAGGAGAGAGAAAAGAAGAGGGTGGTGGAGACAGTTGGAGAAGAAGGGCAGGGAGGAGAAAAAATATATGAGGCAGGAATTGAAAGAAGGGAGCATTGCACATACCGCCTTTCTTGCAGTGATCTCATGAACGCGGAGAAACTTAAGCAGAGACAACGGTTGCATAAATACAAGCAGGCTTTAAACTCTGGAAACAGAATGAAAAACTGGCTCTACCCTCAGCAAAAGAGAGGGAAAGGAAAACTTACTTATTTAATTAAATTCATATAGCCGGTCATCGCACGAGGAGTGACTATTACATACAGATATATGTAGTTATACTCAGATTAAACTATTATTAGTTTATTATTATTAATAAAGTTCTACTCAAACTTGTGGATTCTGTTTTCTGGTCTAACCAAAACAAAGCCATTACTGAATATAATCGCAGGTACACATTTCTTTTTCCCTACGGTCAAATCGTTAGACTTTTGTTTCTAAGTGGCACCCACCATGCACCATTAAGCAACTCTTGTTTATCAAGAGGAAAATAAAACTTCTCAAAATCTATCTGGTTATGAAAAAGAACATTCAGGATATTGTATTTTTTGGTTTTTAAGCAGTACACAGAGGGATGGGCTTCAAAAATTTCAGCAACGGTTGCTGGGTGGTGGGTATGGCCTAGTCGGCCTCCTGCACCATGGCGGGGGGGGGACACAACATTTTCAACTTCCCCAGGCTCCGGAGGTTTTCTTCGAGCCTCTGGGAGAGCGAAAACTTCCCTCCCCAGGCTCTGGAGGCCCTTCGGAACTTCCGGGAGCCCCATTCCCCCCCCCAGAGCCTCTGAGCCAGCCCTAAACTGACCTCACATCCAAAACGGACCATGTGGAAACTCCTGGGAGGGGAGGGATGAGAGTGGCCAGCCAGAGGTGGGATTTGGAGGTTCTACGAACTAGCTGTAACGTTAGCTACGGGTTTTCCCGAACCTGAGCGAACCCAGAGCAGCCCACTCCCGAGTAGACATAAAGCTTTCCTCCATTGTGAAACTCAAAGCAATGACTTCTGAGAGGCTATGTCTCCAAATCCAGATCTGCTTAACTCGGGTCTAAAATGGCTACATTATGGACCCTTGCACTATATCCCATGGGTAAGTTATGAACTGCAGTGGATAGGACACCATAAAATCAATACAGGGAGAAAAAGATTTTTTAAAAAACCAAGGAAGCTTTTATTATTGGCTTACACCGCAGCATTATTAGTTTAAAAACGGAATACTATTTTGATCATAATTAATCACCTGGATTAGTAGACTAACACATGATACAAAATAAGCAATCCTTTGATTGTAATTGTATGGCACACAAACGTGATTAATGCTAATCCCTTTGTCATTTTTTTTACTTATTTCATAAACCAGAGAGTATACCTCTGCCTAAGTCTGCTTAAATGAACAGATAACCAAAGTATATTGGAACAACAGAGTCCAGAATTAAACAGCTTGAAGTGATTAAGTTATTGATTTAGCTACATTCATTAGATGGTTGATTCATTAAATCCCAGAGAAAAAAACATTAGCGGATGCACTAAAATGTCAAATTAAGCAAGTCATTCTAATGTTTTATGCAACCCTTGTATTATTTCTTTTGCTATCTAGGACAGGGGTCAGCAAACTGCGGCTCTGGAGCCGCATGTGACTCTTTCATCCCTCTGCTGTGGCTCCCTGTTACCAACCGGCACCACAATTTTGAGAGGAGCTTCTGGTTTGGGGGAGGGGGAATCAGGGTGTGCCAAAAGGAGACGCTATGGCAAGAGGCGGGTTTTCTGGTCCTGGTCAGCTCCACAATTCACAGGGCTTTCAGTTAGGACAGGTAGAGGAAAAGGGATGCCACACAAGGAGGAGACTCTATGGTGGGGAAACCAGACTTCTGGTCGGCTCCAGAATTGAACGGGGGGCTTCCGGTTAGGACCTTTGTGGCTCTTTGAGCATTTAAGATTGCTGACCCCTGATCTAGGACATCTCTTAAAGCAGCCTTTGCAACATGGTGCCCTTCATATCTGCTGCACTGTAACAACACAACAATAAAATACAAATTATATGTCAAGCCAAACAAGACTTGATGCCAAAGTTAAAGAAATAAACCCTCTCCTCATAATTATGTTAATTACAATCTTCTCTACTAACACTGTAATAAAACTGGAGGACGGAGAGAGGGAAAATCCTAGGAAAGTGTGCAGCCAGATAATAATCTATACTGAAATTAATTCCTCTTGATGTTCCTTGCCTTCTTAGCTTCCACTTAGGCAATCTGTCATCCATCAAACCTTTCATTTTGTCCCAACGATAAAAACCTGTCCATTTAAACTGGTAACCAAATGTCTGCAGAGATGTGAGACATCTAGATTTGCCACATTTTCCTGTCTCTCAGCCTATTTTTTGTCTCTCAGCCTCATAAAATAACTATCAAGAGAAAAGCAGAGAAACCCCACCTCCTTCTAGCACTGATGATGTTACCTAGTTGGGCAATCAAACATCTGCAAGCAAACAGCCAAGCTCAGGGCTCGGCAAATACTTAAATACTCTTAAATACCCAAAGAGCCATTTAGACCTGTTTCCCATAGAAAAGAAAACTCCAGGAGCCACAAAACCCTTCCCAGGCCCGACTATTTCCTGAGCGGCCACAAAACTAGTATATGTAGTTGAATTAAACATTCTGTTTTCTTCTAAAACTTTTCTTGATTCCTTGATTTATCCATGGTTGACCTACCTGGGTTGAAAAGCCCATTAAATTGTGTGCCAGAGGGTGTTGCACATTACTGGTTGTGACGCATATTTTGAGCAAGAGGGAGCTGCAGCAGAGGGACGAAAGAGCCACATGCAGCTCCAGAGCCACAGGTTGCTGACCCCTGAGTTATATTGTTACCTACATGCCATGACACTGGTCCCTATTTACTTAAGTATCTAGCGTTTTCTGTACGATTACCTACTCAGTGGCAGTCACAGTGTGATGGGTGTCTGCTTAACACAAGAAATCTTCCCCCTACAGGGTCACATGGTACACAAATGGCCATGGGTGAACTGAACACCAGGTAGTCATTATGCAAAAGTGCCGTCTTCTTCCACAAACTGTTTCCTTCGTAAACATCTATGGAAAGTGATTTATTTGCCCAGAAGCAGTCCTGAAATGGGGAACAATAACTGCTATATATTCCTAACGTTTATTCAATTTCTATTAGAAGTGAGAGTTTACCTGTCAATTGACCTGCAACTGCTCTTAAAGGAATATTTGACCTTTTGATAAGGTTAATACGTATCTTTCTACACAGATAAGAATGGGAAAAACATAAATATTGTTTCTGCTGTTTAATCTGTTTCCTCTTAATATAAATAGGAAATATATCTCATTAAGTTGTGTTAGGAAATGTAAACAAATGTTACATCTATTTGAAATTTTATGTAGAGAATTAAGCTACATACCAAATCCAAATTATTTAACGTTCTGATTCCCCCAAAATCCACTCTTTCCATTTTTATGTGAAAAATTCTTTAGTTAAGGATATCACTTGATGTATTTGAAATGCTTGCAGCAAGTAGATTCATCCTTTGTTAACATTTACGGTAGCATAAAGAACAAAATGAGTAGTGCCTTCAATTGCCGGCCACGCCAAATCAAAATTCAACTAAATGTAAGTCCAGTAAATTCTTCATGAAGCTGATACTAGTACCCAAAGAATGCTGAGAATAAAGTAAACTTAAATTAATAGCATTATAAATATATTCTGTCCTGACCAACCCTGAAAAAAGTAATTTACTATGTAGCAAAAATAAAATTCATTTGGACATTCAGAAATATGACCCCAGCCTATACAAAATACCTGACAATAATGAAATTCAAGAACCACACAAAACTTGTACAATTGCGGTTTCTAATGCAGTCTCCCAAACAGAACTGCTTAATTTTGTACTGTGGTCTGCCGACTCACTAATAAATAGGAAATATGAAATAAATATGAGTCAGCAGTGCGCGGCGGCAGCCAAAAAAGCGAATACAATCTTTGGCTGTATAAACAGAAGCATAGAACCAAAATCATATGAAGTATTAATACCACTTTATAAAACCTTAGTAAAACCACACCTGGAATATTGCATCCAGGTTTGGTCACATTACAAAATGTTAAGAATGTGAAAAAATGTGCAAGTAGGAAAGTTAAAGGTTTAGAGCAGTGTTTCTCAACGCTGGCAACTTGAAGATGTCCGGACTTCAACTCCCAGAATTCCCCAGCCAGCATTCGCTGGCTGGGGAATTCTGGGAGTTGAAGTCCAGACATCTTCAAGTTGCCAAGGTTGAGAAACACTGGTTTAGAGACTAAAACATGTGAAGAATGGTTGCAGGAACTGGGGATGGCTAGTCTAGAGAAAAGGAGGACGAGGGGTTGACATGATAGCAGTATTCCAGTATTTGGGGAGGGGGGGCTGCCCAAAGAAGGGGGGGGGGCGTCAACTGATTTTCCAAAACACCAGAAGGCAATTGATGGAAACTAATCAAGGAGAAAATCGACCTGGAATTAAGGAGAAACTTCAGTGAGAACAATTAACCAGTGGAACAACTTGCCTTCAGAAGTTGTAGGGGCTTCATCACTGGACTTTCTAGAGAAGAGAATGGACAGCCACTTGTCTGAAATGCTATTGGGGGGGGGTCTCCTTCTTGAGCAGAAGGTTGGAGCTGGTTCCAGCTCTATTCTGATTACTTGTAAAGCGTTGTAACAAAATCCCCGCCTGTACAAAGTTAACATAACATGAAAGGCATTCCACCTTTGAAACAATTACTCAGAGAGCTGAGCATCTTTCAGGGATTTCAATCTGGATTTTGCACTGATTTTAGGATGATTTTCTCTTTAAGTAATTGTATATCCTAGCAGACATACTTCATACATGATTGTACATGCCCGTAAACTGATGCAACTTTGCATTTATCTGCAGCTTAAACGTTTAGGCACTGGCTGCTTTAGAAAAAGATGAAGCATTTTCTCTTACCTGGAGCACAAGTATTACTGTCCTCAGCACCACTTCCAGAGGATCCTTTACTCTTTTCATTGGTAGCAACTGGTACGAAGCCTTCAGGAGGCAGAGTCACCGTGTATGTTTTTCTTGAAGGTAGAATCACATTTGTCTTGTCTAGAAAAGAATAAATAGGAAACTGAGGTACACAGGATTTGCCAGAGCTTCTTCTACTAGGGCTGTGCTTCTAAGAAAGTGCAAGTAGCCACACTTATTATGTTACTCAACAACTTGCTAAAGAGCCCTCCGTGTCTGCTCCTTGTAAGTAGCCTACTCTGCCAGGAAACAGACTCTCTGGTACGGTTGGGACGGGACCGGAGGTGTCCTCATGGACGCACGGAGTGTGCGCGTACATGCGCACAGTGCATGCATGCATCTTACAGCTTCTACAACACTCCAGCTGCTCCGCGGAGCATCGCGCAGGCACTGTACCCGCCATGCTCGTGTGCGGCAGCGCAGAAGCTTTAAAACACAGGTAAGGAGCTCGGGCAGGCGGGTGGATCCTCCGGAGCACGTACCGGAACGGTATCCGGTGCTCTGGGCTGGCTCCGGTATGCCTGCAACCCAGCACTGATGCATGCCCACGACAGCTGTGGATGACTTATGAAGCAGCTTCACAAGCCTGGAAATACATATGGCTGCTTAAACGCTTCAAATAATAGTACTTTGCATGCACTGTTGAACATTAGGAGACATCTGTATGGATCTGTAGACACAGCCCTAGAAATATGGTCATTATGGTTGTTTTAGTGTGTGTGTGTGTGTGTATATATACATGTGTGTACACACACACACACACACACACACACAGACCATCAGATGTACTTTTATCCATTACATTACCCGATCTTCAGCCAACTTGCACTAGATTAATGATATTCCTGATATTTGACAATGCCGGAGTTTACACTGAAAGCCACCAGGCTCCAGGGATTAAGGATCTAGTTTAGGAGCAGGGAAGCCTGAATTGTAGTCCTGCCTTAAGCCACAAAAGACCTCTCGGCAACCTTAAGCCATTAATTCTTTATTAGCCCTAGGCAATGGCAAATGGTTTTTGTAGGGATAAAGAGTTGTCCATGCGACGGTCAGGATTTAAGAATGACTCAATTCCACCCTGTCAAATTTTAAACTGCTACCCTGCTACGATCTGTACAATAAATTCATTAAAAAGCAGAATAATTCTCACAGAGTACAACAGGAAGCAGAAGAAATATTGTTCATAAGCAACTATATGATATTGCTGAAAAACCTTTGGAAAAACCTTAATAGGACTTGACTACATTTGCCAATGCAATAACAGTATAACAGTATTTTTGGGATTATAAAACGCACCTTTTCCCCCTCAAAAAAGAGGCTGAAAATCCGGGTGCGTCTTATACACTGAATACAGCATTTTTTTTGTCTCCCAAAACCCCGCCCCTTCACCAAAACGGCCGTGCATAGCCTTGCGGAGGCTTTCAGAGTGCTCCTGGGGGCTGGGGAGGGCAGAAATGAGCGAAAAGGGGCATTTTTTGCTCAATTTTGCCCCCCTCTACCTCCAGGACCACTCTATAAGCCTCCTAAAGGCTATGCATGCCCTTTTTTTGGGAAAAAAATGGGCCCGTTTTCACAATAAATGAGCCGTTTTTGAGAGGACTGCAAAGTGCAAAAACTTTTTTTAAAAATTTGCCTCTTCAAAATCTTGGTCTGTCTTATACTCCGGTGCGCCTTATACTCTGAAAAATATGGTGCCTTGATTTTCAATATGAGAAATTTAACACAGAGGAATGAACTATCCTCATATGTATTATTATAACACAGGGCTGGCTACTGTCCACTGATTTTTAAAAAAGAAAAATAAGGATGTTCATGGACCTACAGGTGAAACTGAGCCTAGCATTTTTGCACCTTTTCCCAATATTCTAATTGTCTGAGATTGTGGATTCGGGGTTTCCATGAGCTGTAAGCCATAATCATCACAATTATGACAAATCAGGGCTTGAACTATCTTGCTTTGCATGTAAAGAGTCTATCTCATATATTAGTTTCACCTTTTAAGTTGCATTACTGAAATAAATGAACTTTTGCACGATATTCTAATTTTTTGAGTTCCACCTGTAGATCCCATTTCTAAGATTTCTATGTGAACTCCATCATTTTCAGCCCATTTTCTTGCACACATGAAATTAAATTAAGAGCATAAGACTATAAGAAACAGAGGCTGTTGCCTTTAAAAAAAAACAAAAGCTCCCAACAATTTTTCTCCAAACACCTTTAATTGCTAATGGAAAATATTCCCTTGTTTGAGGTCAAAGAGAACAGAGACAAATGATGCAGTAAGATGCAACTGATTAATCATGCAATCTGAAAAGACAGGCATCAAGCTAAAAATTAATTGAAACTATTCAGGAAATTCATTTCCCCTAAATTCAAGCTCCAACTATCTCAAACTGTCAAGTCCCGAGGTTGATTTCTCCCTCCACAGTTGATTAATAATGAGGTGTTAATCAGTGCTGGAATTAATGAGAATAAACGTGAAAGATATTTAGGCTCTTAAAAGCTCTTGGACAATACGGGTTCGCTTTTTAAAAAAAATGCAACTCTTAGATGCGATATCTTAATTTCTTCTAAAATTTATTATTTATTCATGTAAATGCAAAACGTTTGCAGGAGACATCCTGCATTCTTCCAACAGCTTCAGCACAATGTTCCAAATTAGAATTGTGCGCTCATACACAGACAACATGCAGCCCTCAAAACTTTGCATAAACTGGAATCACTATGGCTACTGAATAGTTAACTTTATTTTGAAATACATTTACACGTCAATTACGCTAACTTTAGTTTCTGTTTGGTCCTGCCTTCTTCAGCTTCCAAAATGTTGATCTTGCTTGCTGTCACGCTTGAAGAGGTTTACAAACCTAGTTTATAAGGTTTCATTCTTGAAAAGTTCATGTCTCAGATTTCCAAAGTGCCACTGGAGGGGGTCAGGTCACCCTGCTGCGTCATTTGCACCAGGAGTAACTGGCCAAGACCCTGCAGTAATGCAGCTGTGTCCCTGATTCAGGGAGCATTTCCATGTATCCTGCTTCAAAGGATGCAACACTCTCTGCGAAAGGATGTCACTCAATGTCTCGGTTCCAAGACGAAGAGGCATGACGAGGAAGGACAGACTCTTGAAGGTACTCATTCGTAGTACCCACAGGTGGTCCTCAATTTACAGCTGGCTCACGAAAGGCAAAATGGTCAAGAAAAACAGGTGCAGTCACATGACTTCATTATGGGCGCTCAGCAAATGTTTGCAGCAAGCATTCCATGGTCATGTGACCACGTTTCATAATGTTTTTGCTTGAAACTGGGATTTAGTTTGATTTTTTCCCCAGGAAAAACTGCCCCATAAGCAGGGGTTCGCTTAACAACTATGGCATTCGTTTAAGACCGCCACAAAAAAACCCGATCAAGCACAGATAACTCGTTTTACAACCATCATGACTTACGACCAAAATTGTGTGTTCAATTATGGTCCTAAGTCGAGAACCATCTGTATTAGGACAGTGGTTTCCCAACATTGATAACTTTGAAAGGTGGATTTCAACGCCCAGCATGGTGGCTGGGGAATTCTGGACACTAAAGTCAGAAGTGGGATTCAGCCGGTTTGGACCGGTTCGCCCTGGAAATTGCGGGCTGCCCCATCTGCCCAGCTCTGTGGCCCCCCTATTTAGGCACGTTTTTAAAGCCAAAGCGCATGCGCAGAAGGCTCCCATTTGCGAACCAGTAGGGAAAGTAAGCGAGTGCCACCCGATGAAAGTCCATACCTCTTAAAGCTGCTAAAATTCAGAAAGATTGCAGGAGACTGAAGTGTGCATTGCTCATTAAATTCTAAATTATAATATGTATGTACTGAACAATTGGTTTTGTTTTTAATTTGCAACAACATATAAACCAGCAAGTCCACTTCTGCCATGAGGATTTCTCCTTGATTCTTCTTTTTGTTTCTTTTGGGGCATTTGGGAACTCAGTCCAGCTTTGATTAGGGGCTCCATTTGCATGTCTACTAGGGTAACAGCAGGAGTAGGGATTCAAAAGCAGTTGATCAGCAGACTCAGCTCCACCTAAGCAAATAATTTCTTGCTGGACCGGACTAAAATAAGAGCCTGCTGCTTGAATTCTCAGCTTATTGATCAGGAGGCCCTATATGGTGCCTTTTAAGCTTGGTATCCGCTGTGCACAATTGAACTTTGCTACGTACCAGGTCTGGCAAAGCATCTGAAAGAAATACTGTGCAGTGAGTAGGAGGGAAAACAAAGCCCGTCTTCTGAATGCTTTTCCGAATCCTATAATCACAGGCAAAGCTTTATTGTGGCCTTGGAGCCAGGAAAATACTAGACAGAAGTTCATTCTATACAGAAGTCCCAGGTACACGTAGATATGAATAAAATGTAGGCCTAGAAGGTAATAATATTAGTGGCAATCACAGGGATTAAGGCTAGTCTTCAGTTGGGGGTAAAACACGGGTATCAAACTCGCTGCATCACATGACCGTCACCTGATGTTTCATGATGTTTTTCCCCTTTGCGGAAGGGTGCCTTCGCATGGCGCATCAGGCCCGTGGGCCGCCTGTTTGATACCCCTGGGGTAGAACAAATAAAACAAATAGAGCAGAGGTGGCTATTCAGCAGGTTCTGACCAGTTCTGGAGAACCAGGAGAGGAAATTTTGAGTAGTTCGGAGAACCAGTAAATACCACCTCTGGCTGGCCCCGCCCCCATCTATTCTCTTCCTCCTGAGTCCCAGCTGATCAGGAGGGAATGGGGATTTTGCATGGGGAGAGAATGGAGAATTTATAGTATCCTTCCCCTGGAGTGGGGAGGGAATGGAGATTTTACAGTATCCTTCCCCTGCCACACCCACCAAGCCATGCCAAGCCCACAGAACTGGTAGTAAAATTTTTTGAATCCCACCACTGAAACAGAGGCACAAAACTGGGCAACCTGGAAAAACATAGATCAGAATGCTGGTCTGATAGAAGAAGCAACAAATAAGCATTGCACCTTCGTGCCAAGGTAATGGAAAGGGATAGATGGCTGTCATCTGAGATTTCCTCTAAGGTTGGGATGTCCAACCATGTCCACTTTAGGACCTGTGGACTTCAAGTTCCAGAATTCCCCAGTCAGCCATACTGGCTGGGGAATTCTGGGAGTTGAAGTCCACAAGTCTTAAAGTGGACATGGTTGGAGACCCTTGCTCTAAAGAGGAAGTAACAAAGGATCATGGGGCTCAGGGGCTCCTCAGGTTCAACCCTCCATATGGGCATATGCACCTCCATAGGGCTGTTTTATGCGGGCCCCACAGGAATGTGGGAGGATAAAACAGCCAACAAGATAAAGACTCTGAAAGTGAAATTTCAGACTCAGGATGGAAGAGAGATCGGTTGGGTGGACTGGTTTGGAAGTCAATAGTCCAGGCGTTGCTTAAGACGATTCCTGGCATTTCCAAACCTTCATGGAAAAAGGCTATCCAAAGAGACACCGAAAGGCTGGAAGTTTGCTATTAGTTCTTGTTAACCACGTTGATTTTAAAATAGTCTCTTAGAACCACCAGAGCCAGGCATTCAAGGCAGAAGAAAAAAGAATCAGAAATTAACGAGATAGCACCAAACTCTGGAATCCACCGAAACCAAACATTTCTCCAGCCAGAAGAGAGCGTTCTTCATGCATCTCAGAAACGCAAGGGCAGCTCTTCTAAACTTGGACCGGGCTGCTTCTAGGGGATTAAACTTTGTAAAAGTAAGGATCTGAACACCGTAAAGAAGCTGAGGAATACCCTGAGCAAGAAAGGCCTTGCAGGCTGCAGAAAAGAAGATCCGAGCTGCTTAGCCTCAGATGCAAAAAGCCAATTCTTGAAGGAGAAGCCAGAATCAGAGGATGCATCAGATGTGCAGCGACAAGGTCATCCCCCCCCCCTTCCCCAAAAGTCCCTAGTCAAATTTAGCATGTGATGTGAAGGCAGCAGGTTGGTCTTGTCCCCCACCATGTGTGAACATAACTAGTTCACACATCACAAATTATCTTGTGATTATCTTGTGACACCTCTGTTAACGCTTAGAGGGATCAAGTAAATCACCGAGCTGCCTCTCAATTCCCCATTTCCCCTCCCTCTGTTCTCCACCCAAGTTCCCCATTAAAGGGATAGGAAGCCAGTTAAGCATCCCTTCCATTGGTTTTTCCCCCCTTAATTCATTCACACACACACACATACACACCCCTTTCTCTCTCTTCCTCCCTCCCTCCCCATTTATTTAGCACTTCAAGGATATTCTATGAGCTCAGATCTCATTGGAAGCCTTCCCTGAATCTTTCCCCTTCCCTTTTCTCCTCCTTCTCTTCAACAGACTTTGGGACAGGTGAGGCCTCTCAGGGTCTCTCTTTTTTTTTAAAGCTTAAAGCTTTTAAAGCTTACAATCCTTCAAGCTACATACTTGCTTTGAGGTATATGGGGGCACATATTTAATGTGTGCTGTCACTTGACTCTGCTATATAGGATCGTCTCTGAATGTGAAGGAGCACAGTGGCTTGCGTGGTTAGGATGCTGGCTTGACAAGCTTGCATTCGAGACCCGAGTGCTGCCATGGGAATGGGGTGAGTCCCCATTCTGGGCTCCGGCTCCAGCTCCTGCCAGGGGTGTGAGAGGAGCCCTCGTCGGCTAATCCTTTCAACCCAGAGGCACCTCAGGGTGTCCAACGTGAGTGCGATGTGATCTCCAGCTTTTCAAACGACGGGGACGGGCAACCTCCTCGTGCTGTCCAGAAAGCTTATATCTCTCTTGGGTATTAAGGGAGGCAAATGGGAACTGCCTCCATGAGGACTTAGAGCCCGACTACCTAAGGGAATTTGTTTCAGCAAGACGTTGAGATCTGCAGGAAAAACCCAGAAACTCTACTGTTTTCTGAGACTGATGTATTAGGCAGACGGAAGATGGTCATTCCCAGAGTTTGGAAGGCATCATTAAGCAGTTGGCTACCATTCTGCCTTTATAAAATACATATAAAAAGGACTTATTTTTAGTCCAGTCTTTAGAAGCCAGAGGTTTTATTGTTTGTATTTTAATTTACCAATCACATTTTTTCATTGTTCTAATGATTCCTCTAAGTTCCTTTGGAACAGGAACATTATTTATTTGCTAGTTTTTATGCTTTTTATGCTATTTTGAATTATAAATTACCCTGGTTGTTCAATAGTTATCCTAAAGGATCATTCAGATTAGAGAAACTAGATTGCAAATACACTTAGAATATTGTATGCTGTCCTGGATATGGTCTTTTAAAACCTATATTCCAATCCCCCCCCCCAAAGGATTAATGCTATTCCACATTCTCTACTTTGATCTTCTAGCTGCTAAAGGCAGCTTCAAGAGAAGAATGAGAAACACCATGAAGGGTATCATAGAAGAGGTGAAAGAAAACTTTGGTCCATGAGCCACATATACATTCCACCTTATGAATATTTAGGGGGGGGGAATTACAATGGGTGTTTTAGGACAATGTAATATTTTAGCTGAATCTTACCTATAAGACTCTTTGGTAATTGACCAAATAGTGAAACCTAATATCCCTCTCCCACCCCAAAAGTAAGAGAAAGAAATTAATGAACTATGGCTGGTTACACTTAGGAGATGATCAGGCTGAGCTCAGGGTTGGGGTCAAAGTGTCATCAGTTCGCAATTGTTATGCTCCCACAAGGGACCTAAGTCCCGGGCCCCATGAATTCCACTGCTCTTCCCTAGCACCAATTTGCCTTAACAGATTCTTGTGGACAGACAGCATGAAATAAACTCATAGCACTTTTGAACACTGTGCTGGCTCCTGAATTTCTTGCACCTGACATGAATCTCATCGATTCCCCCCCAAAATTTCACAGATTACAATAAAACCACAGCATGGCATCGGATCCACAAGCTGGAGTGATGGCAGACTGAATTGGATGGACTCCATCTGCAGGCACCAAGACAGTTTGGAAACCGAGGTGTGGAATTTAGCAGCTAACGTGTATCAGATGCTCCAGCAGATGAAACAATTAGCTCAAGAATAGGCTTCTCCACCGCCTCCACCACCTGGTGCATTGCAATGACTTCAAGGATCCTTAGAAAGCCTCTCATCTTCCACTAAATTCTGTAAAAACGGCTTCGAGATTCACTGAAAAACCCAGACAAGGAAAGTCCTAACGCATCTAAACAAGGTTGCAAAAAATGACTTGAAATATGAAAAGCCTCAAGGAGGAAGGATCGAAACCACCCCACATGTGTATTCAGGAATGGCTTAAAGCATGTATTAAAGACAGTCTACAGAAGTGTAAAGTTTTGAGATACCCTAATGTTGTGGCCCAGCAGGAGCCGTTGGAGCTGCCACCAGACTCCAACAGCGAGGGGCCCAATGAGTCGGCTCTGGAGGACCCTGGACAGGGTTCCGACTCCGAGCAGGGCGCAGAAAGGCTGGTTGGCCACCAGGAGGCGCCTGAGCCTTGGACCAGTGGGGAGGAGACAAGGGAGAGTGAGACGGACACCAGTAGTGAGTTGTTCCTGGACGCACGGTGCCTTAATTATTCCTGTTTTTTTCTCTATTCTTTATATATTAAGTCAAAAGGGAAATGGTTTCATTTCTAGTTCTAGCAAGATTTCTTCAAGGCATTCTCCCTTAACGCACTCTTCCCCATGAGTGGTGCCACTGCATGCTTGATTCTAAATCTGAGCTGCATTTCACGAGGTGGTTTGATTATTCCTCTTGAGCTCACTTTAGTCCTCCTTGCAGCCCAGTGCTTCACTTCCCACCACTCTGGGCCTTCAAATATATCTGGAAGGAGCCCTCTCCCTCTGATGCCCAGTAGGATTGGAGGTATTTGAGAAGCACTTGGTCAGGCTATGTCTGATGCCCTCCAGGTATATTAGGATACAATTCCAACAATTCCTAACCAACTTGGTTTAGCTGAGTAGAAATTATGTAGTTTAGAAAGCATTCAGCTAAGGAAAGTTTAGTGGGCAGAGTAAAAAAACTTCCTAGCAAACTGTTCTCTTTTATATCTTTTCAGAAAAAAAAAGCAGAGAGAAATATTGAAGGCTTGCAGTGTCATCCTTCTGGCACAGTTCAATTTTGCTATCTATGTACGTTTTAGATTATACTGCGTAGTGAGTAAGAAGGCCTCAGACCTTACTAACTTTGCAGTGCCAGGATGAAAAAGCTCTCGTTCGCATTAGAGCAACCTCATATTGTGGAGCCCTGGGATGTCAGCCCTCGGAGTTGGACTCAGCCACAACTGAAGCTGCTTCACACACTCACTCACACCCAGCGCAATTCCTCTAAGGATCTCCGCACCCTGCTGAAGTGGGCAACTCACAAAGAAGCATCAACGCGCTGCACAAAACAGGCAAACTTAAGGAAAGATTGGCAACAGTTGAGCACGCTGGGCAAGAAGGGGATTTAAGTCTGACGGAAACAAGCTTCCATTGCTAGGAACAACTTAAGCCTCTGGCTTCTTTAGACTTGTGTGACTTTGGCTTGGAATCCAGTTATTTACAACCGTGGCTCATTCACTAAGATTTCATCCCTCCCTTGGTTTGCCATCATAAACCTTCAGCTCGACTTTGGACCACTCGACCTGGGATTCTCCTTTGCTCAGCTAAGTTTTTAACTGCAATGATTTGCTGCACCCCTGCTTCTGCCTTGGACTCTGCCAACTCCTGCTGCCTTGCTGTGAAATCTTGCAAAATTAAAAAAAAGGCTTATCCTTAACACCAAGTATGATCAGGACTGTGTGTAACTCTTGAAAGGGAGCCGGTTCCAAGAAAGCCAAGATGCAAAATTGCAGCTCTCTGATCACATGATGTCTGCAACCCTTGTGGAGATATAATCAGGACTCACGACAGCCAAGCAGACAATTCAGCCCTGCAGCAGGAGCTCCTGGCCCATGGTTCCCAGCATAGCTCCCTTGTCCTGTCCACAGTCCCCTGGTCTCACCTCATATGAGGAGAAGCCCATTTTCTCTGCCCGGCACCAAGTTCTTCTCACCTCGCTGTGCCTCATTGGAGAGAAGCCACTAAGAGGGGCCTCTCTCCCATCTGATGCAGATCTAAGTGTGATGCTTTCTCTGCCCCCCCCCCCCCGGTCCGCTGAGAGACGCTCCTGCATATAATTGTCATGTTCCCCATGACATCAACATGCCACTGATACTGTTTAGCCGGTTTGGTGGAGTGCTTAAGGCACCAGGCTAGAAAGTGGGAGAGAGTGAGTTCAAATCCCGCCTTAGCCATTAAAGCAGGGGTGAAACCCAGCAGGTTCTGACTGGTTCTGGAGAACCGGCAGCGGAAATTTTGAGTAGTTTGGAGAACCGGCAAATGCCACCTCTGGCTGGCCCCAGAGTGGGGAGGAAATGTACAAAAAATTGAATTTCACTACTGCCTGAAAGTCATGAAAGATTGAGCTCCGGCCAGTCATTCTCTCCCGGGACACCCCACCTCACAGGGTTGTTGTTGTGGGGGGGGGAAGAGAAGGAGGATGAGGAGGAAGAAGTGTAGGATATGTTCGCCGCCTCAAATTATTTGTCAAGTAATAAAGGCAGGATACAAATAAATAAAGAATTCTTTCTCCAGTCAAGCAAATCTTCGGCTCCCAGGTTTCTATGTAATACAAATAATCCAGATAGTCCTTCACTTACAGCTGCAACAGCTCTTTTAGGCAGAAGGAAGCCTTTTCATCTGGGGACAGACAGAATTACTATCAATCAGAGTGACAGCCGGATTTATTGAAGCGATACAAGTAAGGGGCCAGAAGCCACCCTTGCTTAACTGCTCTGTGTGCGATAACAGCTCCAGAAAGATCCCACAGGGAAAAACATCTCACTCTCAACAAGACATTAGAATAAAAAAATAGGAATAAAAAGAAGCAACATTTTATCTATTGAGGACCCCTGAAATTTTCCCCCACAGCCTTTGGAATCAAATCAAGAGCAGATTTTAAATTCAAAAGACCGGTTGCTGCCAGGAGAGTATCTTTTTCAGCTAAATAATGCAGGATGAAACCCATGGCCCAAGGGTGAGTGGTCCCTTCTAGATCCTTCTTGCTCCTCAGCAAGGACAATTTCACTTTGGATCCAACCCAACATTTTAAAATAGATGTATTTTGCATATAGCTTGCTTATTAAGCAAGCTAATAGGTCTGTAATTGCCAAGGTCAGATCTATTTCCATTATCCTTGCCGAATGGGTGACAATGGCCGAGGGGTGGCATACACTTACCTTCCCTACTGGTTCACAAATGTGAGCGGGCGGGCGCTTTTGGTGAAAAAAAATGGCCTACACGGGATGCCGTAGAGATGGGGTGGGTGGGCGGAGCCACGCCACGATTCCCGCTACCGGTTCAGGTGAACTAGTCTGAACCAGTAGAATACCGCCTTTGCAATGGCCATGTTCCAGTCAGAGAGAAAACACGTTGCGCTGTGAATATAAGTAAATAAATCAACCAGCATTGGACCCCAATAACTATTATTCGCCTTTAGTAATTCTTGGGGATGACATAATCTCCAAGAGGTTTTCCAGGTTTCAGTTGTGCAATAAGATCCTTCCTGTCAATTAGAAGTGGCTACTTGGGAGATACTTTACAATAGGGATTATCAGGGAGTTATTTAGTAGTTCTAATTAACAGTTATTTGAAATTAATTCTCCAAATATCTGCAGATATCTGACACACAGAATATGTGCCTCTACTCACAGGACAGTAGTTGATGGCACCAGAACATCAAGCTTCTAGGCCTTTTGGCAAAAAAACAAGTGTGCTATCTGTTCTTATAATATACTACTTGTCGCTAAGAGATTTTTATCAGGGCTTTGATTTTTATCCACTTCTGATTGGCTATATGGATACTGTGTTTTTCTAATCTTTCCATTTTACACTTTTTCAGTAGCTTTTTAGGGGGGGGGGAGGTGTTTCACCACTGCTTGTTATGATGTCTCGTATAACAGAAGTCCAAAGCTATGGCATTACAGACCTTGATCCATTAAGGAGATGATGTAGCAACCACGTTCTTGATGTATAATATCAACGTGTGGTGTCTGTGAACTATGAGACACATCCTCCTTTATGAGACACAGATTGACCATCAATAGACAAGATAGATATCAACATCTACATGCTGGGTAAAAGAGGCAATCAACAAGCCAAAAAGAGAACCAACCAACCAGAACACCTCGCCATCAGCAATCAAAACCCAGATGAGCATAGATAAACATCAAGATTAATATCAGACCAACAATCACAAAGTAAACAATAACCCAGTCGAAGAGTTGCCAAAGAAGCTTTGAGTAAACAGTCCAACTGAAGAATCTCCAAGACCATTGTCACCAGCACTGAGCTATGAGACTCGAGCTGCCCATCCTGGACTCTCCCGTCGATCCAATGGAGAACAACCAAGCTCGGAGTGCACCAAGGACCCCTCACACATCTTCCCATTCGCCATCTGTTGCTAACCACTAGATTTTATCTTCATATGATGATGCTATAGATTGGCCCTTGTTGGAGCTGTAATAAGAGTTGCCTGAAGCATGAGATGGTAAGCAAATGGATGCGATTAAAAAATAAAATAAAATAACCAAAATGTTACTTATAAAGAGGAGAATTAGTGAGACACCAGGAAGGCATAGTTTTGAAAATTACTGTCAATTGCTATAAATTACTAAACTTATATATATCAAATAACTCTACCATCCCTTACTGATTCAAGGAATTTTGCCTAGATTATTATCTGTCAATGCTTGGGATGATCTATGCAACCGAAACTGAGAGTTAAAAGCAGCAGTTCATTGATCCAAACCATAAAATTATGGCTTTAGAAGATTATGAATAATCAGCAGCCATACTGATAGTTATGTCATGTTAACATAATCACCCAACAGAAGACAAATTCTTGATGGAAAGGCATTTAAAATGTCATATTCTACTGTGCAAAGTAATAATTACAGTCTGTTGCTCCTTCTTGCAATAGTAATTAACTGCTAAAATGAATTGTTTAATCAGTCTGCAGAAGTTGTTTATTCCAATATTGCACTGCCAAAGAGTCTCTCATGAATATGTATAGACAATATTTCCTTTGCTTGCCAGTCTATCTCCAGTCCTCAGTCCTCCAAATCACAGACATTTTAAATACAAGACAAGCAACATTTTGTTAAGGCTGCATGGGCAAAGTATGCTTTAAGTTGCTGGCATTCCGGAACTGGCAAGGAAATACATCTGTTCTTGTAAATCAACTCCACAAGTGCAGCAAAGGAATTTAGAAAGAACTCACATTACATTTAAAATACCACATTAAAAACAAACAAGGGTTTATTGCAACCCCAGATTATTGATTCCAGCAATATATTTGCCACTCTAGAGAAATATTATCAATATAGAGAATGTAGAAAGAAGGTATTACTCTTTCTCAATAATTCTGAATTATTATCTAGTAATATGTTATGGTTCTTCTATCTATTCACGTGGGGCACATTCCACATTTAATAGCAAATATGCTCCTTTTCTCTGATGAATATGCATGATTACTGGCTCCCAACAGTGTTCTCAAACCCATTTCTGAAGTAATGATTATGTAATTGTAGGGCTACAGGCTATTCATTCCTTTGCTCTCCAATCCACTTAAATTCTGCTAGGTCCTTTTCAATAAACTTGCAGCTTTAGGAATCAAGGAAAGACTTCATTTTATATAACCTAAAGAAGATTCTACTACTTTGATACCGTCAAAAAAACTTTGCAGATATGTCCATAAAGTCATCAGGATGAAGCAAAACTCAAGCTTTTATGGTTAAAAAGAATTATAATTGATCAAGATGTATCGGCTTGGGGATAAAATAATAACATGAATTAAAGATACAGCAGCCTCTTTAAATCAATGGACTTAATTTTACTTAATTTTGATCAGACTTTCCCAATGAAACTAATTCTACTTGGAGTTAGAAATCCTCGGATTCCAAAGGAACGCAATTTGAAGATGAAGAAAGCTGTATTAGACTGATAAATCAAGCAGGGCAATGAAAGACTTCATCTTCTAAGGCAAAAACATATTTTGGAACTCAAAGAGAAACACCTATCTGCAACTCCTTAAACTAAATGCATATTTTGTGGGACCACAGTGAATTTTAAATCCAAAGAGACATGTGCCCCTAATATCAAATGATTGATGGAATGTGTGTGTGTGTGTGTGTGTGTATACATACATACATACACACACATACACACATACATGCAAAATAGACCAACTATGATTTTTTTAAAGCATTTTTATTACTTAGGAGGGCCATTTAGCATAAAATAACATTCCTGCTATTTATTCTTTGGGTCTCTGTCAAGAATTGTGTGGTTTTCTCTTTTGAGAATGTTTCCTGGAGCATATAGGTAGTCTTCATTTAGCAACTACGACTGGGATTGCAAGTAAATCATTAAGCAAAGCGGTTGCTATGTGAAACCATCTCTGCTTATATTCATACTTCAGCTTTCCTTTGTTTTACAGACCTGTGAAGGTTATAAATGTAGTTATAAAATTACTTTTTCATAACTGTGAATGGTACCCGGTACAATAACTGCAAACAGTCACTAAACAAGGACTACTTACATAGGATGTGGACACCACTCATATAAATTTGAGTCAACTTGATTAGAATGCTTGATTGCATCGTAGCAATAGCACTTAGACTTATATACCGCTTCCCAGTGCTTTACAGCCCTCTCTAAGCAGTTTACAGAGTCAGCCTCTTGCCCCCAACAATCTGGGCCCTCATTTTACCGACCCTGGAAGGATGGAAGGCTGAGTCAACCCTGAGCCGGTGAGAATCAAACTGCCAAACTGCTGACAATCGGCAGTCAGCAAAATTAGCCTGCAATATTGCATTCTCACCACTGCACAGCCATGGCTCTCAGGTTGTAATATCAAGCATTGTGTTCGATTTAAAAACACCAGATGATACTTCAGGGCCAAAGGATGCATTATTTTCACAAGCGAAGGGATTTTTTTAAGGGCGTATGTACAGGGGAAAAAATCATAATTCAATGCACGGCTGTTTTGAATGTGAACTAAGTTTAACCAATCTACATCCACTCTTCCTTTCAGCTGAATACTAAGGAGTAATTCCTGAGGGTCCACTTGTCAGTCTTTCAAAGATGGCAATTTACAATTCACAGGTGTGTTTTAGTGGCACATTATCAAAGGTGACTTTTGTTTTGCACCTGATATCTGAATAGTTACGATATGTTTTTAGTTTCTGAAGTTAATTTTTGCCTTGCTAATATTTTATGTTTTAAAAAATGCTAGTTGTAGATACTGTGTTTCCCCGAAAATATGACATGTCCTCATAATACAGCCATGCCACATTTTTCTGGTGGACAAAAATATAAGCACCCCCCCACACACACACATATAAGCCCCCTGGGCAACCCCCCCACCTCCAGCCAGGCAGAGCTCACCAACCTAGCAGTATCTCGAAGGTACCAAGCCGCGGAAATCTGGTGATCGCGTTGCTTGGCGCCTTTGGGATACCACTAGGTTGGTGAGCAGCGCTGTGCCCAGCCGAAGAGGGGGGTTTTGGGCGGCTGCTCTCTTGTGAGCGGGCTCCCAAAGAGCCGGGCACAGCCTCATGGGCGAATGGCTGTGTTGCGCTGTCGCAGCAGTGCAAGACAACAGCCATGAAGTGACCACGCTCATGAGCAGCCACCCGGTAAACTCCCTTTGCAGCTGGGCACAGCGCCATTCACTGACCTAGGGGTACTGCCAAGCCGTGTGAGCGCCTGTTCGCTGCCACCCAGCTCCCATGCCTTGGCGCCTTCCAAATGCCAGTGAATGGTGCTCTGCACAGCTGTGGAGAGGGGGGTTGCACAAGCGGCTGTTCTGCTCTCGCTCACCCACCTCCAAGCCTCATGATGCATGGCCCAGCTCTCAGCCAGGGCACCTCCACCGTCACCATCCCACCCTGGCTTTTTCCGTGGCTTCCGACCCGAGTCTTTCGGCAGTGGCCACTCTGGGCGCACACTCTATGGTTGTATGCTCTACAGGCAGCTGGCCCACAACCATAGAGTGTGCGCCCAGAGCAGTCACTGCCAAAAGACTTGGGTTGGAAGCCGCGGAAAAAGCCAGGCTGGGATTGCGGCGGCAGCGGAGGTGCCCTGGCTCCATAATGAGAACTGGGCCATGCATCGTGAGGCTGGGGGGTGGGTGAGCGAGAGCGGAACAGCTGCTCATGCAACCCCCCTCTCCAGCTGTGCAGAGCACCATTCATTGGCATTTGGAAGGCGCCAACCCGCATGAGCCGGGCAGTGGCGAACAGGCACTCATGCGGCTTGGCGATACCCCTAGATAAGTGAATGGTGCTGTGCCCGGCTGCAAAGGGGGTTTGTCGGGTGGCTGCTCATGAGCGTGGTCGCTTCATGGCTGTTGTCTTGCACTGCTGCGACAGTGCAACACAGCCATTTGCCCATGAGGCTGTGCCCGGCTCTTTGGGAACCCGCTCACAAGAGAGCAGCCGCCTGGCAACCCCAAAACAATAAACCCTCCCTCCATAATAGAGGCCAAGCCATATTTTGTACATAAAAAGAAAATAAGACCCTGTCGTATTTTCAGGGAAACACGGTAGCCGTTGTTCCCTTGGTAAAGTACTATTACTGTTTTAAAACTGTGACTTGTAATACAGCAATTCAATGCCCAAATCTAACCTAAAAGGCAAATACTGATGCACTTGAAGCCAAGAACTTTAGTAAAAATGGTCTTGGGTGTAGCTTTGCAGCAAAGGAGCAATTAAACCCCAAACATATCATTTTGAGTTCATCCAAAATCGTTTTTGGATTATAAAGATACAGGGCTTATCCAGACACCCTGCTTGCTGTGGCATAGATGGCCCACTAACTATTTGTGAAGGACATGAATGCATGAGGTTCTGAGTATGACTCTAGCCCACCAGGATGGTACCTCTATCTGCTCCACTTTTAAAGGGGCTTTCCAGTTTCTGCCAGCACAAACTCTGCTGAGTGATCGGTCTGCAATTTCTGGAGCAAGTTTAGAGGAAAATGCTGGCTCAGCTGTGAGATGCTAGCTAAGGCTACTACAGACATGTCCCACCCTGCCCTTGGCTATTTATTGCCAGGATTGCTGTATTTTTCGGAGTATAAGACACAGCAAGGTTTTGAAGAGGCAAATTTAAAAAAAGTAGGTAGGTAGATAGAGGGATAGAGAGGGAGAGAAAGAAAGAGAAATAAAGTACATAGGTAGGTAGAGAGAGTAGTTAGTTAGATAGGTGGGTAGATAAAGGGATAGAGAAAGAGAGATAGATAGAGAAATACAGTAGGTAGGTAGGGAGAGGGATAGAGAGAAACAAATAGAAATAGATAAAGAAATACAGTAGATAGGTAGAGAGAGTGAGAGTAGGTAGGAAGGTAGATAGAGGGATAGAGAGAAAGAGAGAAATGCAGTAGATAGGTAGAGAGAGAGAGTAGGTAGGTAGGTAGATGTTTCCAGGTGTATTAATCCATGTGCTGAAGAAGGAAATCGCTGACAAACCTTAAGACTTTGTTTCTGCTGGCACAGCATTTGATCAATGTAATTCTCATCAGTTAAAAAGGAAAAAAAAGTTTTTGCACTCTGCAAACCTCCGAAAAACAGCCCGTTTTTCGTGAAAACGGGCCTTTTTTTTAAGTAAAAGGCATAAATAGCCTTGGGGGGCTTATAAAGTGTTGCTGGGGGGGCAAAAACAGCCCATTTTTGCTCATTTCTGCCCTCCCGAGCCCCCAGGAGCTCTCTGAAAGCCTCCATAAGGGTATGCACAGCCATTTTGGTGAAGGGGGCGGGGCTTCGGGAGGTAAAAATGCTATATTCGATGTATAAGATGCACCCAGATTTTCAGCCTCTTTTTTGAGGAAAAAAGGTGCGTCTTATAGTCCGAAAAATACGGTATTTAATCTTACTTCTCTCTTATCAACAAATACCGATATGTCTTCCTGTCTTAAGTCTTCCAGTTTTAGTGCTTGATATATGTCCTGAGATCCAGGCTAATGGACGTGTGTGTAAAACAGTGCCAAAGGTGTGGGAGATTGGGCAAATGTACCATGGTTTGGCTGGCAGAACATCCGAGGCTGAGAGCCAGGAGCCCAGCAAAGAGGTTGCCAACATCCCCGGAGTCAAAACAGATTGTTTTGATTCTAGGGATACTTTGATACTTTCTGTTGATACTTTCATAGATCCAAACAGTGTTACATCATCAAACTTGCTGACATTGATTGACTGGGTTTAGATATCATAGCAAAGCAAAATGGAACTAGTTGGGCATTACAGGAAATTCTTGTTTAATTATCATGTATATCAGTGCTGGGTTCCGGATCCCGTTGCAACTGGTATGGTCGCAACAGGGCCCGGTGTCCTTCAGATGAACGCGCGCGGCAAGCGTATGCATCTTACCTTCCAGCAATGCCTCCGCAAGCCTCTCTGACACTCCAGCTGCTCAGCGGAGCATCACGCAGGCGCTGTACGCGCCATGCCTGTGTGCGGAAGCACCAAAGGCTTTAAAGACAGGTAAGGAGTACGGGCTGGCGGTGGGCTCTCCGGAGCACCATACCGGAATGGTACCGGGGCGTACCACCTGCAACCCACCACTGATGTATATGGACACTCACACGCCAATGCACACATGCAAACATTACCTTGGACCCTGGAATCTTTTTCCAAAGCTGCCGCTTTCTTTGCCTCCTCCTGAGTTGCAACTGCAGCTTTCAAAACAGGAGGGCTTTCCACGCTTGAAGAAACTACATCGGGAAGTACAGGAGCAGGGAAGAGTTTTTCCAGGACTTTCTTCTGGAACACTAAAAAAGTAACAATATAATAAAGACGTTAAAGTCTTGATAAAGCAAGAAAAAGCTTTAAAAACAAACATAAAAATAAAAAACCCCATCTTCCATTACAAATAGTAGAAAGTGTGTCAGTTGGTTACAGTATTTCCATGCATCTCTTCCATAGTCATCACCTGCTTTTCATATCAAATCGCATATTTTAAATTCACCTATATCACAATTATTATATCTCAACCTTAATTTGACTATAATTGTTTTTACGTCCTTTTATATATAATATTAAATTTAGAATAGGATTATATGATAACATTCCATTAAATCATCCTAAGATCATCTAATCACAATACATCTTTATAACATATTCTAGATAAAGCTTTTAAACCTCCTCTCATAATCTCCATGTCTTGTTTATATAAAATTTCATATTATCAAATATCTATATGTATTATTATCATTATTAACCATTATTTAACTATAGGTATTGTCCCTTCATTTTATACATACTACTAGTAAATTTAGCTTAATTTTTATTATACATTTTCATTGCATCAACCTGTATCCCTCCAGCAATAGTACGGTCTTATATCTCTTGCCATTTGTAACATTAATGTTTTAGTTACTTTCTTAATAAATCTAGTATAAACTTCCCTTGGCAATATGCTGTTCCTTTCATGTCTCACAAAAGCTTGAAACCCAACACCTGCTCTTTCCATCAGCTTATCTTTGGTTATCTCTAGTGTTTCTATCAAGATTTCTCTCCTTATTTCCGTCAATTTTACTCTCTTTTCTTCTTCTGTGTTTTGAAGTCTGGGGTAGAGTTCCAATCCAACCATCTCTTCTTTCCATATTCCGCTCTTGCCATTACCAACCACGCTCACTTTGTTATCAGTATCCATAGCTTTCTTATCTCTTTGCTCATTTTTTTCTTCCATCTTTTGAATTCTGTCCTCCACTTTCTTCATTTGGTAAACATCCTCAGTTTCTACAGCAGATTTTTCTGTTTTGTATTCCATATTCTCCAATCTCTTTTCAATTCTCTCTGTTACAATTAATAGATTTTGAATTTCAAACATAATCATTTGCAATGTTACAGTTTTTTTTCCTGCTGAGCCATTCTTTCAATTTTGCAGACACTGCCACTATAGGGTTCAAGGCTATTTTAATAAACTTCAAACAGGTTCATTTATTATCTTTCAAGTAAAAATGTTGTCTTCCCTCCAATAGCTAGTGATAGAAGTTCCAAAAAGGCACCTGTATCAACAACTTGTGCTCTTCCTACTATCCCTGTCAGTAAGCAAACTGAAAGAATCTTGAATCTCAAGTGATCAAAGAAAGGTTATTCCTGGATCTTTCAGAGACTTTGCGTTGTCCCTGAGATCAGCAGGAGGTGCCCTTCTCAATCACCATCTCTGCGGGATGGTTTAGGTCCAAATGGACCATCCAGCAGCAGAAATTTGACTGCGATCTCATAGCACCAAGATCACATGTTGTGCCGTTGCGAGAAACATCTTCAAGGAAAAACAACAAAAGTCTAGTTACCTCTTGAAAAAGCATCTTTGGGGCAACCATGACCTGGATGTCTGAGAATCTCCATAGACACCACAAATTACTATTTTCGCTCATCACCAAATATTCCAGTCTCAAGTTGCTGGTTACTATCAGGCTAATCTGATTCTACTTCAATGATTACAGCTAAACTCTATACAGTGTACGGGCTCTGGGAAGTGCGGGGGGGGGGGGAAGGGAGGTGGGGTGTTAGGGGGAGGGGGGAGGGGGGATATATAGTATGTGTTAGATTTTAAAGTAACGTGACTGCACTTGTATACTGTTGCTTTATAATTCCACTGTAAAAATAGGACAAGCTGAATATATTAATAGATTATAGAAATACACCGAAGGGAGGAGTAGAGGGATAGAAGAAAGAGGGGTAGAGAGGGTGGGAGAGAGGACTGGAGGGAGGGTGAGAAGGGAGGGAGGGAGTGTACCAGGAGAGGGGAGTCGTAGAGGGGGAGGGGAAGTAGGGTAGAGGGGAAGGATGGAAGGAAGATGGAAAGTTGGAGGGGGGCGAAAGAAAGGGTGTATGGAGGGTCGAAGAGGTACATTGGGTTTTTATTTTGGGGGGTTTTGTTGACAAGAGGAATGTCTGTGTTTATTGTTTAATGTTATATGACCCCGGTTATGCACAGTATATATGTGACTGTACGAAAATGAAAATGGAAAATAAAAAACACATTTACAAAAAAAATATATGATTACAGCTAAACACTGTTCCATAGTTTGTACAATTCACCAGCATTTCTTTTCAAGGCTCTCCTAGGTATTTTCTGTCTGGAAACATTATAAATGCAGTTATTTAGTTTCTATTGTTTATTAATGTTTTATGTTCTTACTGTCAATTGAATCTTATTTCTGTCTTAATTTTATTAGCTGCAGGAATTGTTTTAACAATATAAATAGTCACTATAATTGGACTCTTAACTTTCATTTTGAAACCATAATCACTCTTTATGCATTATTCTTCCTCATATATTAATCACTACATTTTTTCAAGAAAGGTTCATTATGACTTTCCCATAGATTTTAGTCTAATTATAATCTACATTATTTCAAATTGGTAATTTTATTTTGTTATTTGTTGTCATACATAAATTGCATCATACTTTATACTATTAGGTTTTACAGTTCCAAACTCTTAAATGTTTAACTTACAATTTTACTTGTACTGTGATATGATTTTAAAGTTTATTTTACTCTAATCAATTATCATTCTTTTGTTTGTTTTATTGTTTTATTTACCTTTAAAATAAAATGACTGACTGAGTACAATCAAAGTTATTCAGAACTGTATTTGCCAGCGGTGTTGCTAAGATTGGCCTTAGAATCCAGGACAGAAGACAGAGTTTAGATAGCAGAATAAACTTAACTAGATTCTATATACTGTATATACTCGAGTATAAGCCTAGTTTTTCAGCCCACTTTTTGGGCTGAAAAAAGCCGCCTCGGCTTATACTCGAGTCAGTGAAAAATTTGCCCGAAATGGAGGAGAAAAAGGGGCGGGGCCATGCCGCTGGGTGACACTCGTGAATGGCCCAGTGCCCCTGTGAGTTTCCCCTCCCTCTGTGTCAGTTTGCCGCGCAGCGCGCACCGCACCATCCCCCCTCCTCACGTTCTAATGTAATGCAGGGCTGTCTTACGATTCCCCTTCCTCCCCCTCCTGCCGCTCTGCAACGATGTCCCACCTCCTCCTTGTTATGGCAAGCAGCCACATAGCGATGTCCCACCTCCTCTGGTACAGTGATCCAATGATAGGAATCACTGTGCCGTGTGTCATAGGAGGCGGGACATCGCTCCCGCGGCTGCACGGGACATCATGTCATCACAGCGGGACATCAGCATCATGAGGTGAGTGAAGTATTTCATTGAATACACCGCTAGTTTACTGTTTTTCTTTGAAATAAATATTCAAAAACATTATTGGTATCTATTTTTATTTTTGAAATTTACCGGTAGCTGCTGCATTTCCCACCCTAGGCTTATACTCGAGTCAATAACTTTTCCAGTTTTTTTGTGGTAAAATTAGGTGCCTCGGCTTATATTCGGGTCGGCCTATACTCGAGTATATACGGTAGGCTGTCCCATCTCACTTGAATAGTAACCTTCCATCCAGCTGGAAAACCACCCTGGTCTAGAAACTAACATCTTGTGACTATTCCCAATTGTGCATTAAATAGGGATCAGGTCAAAGATCTCACAATGGTTCCTGAATTTAGAGCTGCAGTCCAACCCACACTAACTATTCATTTTCTCCTGATTATATTTGATGGGAGAGTTATAGGCCTTTATAAAGGCAGATTACAATATTCTTTCTTCTGTACTGCTGCAGGGCAGGTACCTCAAAACGTTTATCATCTCCTGCTTGTGTCCTTGTGGTACGGAATAAATTTAAAGTTTATGCATACATTTTTACTTTATAGGTTTTATTTGGCCTTATGCAAAATTTGATTTATTACTGTTTTAATAACAATGGCAGGGCAGTCGTATGATTTATCAGGTAGCCTTCCTATTAGCCAACAAGACTTTTCAGGTCATTTAAGTTTTGCAAAGTTTTGATACCTAGCTTCAAGAATTTGTCAGGTCGTTTGTGCTGAAACTTATACGAAATATACAAATAAATGAAGAGAGAGGGGGAGGGATGGAGAGAGAGAGAGAATGGATATCAGAATCAGCAACTACATCAGCTGTTTTCATTTTTTAAACTGAGAAGTAAAACTACAGTCGATGAGCTCTCACTTTCAAATTGCAAAAGAAACATCAGCTTAGGTTGAAGAAGAATCAGCTCTCAAAATGCAGCCCAACTGCAACTCCCTTAGCAAAGATGACTATTGGTGAAGGAGCTTAGAATGACTCTTCCCCAACAACTGAAGGGGAAGATTTCCCCCGTCCCCCGATGCACATTAAAGGCAGGAAAAATACGCTTCTTAGAAGCGAAGGTCTAACCTGGATGAAATTCTGCTTCTTTCCAACATTATTTGGAGGCACAGCCAGCAGTCAGTTATGTAGAACCATGAAACTTTTGTTATCAAATCATACTTGCTTGAAAATCTACACATCCTTTTGAAATAATAGGTTTTATAAACTGTCAAATGTACCTGAGAAAAAGATTTTGCGTTCCTTTTAGCCGCTTCTATGGGGAAGTTTTTCTTCACATACTTGGCCTTGGCCAAGAAAAGACCTACAAATTACAGTCATTCACTTAATGTTAAATGGTTAATGGTAAAATATCCAAAGTTGTCGTTTGTTCATGGATACCCCAGGCAGATTCATAGACACAATTCACAACACTAAGAAAACTTCAATAATGCCATCGTTATTAGAAAAAGCTGAGAAGAAAATGACATCTGTGCAGTAAGGATAACTACTAGAATTGCCAAGTAAATAATAAATATATTCCTCCAAAAGATTTTTTTTAAAATTTCAGGCAAAAGAAAAGCAGGGAATGTAGCTCGGCTCTCTTTTAAATCATGGACTGTTTGTATTCTAAATAAGGCACCTGAAACAATCATTCTGTTCACAGTTGTTACTGTGAACAGAAACCATATTGAAAGCTGCTTTCATGGGGGGAAATTATATTCAATGTGCCTGGGGAGATTTTTTCCCTATTACTATTAATCTAGATATGGCTGCAGGGAAGCTTCTGCATATCCCAGTGAAAAGAAGAAATATCACAGGGAAACGAAGAGGGGAAAGCAGCTTGTATAACTTCTCGAAAGACAAAACAAACACCTGGGAGCAGAGTTGCACAGTATGAAAAAAGAGTATGTTGCAAACACATACCGTGACCCGACAAAAGCGCGCACGACAAAAGCGCGCCGACAAAACCGCGTCGCTAAAACCGCGACATCATCACCACGACATCATCACCGCAGCAACAACAGCGCGGCGACAGAAAGCTGATTTAAGTTAAGTTAAGGGTTAGGTTTAGGTTTAGGTTTAGGTTTAGGTTTAGGTTTAGGGTTAGGTTTAGGGTTAGGTTTAGGGTTAGGTTTAGGGTTAGGTTTAGGGTTAGGTTTAGGGTTAGGTTTAGGTTTAGGGTTAGGTTTAGGGTTAGGTTTAGGGTTAGGTTTAGCGTTAGGTTTACGGTTATGTTTAGGGTTATGTTTAGGGTTATGTTTAGGGTTAGGTTTAGGGTTAGGTTTAGGGTTAGGGTTAGGTTTAGGTTTAGGGTTAGGTTTAGGGTTATGTTTAGGGTTAGGTTTAGGGTTATGTTTAGGGTTAGGTTTAGGTTTAGGGTTAGGGTTAGGGTTAGGGTTAGGTTTAGGGTTAGGTTTAGGGTTAGGTTTAGGTTTAGGGTTAGGGTTAGGTTTACGGTTATGTTTAGGGTTATGTTTAGGGTTATGTTTAGGGTTAGGTTTAGGGTTAGGTTTAGGGTTAGGGTTAGGGTTAGGTTTAGGTTTAGGTTTAGGGTTAGGTTTAGGGTTAGGTTTAGGGTTATGTTTAGGGTTAGCTTTTGAATGCTAGTAAAAGCATTTTGCTGAGCGCTTCGGAAGGCACAGATTTGCCCTCTGTGGTTATGTCGGCACAGAAAAGGGCTTCGCGGTCGGTGAACCAACACATACACGTGTGCAGAAGACCACAGCAGCAAGAATATAGTTTTGCAACCGAAGGCAAGAGTGGCATTTTCTAAACTTAAAAGAGGCTCCACTGTCCATGGCCCCAAATGCAGTCTCTCAATCCCTAGTTTTCCTATGATTCACTTGCCGCATATGTACCACCACCACACTCACAAATGAGCAAACCCTGCACTCACAAATCAATCTCTTGCACTGACGGAATACATTCAAGGTTCTCTTTAACACGATTCCAATTTCCAAAGAACATTGGCCAAGTACAAACTTCTTTTCACAGAGAAGAATCAGACGTTAACAGTATTTGCCACAAGACCACATTTAATGCAGCCTACAACAGGGATGGACAGCCTCATTCCTTGGGGTCTCTTGCAGCTTGCCAAGCCAGTTTTTGCAACATCTAGAACCCTCTGCCTCTACTGAAAATAACTGGGCATAGTTTTTGTTATTTTTAAGGTGGGCAACATACTGTATTCTTCAGAGTATAAGACACACTCCCCCCCCTAAAAGAGGGTGAAAATATGGGTGCATCTTATATACTGAATGTAGCCCCACCCTTTGGCCTCTGCGCATCGCTCTAGCAATCCCCGCAGCCATGAATGGGTCTGAAACAGAGTGTTCAGACACTGAAAACACGATGCGCAGAGGTCAAAATGGCAGCCCTGAACAGCTGTTGCCTCTTTGGACCGGTTCCGCGCTGCACCTGCTGTATTCACCGGAGCGCCCCAAGAAGATCACCTACATGTTTGAAGCTGCAGCTCAGTCCCAAAGCACATGCTCACAACCAGCGAACCTGAGTCTCTGGGAACAGCTGATTGGGGGTATTCTGGGAGCCCGATCCACCCGCCAATCAGCTGCTTGTGCTGAATCAGGCTAATGTGCTGAAGCTGAGCAGGCTTTTTGCAAAGGATGCTAGCCAGATTAATACCAATGGATGCTGATAGGCAGAGGCAGATTTTTTTTATTATTTTCCTCCCCAAAAACTATTGTGCATCTTATACTCCGGAGAGTCTTATACTCCGAAAAATACAGTACATGAGCATAGTGTGAAATCTAGAACAGGTTTAATACAGTTTGAAAAAGCTAAGAAAAAGCCCCCTCAAATCCCGGAATCAATCAAAACATGTGCCTCAACCAATATGTACAATTCAGCTCTTCCACTGCAGCTCCTGCCCCCCAAACATTGCAGTCTTTCATTATTCCTGCCTTACAGGGATCTCTGAGAGTTTTCACACCTTTCACCATACTCTCTTGGAATCCATCTGGTGTTTGACATTTCATTACTTCCCATCAGTTTGAAAATAAATAAATAAATAAATAAATAAATAAATGACTATGGAAACATCAATTAGCCTATTTCAGGCCTTTGAGAAGTTGAGTGTTGTCTTATCAATTCCCCTTTTAATGTTTCCAATCCAATCAGTGGTGGGTTTCAAAAAAATTTAGAACCACTTTTGTAGGTGTGGCCTGCTTTGTGGGAGTGACTTGCCGGCCATGTGACCGGGTGGGAATGGCTTGGCAGTCATGTGACTGGATGGGTGTGGCCAACTTGCAAAATGTAGTGAAACTCACTTAACAACGCTCTTGCTTAGCAACCAAAATGTTGGCTCAGAAACTCTGGCATTTGAAGCACGCAAGTCTTAAAGCTGTCAAGTTACAAGACCCTTGCACCCCTAACCCTTTAGGAAAAAAACCCCAGGGGTGTTCAAACTTGACAGCTTTAAGACTTTAAGGTTTAGATAGGACTCTTAGAGAGGTGAGCCAGCCAATCAGTGAGTGGCAGGCGGGGCAAGCATGGTGTGGACGGGTGGGGGGAGGGAGCTGGAACCGGTTCTAAACGGCACTGTAGATTTGTGGAACCTCTTCTAGAGAAGAGGTTAGAACTGGCAGGAACCCCAATGCTATGTCAGAAAAAAATCATATAATAAGCATTTATGACCATTGTACGGTCCCGGGATCATATGAACACCTTTTGTGACCTTCTCATACAGAGTCAATGGGGAAGTCAGATTCACTTAACAACCTGAACAACTGCACTGATAACAAATGCGGTAAGGAAGCTCATAAAATAGAGCAAAATTGACTTAACAACTGTCTTGGTTAGCAACAGAAATTTTTGGCTCAATCGTGGTCATAAATCAAAGATTACCTGTGCCACATTTCACCTTTACCCCTACAGATTATATACTGAAGATTATATTAGAAGTGCAAAAATGTAAAGAAGAAACGGAGTTGGGGAAAGAGGACACAATAGCACTATCTAATGGTGTCCTTAGAGATGAAATTGCACTGGAAGCTGCCCTCGGATGCATCCAGAAACCGATTACAAGAAACGTGACCTCATCATAGGAGGTGCAGAACGCCTGAAGGGAAAATTAGCCCCCTGCTTTGCGCCTTCACTAGGATCAATGACACAGTACACCAAATTGCCAAGTGGAAAACCAGGAACATCTGTTTGTCTCTTTTCTTTCTCTATTCACCAGAAGCTCCTTCTGAAGGGAATCTTGAGAGACAATCTTGTCCATGGGTAGTCTGCTTTATTACTATATTTATATAAGTACACTTATTCATAAAGATGAATATGTTTGGCAGCTCATAAATGTGCTAGTAAAATGAAACGGTGTTAGCATAAAAACACATCGTTCAAATGTCGTTCGGAATTTTATACATAAAATCTTCCAAACAAAAAGAAATGTTGTAAATATAAATACGTGACTGACAATGACTGCATGAAAATGTCTTCGCTGGGAATCTAAGAGTCCAGAAGGATTTCGCTTGGCAAAACTCTTCACAGATGCCATTTTGATCTCACTGTGAAAAGAAAAGAGCTTTGGCTCACCAGCCATCATGCCAGTTGGCACATAAGCACTTGCAACAGAGGCGCATGAGCCAAGGCAGATCCCAATAACTATTTAGGAACCGGCTGGGTGACTTCGAACCAGTCACTTTCTCCCAACTCCACCCAACGTGTTGTGGGGAAAACAGGAACTAGGAAGAGGAAGAAGTGTTGTGTATGTTTACCTCTTTGAGTTACTTATAACGTAACAAGGGGTAAAAAGAAAACTAATAAATAAATATTAAAAAACAGCTATGTGAATTAGAGGTAGAAAAAAGGCGCAACTATTTTCAGATGTGTGTGATTCACAATTATAGTTTCATAGGGCCTCCTATATGAGACTCGCAGTCTCAAATCACCAGCTCATAAAAGGATTTGTATTTAATCTATTTTCTCTCCAAATAAGAACAATACCTTTAATAAATAGATCCGAGTGAACAGTACAGATCTCCAAATGTGGACCTCATTTAACATTCCATGCCCATAGATTTCAGTAACTTCATCAATAAAACTCGTTTCTCAACCACTTCCCCCAAACACCTGAGAGATTTTGAGCCTTTTCACATGCATATCTGCAAATGAACCTTTTTAAAAACTATTCTTAAATAACAAGATATTTAAGCTTTATTTCAAAAATAGCTCTGTATCTCATCTTTGTTATTTCTATATTATGAATAAGGAATATTTTCCAATATGTGGTCAGTGCATATGAGAGCACTTTCATATTTCCCCCCTTTTAAATGGATCTACAAGTATACAAAATTCTGGGCTATGGGGTATGCTGGCAGAAAGAACTAAGCATGTACATTTATTAATACAAACTTCAGATGTTTTTCACAAATAAGTTATGTAAAAAGAAGCGTGATTTTAATGATTTCAGTTTAATAATAAATGCAAAGAATCTTTTCCTCGTCATTCTTGGATTACTACTTATTAAGAAAGCTGACCCTGGAAATTGGTAAGAATTCAAAGCTAGTATAAGGTAGCTAATTTGTTTTAATGTTGAAGTGACTGTACAAGACAATAGAAAAATGAAGCCATCATCTGTATCATGTGATATCGAACAAGAAAAACATCCTAGATTAATATTGAAACCTTCCATTAACCAACAACTGTTTTATAACCAAAGATATAACTATACTTCATCCAAGGAACAGGATACAAAAACAAACTACCTATTCTGATAAAGTTTAAAGGAATATGTGATGGCAAGAAAGTAGTTTTAATTTTCTGTTACCTTAGATTCTGCTCTAAGTTATGCTTCAAATAAGAAGCAAATACAATTCTACAATCAAGAAAGGGCATAACTAACGCCAATTGTATAAAAATGCTATGATCTGTATCGGCTTCTGATGAGCTGATTTTGTACAAATGAAAGTTGAATCTGTTCCAGCCTCCCTGGACAAAGGAGCCAAGAATTATAATGCTACAAGAATTATTTTTAATTTGGAAAATGAATTAAAAGGGCAGCAGAGAGGAGAAACGTGAAGCATGCAGAAAAGACAGATGACATAAAATGTAGAGAAGTAACAAAATACTTGAAGTTTAAACAGACACCAGCATATTCCAGCAATCCATATTCCTCCTTGGTATTACTAAGCTTCTCTAGTTCCAGCCCAATAATAAACCGATCTGTACTCGATGTGTTGCAGATTAAAAGTAGCTTTTCTTGCTTAAGGTGACAGGGACCCATTATAACAGGGTATGCAAATCATATCCAATCACTTTTAGATTTTTGTCTACAAAATCAATATTGTTTTGTAGCAGCTAAGGTGGGATGTCAACCTTGATTTCATTGAGGTCCGCATCAGGGTTCTGTTTGACCTCGGGGGGCCGGGGGGGCTGGGGTGGGTGTGGGTGTGGCCAGCTCAACGTCAGTCCTGTTGGGGGCACCTGTGGTGACCCAAGCGCTCCATTTTCATTGGCAGAAGGTTGCAGGAGGCCCTGGCAGCCGAAAACCAAGCTTAGAGCCCATTTTCGCGGGCAGAAGCAGCGTGGGCCGGTTCTTCACTGTTCCCAGGGCAGCCCCGTGGATCAGATCTAAGAATGCCGCTGGCTGGATCTGGCCCCTGGGCCTTGAGTTTGGCACCCCTGAGCTAGGGCAAGAAGAGAGCCAGCTTGGTATACTGGTTATTATTTATTTATTTATTTATTTATTTATTTGTCTTGTATGCCGCCCACTCCCGAAGGTCTCCGGGCGGCTCACAAAAGACAAGGGAAAGGGGGAAAACGAGACAAAAACAATATATTAAAAACAAAACCAACATTCACAATTTCCGTTAAGGCATTGGGCTACAAAACCAAGAGATTGTGAGTTCTAATCATCCATAAGGCTGGTGACTTAGACTAGTTCTTAACCCTAAAAACCAGGGAAGGGCAAATTATTTCTGGAAAAACAGTGTTGCCATAAAAACTGCAGCCAATGTCCAGGCAATTGCCAGAAGTCTGAAGGTCATAAACCAAGGAAGGGCAAACCACCTGTCTGTGGATGTTGTGCCAGATGTTTATGGTTTTATCTCCTTCCCCTTGAATGGCTGCCATCTGCTGCTTCTCAGTTAAAAACAGATGTTCCCCATTTCCTTTTCAAATGTACCTGTAAATATATCTAGCTTATATAAACCTAGTTGCTTCTTCAAGCCCATCCCTTTCTCTTATTCTCCCCAACCTTTTGCCTATTACACATTAGCATATTGCACGACTCCTTAAGCTATTGAAAAGAGATGATTTTGCAAAACAATTCAAGGAATGGAGAGATAAATATCTCCAAATTCCAAAGATGTTTTGTCAGTTTCCTTAATGTGGTCAAGTCAGTCTTCTCTTCCAGCCCCAAATGATATATATGAAATTCTTACAAACAAAACTTAAGAGAAGGGGAACTGAGGGCAGAGGCGGGATTTGTGTGTGAGGGTGAACTTTTGTGAGATGAAATGTTGCAATGGGCAAAAATGACACAGAATCAATAAATAAAACAGCTTGACTTTTCCGTGCTACACATGGCATTTACCAAGAGGGAAGAATTGCACACTCTGGAGAGACGAACAGAAGGGTATATTAGCAAAACCATCCGTTAGAATCACATAATTTGGCCAGAACCGCTATAGAGGAAGAGTGGAACTGACAATAATTATACTGCTTATGTTTTTTGGCTGACCCAAAGGATAGCCAATAGCAGAGAAAAGCTCCAATGGTAAATAGCGGTGTTGTTTTACAACCCCTTCAAGAACCCTTCTCTGCATTTCAAAATAGTGAAAAACCTAGCTCTCTTTTGTCATTCTACTAATTTCGCTGGAGTAACTAAATGACACGGGAAACCTGGTAATAGATTTAAAGGTAAGCAAAACCATCTTTTGGCTGCACTCACACCCATTAACAATGCCCATTTATGTTCTTTCCTTCTATCCAACTGCTGCTCTTCAGATTTTCCAACTATCTGAACAGGGTGAACAAATCATATCCTAGAACTCATTATCTTAGCATTTCTTACAAACCAAGATTTATTCCTCTGACAAGCAGCCCATCATTGTTTACGTTCTTAGCTTGGGGTCACACATACAAAGTCAAAGTACTTAAAACCATGGTTTTTAAAGACATTTTATTAGACATCCTCACATATAACAATGCATATCTTCACTGACCTTCTTTGGAAATGATATGAAGAGATTCACTACTGCCTTCTTCTAGGATATTTTCACCCTTTAAATCAGGGGTGTCAAACTGAAGGCGCGCGGGGTGCTTAAATCTGGCCTGCGGGATCAGCCTGAAAATAGCAAAGGATCGGCCCACGGTGCCACTGGTAGCCAAAACGGTGCCACCACCCCGTGCCCCATTTTCAACCTCCTGCAGCACTCCGCCAGCCAAAACAGGGCACAAAACAGGAGGCATCTGTCTCGCACCCTGGGCCCACAGAGAACTACAATGCTGATCCTCAAAGAAATCCAGTTTGACACCCCTGCTCTAAATCTAGCCTAAAGCCTTTGTATCTACCATGCAAACACTAACTAGGTCCATCCCCAATTGCTTTTTTAAAGACCAGCCAAGGTCAGTCCCATCTCACACGACGCTTCTTATACTGAGGCTGACAGGGCTCAATTGTTGGAATCATAGGAACACAGCGAGACAAGATTTGGGGAGGCATTTTATAGCATACTGTGGAGTATGAATCTAGCCATTCCTATCTCCCCTCAACGTAAGAAACTTTTTCATGGCATACAAAAGTTTGACACCAGACATCCCACGTTCTGGATTGCTCTGGGGCAAGTATCTTGATTGTGATTCGGTAATGACTGGTCAGGTGATGCTCCCTGATTTTTTTTTTTTTATGAATACTCTTATAGGGAGAAAAAAAAAACCCAGAATCATCATGGCTGGAGTTGCCCCTGCCTCCTACATATATCATTTCAGAACACATTCTGAATACCAATAGAATAAGATCCTAAAAAGCAAACAAGGGAAGAACAATGGAATAACAAGCCCTAATTTGTGACTTGCTGTCGTTTGATTTGAGAACCAGGAGGGAGGGTTCACTACTCTTTCTGATTAACACAGAACTGAAGTTAAGGCAAATTAAGTTATAACTAACTTTGCCATCTTTCACCACCACCACCCCCCCATACACACACACACACACACACACACACACACACACACACACACACACAGGATAAGATTCTTTATTTTCACAACATTTTGATTCATGATCAGGCTCCACCCAAGATATTAGAGCCAATGGAAATAATTTATAATTTTCACTGAAATGCTGCCCCACTCATATCACTCCATAATGTTTCTGCCATAACACTGTTTCTGTAAACTTCTCACTTATAGAGGAATAATGACCTAGAGATTGATTAAGGCACCAGGCTAAAAACTGGGAGATTGTGTTGTGGCAGCACAGTATTGCACTGTTTGCAGACTAATTCTGCCAACTGTCAAGTGTTTGATTCTGACCACCTCAAGGTTGACTCAGCCTTCTATCCTTCAGAGGTCGATAAAATGAGGACCCATATTCTTGGGGAAAATATGCTGACTCTGTAAACCACTTAGAGAGGGCTGTAAAGCACTGTGAACTGGTATATAAGTCTAAGTGCTATTGCTATTGTGAGTGGTATATAAGTCTAAGTGCTATTGCTACTGTGAGTTCTAGTCCTGCCTTAGGCATTAAAGTCATCTGAATAACTTTGGGTCAATCACTTTTTCTCGGCCCAACCTAACTTACGGGGGGGGGGCTGTTGTGGGGAAAACAGAAGGAGGAAGTAAAATTGGTACATTCACCGGCTTGAGTAATTTATAAAATAAAGGCTGGATATAAACACTAAATAAACATTTCTGTATCTTCCACGCTAGGATTTCATTATAACAGCAGATATGATGAATGCCACCCCACCATATCATGGTAAAAAATAAGTAGTTCAAGAATGCCTCTACTAGGCTAACGGCTGTTCATTGATATTTCTCTCTAAATCCAGTCAGAAGGGTTTTAAACTTCCAAAATTTACAAAAGTCTTCCCAACATAATCACAAGAGTAATTTGCATATAATCAACTCCATTAGTAGGTAGCCCACTGGTCATTCTAATTTGAATTCCAAGATTTAGTTGCAGGGCTGGTGCAAGTTATTTGCAGCCTGAATAAGCTGTCAAGTTTTCCAGTTTACAAATTCCACTGTTGTCTTATTTTAACACTGACAACAGGACAGGCTATTCTACTATATCTGAATATTACAAGCTAATTTAGGGGTGGGGGTGGGAGACCATGTGACACTTTACGCTTTATCCCTGGTAATCTTGTCCTTGGGCAGTGATTACCCCCTCCCTCCTACTCACTATGGATGAACCTGCCTCACTCTGTATAATAGTAGGTCCATCTCTTTAAATAGGGTTTCACGATTGTGGTTTGCTGCATTCCTGGCAAATTGGCTTTATCTGTAATATAGCTCAATTCCTCTCAAGGTCCTGGGCACACTTTTAAAAACATTACAACTTTTATCAGTAAGTGATGCAATATTACAGGAATAAAAACTAGTAATATATAATGTCACCAATCACTCACCGAAATATATTTTTCAGCACTTGGTTAACTCTCTTGACAAACACACTTTCTTTAGCAATTGCAGGGATATAAAAGGACATCCAGCAACCCCAAATTTTGGGACCTTAGGGTGTGACTTAATAACAGTCCATCCTTTCCTGGTATGGCATTTCTCGGATTTGCTGGGCTGCACATGGATCATGCTTCTTGGAGGTGGAACCAAAACAGATAAACCCGTGTCATCTGTCAGCTTCACCAACAAACCGAATTTCTCTCTCTCTCTCTCTTTGATGATCTCTCTCCAAAGCTTCTTCAAATAATCTCACCCCCTTAACAACAGAAAAGCCTCGAGACTCCTCTTGTTAGCCATTAGGGCAGTGTTTCTCAACCTTGGCCACTTGAAGATGTCCGGACTTCAACTCCCAGAATTCCCCAGCCAGCATCTGCTGGCTGGGGAATTCTGGGAGTTGAAGTCCTGACATCTTCAAGTGGCCAAGGGTTGAGAAACACTGCATTAGGGCCTTATCCATGCCTGAAACATAAACAAAGCTTACAGTCTGTGGAGATTCTCAGCCATCCAGGTCATATGGCTGTCCCAAAGGTGCTATTTTTCAGGAGGCAACTGGACTTTTTCGCTTTTCTCTTTGGAAGACGTTTCGCTTCCATCCCCCACTGAAGAAGCTTCTTGGATGAGAAGCGAACCGTCTTCAAAAGAAAAAAAGCCTATCGATCGCACAAACTCTACTTGGGGGGAGGGGGGGGAGCCTCGTGCAGCCCATCTCCGCTGGACTTCTATGCTTCCAGCCCAGCCACCTTCTAGTTTGCCCGCTTCCCCAGCTCGCCCCGCCGCCTCACCTTCACTCCTCCTGTTCACGGCCATGTGTCCCAGAGAGGTGCACAGAGGCAGCGAAGGCCCGCAGCCCTGGCAGAGGGAGAACCATCAGCGCCCGGTTGGGAAGCGACCTTCTTCTCCTCCTCCTCCTCCTGCTGCCGCTGCTTCCGCTTTCCATCCGGCCGTGTCTCATCTGCGGAGGCCCCGCCTCCTCATTGGCTCTTGCTCCGAAGGGGGCGGTCCTTACGCTAGCGTTCCAAGGGGGCGGGGAGGACCTAGGCCCCGCCTGCCGAGCTCCCGAGGGGGGGGGAGGGTGCGGGGAGGCCGTGCGCGGCTGCGCAGAAGGGTGAGAATTCCGCCTAGCGAGCCGGTCGGAGAGCCGCTTCGCTCACAGCGCACCAGCCGCTTTTTTATCCGGAGCAGCCGGGCAGCGCCTGGAACGCGGGAACTTATCCAGCGGCGCCGTTTTCCCCCCGAATGTTGTGGCGGCCGCGCGCGAGTCCCTGAGGCCAATGCACCCGGGGGGATAATGTCCATTATGCATACTTCTCTGCCTCTTTTCCTCCTCTTCTCCACCTTCACTATCGCCACCACTGTGGTTGCCGCCACTACCCTCCTCCACCTGAGTGGCTGAAGGCAGCGTGCAACTCACTTAGGCGCTCAATGAATAACGCCCTAGGATGTCCGCGCTGAGAAAGGTAAGCGGGCAGCCAATGAGCCCAGGACCCTCGCGGGGGGGGGGGTTTGGGGGGGGGAGGCAGGAGGGGGCATCGGAGCTCACCCCCACCCCACTCCACACACACGCACACACACCTTCACTGTACCTTTCACCGAAGGTTTAGAACCAGCCCCGCGGAGCACAGAGGTTTGTGCGGCTGCAAACTCTGCGAGCGGGTGGGCTTCGGGGAAGGGGTGCCGGTGGGGTCCGAGGTGGAGGCGGAAAGCGCTGGGAGGATTGAGTCAATTGGGGGGGGGGGTTATTAAGAGGGAAGCTGTGCCGTTGCTGGTGCTGCGGTTGGGGTTCGGCTCGGCGCGGTGGTTCCGAGCGGGGTTCCCGGTAGTCATTGGGGGTCGGAGGGGGGAGGTTCTTCACCTGGGGCCACTGGAATCGGAGGCTGGGGGGGGGGCGCAGGCGTTTGTGTCTTTCGATTCTCCCCCCCCCCCCTCCGGGTCTTCCGACGTGGTCTTTCACCGGCTCAGGGTTGACTCAGCCTTCCGTCCTTCCGAGGTGGGTGAAATGAGGACCCAGACTGTTGGGGCGATATGCTGACTCTGTAAACCGCTTAGAGAGGGCTGAAAGCCCTATGAAGAAGCGGTATATAAGTCTAACTGCTATTGCTATTGCTATTGCTATTGCTATTGCTATTGCTATTGCTATTGCTATTGCTATTGCTATTGCTATTGCTATTGCTATCTATCTATCTATCTATCTATCTATCTATCTATCTATCTATCTATCTATCTATCATCTATCTGGGTGAAATGAGGACCCAGACTGTGGGGGCGATATGCTGACTCTGTAAACCGCTTAGAGAGGGCTGTAAAAGCCCTATGAAGAAGCGGTATATAAGTCGAACTGCTACTGCGGTGCTGGTGGGCTGCGGCGGCATCTGTTGCGGAGGCCGTTCCTTTCGGGAAGGGGGACGGAGTTGGAGAGGACGGGAGTTTTCTGTGACAGCTGCGGTTATTTCGGTCACGGAGGGCTGCGGGGGGGGGGGGAGTTCTGCGTGGGAACAGGGCCGCTGTCGGCGTCGGTGGGGTCGAGAAGCGGCGCGGGGGGCTACAGTCCCCAGCTTACCCGACGACATGGAGACACGCGTGCGAGCCGGTTGACGGGGCGGGAGTGGAGGGAGCGCCTAGAATTGACGGCTGAGGACGGTTGGGGCGGCCGGCTGAGCGTTTTAAGCCCCCCGCCTCTTCTTTGGGGATCCTGGAGGTGCTGCTAGGAGGGCGGGAGAGAACCCGAGCATCCGTCGGGGTGGGAAGCGCCAGGGGGGAAACTCGGGGGGAGAGAGAGAGACGGGAAGGGTCGGAGGGGCAGAGGCGGCGGCGCCCTCCCAAAAGCCTCTTTGGGCGAACGGGGCTTTTCGGAAACTCCTTCGGGGCGAGGACTTTCTCAGAAACAACCGGGACGGTCCTGAGATTGCTCCCCCCCCCCAAACACCCTCTGTCTCTAAAGCGGCGCCCGTCGCCCTCGGGAACGGCCGGGACTGCGGGGCGAGCGTCTCCCGATCTAACATGGGAGAACGGGGACAAGCGCGTAAAAAAGCCGGAGGAGCGAGAGGAAAAGGAGAGGAGGAGCATCCCGCTTCCTCGGAAAGTGCCGGGGCGAGAGGGGACGTGTCCGCGGGCGCGATCTCTCTCCTCCTTTTGGCTGCGCCGACCGCCGTCCATGTAACGGCGGAGTTCGGCTCCCGTGTAGCGCTCGCTTCGCCGGCTCAGTCCCCGAGCGCCACAGAGGCGGCGAGGCTCCCCGAGTGGCCGGGAAGCGCGCGGGGTTTCCCCTCACCAGGCTCCGCCGGAGACCTTCTGAGCCTGCAGTGTTTCTCAACCTTGGCGGCTTTAAGTCCTGTGGACTTCAACTCCCAGAATTCCCCCAGCCAGCTCTGCTGGCTGGGGGATTCTGGGAGTTGAAGTCCACAGGACTTAAAGCCGCCAAGGTTGAGAAACACTGCCGTCTGAGGGGATTTGTTTTGGGGGGGGGGGAAGGCCTTGGGGACCCCGTGGGGCAAACCGAGGCGGGTTCGGATAAAAGGGCGGCGAATTTACACGGCGCTTGGATCCACACCGCCGCTGCCCCCCGCAGGCGCCCCCTCGGCTTCTGGGGCCCTGGAAGTGCGAGGAGACTGCGGGGACGCGCCTCCTGGTTTCCTCAGGGGAGTCAAGAGCTCATCCCGCCCGTTAGATCTGCGGGAAGTAATTAGTGTTTAATAAATTTATAGGCCGCCCAATCCCCATGTATGACAGAAAATACATTTTAAAACAAAGAATTAAAAAAGACAGAGAAAGGGAAGGCGGGCTGCTTCGAGAGAGAGAGAGAGAGGAGAAACGACAACGAGCCCAACAACTTCAGAGGCTGCTGGGGTGGAGCGGCCCACCGCCTGGCCTTTCTCCTCCGCGGCCTCCCAACGCGAGGCCGGCGAGCGGCAGAGGAGTTCGAGGCAGGCGGGAGGAGAAGCGGGGGGAACGCGCCGTGTGGGCAGCTTCCCCCTTGGGAGGGTCTCGCGTGGAAGCCGTCCCTGAGGCAGAAAGGCCGGCCGCGGAGGCGAGTGGCGCGTCCTCTGAGGTGAGGTGAGGCGAGGCTCCCGCCGCCTGCAAAGGCCCCGTTTGATGCCAAGTTCCGAAGCTTTTTTTCCCCCCCTCCGGAGTTTAAGACGCTGAGTGGAAGCTCTAGATCTGTTCCTGGTTAAACTCTGCCCCAGGTTGGATTCGAGGGTCTGCAGAGGCAGCCTTCCATTTAGCACCCAGTGTTTCTCAACCCTTGGCCACTTGAAGATGTCCGGACTTCAACTCCCAGAATCCCCCAGCCAGCGAATGCTGTAAGCGATTGTAAGCGAATGCTGGCTGGGGAATTCTGGGAGTTGAAGTCCGGACATCTTCAAGTGGCCAAGGGTTGAGAAACACTGATTTAGCACCACGATTCACCAAAACTTCCACTGCTAAGCAAGATGGGCTCTTAAAACCTTTGCCCCACTTTATAATCTTCCTTTCCAGAGTTGTAATCATTGCAGAAGGTGATCACATAACCCCGGGACACTGCAACCATCATAAATATGTGCCAATAAAGGAGAATGCTTGTAGTCCAGGGTTGAAATGAGGGGTCCTTGGTGCTCACTGAGCTTCCTTTGTTCTCTTACAGACGTTTCATTACCCAAACTAGGTAACATCATCAGTGCCGGTAGGGAGACTATTAGCACTGATGATGTTACATAGTTTGGGTAATGAAAGCTCAGAGAGCACCAAGGACCTCTCAAAATATGTGCCAGTTGCCAAGCATCCAAATTTTGATCATGTAACTGTGGAGTTGCTGCAACTGTCATAAGTGTGAAAATGGTCACTTTTTTCAGTGCTTGCCCTTTGTGTAAAAAAAGAAGAAGGGAGGGAGGGTGGGGACCCAGTGCACTCCCCCCTCTCTGGTGGTTGCCTTTGACTCTGTCCCACGAAATAGATAACTCCTTTCTGCCACCAATGACAGGATATGGAGTAGTTGCACTGAATAGTTAATTATGCTCTTGTTTGCAGAGGTTCTTGAGAAGAAGGGCTTGGACTATGGTTGGGTGGATTAGTTAAAAACGGGAGAACCAAGAGAGTGGGTAGTCCTGGAAAAATTCTTATTGTAGCTGTCACATAGTTTTGGGGTGGTATCAGTGGCTTAACATCAAATGCTAGGCCACTTATAAGCACTGGCTTTTCAAATGTGGTGGCTCCCATTTAAGAAATCTTGAAAAGTTGGCTTAATGAACAAACCACTGGCTTGTTTCCTTTATCCAAATTGTCAGGTGTATTCTCATAAAGATGAGTTAATGCCATTTTGTTGTACTTAGTCGGTGTTGGTTTTATTCCAGTTCTAAACTGGTAAGAATAAGATCTTCTTTAGGACTCAAAACATTGATATAATCCTGGTGGATTATCATATTCACCTGGTGGGTTGTCTGACACCTTGGATATTGACATTTAATATCAAATGAAAACTTATTCCAGACCTTGAACAATAGCATCAAACATTGTCAGTCATCACTATTCTGTCTGAATACAAACCATTCACTTTAGACTATTCATATGATTATTAGTTCTTTTCTGAAAATTATGGATGCAGCCTTGATCTCATTTGAATTTGGAATTAATCTGCTATAAAGGGAATTGGTATTTTATCATTTAGGTAAACTCTTATTTGCCCTGAAAAAGAAACCAGGACAGAAATAGCACTGATTGATATGCAACTCTTGCTAAGCATTTTCTCACATGAAAAATAATAATAAAATAAAGTGATATGCAGATACATCTGTATAGTTTCCTTTTCCACCAGTGAGCTTAATATATTTAAGCTGTAAATAGTAGATATGAGAGCCAGTTTGACCTAGTGGTTAGGGCACCAGGCTAGAATGCAGGAGACCGTGCGTTCTACTGTAGTAACTACAGTGTTACTACAGTGTTCTACTCTTCTACTGCTGACTTAGTCATGAAATCAGCAGGGAGATCTGGGGCCAATCAGCCCGAAGACTGACAGGCCTCTTCTGAAAAACTTTGCCAAAAAACTGCAGAGATTTCTCCCTGACTTGAAGGCACAAATATCATATAGAAGATCTATTAAAGCAAAAAGTAGGATCTCAAGGAGTATAGCTCTATGGTAAACAGTATGACCAGCTGAAGCTACACTATGAAAACATCCCTTCTGCAAATTGTTGCAAAAATGTATATTGCTCAATAGCAATGCCTACTCTGTTATATCCATATAGTACACTAAGTAACAATACACACTTTTTAAAAGAAAACTATGTACCTGCATCATTGGAAGTGAAAGAAAGGGATGCTCCAATTCTGATAATCACAGCCTGTCACTGGTTGCAAGGAATATTCCTGTTCTGGTCCAGCATCAAAAACCAGAGAGGTATACTGGAGATATCAGTCTGAGTCATCTCTCCATTTTAATGCCAGAGGCCCTAATTTGGTGCACATTCCATTCTTTAGAATAGTCATCTTTATCATCTATGGCAGTGTTTTTCAACCACTGTGCCGCGGCACACTAGTGTGCCGTGACATAGTGTAAGGTGTGCCGTGGGAGAATTACTTTATATATAGTCAATATAGGCACAGAGTTAAATTTTTTTAACATTTTCTAATGGTGGTGTGCCTCGTGATTTTTTTCATGAAAAAAGTGTGCCTTTGCACAAAAAAGGTTGAAAAACACTGATCTATGGCACCTCAATCATCCCAGGTCATGGTTATCCCAAAGGCAACTGGACTCATGAAGAGCCTTCTGTTTCACCATAGATCTATACTCTTGGATGATAAGTGAAAAACGCTTTCAAAGGGAAAAAAAACCCAAGAAAGTTCAGTTGCCTTTTGGAAAAGCACTTTGGGACAGTCATCCTTATCATTCCAGAACTGTTAACTTGGGCATGGCATATTTATCCACCATAGATAGCTGATAGAGGGGAAAGCTACAATGTTTTGCTTCTTTAAAAAAAAAAAAGTTTGTGTGTGTAATTAACAAAAATACGATGCTTACACTATTAGTAGGCTTTTGAATAACCAGCACAACAGTTTTGTAATTTTGTAGATTTTAATGTGAAGGATAAATTATATTTTGCATTTATTTGGTTGTAAGAACAATTAAAATGCAGTTGCATCAAGTTCAATAAATGTTTCCCATTCTCCTACAGTCTAAGTAACAGAATGCTTGTCGCCTTTTTTCCCTTCTTGAGCATCTCACTGGAGGCTTTTCAAACTACATGAGTTGAAGGAGAGCAGCTGCTGCAGTTTTATTAACTGATGCAATGTTGCTAGATGTCCAGTGTTCAGCATAAATATTCATCCATCATGCTATTCCCTTTAGAGATAACCAATATTATGTAAAGCACAGAAAAGGAATAAGAAATAACAAGCCAAGTACACTAAGCCAAGAGATAAGAAAAGGAAATCTAAAGATGGTTTTACATCAATACCTTTCACTATACATCTCCCTGTCTTTATGCCCTTGCAAACCATCATTGCTTTCAGGATATCCCTATACCGCTTTGCATTTTTTGCTCTTTAAACCTTATTTCTATCTCTTAAAGGATCTCAGTAACTTCATTCAACGTAACTTATTATTTGGTGCCGTCCTCTTTCTCTCAAAATTATGTTTTGCTACTCGATTCTAGTTCATTGACCAACCCACTTATTTCCCACTTGCTTTTAGCTGCAGACCACATTAATCCACCATCCATTCATACTTCATCCTATTCTTTCTTTAAACCACACATACACCAAGATATTATTTCCAGTGCATCCAACTCATCTTTAGGTTTCTTCTGACCTACACAATTATCACTTTAGTATCACTAAATGTGCAGAAACATATTCCTAAACACAGTTATTTTGAATGAACCATAATGAAGGTTCAATGTTCACTTTTGCAACAGACCATCTGCACCTCTTTAAATGCTTCCATTCATTTTCCTATTGTCTGTAAACATTTATTTCAAGGTACGCAACTTCATGTATTTTAGTTTTTAACAGAGAGAGAGAGAGAGAGAGAGAGAGAGAGAGAGAGAGAGAGAGGAAGAGAGAGGAAGAGGGGAAGAGAGAGAGTATAACATGGAATAATTCACTGCTTTTTCCTTGTCAAATATAAAATATCTTGGTTTTGAAACAAGTTTTCAGATTAATGTTTCTTATTGCATCATATAGTACCTCAGCCAATAATATGGCATCATCTCTAGTGAAAAGTGCATACAAATTAATGTCTCCAAGCAATACACTTATAACATCATCATGAGCATTCATTCCATATTTATCCATGAATACATTAAACAACCAAACATTCATCATACATCCTCCTTATATTCCACATAATGTTGAAAAATTCACTAAATATTCTTTAAACTGGAACAATATATGACCAAAATTCTGGACTCCAGTGTGATCATAAGTTGAAGACCATCTGTAATCTGAATGAATTTAATTTGAATTTTTCTCCACCATGAGGTCACTCACACTTTTTGAGGATTTCAAAATTCCTTCCAGTTTTGGAACAATTGAGTTTGATACTATTAAAGGTATTGGGTAAATGTTGTATATTTTTACTACTAAGATTAGAATGTATTGGAAGACAACATAATTGGTACTTTTATACTCCCTGTCATCTGCTCTTTCATTGTATCAAGCCCTGGGACACCAATGGGAACAGAGGTGGTATTCAGCCGGTTCACCTGAACAGGTACCGGAAACTCCGGCTCTATGCTGTCCTATTTAGGCATGTTTTTGAACCCGGGCGCATTGCGCAGAAGGCGTGTTTGTGAGCAAAGAAGGTCAGAAGCATACATGGAAGGGACACATGTGCCTGTCAAGAGGGGGGGGGGCAAACCGGTGGTAACAAAATGTGAAATCCACTGCTGAATGGGAATATCTGAAGATGCTTTTGTGCCCATGGACATCTTATAAGATGTCTGGTAGGTTTCTCCTGAATTTTTAAAAGTTTTTTAGAAATTGAGAGTCTAGCTTCCTGAAAAGCAATAAAGTCTTTTATTTAAGAAAATATTTCTGATTTCTACAGACAACCCAGCGATTTTTTTTTTTAAAGAAAAACTATATGGGTCTACAGTATGTTTGCTGTCTTACCCGGAAAAAAAAGAACAAATAAGACTTGAAATGATAGAAGACATTTGAGGATGGTGCTGGTAGGGTGGGGAATGGAAAGGATGGAGAGCAATCCATTAGTAAAATGGGCTCTTTGTGATTCATCCTGGCAATCATTGAATCATGGGAATCATTAACTCTATAATACGCCCTCAAAATTCCAAATGTTCTCACTTGTCGAAAAGGAATGCCCACACTGATCGCAAAGAGATCCTTCTTCATATATTATAAAGTGAACCCGTATCTGGGTTTCATAGAGTTTATACAGGTAGTCTTCCACGTACAACTCTTCATTTAGTGATTATTCCAAGTTACAGTAACACTAAAAAAAGTGACTTATGATTGTTTTTCACATTTCAATTTCACATCAATTGCAGCATTCCCATTGTGATGGGATCAAAATTCAGACCCTTGGCAACTGCCATGTCTTTATGCTGGTTGCAGTGTCCCGGATCATGTGATCACCTTTTGCAACCTTTCCACAAGCAAAGTCAATGGGGAAGCCAGATTCACTTAACTACCATGTAATTAACAATTTCAGTGATTCACTTAACAACTGTTATTGAAAGTCATTAAATGGGGCAAAATGTAACAACTGTCTTGCTTAGCAGTGGAAATTTTGGGCACAATTGTAGTTGTAAGTTGAGGACTACATGTAAAGTATGTTCGTGTGGACACACATAAAGAAGCAATAGAATATAGTACCAAATTAACACCTAAGTGCTATCAAGCACAGATAATTCAGGCTGACTGACGTTTTATAAAACTTCAATTTTTTTAAAAAGTTCATATTATACAATCTAGTGCAGTGGTTCCCAAACTTGGCAACTTTAAGACTTGTGGACTTCAACTCCCAGAATTCTCCAGCCAGCAGAGCTAAGTTTGCCAAGTTTGGGAACCACTGATCTAGTGGAAGCAAAAACCTACAGAATATAGGAGTGTTATGATTCTCTGTACTTTGATTTAATGCTCTGTATGTTTATTTAATACATATACTGCCTATTTTTTTTGTAGTGATTTGTATAGTATATGATTATATGCTTTGCAGACAGGGTGGTTAACAATGTAGCACAAATAAGTGAATATAAATGTTAAGATACCAAAACCAATGTATGAAGGCAGATAACCTAATCTATCATCCACACAAAAAGGGTTTTTTAAAAAAAAGATAATTTTAAATTGTCTTGTGAAAAGTGAAGACCCGAACAGCAGAGGCAAAATGTTCCATTTAATAAATTAATAAACAAACATAATAAATACAAAGGCTAGTAATTACAGTACAACTTTCCTTTAGGTATTTTTCCCAGTTGGAATAACCAGTGCTGTATTCTAGCTAACTGAAATTAATTAATGAGTTACAATGAAATTTTATCAGGTGCAAAAGACCAGGTCCAGTCGTGAAAGTTCAATTAACTGATTTATTGCTAAAAGCCGATGCACAGGAATAAATATTTATTTCTAAATAAATAAATAAATTAAGAGGTTCACGTCACATGTAACATACAGTGATGGCGCATCTTGTTGATGGAGCAGTTCGGATGGGATGAATAGCTAGAGAGTCCTCACTAACCAACCACTTGTTCACCATTTAAAAGTATAAAGGTGATGGAACTGAAAAAAAGTGACTTTGAAGCTGCAGCCATTGCAGCCTCCTGTAGTCATATGATTGTCATTGGTGACAGCCAACTTCCAACAAGCAAAGTCAGTGGGGAAGCCAGGAGGAAATTGCAAGCTGCGCTTACCTGATTGCTTAACAACCTATGATGAGTCACTTAATAACCTCACCTGGAACCTTAAGCTAAGTGTGTTCATGTGATCTTTCACTTTATGACCATATCATTTGATGGTAGAGTTGCTGGTCCCAGTTGTGATTGGTAAGTGAGGACCACCCGGATCACAGAGTTTTGGCCCTCCTTGTAGCACCCATTAGCAATAACTTAGAAAGAGGCAGTCTAGGAGAATTGAAATGAACCTTTTTTTCCTGTCTTTGACACAGAGGTTTAAAGAATAATGAGGTTCAACCTTGAAAGATTTAAGGCTCCTATTACACCTTTAAAAAACGGAATTCCCTTCCTCCTAAGATTGAAGCATTTTCTCCTGTTTTAGGATAGATAAGGGGAAAAATGGAGACCTTAATCTTGCACGCAGAATATCACCCTGTTACCTTCATGTGATTGTTTTCATGGTAATCTACCTCCCCCACCCGCCTGAAGTAAGACAAAAGGAGAAAAGGAGCTCCCAAGTCACAAATATTTATATATCTTTATTATAACTACCTTCTCTTTCATTCATGTTCTCCTTGAAAGTAGAGACAGACGTAGACCAGGTAAAAGACATTCCTGTCTCGCTTCCTTCATCCAGTGTCTTTGTTAGTGGGGGAACCAAAGCAAAATCTCTTGATCACAGGAGATTTTGAATCAGTAACTTCTTGACTCTCTTTTTGCAAACTCACCAGAGGAGTTTCTCCTTGTCCCTGCTATCGGCTAGCTTCCTAGATTTATCTTGGCACAGCAGTGAATCAGCACAATCCTAAGGACATTTGTACTCACTTTGGCATGTAGCACATGGCTTGGAGTTCAGTAGTTGTGTTTGGGGTTGTTGCCATATAATTGGCTTTAGAATACCACTATTTATTTTTGATTGATTTTATTTGGATGATGCCAAGACCACTCTGAGTGGCTGGCCACGGGAAACAAACAAGATGCAAAATATATAGCATGAAAGGTACAATAAAAAATTTAATTTCTGTTCAGACAGGAAAATATTATTTTTGTCCTTTGCTTCATTTTGTTATAACATGTTGTGTGATTCCAGCCAATGCAGCCTTTGCTGATTACTCATTGTTAACTACACTTTCAGCTGTTGATCTTACTTTAGAAATCATGCTTAAAACATCTCATTACTTATAATGATTCATTGTTTGTTTTTTATTGATTGGTTGTTTGGTTGGTTTAATATCCCTCCATCTCACTGTTGTGGGCAGCTAGTATCTTATATTGAACATTTAATTTTTGAATGTTGGGAAGGATAGCAAAATGATCACATCTCTACTTTTGTGTGCCTGTTCTAGAGAGATCCCCCCCCCCTCCCGCTTTCCCTATAATACATGGATGCTACTGCAGCTTGTTCTACGGCTACAGATTCTGGGCTTCAAAAATCCAGACTGTCAGTAGATAGTTCTGCAGCTCTATCCTTTCGAAATGTGAAGATGCATCTGCTGTTCTTACATTATTTTTGAAACATATCACAAAAATTGCAGTCTTCTGGGATGAGCCTGGGTCACGCTGGGTTCCTATTATACCAGTTTGATGACATCGTATAATTGGCTCCCAGGTTGCTGAACTGCTGAATAGTTCTCCCCCCATTTAAATCATTGGAGATACTCTAAGCTTTGATTAGATCATGTCCAACTTTTTAGATTCATTACCTGACAGAAGCTTATCCTTAAAAGTTCTTGGAAATACTGACAATTTTAAAGACTACGTCATGCCTATTCACATATTCAATAATAAAAGTGTACTAATATTTCAGCTCAGTCCAGTGTTATTTTCTCTGGTTTTGAGATTAGTATCAGAAACAACTAATTTATAGCTATTTTATAGGCTGGATTTACATATTGCCAGAATTATAATGTGATTTGTTTGATTTTACCTTGATATGTTGTTTGAACCCCACTTCTGTGATTTAATGAACAAATCATAGTTAAATCATGATTAATGCAGTGTAGGAACCCAATCGCAGAATGAGCAACTTTTTGTGTTTTCACGATGAAACAATTGTTACTGAGCAGAATAGATTTTAATTGAATTTGATGTCATTTATAGTTTGTCATATTTTCAGTGCTTTGATCCTATTAGCATTTGGTTTCAATACACTGTCTGTAGCCCATCTTATTGATAAGATAAGGGGGGAAATCTGAATACTTGCATTATTTGTGGAATATTTAAAACAGGGAGGGTATAAAAGAAATTGGAAACTACTTGTAACCTGTAGAAGATAATCCACAAATTTTCTGTCTGGCATTGGAACACTGAGTTCTAATTAAAAATGGAAGTATATGTCCAGCTTAAAGTCTTTAGAGGGATCTGACTTACTAGGGTGAATAACGGGTGTTTACTTTAGACCAGCAATCTTGCATATTGGAGTCTGCTGTACAGTAATGTTACTTAAGTTTTAAATTAATTCCCTTTGCAATTTACAATATTTAATTAAGTGACAATATTCCATGAAAGCATTTATTTGTAAGTGTTTCTGCATAAGAGATACAGCACATACTCTATTCTCCCTGTTTTCTTTTTAAAGGCAGAATTGAGAATTTCTACACTCTCGTGATCCAAAGTAATAAAACAACTACTTCAATTTTAAGACACAATCAGTCTTAAAGTTTTCCCATTCGAGTCACCTACTAAGATTGGGGGGGGGGGGGGAATACTGTGACATTATTTTAGGGCTTTTTGCATGTATAGCCTTTGGCAAGAAATCAGGTGGGATTTATATATAGGTATATTCACAACGCTTGATACGTGAGCAGACAAACACAATTGAGACATTTGTAGTTTGTACTAGAGAGACAAGTGTGGCTCCTAAAGTGGTTCTTATTGAATATATTAAAATTAATAACTTTTAATACATTGTTGGAATCTTAGCAGATGGCGTATTATTTAAAGATCTTTTCTAATATAAAGACTTGTCTTCTCAGTTTGTTAATAGAATGAAGCTACAGCAAAATACTTCTGGGTAGTCATGGGACCTGGTGGGAGCTACAGAATGTTGCCTTTTATCTATATTCATTGGATGCGCGTGGAATGCAAGAAAGCATTAGCACTTAGACTTATATACTGCTTTACAATGCTTTACAGCCCTCTCTAAGTGGTTTACAGAGTCAGCCTATTGCCCCCCAACAATTTGGGTCCTCATTTTACCCACCTTGGAAGGACGGAAGGCTGAGTCAATCTTGAGCCTGGTGACATTCGAACATTCAAATTGCAGTCAGCCAGCAGTCAGCAGAGGTAGCCTGAAGTCCTGCACTCTAACCACTGTGCCACCATGCCTCATAGGATCCAGGCAGCATCCTTATCTTCTGCTGAACTTGCTAGAAAGAGAAAGTTGGCCTCCCTCACTGTCTCTACACTTACCTGTTCCTGGTGCTACCTTCTACTTATCTGTTGAAGGATCCCTATTACGAAAGTTCAGTAATTACCAAGTCTTGTTCCTGCAAAATTGGAGAATATTTCTAGTAGTTTGTTTTAGGAGTCTATGGAGTTAATGGCCTTCAATCAGTGGGGCCTTGGAAGCCAATTATTCTTCTTTTTTAACAATTGTTCTTTGCTAGGTCCCATTAAGGCCAATCATGAGAAGGTAGGAGGGCCATTTGAATTGGGTTTCAATCTCAAATGGCCCTCAAGTTCAGAGGAGAGTGTGTGTGTGTGTCCATGTGTGTACAATGCCTGGTGAATAGAGCCATCGTACATAACATGTCCAAAAATTAACATTGGTGACATATTTGTGATTTATGATCTATGACCTATCACTTTGTTGCTTGTATATACACCGAGAGCTTATTTGCCAGAGACAAATTCCTTGTGTGTCCAATCACACCTGGCCAATAAAGAATTTTGTTCTGTTCTATTCCATCTAAAATCATTACAGAGTGTGTCCTCAGGAGAGGACTCTTTGGTTTATCAAAAAGGTTGCTATTTTACCCTTCCTTACAGAAGGAATGTCAGCATAACACCCAGGTGGGCTCCCCAGCGGTGCTGCTTTAAGCAGGTAAGAGTGGAGAAATGGAAGCTCTTCAGTTTGCCCTTCTTGTATTCAATCCATGTTCTTAGGCTGAGGAAGCTAAAAAGTATCCATAACAACAGGGCAAGCAGAAACTACTCTGCAGATGTCCACAGGCTCAGAATACATTGGAGTGGATGTCGCATAATTCCACAGATAAGCATCTCTTTGATTCCAAGGGGTGCAAAACAGCCATGTTAGATAAGTTGGCATAAGGAAACAGCTGTGACTCAGAAAATGTTGGTGCGTGTACACAAGTGTGGGTTGTGTAAGCTTTTAATGTTTGGATCTTATAATATCCATAACTTTCACCTCCTTTTAGCTGTTATTATGTAAGGATGAAAGCAACTATCTTTTTAGCTGCACTGAAGCGTTGTATTACAGTATATTCCCTGAGAGAGTTATCTGTGCTTAAATTAATGTGTTATATATATAAGAGGGCATCTTAGGGTTGTATATTTTATTAGTGCCCGCAGCACTAATGTTTGTATTCCCCTTCCCCCCTGCTTGTTAGCCGCCCTGAGTCTCTCGGGAATAGGGCGGCATACAAATGGAATAAACATTCAAACATTCAAAGTATTTTTAACACAACAGCTGATTTTCCAGATTTCCTGAATGTAGAATCCATGAACCATAAATAGGCTTTGAACATTTTGAGTCGGGAATTGTGGCAGTTGGTCAAAGTGCTCTGGAGGATATAAGGTTTCAAAAAAACAGCCTGGGATTATGTTTTCTAATGTAATGTTATTAGTTTAAAAGCATAACACTTCTCAAATTTCAGCCACCTTAGAAGGGTCTTATTTTCTTTTGACCCCCAGAATAAGCACTTGGTCTTATTTTTGGGGAGGTCTTACTACTTTTGAGGTGCAGGAGGCCCCTTAACTTCGCCTCGCAGCCTGAAGATCGGCTGATCCGGAGAGGGCCGGAAGTTCTGTCTCTGTTTCTGGCACACTCTTGCCAGCCCTAACGTTGCTGGGCCTCCTGCTGCTTTTGCAGCTGCAAAAGTGGCCACGGTTGCGGGAGGCGGTGGTCTGAGCGGCACTGGCAAAGCAGCTGCTTTGTGGACAGTGGCATGGCCTGCTGCGACTATTGCACCGTTAACTTGTAGGTAAGGAGGGCGGCGCGAGGCCTGCGGCTCGTTTTGTAGCCGCCACTAAGAAAAGGGGTGCGGTACCTAGGTTTGCGGGAGTGACTTCCACGAGGCCGTTCCGCATAGATGGTAGGTGCATGTGATGCGCGTGGGGCATGTTCCCCCCCTCCCCCCCAGGAATGGGGACCGGCTGTACATGTGTTTAAATATTTTAGGGGAGGGCTTATTTTAACGCATGCACTCAAAAGCCTGATTGGGCTTATTATCCGGGGAGGTCTTATTTTCAGAGAAATAGTGTATTTGTCTTAAAGAAACAAATCTGACCATGAGAGTATTTCAGGAAAAGTACAGATTTCTTTTTAATTGTTTGGCTAACCAACAATCTTAACAAAGATGTCAAAACACATCATTTTCTCCCTGGGAGAGGATAATGTGGGAATGTTCAACTTAAAAGGCAATCATTTGCAAGAATTATTGGAAGTGGTTTTCAAATAGGATTTTGCATTTTCATGCAAAAGAGAATAGAGAAAAAGGACCAACAGCTCTTTTATATTTGGGGTGAAATGCATAAAGAGAAAATATTCCATTTCTCATCTTGTCGGCAAAAAGTACATCCATCCCTAATGCACGAATTTTACTTCAGCAAAGGCTATCAGTACGTGGCTGGGCACATCATCATATTTCTGGGATAGATGTATGTACATTGATATTTAAATCTGCTGGATTTAATTTTATAACCACAGAAGACTTGGGAAAACTCAGTCATTGTGTCAGAGAAGAGGCCTAAATTGTCATTGTATTCCTTTATCCTTCAAGATACTCCGAGATGATTTGCTACCATAACGTTCTTATATCACTACTGTATGTACTTACTATGTTCTACTTAGAGGATCCTAGCCTTATAAACAATTTATTCTATCTTCTCCACTTCTAAACAGGGGCTGTCTCTTCTCCAACTATACTTCTGAAATTCTCAAAATATTATGTATTAAAAACTATGTATTAATTAATAAATAATCTGATTACTTTTTGGGATTCTGAGGCAATTCAGACTATCGTCTCATTTACTTTGAAGTTTGCGCAGTAGATACCGTACTTAAATTATTCCTGAATATTTTCAGGTTCTTATCCTTTTTACATAGTTGTGGATATACAGTATTTAGTGCTATAATCATGGGCATCTCTGTAATTTTCACAAGTGTAAAGTTGGAAGTGTACATCAACCATTAACATTGCCCTCGATATCTTTAAGATGGCTAATAGCTAAAGTCTCTTTGACCTATCTGTAATTCTTTCCACTAGTTCATTGGGAAGTTAATTAACTTCCATTCACATAAAATTAACCTCTGTACTATACCCCAGGCACTGTTGTACCAAAGCTCTTCTTGAGATGACAAATTCCATATTTTATGAATGTAATTCAACATCACATTCAGATCTTTAGTGTTTGATTCCAAAATAGTATCAATTTATTTAGTGATTCAAAACTATAGCAGATCATGTGAGCTAATGACAAGCCAGCCCCCCAAAATATAAGGCCCAAGTATTTTTGAGAGATTCAATAAATATATTAAAAATCCTCAAAGAATTGATTTCCCTCTTAAATCATATTGATTCTCCAAATGGAGTATTCCAAATCTTCAGATTTGTAGCAAATTTCTGTTTTCATTTTAATTCCTTATAAAATTGAATTCTTGGTTTCTGTTCATATGCTGATTTCTTAAGAATCCTAAAACTGCAGTTGCCTCAGAGGATAGTAAAACATTTGAACCATTTTGTTTAACTAATATATGTTTCAGCCAAATATCTAGGTGCAAGTGAATATTTTAAATAATTAATATTCAAAATGCAATTTATCTTAGTCTTTGAAACAACCATTAGTAATTAACTGATTTGAGATATTGATCCTTTGTTTGGACAAAGCATTCTAATCAGGCATTTTCCATTTTACTTTCAAAACTGGGTTATTTGACATCATTTTCTCATATAATTTATGATCAAAGGTACTCACTTACCTATTACTGATCAATTATAATTGGCAGCTTTCTAAGGTAGAAATAAAGATCCCTGTTAAATATACCTAGACCTGAAAACTTGACAAGATTTTACACATTTACTTTTCAAGTAGGCCCAAAGAGAGGAATATTCATAAAAGTTTTTGTTCCCAAAGAATATACAGTAAGTGTTGAAATAAAACTGATAAATTAAAGCTGCTGTCATCACAAGCTAATTTTACTTTGGTTTCATGCCGCCATAAACATTTTCTCATTAACTTATCTTTTTGACCAGAGTATCTAATAGGGATTACAACAGAATCCTTCTTAAAATATACATTAATCTCAATGTAATATTTATTTGGATAACATTAATCTTTTCCTTAGAGAATTTGGCCTTCACTTTTAGCCATTCAACTTTGTCTACTGAAATGCCAGCTATAGATGTAGACACTTAATTCATTATATTGTGATGTATTTCAAAAAAGATATAAACCCCAACACTATAGAGGTCATACAAATTTTAATCTTAAAATCATCCTCCTGAGATTATTTTTGAAAAGTCTTAATGTTTGAAGAATGCGAGGGAGAAATAATATAATTCTATATGGCATAAAGTTAATAGTAAACCAAAGAACAGAATTAATTTTGTATTGATATTGAGGAATAACTCTCTTCCCCTTTTATTAATTAGTTGTGTTTTTCTCTTTTTGTCACTTTTAATTTACTTTAATTACTAATTATATTTAGGTATCTTTTTCACTGTATAAATTATTAAATAATCTTTTGGGGTGGTTGATTGCAATGGAAAGATGGAATCTAAAACCTTCCGAAGATTTATTAGTTAATTCATATACATACACCTGCATACCCACACACAAATATGTAGATACAAGTAGTCCTCGGTTTACAACTATTCATTTAGTGACTGTCTGAAGTTACAACGGCACCAAAAAAAGTAATTTATGACCGTTTTTCACACTGAAAAACATGGTAGCATTCCCATGGCAATATGATCAAAATTTGGATGCTTGGCCAATAGCTCATATTGATGATGGTTGCAGTGTCCCGGAGTCATGTGATCTTCTGACAAGTAAAGTCAATGGTGGAGCCAGATTCACTTAACAACAGGGCTACTAATTCTACAATCACATTATGGCAAGAAAAGTCATAACATGGGGCAAAACTCTTGTAACAAATCTCTCGCTTAGCAACAGAAATTTTGGACTCAACTGTGTTTCTAAGGCGAATACTACTTGTATCTTCTCTCAAATAGCAATGGGAACTATAGAGAGAGAATTGAGTAACAGTAAGATAGGGAGGCTGAGAATTAGTTTTTGCATTAATTTTTAGTCCATGCCACATTTTAAGAGTTTTAAGGGGATTTACCTCTTACAAATTTGATTTCTGCAAGGTAAAATGAAGGGATTTCAACACTGAGTCCCGATAGACATTAAAAGTTTAACAAATTTAAAAGGTTGGCCTTCCTAAGATCTCCGATATGAGAAGTCTTGCACATGAATAAAATTTCAATCCTATGTTCAGTTTTTGGCTTAAGGCCATCTGAATAAGGATATCTAGGGGGCTGGGGATGACAAAATACATGTTTGGATACAATTGTGTGGTGTTGTGATTCAGGGATTTAAGGACGGGATTTGATTTATGACACATAGGTCATTTTTGCATCATTGTGACTTGCTATGGCTGGTGTCACTGGGACTTAATCCAGCAAACGTTCTTTGCAAGCATACATGAATACAGCTACATTTGCATATGTAAAGATCCTCCCCCCCCGCCAAGCCGATCTTGTTCAAAACTGAACTCCATGGGTATTTTGAATATGCAAATATGAAATTTTGAATGTGCAAATGAAAGCAGAAGCTTCCCTTCCCACAGTGTTCTCACATAGGGAGATTATTTATGGATATATTTTTTGCTTGCTTGCTTTATAATCTGCCTATTCTTCAGAAGACATGGGGATCTGATCAATAGTAACTGGCTCAATACTTAGCTGATAAGAGGTTTGCTTTTTTTTCTGTTTCTGGAATTAAAAAACATGTTCTGTATTATTATTAGTATTGTTTCTGTTTCTGAAAGTTTGAAATATAATTAATTTCAAAGCAAGAGGCTTTGGGGCCTCCCAAACCAAGCATTTTCCTATAATGACAATTCTGTGTGATAGGCTGGTCTGTCACTCATCATACAGTCTTCTTGCCTAAAAGTGATTAGAAGCTGGAGTGTCCAAGATTTTGGTTCAGTACCTTAAGCACATATTATGTTGTGATTTACTTTATTTATTTATATTCCACCTTTATTATTTTTATAAATACTGTAACTCAGGATGGAAGTCATACGTAACATTCCTTCCTCCTCCTCTTATTTTCCCCACAACAACCTTGTGAAGTAGGATGGGTTGAGAGAAGGTTAGTGGGCTAAAGTCACCCAACTGGCTTTTCTGCCTAAAGTGGGACTAGAACTCACAGCTTCTTGGCGATTGGCCCAGTTGCCCAGCCAACTTTCATGCCTGGGATGAGAGTAAAACTCACTCTCTCGCTCTCGCTCTCTCTCACTTGTCAGTTTTTAAAATTTCCTTGCTAAATGAATAACATTTACTGAGAAACCTGATTTTTCTATATTATTCATGCTTGCTGAATAGGTTCCGATGATGGGCAAGAAATTTTACACAGAGTTCAAAGTGCCATGATTGGGTTTCGCTATTCAATAATAAAAAGAATTTGGCGCCCTCTGCTGCCAGCATCTGATTCTGTTGCAAATAGATTCTGCTGTTGGCTACTGCAGTGGCTTTTTATTAATCACCTGTCATTTGTTAAAGATTTTTATTTTGGTTTGGGAAAACTAAGAATAGCAGAATCTTCTGCTGACCGTGCTGTTTTTATTTTAGTGCCAAACCAAATAACTTAATTGTAAGAGTGCATGCTGTGAATAGAAAGATATTCTGTTCTAATTTTTTAGTGGGATCCATTGCAGAAGATAATCCTTTTTCTCTTTCTTTAACATATCAGTTGCTTCCCCCTCCCACACACATACACTGGTGCCAAAAATACCCAAATAGTCCTATTACCTGTTTTTTCCCACCCAATCTTCATTTTACGTACCCATTTGTTTGTTCTTTTTATAATCTAGGACTGTAAAATTCCACATAAAAGTAGCAATTACTTCACAATGTAAAATTCTTTAATAGTTTTTAAAGCTATATATGAGCATTAGATTCAATGGAAGTAATGAATGTGTCATTTTCTATAGAAGTCTATATGGCTCTAATTGTATAAGTTTTTCAAAGCAGTAATTCTATTATGCTGAATAAAATATTTGGCACATTTACAATGGATATTTTGAACGGTATTTCAAACAAAGCTTCTAATAAATTCCAAGACCATTTCCCCCATCCTGATTCCTTCCTTTATCTTCCTTCATCATTTGTGCTAAATATTGCTTCCCTGCTTTTCTCTGAGATGTCTTTGATAATAATCCAATCGTGCATACCCAGAGCATATCTAGATCATGCACACCGTCCCTATAAGAAATCCCAAGCCCCAAATTTGAAACAGTTTCTCTGTTCTCAGTGCTATCTTTAACCATTACCCTTCGGCAGAGACATTATTGTATCCTCAACTGAAGTAATCATCAGAATAATGCATTCTACAATCCCACATTTTTGTAATACCCCCTGCTAAGGTTTCCCCAATATTTTGTCTGCCTTCTATTCTGCATGCCAGATATGCCGGCAAGGAGGTAAATAAATCTGTGTTCTTTTAGCTACTCACAGGAGAAGGTGGCTCGATAAAACCGCTCTCCCCAATTTCCAGTACATATAAAAGGTGCATTAGCTCAGTTTAGATTATTTTATATAGACTAGTAATAAATTAAGAAGTAAGCTTCTATTTATATGGGGAAGGAGGGAACATGTGTCTGCCTTTGAGCTTTGTTCTAAAAATAAAGGCTTTCTGGTAAAAACGAATAACAAAAATTTTGGCATGAAAAAGAATAGCCGGATAGCTGTGCAGTAAAACATTACAAAGTGGACAGAGATGCAACCTCAGACTGAGATTCTTGGAAGGTTTAAAAAACTTTGGGGGTTTAGGAAATCGAATTGCTTCCATAAGCTTTAAGGCCAGAATTCTTCTCCAGCTTGCTTTACAAACTAAGTTTAAGGCTGCTTGAAAGGATCACCTGAGCTTGTTTCTGTTTTGAAGAGAGAGCCATGGACCGCTTGGAGTTGTGAGGGGAGAGCTTGTCCATCACTTACTAACACCAAAAGTCTTTAAAGAATTTCACCCAAAGCCTCTAAATTTAGACAGTATTATTTATTCTAGACTGTGCACAAAGGAACCGAGGATAGAATGGGATCCAGACTGACAACAATGTTAGCTTGCCCCTGGCCAATTGGTAAATTAAACCAGAGATGTTTGTCGTCATGATGTATTTAGTTTAATATTTCATTTTTTTTAAAAGAGCCATTCTTAAAAACCTGTGTTGAATATCATTTCTACATTTTAATTGCAAAAGCAGCTACGAAGGATGAGAATTAGCTAACAAGACATGTTCCATTGAGATTGCTAACCAACATGTGATTGCTGTTATGTGCGTGTGTTTATGAACATTGCTGGCATGTCTATGGAAGTAAATTGCATTCACTTTGGATTTGGATGGGTGACCTAAAGCTCTAGGCTCTTACAATGTCACAATGGAATAAAGGGGAAAGAAGAACATTCAAAAGGGATTTTCAGTTTGGTATTGTAATGAAGATTGTTTGCACCTGAGAAGATGATCCAGAATATTACTTGTTCATGGTAGTCTTAAAATGAAGACCTTGAGACGTGGTAGAATGAATTTGTAATAAATGGAAATAATCATTTGCATATTGTTTAATAAAATTGTATGTGAAAGGTGTTAGATAAATAATCAAGGTACATGCAGATGATGAGGATAGAAGATAATGCAGATGATAAAGGATAGATGATTTCTAATGTGTACCGCAGGTGATTCATTATTTTACTATCAAAATAGTAATAATAGTAGTAGTAATAATTTTAAAATAGCCCAAATATCATGAAATTTGAAGTTTTCACTTGAAATGTCAGCATCTGCGCATGAAATCTGTAGAGATCTCTCCTAAAACTACTGAAATTCTTCATGATAATCTTGGAGACTCTTGGTCATTTTTAATATATGCTTTTAATTGGATTCCATAGACACAAAACTGGAGGAAAGATCATGCATGCCTTCTCTCATTATTTTATGTGACTATCTGACGCATATTTAAATGATACAGAATTTCCTAAGGAATTTCTAGATATTTTAGAGGCAAATTAAAAAAAAAATTCATAAGTTCTATCCATATTATGTCAGAGAATGTCCAATGTGGTTTTCAAAATTTTCCTCTGCCCTGAAATAGGCATGTGGGAATTAGAAATGAAATATCACTGCATTGTGCTTTTATATTAATTTAATTGGAGAATTCTAGTATGAAAGCCATTTCTGCCAGGGACACAACTAGGACTTAAGTTAAAGTCTGCATGTAATCAAATATGATTAGAGATGACGCTTACTTCATTATTAATCCCGTTCCCCAGGATATCTAAATTGTTAAAAATATCATCCTTTGGCCGGGTTCAATAAAGCTCAAACTCTGGCAGGCTCTTTAATTTGCCCCATTTCATTCCACTCCATAAGGAAGCTGCCAATTATTTTCCAACTGGAATTCTCTGCTGACTGGCAGATGAAGACGCAGAAAAGCCTTCGGAGTTCATGACTGTCACCGCGAGGAGATTTCCCAAAAATGAGCTTCATCCTGAACCGGCCTGCCTAGGAAATAATCCACCCCTGTCCTTGTTTTTAAAGCTGCTTTTGTTTTGTTTTTTGAGATAGCAACGTGGCAGTCTTTAGACATTTCTAGAGAATAATGAGTTTGGAAAAGAAATTTCTAAAAATGTTAAAAAAAAAAGGGGGGGGGCAGAGAAAAAAAAATGCCCAAAATGGAACTAAAGAAAGGTGACAGCAAAGTAGAGGGTTCCTCTCCTCTGACGAGTCTTAAGTCTTGCAGGTATCGGAACAAATACTAATCATTAGAATTGCAGGTACAGTTCTGGGCAAATATCCCTTCCTTGTTTGTAAGTAGGAGGCTATTGAAAAGAATTTAAGTACTATACTCGAAAAAGCAAAATAGACAGGTTTTTTTAATCCTTGAACCCAATGAGAGGAAGTGATACCATAAAAAAAACCCCTGCATTTGCCCTGAAGCATTGAACCTCACGCTGGGGTGTTTGAGAACTAGGTGTGAGAATGTGAAGATGGCCACTTGTGAGCCATGCCCCCAGCCATGCCCGATTCCTCTGCAGGGCATTTTCAATCTGCCTGGATTTTAAGGGGCTCCTGTGATTGACGGATCCTCTGTATACGTTCTCCAGGCCTCGCATTTCTCTGCTTGTTTCGTTCCTTAGGTGAGTTGAGTTCATGAGGAAAGAGAGCAGGACGGCAGTTAAATGATCCAATTTCTATTTCACCTGTTTTCCATTTAGTTGAACATTTGCAAGGCACATTTTAAAGGCTGAAAAGTCTGAATATCAAACAAACACATTCCTGATATGATTTGACCTTTAAGCAGATGTGCCAAGGGGAGGAAAAAAACTTGAATTGTAAGGAATGGTCTCTATCTAACAAGATTTCTTCTTCTTTGTCTGTGATAGATTTCTTCTTCTAAATCTAACTGAAATGAGTCATTCCGATTACTGGGACCAGCTGTTTACATGAGCTTTGGCCATTTGCTCTTAGTAACATTTGTCTGCCTTCCTTCGACAGACTTTAATCAGCAAAGCTCCAGCTTTGTACAGGATCCGTCCCAAATATCTTGTTTATTTTCAGTCCTGAAACCCACCGTGCCTCTTTTTTGTATCTAGTGGCCAGTTCTCTTCCCAAAGAGCAAAAAATACTTTTAAATTATTTTCTTTGATGCAATAAATTTCATGAGGAGAAAAAAAAAAACTAGGTACTTTTGCTACAACAGGCGCCCCAAACCACCTTCCATTCCTCCCTTGTTTTATTGTAACGACCCAAAAATGACAAAGGGGGGTCTGCTGTTGCTGTTCAGCCAGTGTGTTTGGTCTGAATTGATGCAGAATGATAGCAGTAGCACTTCCGCTTCACTGGGCTTTACAGCCCCCTCTAAGCGGTTTACAGAGTCGGCCTCTCTTGCCCCCAACAATCTGGGTCCCCGTTTTACCCACCTTGGAAGGATGGGAGGCTGAGTCAACCTTGAGCCTGGTGAGATTCGAACTGCCAAATTACAGGCAAACGGCAGTCAGCAGAAGGAGCCTGCAGCCCTGCACTCTTAACTGCTGCGCCTCCAAGGCTCAGTGCATTCTGGGAAATAGATTTCTAAGCCCCTGGCGCTAGAGTAAGTTTTTTGACTTTCTTCCAGGGTTTGATGGAAAAGTCCGAAAGAAAAACATTTCCTTGCTAGGATTGTTATTGTCTTCCTACGTATCCTGGTGCAGCATATAAGTTTGAAAAATCAATAAATTCATTTAATTTGTTAATTAATGTTTTCCCCATGCCTAATTGATAGAGTTAGTTTTTGTTATTAACTTTCTGGCTGTTCTTCAGTCATGTTTTACTTGCCCTGCTCTGAATGTGTTTTATTTTATCCAGGAAAAATGCATTTCCTCTTTGTTTCTGCTTGCTTTTACTGATGTGTTCTTGCTGAATATTGCTATTTCTGTTTCGTTGTGGAACCTTTATCTTCTACTTCAAATTAATTCTGAAATTAATGAATTAATTCATTTCCTTGCTGAGTTTTGTTAGGCAAGTGTATTTTTAATCAAATGTTAATTTGAACCTTTATGAAATTTACCCCTGGGTCATGTATCCCTTTTATAGAGTGTATAACTTGTTATAATAATATGGGTGAAATTGCATTTTAATCCTTCGCATAGGGCTGGGATGGCGAACCTATAGGTGCCCCAGGTGGCTCGTGGAGCCATTTGTCAGGGCACGTGAGGCGTTGCCCTGTCAGCTGGCCAGCATACTTGCGCGCACTGGCCAGCTGAGTTCAGCCTTTTTTAAAGCCATTTTTCTCCCTCCCCAGGCTCCAGAGGCTTTATAGGAGCCTGGGCAGGGCGAAAACAACCCTCCCTGCCCTCCCCGGAGGCCCTGCGGAGGCTTCAGAAAACTTCTCTGAAGCCCCCCAGAGCGCAAAAAACTGGCCCTCTGGGCAAACCGGAAGTTTGGGAACAGACTTCCGGTTTGCTCATAGGGCTGGTTTAGCCCTCTGGAGCCTTCAGGGACCTTCCGGAGGCTTCTCTGAAGACTCCGTAATATGAAAAACGACCCAATGGATAAACTGGAAGTCACTTAACAGTAAAGGTCAGCAAGGCTTAACACAACTGTATATATATTCAAATTCAATACATAACAGCTCCCATTAAAAAAGGGAGAATGATTTTGCTAAATGAATCACTAGCACAGTGTTTCTCAACCTTGGCGACTTTAAGTCCCGTGGACTTCAACTCCCAGAATCCCCCAGCCAGCAGAGCTGGCTGGGGGAATTCTGGGAGTTGAAGTCCACGGGACTTAAAATCACCAAGGTTGAGAAACACTGTGCTAGCAGCTTGTTGCTTCTGTCTTTTGAGAAGAAGAGTTTCTGACACCTCCTGGTTTCCAAGTCAGCAATTACTGTATATTCCACAGTGCCAAAGATATTTTGTGTTGGTTGTTTATTTCATTCATTTGTATATTACTTTTATTGTTGCTTTTTTTTACAAATAACTCAAGGTGGCAAAGGTCTCCAACACATCTTCCTCCTCCCATTTCCCCCACAACAACAACAACCCTGTGAGGTGGGCTGGGTTGAGGGAAAGTGGCTAGCCCAAGGTCACCCAGCTGGTTCTCGTGGCAGTGTCCTCTGTGTGTTCATTTGTTGTGTTTTCTCATTTATTTCCTATCCGAGTTCATTTCTTGTATTTGTATTTTGCTTTCTAATACGTACTTTGGCTGGAGATTACACCCACATCTTCTCAGAGCAGATGGCCATTAGCCATCCGTGCTTAAATACAGGGTTGGGGTTTACAGTTAAAAGCTGAAAAGGCTTGGAAAAATTCATTTCCTCCTTGGGGGCCTCTCTGATATTGATCAAGCAGTCTCCGATCTCCCATTTCTGGTGGTTAAAAAAGGTACTTGGTCGGCAGCTGATGAGGACCCTGGCATTAGTTTCTGGCCAGAATTTAGTTTTGAGACAGCCTTGGTTACACTTGTTGGTCACCTCCGGTGGAGCTGGGTCAGCAATGGTGCATCCATCTTTATATTCTCTGATCTCTTGGTGTCTTTTGATACTGTTGATGACGGTTTCTACACTGGCTACTTGGGTTGGGAATGGGACGCATGTTAAAATGGTTCTCCTTTCTCCAGAACTGGCTGCAGTTGGTGTGGTTGGCAGTGAAAGATCATTGTCTACGTCTGTATTTTGTGGGGTGCTGTAGGTTTCTATTCTCTCCCCCCTACTTTTCACTATCTACATGTAACTGCTAGGCGAGGTTGTCTGCCAATTTGGGGTTTGATATTATTGGAGTGATGATGATATCTAATTATATTTTTTGGCTCTAGGTTTTCCAAATGATTCAATAACTTATCTCTTAACTAGAGGCAAATCCAATAAGTAACTTTTTTCTTCAATTCAGGTATCAGCAAAAAAAAGAAAGAAAGAAAGAAATCCAGAGTCTAAAATAATAACACTAATTAACATCTATAAAACTCAACATTCCACATCACAATTCTTGGCTATAAACAACAGCACATTTAAAAGGCATAAAGTTTATCCCGGTATAAACAAATAACTAATATTTAATGTAACAAAGAGGGACCATTTCTCCTTCTCTTTTTTTTTAAAACAAGCTCATAAATATCTCTAGCTTCTAGAATAACTGTAGGGAAAAAAGTTTAAATACCATGTTGACTGTAAATGAACAAAATAAATATTTTTTTTAATTGTAAATAACAATTTCAAAAAGAACCACCCAAAATAGCTACATATCCAATTCAGACAAACTTGTTATATCTTGACTCTTAACAGTGAAGAAAACCACATTTGGCAAATATCAATATTCTACAATAAACAGAGACTAAAATTAAGCATAACAAAGAGGGAGAATTTTAAAAAGAAGCATATTCACAAAACCTCTTTATACAAAAAACAATGCCAGTTTTAAAGACTGTTCATTTAGGATACATTTAACATCATATTAAATGTAAGCAAATCCAATACATATTTTTCCTGTCCAGATCTGAAATCCCAAAAAGAACCGTCTAAAATAGCAACATGTCCCATTTTAACACTGGTCAAATAAACTGACATAGTCCTTCTTTTTACACAAAATAATCTGGCTCTTAATCTGTAAATCCATCAAAAACAAATTGTTCCAACTGCTCTCTGGGATTGTCAAGTTTTGTTTTTTAAATTTCCTTCTTAATTTTTAAAGTCTCATCCATTTTTTTCTTTATAGCCGATGGCAAATTCTTATTGACATTCTCATTCATGTTGATTTTGTTGCATATTTTTCTTTAACTTCCTCTGGAAACAGACTGTTCCCAAGAAGACACAACATAGATCCAGTTCAGTCCCTGAAAGACTTCTCTGAACACAATTACAAGTTGCTTGTCTTGTTAGGTCTCCAATATCAAGTTTACAACACTCGAAATCCAATGTTCAACTTCTCTGAGCCCCTAACCAATTTAAAACTTTCTTTAGCCAAAACCTTGTTGAGTTTTTTACCGTTTATTTTAAATCCTTAAAAATTATAAAGATACACCTTCAGTTTCTTATGTTAAGAACTGAAGGCACTTGGCAGGAGTTTACAGTTTTGTCATTTTGAAGGTGTTTAACTTTTTGGAAGCAGTTAATAGGCAATTTCCAAAACTGGTTAGGGAGTGAAGTGTGAATTTAATGTCCTTGAAAAAGGCCTGTTCGAGGCTGAAGCAACTGTGGTGAATTCCCTCATAGCAATAGCAGTTAGACTTATATACCGCTTCATAGGGCTTTCAGCCCTCTCTAAGCGGTTTACAGAGTCAGCCTATCGCCCCCACAGTCTGGGTCCTCATTTCACCCACCTCGGAAGGATGGAAGGCTGAGTCAACCCTGAGCCGGTGAGATTTGAACCGCTGAACTGCAGATAACAGTCAGCTGAAGTGGCCTGCAGTGCTGCATTTAACCACTGCGCCACCTCGGCTCATCTCTCATCCTCTGAAGACTACTGTCTTCAGGTCTCCTAACAAGGAGCAGCTGTAAGGACAACTGCTTGGGCAATCTTGTGTCCTGTTTATCCAGAGAGCGTTGAAGGAGTTGACATTTGTGGCCGCAAATGGTGACTGCCTTTTGTGGAGCTATCTTCAGTCTGCCGTATTCCTCAGAAGATCCTCCAAGTTTAAGTTCCCAGTCAGATATTATCAGGATTGTATTTTTCTTCCAATATTGAACAACGTTTATTCCTGATGATACAAGCAACTCATTAAATTATAATATTTCTTGTTAGCTTTCTGAGATTATACTTTATAAGAACAGTTCTGTTTCATTTCAAATTTAAATTCCAAACTTTTCTGCATTATGCTATGTATATCTTATCAATACTTTCAAGTTTTTACATGCCCATCATATGTGATAAAATATTTCTTCTGTAAAATGGCATTTCCAACGTTTATTACTGAATGATTTGTCTATTTTAGGTTTTATTGATGGGGTTATGTATCATGTATAACACCAATTTTCCTTTTAAGTTATAACTTGATGTAAAATGTATACATTTAGTCTATAATTCTTCCCATTATTGTATAGTAATTGTTTTTTTTTTGAAAGTCTGCATCCATTTTGTCCAATAGTTTTTTGTTTGTTCTGTATCTGTATCAAAGTAAATGTTTACATGTCCTAATATATAGCTAATAAGTGCTGTTGATTTTGTGTGAGAGTTACAAATTCTGTTTTTTTTTTCTTAATATCCCTGCTTCCTTTTTGAGATCTGATTTTATCCTTCTTACTTTTTGTACATATATCAACCATTTTAGCTTTTACTAAGTAGTAGTTGTCTTTATAATTTACTCATAGAATTTGAAAACATCATATCTGCATATTGTATATAATTACATTTTTGACTGTAATTATCTCCAGCATGAAAAATATTTGAAGGAGAAGCTAAGGGGGAAATTGTTGGACTTATTATTCCATTTGTGGCATTCTATAGTTTAATTAAACTTTGTCTGATGTGTCTTTTTAATTTTTTTTTCCTCCTTTGGGACTTTGTACCAGAAGTATCTATGAAATCCAATATATTTGCTTCTTTTGAGTTTCTTGTATTGTCATTTGTTTTAAAATGTTTTTAAGAATTTGTAAACTACCTAGAGTTGCTAAGGGTTAGGCAGCATATAAATTTAATTGGTGGTGATGATGGTGATGATGGTGGTGATTAGTCACAGCGACCTCACTGGCCTTAAAACTACAATATAGTCTTATACTTTGGAGAAAACAAGATCAGTTCCTTGTTCAAAGAAACATCAGTTACTTATATTAGCTCCAATTGATAAGATTACAGCAAGACCACTGTGATCAAAGTCAGCTCTTAAATGCTAAGACAAAGAGACATACTAACATTTCCAATAATCTGGGCTAATGATTTCCTGGGTCATTATAGTGGCTCACAGGGGCTGAGCAATGACAGGAGAGGGGAAAAAAATAAAACACCATTCAACTCTTCTGTTCCTAGGACCAAACCGAACACCTGATTTTATCCTGTTATTACCGCTGGAACATGTTTCGCAGTAATAAGACAATCTCTGAGATCTTGGGGAAACTGCAGTTGTTGTAATCAACTCTGATTTAAGATAGAAAGGCCGTACTTTGGGTCTTTGAAATTCAGACTTACTGGTTTGATATATAGAAGGAATGATAGACAGACAGACAGATTAAGCCAACAGTGTGATACAGCTGTTCCCAGGGTACATTAATCTGCTAATAGGAGCCAACTGTGTCACCTAACTGTGTCACCTAAACCCACAATGGGGTTACTAAGAAATTGAATGGGTGTCACTACATAAGAAGAGGCTGCAGTTAAGGAAAAGAACAAGCAGAGCTCATCAGAAAGTGGAACTTGCAAAACACCTATAAGAGGTATTTTTTTCTGGAGACATTTTAAAGAGAATCACAGCCAAGCAAGCGTTTGAACCCAGGTCTTCCCTCGTAAATCCACCCACTCTTAAGTCACACCAGATACACTACATTTGCAAGAAATTCTTATTGATATTGTTCTATTCTTGGTTCGGGTGGTTTGGCATACCCAAACTTTTTTTTCCTAAAAAAAGAGCTATCAATAATTCATTGTGAGCAACACAGTCAAAAGCCCTTGCATTATATCAAGAAAGTGAAAACAGGCGTCCTTTTGGGATTCCCTTGGCCTTTCCACTCTTAAATCAGATGAGAACAATGCGATTTTGGTGCAGTGGCCTTGGCTGCATCTGACTTGTACATATGGTGGTTTATTCCATATATTGTTGAAATCTAGAGTGGAAAAATATCGAGCATTGTCTTATTAGGCAAATTTTTAGGTGCACATCCACTCACATCGATATTTGGTATATTGATCACTGAGTCAAATGAAATGTTCTGAGAGAAACTGTTGATACGTTTGTGAAAAACATGGCTATGTTCTCACTTTAAACCATATTATTTGCTACGGCTGCATTACCACGACAAGGTCGCTATTACACAGTTGCTCAATACTTTATGCACTGGCTGGGTTAGTTAATTCATAAATATTTATAGTTATAACCAATCGTGCAGCAAATTCTCAAAGTGATTAAATTAAAATGATGCTACTGTTGGCTAATTCAGTTTATGAAATGTTGCATACAGTTTGTCAATCTAATATTTAAATTTACAGCCTCCTCAATAATTGTGCTATGTTTTGCTTAATTTTGTCCTTACTCTGGTGGGGGTTACATTTGCTAAATTATTAGTAACTGACTGATCTTCAGATACCAGGAATATATAGAAAACTATTTCAGTTGTTCTTGGTACAGTTTTCCAAGATTTCTGAGGGTTTTTTTTTGTTAGAGAAAATGTATTTTAATTGTGTGCTAGGTGTTTGTGTATGTCAGTATGTGTGCTTACAGATAGTTCTCAATTTATAACCACAATTTGTATGAGAATTTCCATTGTTAAGCAAGGCAGTTGTTGATTGAGTTGCACCTGATATTTTTCCCATGGTTGTTAAGTGAATCATATAGTCATTAAGCCAAACCAGATTTCCCCATTCACTTTGCTTGTTGGAAGCCAGCTGGGAAGGTTGCAAATGATGATCACATAACTCTGAGATGCTGCCAGTATCATAAATACATGCTGATTGCCAAGTGCTCAAATTCTGATCACATGACTGTGTAGATGTTACTCTGGTTGTAAGTGCAAGGAGCAGTAATAAGTCACTTGTAACTTTGATCACTAACTGAATGGTTGCAAGCCAAGGACAATCTGTACAGTTCAACTAAAATAATGGAAGATAGATGATAGTATTAGGACTGGGTTCATACTTCTTGGCTGAGTATTAAAATATTAAAGCTTAAGCTATGGATTGCTTAATCATGGCTTGTTAACAATGTTGCTGTTACTAGATACACAAAGTAATAAACCAAAGCCACAATAAATCTGTCCATATTATACAAACCGGATAATTATTGTGTGTTTGTGTGATTTATTTATGTATTATAAATGATCCATTAACTCATTTTCAAAATTAATATAGCAATAGCAATAGCAGTTAGACTTATATACCGCTTCATAGGGCTTTCAGCCCTCTCTAAGCAGTTTACAGAGCCAGCATATCTCCCCCAACAACAATCCGGGTCCTCATTTCACCCACCTCGGAAGGATGGAAGGCTGAGTCAACCTTGAGCTGGTGAGATTTGAACCGCTGAACTGCAGATAACAGTCAGCTGAAGTGGCCTGCAGTGCTGCACTCTAATCACTGCGCCACCTCGGCTCCTTATCCTACTTTAAAAAAAAGACAAGGTGGTACTAGGTCACAGCATATCGTATTTATTATTGTCTTTGAGAAAAATTATTACATACGTATTTAGATGGGTTTTTTCCCCCGCATAGGCAAGCATGATCCCATCACAATACAAGTGGTTTTTATTGAGTATGTTTACACTTGTAAAACACTGATATTTTATGTGTGGGGAATGGCTATACTATTAGCATTTTATTAGAATAACTGATATTTTGATGTGTGAAAAATTACAGGGTCTTCAGTCTTCAGTCAGATGCCACTTGGGAGCTATGCATAAATATGTGAGCCATTTGTGTAGCTGAAAACACATTGCTTTCCCAGAGGAAAAGATCTTGTTAGACACACAAGCATGCAGTGCATAACACGTATTTTAAATATTGCCTTTTCCATATTAAAAGGGTTTTGTGTTGATCTAATTGCTCTACATGGAGACAATACTAGCATAGCTGTTAAACTCTGCAAAGCAAAAGAGAGCCAGATCTCTCAGCCATCTCTCCATTTTTTTTTATAATAGCTTGGTAAGGCAAGTGATTTGCTTAAGGAGAATAGATATTCTTGGAACCTGGATAGCAAACCTAATCTTATTTGATTGACGGGTCAAGAATTACAAGAAGTCCAGCATGGAAAGCTATGCATTCTCTTTGACCAGAGATGAGAAAGTAGAATCTGTGGAGTTGAATGGCAATATAGCAACCTTTTCATTTCCCTCGTTTATTTTCTCTGCTATTTTCTTTGAAGGGGAGAAATGGATTGTTTCCCCATTAAGAATAACATCTTGGGTCTGATCCTTTTTCATTGCTCCTCACTGATGAAATAGCAGGGGCTGTGGCTGAAGGGAGTCGGGAAATGTGACTGGCAGAATATGCCATTGGAGAACAACTTTGCTTTCTAAAGGTAGTCCTTTCCCTGCTGAACTTACAATTGCACTGAGAAGCGAGACTTACGTGGGTCCCAAAAGCAGCATCCCCACAGTCATGTGATTGCAATTTTGGACACTTGGCAACCGACTCTCAATTATGACATCCGGACTTCCCTTGGATCACATGATTGCCATTTGCAAGCTCCACAGGCGGATTCCGACAAGGAATGTGAATGGGGAAGACAGTGGGAAGTTGCAAATGCTTGTCACATCACACTTAGCAACCTGCAGCTATTTACCTAATGGCCACAGTCAGAACTGATGGAACTGACATTGTAAGTTAGCATAATCTTGTGACACGCATGCTGTTTAGACATGGAGTCACTAGTCCCTGTTGTGGTTGGTAAATAAAAACTACAGAGGCACCCCAATATATTGATTTACAATCCCCCAAATTCCCAGGCAGAACAGGATGATTCTCAAAAGACTTGGTTAGCTGGCAATGCCAGGAACTGTTATCAAATACCTTTGTTAGAGAGACTAACTAGGACAACCTGTTTTAGAACATATGTGTATATGTTGTACATACATTGCACGTTATTCCTTAAACAGTGGAATTCTTTTCCCCTTATCCAGGAAATAAGCAAGCAACATTTCAAGAATAAGCAGTGTGTGGAAATATAGTACTTTGAGACATACTGTGAATCATGACAGGCTTTGTACTATCTGTGGCTGCCACAGTGGGCAAAGACAATCCCAAAATGCATTCTAATTGGGAAAAGCAGGGACTTCCCCCCCCCCCCAGGTGTTCCCTGGTGCTTCAGCTGACCCCCTTCATTTAAATATCCTGTGGGGGCCTATAAAGCCTGCTACTTTCCTGTTAAGTTATTTTAATTGATTTTTAAATATAGAAATGAAAATGGGGTGGGAAGTCTGCAGGTACTAAATAGGCCCCCACGTGCATGGAATATCAATAGGTAGGCTATGATCCATCCATTTTCAAACCTTTAAATGAGCACCAATGGATGCTCTCTCTCCATAGGGAGGGACGCCCAATTTCTGACATTTCTGTTTTTTAGCTTCTCCAGCGATGAGACTGCTATTCTCTCAAGACGTTTTATTCGGTCAATATGCTAATTTAAAAAAAAGATATACTCTTTGAACAACTAATCTAGTGGTTGCTTTTATCGTCCTGCTGCTCCCTATGATCTGACTTTTAGCTACCTCTCTCGTTTTTCTTTGGCGATTTTAATGGATTGCAAGTGACCTCGGGGGACCCTGCTTTTAAATAAATATATAAACAAACAAAATACATTTCCGACACTTTGTTGAGCAAACCATTTGTAACTCTCCGCTCACTCGCTTGCTTGTCCTCGGTTCTCCTTGGTTGCAATAAATGTGGTGCAAGGCATGCTTTTTTTTTAAAAAAAAAAAGAAATGTTTTGCTTGTTTAAAAGAATTAATTCCACCTTCGTTTATGCTTTTTTTTTTCTTTGCACAGGGGAGTGGGTGTGGGGGCTTCTAACATTTTGCTATTATTTTTTCCCCATTTCTGTTCATTCCTCATCCTAGGGTTTCACAGCCTCTGAAGGGCGAATGTAACCAGCACAAGTTCTCCCACCGCTGCCTCTTGGGGATCCCTGCAACACAAAAAGAGCTCAGAGATTATGGGGACAACTCAGGTACTGTTAACTTCCCAGGACCAATGCCTCTTTTTTTGCACAGAAGAAATAATGTGTGGGTTGCCCCCCCCCCCCCAAAATAGAGTAATTGACAAAGTGGTACTGTAACTTGTGCTGGATTAACTCTTTTATTAGTTAGTCTAAAATTTGCTGCACTCTGGTAAATGGAGGGCTAAGAAACATGCAACCAAGCTGATATGTTTATTGGTTAATAAGAGTGGAACTAATGTTTCAATATATATTCAATTATATACATATTTTCCTAGTTAGCAAATAACTGGTTTGCTAAGTACGGTATCATGAATCTATCGCATAAAAAATTAAATGGTGCATGCCTTTTTTCCCCTCAAAGCATTCAGTCTTCAGAAACTTCCCTGAAATATATTCCCCTGGCAGGAAGTTGAAGGGAAGAGAGGCAGGAGGGCTGGCCTAAGAGGGATTTCAGCATATTTGCTTTTAAAGAATGTCCAATAAATAGATGAGAAGTGGAAACTCCTGGTGAACTTAGCTTCTTCAGACCCTTCCTGCGTTTATTCTCTTACAAAGCTGCCCCAAGGTACCATTTTTTTAAAATAAAGCAAATCTGATGCATCCCAGACTAAGCTTTAGTTTCTTTTCTTTTTTTAAAAAAAAAATCAAAATAAATTAGTGTCCTGATGTAAGAGATTGAGGTAACCTGAAACTTTCCTGAAACTTTGGATGTTGTTGGGAACAGAGAACAAAAATCAGAATGGAAGCCAATGGTCAGGATGTTATGTTAAAAGACGTAACATGAAGGATACTGCAGGAGCGCCCTCTAGTGTATGTTTAGGCAAAAATAGTAGAGCTGCGAGTAATAAATTCCATATCTGTGTGAAACAATATATTTTTCTTCATGTTAGCTTATATACAAGCAAAGTGCAGTAAATGTTGAAGAAACCCTCGGCATACTCAAGGCCTGCATTTCTTTTGAGATTTTTGTGTAATAATATTCTCAAATCTGCTTGTTTTTGCGTGTGCTCAGTTTACCTTCATAAATCTATAGAAAATCAGACGTGTACAAAGCTTTTCAATGTAATATATTGCTAGGACCAATTAGCAGATTTTTTATTCTCGTTATGGTGGAATTGAATTAATTTTATTCCAAGTATAATAAACATAACATAACATAACATTTTGAAATTTACATCTACTGCAATAGGAGGTTATCAAGGTAATATCGTAGATCAACCCCTTGCCCTGAACACAGAGAATACAATCAACGTTTTGTCTCAGAGTCATAAGCGTAATGTAACCTATACAATCTCATCCTGGAGGGGAAAAAAATGTGTGTGCCAATTGTTACATCTGAAACCAAGTTTATTTCACTAAAAATACATTTACCAACCCCCCCCCCACACACTTTGATATTACTAACAAGAAATACTATATTACAAGTAGGGTATTTTACAGGTAGTCCTTGGTTTATGACCGGTCACTTAGTGACTGGATTTGAAATTCTGACAGTTGGGGTTCCCTCTGCAGTCAAATGCATGGTTGCATTTGAGGCCGTTGGCCATGTCCAATGAACATGCGATCACATTTTATGATGGTTTTGGAGAAAAACAGCACTTCCAATTTTTGGCAAAACCAGGCCCATCACAAACTATTGGTTTGCTTAACAACCATGGATTTGCTTAAGATTCGTGGCGGTGAACTTAACTACTACTGCATACAAACATAAAAAAAATACGTTTGTCTCAACATACAATCCTAATGTAATGCAGGCTCCATGATCATTGTTTGTTGAGGATTACCTTTATATGCTGTTGCAGGCGTTCTTGATTTAGAGTGGGGGAAAAATCAAAGGAGGCTACATAATTATCTTTCTTTCATTTGCTTAGGTTTTTTACCGTTTTTTATCCTCAAGGTAATTTTGTGTGATATTAGCTTTGACAGAGAAAAAGGGGATGCAGTGATTCCAAGTGATCCAGTGAGAGTTAGGTCATTTTTCAGGACTGAGAGGTTTTGCCTCCAGATAGTCCTTGACTTATGACTCCAATTGGAACCAGAATTTCCATTGCTATGGATTGTAAAGTGTGACCCTGTCACTTAGCAACAGCAATCCCAGAAGTCCTGGTTGCCATTGTTAACTAAACCCCATCGTGGTTAGGCGAGGCAACTTCCTGCTGGCTTCCCACAGTGAAGGTCAGTGGGGAAGCCAGCGGGAAGTCGTAAATCCCAGGCTAGCAGGCAGGAAAATGCTGCTGCCGGATAGAAAAAGGAACGAAGTTGCGGGGTGCAGGGGCATCCAGGGGAGCGTGAGGGTATGAGGGAGGGCTGATGATAAGGGTGTAAGAGGATGTGCAAGATGTCTGTGGGTCAGGCAGGTTGTGCAAGGCTGCAGTGCAAGTTGGAGAGGGTGTGCAGAGGTGTAGGAGAAGTGTGGTAAGAGTAGGGGAATGTGCACAGATATGGCAGTTTTCCCCCCACCAATTTGCAACCTTCCCTAACGGCTCCCCATTGATTTTCTGGGGAAGTCAGGGAAAATTTCATGTAGTGGTCATGTGATTACAGGGCACTCCAACCAGTTGTCAGTGTGAACTAGATACCAAGCGGCCAGGGTTGGTTTCTGCCACCATCACTGCCCGTTTGGTGTGCACGCAATTTGCCCTCGTGAGTGAAGCAAGCGTGTGCAGTTGATTGTAAATAGGTCTGTGCAAATGTAAAAAAAAAAAAACATGCCATGGCAACCGGGAAACTGGTTCGGGGGCGTGGCAAGCCTGCTGCCCCTAATGGTTTGGCGGCCCAGTCCCAATTTCCACTACTGGTTGGCCCAAACCGATGTGAACCAGTAGCAACCCATCTCTGCAAGCGCCCTGGTCTCAATCATGTGACTCCCGGGATGCTGGGACGGCTTTGGGGGACCAGTGATTACTGTTATTTATTTATCATGGTCATAACTTTGAACAGTTGCTGAACAGATGACTGTAGGTTGAGGATGACCTATACTCACAACATAGTTGCATGGTGACCATTTCAGGTCACAAACAAGTATTTACCAGAAGACAAATTAGGCAACTTCTTGCATTCTCCTCTGGTTCCTCAGGATTGTAACCACCACAGACTTTTTTGGTGCGTGGGGTGGGGTGAGGGAACATTGCCTTTTGATCAGTGTTGACACCTGGTAGAACTGCTTAGATGGTCCCTGCAGTTGTAGTAAGATTTCAGAAGAGGTTTGCCATCTCCTGCTTCCTAGGCCTTGAGAGAGGGAGCCTGGCTCAACGTCATCTACTTGGCTTTGTGCCTAAGACGGGCCTAGAAGCTCCCAAAATGGCTTCAGGACTGACCCACGGCCTCTGAATTTGTAGCCTGGTGCATTATTAACTACCACACCATACTGGCTCTCACCATTTAGCTTGCCTTCATATTTTTTCCCCCAAGGGCATCAGAGAGATTTATAAATAAAGCACTTAATTGCAGCCACCCACTATTTTGATTTTACATGAATGGAGCTGAGATGTGAGATCCAGAGTCATTCTAAGTAAAGATGATTCAAGAGGATTTGCAAGCCTGTCACTAACCATTCTATTGTTATATTTTCAAGTATCTGAAAAAATGCTAATTGGGGCAGGGATCCTGATTCACAGGAGGCTGTCAGTTATTTGTGAGAGTTCTCATGCAGTGAGAAGCACAATTCCAAATCTGCCCATTAGCCAAGCAAAAGGCAGAAGGAAACGTGGCTTCCTGTCCAAAAACAGGGGACGTTTACCCTGTTCTATTACTCAGACAAGAGGTGCGAGAATGAATTTTGGTCTTACTATAAATAGGGCTCTATCTGAGGCACAGCAGTTTGGGATGCTTTTGCGGTGTCTTTGACTGATTCATATCTTTGGAAATCTGTTCTCCCAGCCTTTGCCCTGCCAGCAACAGGAAACTCAAATCAATTTTAATTCAGATAATGCTGTGGGGATCTCTACAGATCAATCACATTGACCCAAAGGATATCCCTCCAAAAGTTCCTTGGGGGCCTCACATCTGAAGAAATTATTGTGTGATGAAAAGAAATCAGTCTGTCAAACCTCTTTTCAACCTCATTCATAAATTAATGTAAACACCACCCCCCCCCCCAATACATGAGATAAAATATTAAATTAGGGTAAAAAGGTAAAGGTTTCCCATCCAATGATGTAGACCTCTGGGGGGGGGGGGCAATGCTCCTCTCCATTCCGTAGCTGAAGGGGCCAGCATTGTTCAAAGAAGCTTCCATGGTCAGGCCACCAGCATGACTCTATGCAGAGGCACATGGGACGTCGTTACCTTCCCACTGAAGCGGTGTCTGTTTATCTATTTGCATTTGCATGCTTTCAAACTGCTAGGTGGGCAGGAGCTGGGACAAATAGCAGGACTTGCCATTATGCCCCAGTAAATTAAGATAAAACCATAATAAAACCACCAGACTGGCAACGCAGAGTCACAATGGGATGCTATAATCTGATATCTAAGGTAGCTACCCATCTGACTGCTTCTGGTGTGGTTGCCGTGAGATCATCCCAGGTGCCTTGAAATTTCCTAGGAAATATTCCTGAGTTGTATGGGTCATGGTTCGCTCCAGTGTGCCACAGTCACGTTGAGGGCTCTTGGCCATCCACCCTTTCAAGGGCTTTGCCTCAGCTCTGGCGTGGCTCCTCCTGATTCTTATACAGGGGGCTCCATATTTCTCAAGGCAACGAGATTCCTGGAAGTGATTTTATTGGACCTACATTATCAGGTTGGTTATGGTAATAAAAGGTCACCCATTTTAATTTTAATAACTCAATTGTTAGATAAAACCAAAGACCTACATAGATTCTGCCTAGTCTATACTTCATATGTTTGGAGCTTAAGGGCAGCCTAACAGCTTGAGAAAAGGAAAGTAATTGTTTTATTTTCCCCTTAGTAATTAAAAGATGGGTTTTCTATACTGAATTATTAGTTGCCACTCATGACCTTGTCCTCCCAATATACTTTTAAAGCTATCCTGGTTGGTGATCATCACATCAGTAAGCCATCCCATAATTTTTATAGCTGCAGCATTGGAGACAAATTCCTTGTGTGTTTAATCACACTTGGCCAATGAAGTATTCTGTTCTGTTTCTATTCTGTTTCTATTCTGTTTCTATTTCTATTCTGTTTCTATTCTATTCTATTCTAGCCCAGCCCAGCCCAGCCATCTTCACTGAACCACTTTTATTGAATGATCATCACTTCAAGTATTGTGAAAGAGGGAGACTTAAGCCCCATTAATTCAGAAACTTTGCTTCTGAGTACCCGAATAGGTACCTGGCACTACAGTTTTAAGCATGAATTCAGTGCAGCTTATATCCAGCTAAGTATACTGGAAAAGGTTTTAAGTGTATCTAGAGAGGCACGTGAGGGTCCATCTAAGTAAATAATGGTCCAAGTAACACTGCAGTTAAGACGGAAGTGAATATCCATTGCATTAAGAATTTTGTTGTTGATGCAAACTGAAATTCAACTATGGCCGTCTTTAAAATGTATCTGAATAAATGTGCATGAAACAGATTAACAATAATAATTAAAATTACTGGCTGAGATGCAAGTGATTTCTGATGGATCTTTAATAACTAATTTCCCTGAGATCTTATCTTAATGAAATCATATACTTTTAAACAAACACACTTTTGTTCCCTTTATATCTTTTAGTTTTTATGATTCAAACATTTTAAAAAGAATTCTATGTTGCTATGCATTTTCTCTCTGTTTGGAGACTAACCAATATCTAGATCTATCATAGAGATTGCAATCAGTAGTAAATGAGGCTATAAATCACATCCGTCTTCCAGAATAGATGAAGCATCCTTTGAATGTTTTGCACATAGCCTGTAGTGTGCTAGAAAGGAGATGGGGGAGACCAGTGACATTTTTTTCTTTTATGAGCAGTGAAAACACATCTGTGGCTGAAGAGAGAATCACAGTTAGGGAATATGTGGATGGATGTGGAGTAGAGTCTTGCTTCAGGGAGATGATATTTTTATTCTTACAATGAAACCATTGTCAGTATCTGCAGTTCCAGGCATCTTAGAACTGAATAAGAATAACGATAACCATCGAAAGTAACTTTATCTGCCTACTCTTGTACTCATGCCTGCCATTCTGCCACTGAAAAGCAGAAAAAGATCTCTTTAAAGACATTCTACTTCTTTCTCACACAGCTCCAGCTCTGCCCTTTTCACAACCTACTCAGGAGAAGGTTGAGTTACCTTAGCTGGGCTGCAAACATCTGGAGGGCCATTGAATGGTAGCAGTGAGGCAGACGGCACTCCGAACCCTTGCCTGCCAAATGAGCATCATCTGGATGTTTTCAGCTTAGATCTGGTAGATCTAAGAACTGTTCCTAATCCTGTTCCTACAGTTTGTCAGGATAGTTTGCTTTAATAAAAAGAGAACCAAGAGATGTTCTCAGATCCTTTGAAGTGATGTGGGAAATGTAGATAGAACAGAATCTGTTCCATTAACAGTTGATAGGGAGAGTTGGGTCCTGTGGTGAAAGTGCCGGCCTGGAAAGCAGAAGACTCTGATTTCTAGCTCTTCCTTAGCCATGAAAGTCAGCCGGGTATCTTTGGGCTAGTCACTCTCTCTCAGCCCAGCCCACCTCACAGGATTGTTGTTGTGGGGAAAATCGGAAAAGGAGGTAGCACTAGATATCTTTGCCACATGAAGTTATGAGTGGTGGGATTCAAATCATTTAACAACCGGTTCTCTGCCCTTATGATTTCTTCCAACAACCAGTTCACCAAACTACTCAGAAACTTAACAACCGGTTCTCCCGAAGTGGTGCGAACCGGCTGAATCCCACCACTGGAAGTTCTGTCTAAAAAATAATAAAGGTGAGATTAAAAAAGGACCATGTACACACTTTGCAATGACAATGAGTGGTTTTAAAAATCAGTCTCAACACTTTTATTAGGGTACTAATATTTCTCTGACAAAGCGCACCACCAAATGTTTTCCATAGGTCCTTTTCTGCTTATTTCATTAACTTTGGTAATGTATAATTTATAAAGGTTGAGCCCACGAAAGAGTTTGAGAGGAAACTGTATTTAAAAAGTGCACAAGGGCTTCACCCCACATCTGCACTGGAGAGAGCTCTCTGTTTTTGTAGCCTCAGGTAACCTGTGCAAACCTAGAAAATGTATGGGGATTGTGATAGGTAGGCAGTTGTATCTTTGAGACCACATCCTTGGCACATTTGCTTGTATATCTATATACCATGTTGTTCCAGTCTGCTATATACTGTGACTTCATAATGACTAGGAACCTGGGTTATTGTCAAATTATGTTTTGAAATACAAATGTCTGTTTGTTTTGGGGAATCTGTTGTGCAGTAGTGGATTCACCTCACTCCAAGAAGCTCTGAGTTTCAAAACCCAGTTCCTAAGCTTTGTGTTATTTGGATCATAGCACTAATTAAAATAGAGCTTTTCAACTGAAGCAACCGAGGGGATTTGTCTGGTGTCTTTGTATGGTATCTCCAACAGGCAATCAGAAGCTCAGCATATCATATTATGCTACATCCAACTGATTTTTTTTTAAACTGCAATTCAGACATTGATTCTGAGAAATAAATAATAACAGGAGCAGGTGTAGGAGGACTGCAGGTTCATGCACCGAATGGGTCATCTGCATTGGGAAACAGAAGCTGAAATTCATATCCACTTTGTCAGAAAATAACGGTTCTGCATATGGTATGCTCACAGATACAATAGCCCAATTAAAGATGAATCAGATTAGTTCTCTAGTGCCTCTGCCATATTTGCACGGCTTCTAATTAACCTGGGAACCGGGCGAAGTAAGCCTTGGGTTAGAATAGCAACAGCAATAGCAGCTGGACTTACATACAACTTCACAGTGTTTTACAGTCCTCCCTAAGCAGCTTACAGAGTCAGCATATTGTCCCCAACAATCTGGGTCCTCATTTTACTGATCTTGGAAGGATGAAAGGGCTGGATCAACCTTGAGCCGGTGAGAATCCAAACTGCCAAACTGAAGTCAGCAGGGTTAGCTTGGAATATTCTACATTCTAACCACTGTGGCACCACAGCTCCATTTCCTCCATTTCCCAATTTTTAATAAGTAGAGAAAGAATCATGGCGGGGGGCAAGGTCAAAGATTTATGAAGTTCTCCTGCAGACTCACGTGGACGCTATTCCCTTTCCAGTGGTCTCACCCAATATATGCAGATAACTGTAGGCTTAACCTCTAAACCTAGAGGAGAATTGATGCTAAGAAAGATGGCTACTTCCTAGGTATAATGACTGGTTATATGGTAACACATATTTTATTGTCGTTTCTTGCTTTGCAACAAATCGTTTTGCATGGCTGTCCGGTCGAGCCAAAGAAAAGGATGTTTCTGCTGTGTTGAGTTCAATCCACAAAATGGCTGGAAGGTTTTAAATTGTAGTAACATTATGAAAGGTAAAACTCCTACTAAGTCTGTGGGACTTTTCACTCCGAATCAGAGGATCCGAGGTTAGCCTGCTGGCTGAATGCCTCGAGTGTTGCCTCCCTTTGAAATCATTTTGTTCATTTGATCCGTGCTTCCCTTTGCTGAGACATTGTCATGCATTTTCATTCGCACTCCATAGCTCGCATGTTAAAAGAATACGGCCTCATGAATACAGCGTGAGATATGACTCAGTCTGTCGTCAGTCTGCATGACCGGGTTTCAATAAATTGCTTTGAAGTAGAATGTCATTGCCATAAAAGAGTCACAGAGGAAACACTTTGTATATGCTTTATTAAGCTTTCTAATTCCGTGTATTTCTTTTGTCTCGATGTTAATTTAGAGGGAACGAGTGCTAGTGCCAGACTTCGTGCAGGCAATGGGTTGATTCTCCAGATGCTCAAACCCCGATAATGATTTAGAAGTGACGCTTTCAAGGACTCCACACAGTTAGAAACTTTATTGCAAATTAGAAGATGAGATATAATATAAATGATGAGCCGAGGTGACGCAGTGGTTAGGGTGCAGTACTGCAGGCCACTTCAGCTGACTGTTATCTGCAGTTCAGTGGTTCAAATCTCACCAGCTCAAGGTCGACTCAGCCTTCCATCCTTCCGAGGTGGGTGAAATGAGGACCCAGGCTGTGGGGGCAAGTTGCTGACTCAATTTGCTAAAAAAAATCTGTAAACCGCTTAGAGAGGGCTGAAAGCCCTATGAAGCGGTATATAAGTCTAATTAATAAATAAATAAATAAAAATAAATAGCTATAGATGATGAGATACAGATGATCTAGAAGATCAATTATAACCAGATATTTATATATAGGTTAAGTGCTCAGGATTAGATCCTACATCCCTTTTCCCTTCTCTTTCATGATAATGAACTTTTGGTGCAATATTTAGGCTATGGCTCTTCTGTTTTGAAACTATATATGCTTCATGCCTTGCCACCTTGAACCCTCAAACTACCTCTGTGTTTTTTCTCCTTTCTTTTCCTTCTTGAGCCTCGACATGTCAGAAGCCTCTCTCCCGTGTCTACCCCTGTGCTTGCACTGAAGTAACTTGGTGTCTCTCCATATATTTCAATCTGTTCAATGACAGGAACTGATAAAGTTCCCCCTCTTTGAAAGATCTCTGTTCCTTCCTGTTGGTGGATTTCAGGAGGAGACTTTCCATTTCTTCATAGGCCAAAATCAAAGATTCTCCCACCCTCCTTTCCAGAATATCCTCCCCTTTCTTGGCAGCAGGAAAATTGGGGATGAAATTCCATCTCCTCTACTTCTTTATCTACAACTCACCTCTAAGAACAATCTCTGCTTCACTTGACAGCAAGGCAGCTTGAGGGCAAGTCATATTCATTTAATTTGTAAACGTCCATTTTCATTTCCAAAGCAAAGAATTCCAAGAGCTCAGATACATGGTTTTAACTTCCAAAATCTCTAAAGTACGGAGGGAAATGAAACAGAAAAGTGATATCTTTTTCTCCCACTTGTATTCTGCCACAGTTCAACTAGCAGAGGTGGATAAAGAGCCACTGAAGTGACCTGCTGAATGGTAAACCCAGTGCCCTGCGTCCCAGATTCCCTCCTAAGCTAACAACTGAAAGTCAGTGGTATATTCTAATACACACCAGTTACCCTGCTGAGGCAACAGAATTTGCAGTTGGCAGTCGTCTGTTTAATGAGACGATTGAGTGTAGCCCTCAACAATGTCATGAAATTTTGTGTAGTTCTCCAAATCTGGCTAATCAGAAAGAAATTACCCATTTGTCAGCTCTTTCTGTCACTAGGTCAATAATAAATCACATATAAGACACATTGGTGGATCTTAGGTAGTTCTTGCCTTAGGCAAGATGTATGGAAGGGAGGGAATTTGTGGTGATTTCTATCACACTTACCAGATAAGGAGATGGGAGATAAACGTCATAGTACTTTGCATCAGTGGTGGGATTCAAATTTTTTTACTACTGATTCTGTGGGCGTGGCTCGGTGGACGTGGCAGGGGAAGGATACTGTAAAATCTCCATTCCCACCCCACTCTAGGCGAAGGTTACTGCAAAATCCCCATTTCCTCCCGATCAGCTGGGACTCGGGAGGCAGAGAATAGATGGGGGTGGGCTAGTCACAGGTGGTATTTACCGGTTCTCTGAACTACTCAAAATTTCTGCTACCGGTTCTCCAGAACTGTTCAGAACCTGCTGAATACTACCTCTGCTTTGCATACTCCTAGACTATGGCTAGAGAATGTACCAGGACTCCTTGTTCAGAGAAACACTGGGCTGGTTGATTCATTGTTTGGATTAACTGGTCCCTCTGAGTCACCATTTCTCTCTGAAACTGAAAAAAAGGTTTTGGCAACCTGATCCACCAGTGCCAGCATTCATGAAATTGTTTTAATCCTGGGACAGTCAAACTGGACTGGAAAGAGATAGACATTGTGGGAGAAGCAGAAGCAGAACCTGAGGGCCGGGGTGAAAAGAGGGTTCAGCCTAGAATCCCTACAGAGCCACAAGGAGACCAAGTCCAACCTTCCTTGAATGTTGCCCCTAAACTAACTCTAAGCAAGTGCTGATCATTAACTGAGAAAATTCTTGTGCATGGGCTATAATAACAAATTAGTTTAAATGAACCTTCTCATGTGGGCCTGGTCCAGGGGTGAAATCCTCCCAGTCCGGCCTGGTTCAGGTGAACTGGTAGGGAAAAATGCTTTGTCAAAGAATGCAGTAAGATTAGTCTGACATGATCTGTTTATGATAAATCCATGTTGGCTTTTGGCTATTACTTTGTTTACTTCTAGGCGTTCGCTAATTCGTTGCTTGATTATCTTTTCCAGAATCTTTCCTGGTATTGAGGTCAGGCTGATAGGTCTGTAGTTTCCTGGATCTGTTTATTTCCCTTTTTTGAAGATGGGAACCACATTAGCTCTTTTCCAGTCCTCTGGCAGTTCCCCGGTGCTCCAGGATCTCTGAAAGATATAGTCCAGTGGTTCTGAGATCTCGTCTGCCAGTTCCTTCAAAACCCTGGGGTGTAATCCGTCCGGTCCTGGTGATTTGAACTCGTCTAGGGTAGACAGGTGCTCACTTACCATTTTCTTCCCTATTTCAATTTGTGTTCCTAATCTGATTTTTGTAGTGCTGTTTTTGATAGGTTGGACTGTTTTATCCCTTTGTGTAAAGACAGATGCAAAACATGAGTTAAATAGTTCTGCTTCCTTCCTGTGGCTTGTCACTTTCTTGCCACTTTCTCCCAGCAATGGAGCAATTGTTTCCTTAACTTTTTTCTTGTTTTTAACATGTTGGAAGAAGCTTTTTTTCTTATTTTTTACTTTTGTGGCAAGCCTTTCTTCATTGTGAGCCTTAGCTTTCCTTACTTCATCTTTACAGGCTCGGGCTATTTGCTGATATTCTGCCTTAGTTATGTCCCCCTCTTTCTACTTTTTGTAGAGCCAAGGTGGCGCAGTGGTTAAATGCAGCACTGCAGGCTACTGCTAGATCAGCAGTTTAGCGGTTCAAATCTCACCGGCTCAGGGTTGACTCAGCCTTCCATCCTTCCGAGGTGGGTAAAATGAGGACCCAGATTGTTGGGGGCAATATGCTGACTCTCTGTAAACCGCTTAGAGAGGGCTGAAAGCCCTATGAAGCGGTATATAAGTCTACTGCTATTATCTTTTTTGTTTTTCAATTTATCAGACAGTTCTTTATGCAGCCATGTTGGCTTCTTTTGGGAGCTGTTATTTATCTTCTTCATTGATATTGTGCTAGACTGGGCTTTTGTAATCTCATTTTTCAAAATTTCCCAATATTCCTTGGAATATTAATTGCCCACTCTTGCTATAATGTGTATATACCAATTCAGCTAGCCAATTCCTTTTCAATAAATACTGTCCTAGGGAGCACGATGGCTTAAAGATGCTGACCTGGTCAGTTGGAGAGCCTGGGTTCGAGAACTGAGTGCCATGCCACAGGGTGAGCTCCCGTTACACCAGCTCCGCCCCCCCCCCATCTAGCAGTTTGAAAGCATGCAAATCTGATTCGATTGATAAGTACCACTTCGGTGGGAAAGTAACAGCGTTCCATGTGCCTTTGGTGTATAGCTATGCTGGCCACATGACCATAGAAGTGTCTTTGAACAACATTGGCTCCCTTGCCCAAGAAATGGAGATGCGCACTGTGCCATAGTGGTGGGCATGACTGACAGAGAAACCTTTATTTTTTAAGTACTGTCCTAGATACTATTGGGGAACATCCATCCACCAATTTGCTCTTTCCTCCGGCTTCAGTTCATGTCATAAAATGAGTCATTTAGTTCAGACGAATGGTTTATCTAGTTCTCACAGTTCCAACCAAATGCTTAGGGTAACCCCCAAGGAAAGCCTGAGAGCAATGGCCCCTTCTCACTCGTCTCTTACTACTACCCAACGTTTCTGGAGTAAGTATGATTGTTTTTTTTTTCTTTACCTCTGTACGTTACAGTGTAGTGTAATAGAAGATTTCTTCTCTATCCTTATGTGATTCGTGTTTTGATGACATAGAATTGATACACTTGTCTTTTCTGGAAGAAATCCTTCTGCCCTTAGAAGGAAATAAAAGCACAACAGGTGTTTTATGGAACTTTTTACATGGCACTCAACCATAAATCTTACTCATGACCATCTCACAAAATAAACACCAAATAGAATTTATTTTCCACGTCTCTTTTCTGCCCAAAGACGTGTACAGTAAAAGCCATATTAAATAAAGCTTCTATAATAAACCGACCTTAATAAAATACCACTGTAAAATCAGCAGTGCCTAAAACAATAAATCCAAATATTAAAACAAAAAGTAAAATAAAAGGCTGTCAAAATAAAAGTCTGATCCTGGGGTAGTTATGATATTATGAGTTTTTGTTTGCTGTTGTTATCGTTTATATTTATTTAGGCAAGGCAAAATAAAATTTAAGCAGTCTCGATGTCTCCAGCATGAGGCCTAGACCAGTGGTGGGTTGCCAATTCTTTTACTACTGGTTCGGGGCCCTCCCATGCACGCACAACACTTCTGCACATATGTTCCTGGAAGGTGGATGGGCAGATCCTCTGCCGTCGCTGTTACCGGTATGCCCGATCCGGGCCGAACTGGGAGCAACCCACCTCTCGCCCAGACTAATAAAAATCAGCTCTAGGAAGGAGGGAAGGGCAGACCTCTTCTGAAAATGTGGCCAAGAAATTCCAAGGACTTGCTCAGGCAATTGAGAGGGGTCAAAGCTGACTCAAAGCACCCACAAGAAGTATCTTTACTAATAGGAATGCACTAAACCAAGTAGGCTATTGTGGTCCAAGTAGCTCATAGCTAAGGACCCGTTGAGAACATCCTTGTTGATAAAAGTTATTTTAGCCTCTCATGAAGGATTGGGATCAAGGAGGATCCTGAAGCTTGTATTGTCCTTGAAGATCAAAACACACTATTCAATTGAATCTTCCTTTCTCTCGCATTTCAATGAGATTCAACAGAACTTTAAATCTTGCAAGTTTGAAATAATGTTCATCACATTGCCCTGAATAGTTGCCATAAAAGTAGGTTGAACTGTCTTTAGATTGAACTAGAATGGCTGGTTGCATAATACAGTAATGTGTAAATCCACTAAGATTAATGGAAACTCCTTGGCTTGTTATCTGGATGCAAAAAAAGGAACAAAGGTGATTAATAACCCAGAAAGAGTTTTTCTGTTAATAACTCAGAAAATCTCAATTTATTATATTAGAAATTTCACGTAGACTAGATGTGGCCACTGTGTGGAGATAATCCAGTTTCTTTCTTTCGATTTATTGAAGTCAAGGGTGAAATCAACTTACCTTTGCTACTGGCTCGCAAATGTGAGTGCACATGTCCCCTCTGTGCATGCGCAGGACCTTCCTCGCATGCACAGAGCATCAACAACGGAATGTGATGATGTCCAGGCAGGTGGCGGAGCCTCCCGCTGCCACCACTACCGCTTCACCCGAACTGGATAGAACGGTGGAATTGCACCACTGATTAAAGTGATGAAAAATAATAATTCAACCAACAGTGTTTGGAATGCAGAATTAGACTCTTTTGTTAAGAACATTTTATGATTGACTATAATAGGGGTGGGCAATTATGGCCCCATTATGACTTACGGACTTCAACTCCCAAAATTCCTTAGCCAGCATGGTCACCCCAGCACTAGAGAAACAACCAACAATAAAATGCCTATGCGGATTTTCCCTTCACTTTTCCAAGAAACTCTGGTAATATTAATGAAGACTTTCCTCTAGATCAGGCCTGTCGAATGCGTAAAATAGAATTTAGC